>NC_141392.1:55037314-55656189 GCF_034619465.1 Leptosomus discolor | reverse complement strand
ACAAAAGTACTAGAACACTTTTTTATGATGCCAGTCAGATATACTGAAGACAAGAACACTGCACATACTTAGTATTTACAAGCTGTTCACAGAATAATCCTCACTCATATATCCATCCTTCAGGAACCTAGATATTCAGTGCATAACACAAACATGACATTGGAAATTACTTCATATTGTATTTGGGGAAAGCACAAATTTTTCTCCCATTAGCAGTTCCCATAGTAACTAACGGTAGTGAAGGAGGGAGAAATCCAGTGCCACAGGAACCAAATGTGTCCACATAAATGGGCAAAAGGGATGAAGAGGAGGCAGAGACAGAGAGGCTTCATTCAGAGCTCTTTGTCAAAGACAGCATAGCTCACTGCCAGGGAATAAAAGTTTGTCAGGAGAGTTTAGCAGGGGAAAATGCCTGGTCACATAGCATAGCCAGTTCAGCAGCCAGTACAAGGTCGCTCCCCAAGCAGACTTGGCAGAGCTTCACCTGAAGGACCCTCACCTTTGCCTTTCCCACCTGCAAAGGGTGCAGCACCCTATTCCAGTCAGGTTTTGTGACTCTTGGCTATTGCTTTAACTCTAGTCTTAAAATGCAAGAGATAACCTTATGCAAGGATCATTTAAAAATAGAGTGATAATAATTGCCTTAGAATACAACACACTTGTGTAATAACATCTCTACTACCAGCCATGTTGAGAAACCCAGTGTTGTTGATGGCCTTCACTGCAGAGCCTAGTTATTCCTAACAGAAAGGTAATCTTCATCTCAGGTTCTTGAAGCAGGCAAGGAAAGAGACCATGTAGAAGCAGACAGAGGATTTGACTGGGATGCAACTGATTGCGGGAACTAGTGAATCCTAGGGCACAGGTCCATGAAAAAGACCTGCATGCTTGATTTTGAACAGGTGGATTTTTCAAGTACCCACAGAGAGCACAAGCCATCTCCAGGAAGCTTCTTGCAAGTCTTGCTTCCTTTCCACTTAAGCCTTATGCTTACACACAGAGCATCTGATATGAATTGGTTGATAAAAAGAAAACAAAAAACCTAAAGGCAAGCAAACTGAATAGCAGAGCATCTCTGAGTGCCCTGTCAGAAACCTGTGGCACAGTAGCTGCGGAGCTCATCCCACGGCTCCAGTCAACCGCTGTTCCACGTGTCAAAACAGAAAATGCTAATAGAAACCTATAAATAAGGCATCTGAGCAGGACCCTGCCACATCCTTGCAGCACTGACTTCAAGAACTGCAAAAAGCTAGAAAAGGTTATCACACAGACACTTCCATCCAAAATAATTCACTGATTTTTTAAGAGCAGCCAGCTACCATAATTAAGCTGACAGCCTATTGCTAGCATTTAATTTGTCTAATAATACTATTGTCTGTCAAACATATTGTGCATTAAGTTCAGCTTGAAGCCTGGCATACAGATGGTGTTGCAGAATTTGTAATAACCCAACTTACTGTGAAGGGAACTACAGCCTCAATTATTCAGCACTCGTCGACTCAATATATAGTTCACATTACTTCAGTGCAGATATTTAAGTCTAAAGCACTGTTCTTGTGATCAAGAAAAAAAATCACTGAACAGGCCAACGCAATTGCAAAATGCAGCACTGCACTAAATACAGAAACAAGATACAGGAGCTTAAACAGGAGAAGCTAAAGGCCACTAACAAGGTGATATAAGCTCTGTATCATTTCTTGTGGATTAAGCTGGCAGAAGTTGCTGCAGAGGTTTGAGCACACCTCACCCATGCATCTGTCTGAATGTGATGAAATATATACAGAAAGCACACTGTTCCTTTATTTGGCTGTGTTCTCTCTTCTAAAGGAAAAGCCTCCAGACTCTTCTGCGCATCTCAAGGTCAACGTACAGTGAATATACATCAGTCCTTGTACAAAATCACTGGCTGTCCCTATTTCCTAATCATACACCTGCATGCAGGCACATGTGCCCCCTCCTCATCCCTCTTTGATCCCAGCAGTGGCTTACTTCTTGCCCCAAAGTTCTGCCTTACAGTACCAACTGAGCCCCATACCCTGCACCAGCCCCCTCCTCTCTTGAGACTAAGATCTGAACTGTGACACCTGGTTCCTTTCTAACACAGACAGAAGGAAGACTTGCACAGGAGCAGATCTGGTTAAATCACACAGGATGGCACCAGTAACAGGAGGGATTACGCCTGGAATTGCAAAGGATCACCCAGAAGAGCACGCTGCAAAGTGCCAGTCCAGTGGTTTTATGAATGCAATCCACAGAGTCCCCTGACTTCTTGCTTTTTCTAAGGCATGCTGTAAATCACTGCCATCTAGTTCAATGCACACACTGAAAGAAAAGGTTCATTTCTTTCTTACAGCACTATCTGAACAGCATGAGACTCCCAAGGGCTGAAGGAAGCTATAATGCATTCATGCACAGAAGTATTGTAAGGGGTGCTAATCAAAGCAAAACCACAGAATGGGGGCACTTGCTTGCCTGAAATCATTGAAAGAACATCTTGTTATAACACATGAATGACCTGGGGTATTTCCCCTCTCCAAAAAAAAAAAGTGAGACAGAAACAGGAGGCTTCAGTGCTAAAGAGTTCACAGAATGCTTTCTCAAGTCAATTTAAATCATATTTAATAATGAATGTTAGAGGGGGAAATGCCCTGACATGCCTCTTGTATGGTAAACTTAAAATGCCATCTATAAAAGACAACCCATTCATTGATAAATGGGGTTGCACGGACAGAAATGTTATGTTAAAATGATGCTGTTGAAAGTTGGGGGGGAGGTCTTGTCTATTTTTAGGATGTAAGGAAGTAAACTCCCTGTCACAAAGAACTAAGCAACACAGAAATAATTTTCATTTCCCCAAGCTCAGACGTTTTGATGCCAGCTGTGATCTCTGTAAGAATTCCAGCCTCAGAATTCTTGTCAAATGCTACTTTCCTATCTTAAGTTGATATAATTTAGTCTCTGCTGCCTCTGACTGCCATCCTCCCCCTCTACCACCCCCAAGCCAGAAACAGTCAGGAAAGCCAAGTCACAGAGAAGAGGTGTTCAAAAATCCCCCCTCTCCACAACAGACTGTACCAATTGGGTCTCTGTGCTCCCATCTTGCCGGCACAATCAACATGCTCACCCCATCCTGGCCCCACAACACTGTTCCCCATTCCCAGCAGCAGCAACCTTGGTGCTCATGTTCTCTGTGTTTCTGCACACCCTGGAGTGCAAGGATACAAGTCCTTTCCTTTGGTAGTCATCTATTAGTTTGCCTTTGGATAAAGAATACAATTGATTTGCATTTATTAGGGAAACTAAAGGTCACTACACATCAAGGTCTATTATCTATCTTTCATACTTCACTCTACAGCAGAATCTTAATAGGTAAAAACTGATTCCTCCTTTATTACTGAAATCATTGATCAAAACTAGCAATAAGGCAGGCATCAACGTTAGCACTCTCTCCAAGACAACAGCATCTGCTGAGCTCGTTCATACTCCGTGATGAACATTACCACTGCAGCGTGAAGACTAAACAGATGCAGCTATACATCTACATCAGAGCCCTTTCTCTATTCAAAGCCACTCTGCTGAATCTTTTGTTGGCCTGCCTTTTACGTAGCTGTGCAAAAACAGACCAAGCAAAGAAAAAAACCACCCTTTCCAGCCCCTGTGCACCTTTATAAGAAGCTGTCTTACCAGAACAACAGTGGCAAGTATGACCAGCCACTCCAAACCAAAGGGGGAAGGCTGCCTGCAATGGCCTCAGAGGGATTTACCAGTGATAAGGCAACTTTCTGGTGAATTTAATCCTCAGAACAGAGGCAAGATTTTTTTCATGGCCTTCAGCAGTTCAAAAATTGCTTCTGGATATATTATGCCCAGCTGTCTGCTTGTCCCCCCCTGGAGCTGCCACCCCTGTACTGGAGATTGCAGAGAGCACAAGCTGACTTAACCCTCACTCGCTCTTGCAACCAAGCTATGACAAATCTCATAGGGATATCCTGTTCACTTCCAGAGGTAAGAAACACCAACAGAAGGGTAAAGCGAACATTTTAGGACTATAGTCTCTTCATCAGCCCTCCAGCAAACTTATTTTGTCTCCTATAGTCTTCATCAGCACAGAGGTGCAGTGGTGGTCAGCCATCCCCAGGGCTGCTGAGGTGACCTGCAGATCTGCATTTCAGATCATCTCATCCATGCTCTGTAACACCTGTACAAGCCATCCAGACATGTAGCTGTGGTAGCTGAGATGCAGGTGTGGTTTTGCTGCCTGTTGCAAGGTACCGACTGCTTGTGTTTTCTGCTCATGGACAGTCCCACTCATTTCATTCTTTATTTGGAAATATCCCATCTGAGTGGTGGGATATCCTCCTATGGCTTTTTGAGAGTCTAAACAGGTGGCTCTAACACAAGTTCCCTGTGTCTCACAGCTAGAAGTCTTCTTTGTAAGCAGAACCAAATGGCTGAACAGATTTGGAAGCAATTTTTCCCGGGCAAAACTTACAGGTTATGGTGACGGAAGGAGCTACAGATGCTTCACCACACTATTTCATGACAGGAAGCCTTGCAGAAAGCTCAATACTTACCCCACAGAAGACAGAAACATGTTGACTCACTGCTCTGTCAGCTCCTAATAAGAGGGACAGGAAGAGTGGGTGGTCACATGCTGGTTAACAATGGAAAAATACTACCCTGGGAGTAAAACAATGCACACAGGAGACTAGACAGCAGCCTTTTATCTAACTTCCCTTCTGCTCAGACGCCAATATGGCAAAACACCTAAGTCCCAGTTGCCGATGATGTAAAGATCTCTCCAACTTCACTAAGAAGTTACATGGGGTTCCTCCATTATTTAGCCCAGGGAATGCTGAGGGAAGCACTATGCTTACAGAGAGGTAACAGGACTGTGCAAGTACAGGAAAGGAGAAGTGCCTTGCTAATAAACTTACTGGCTTTAGAGAATACAGCAGGAGTAGGTAGAAGAGATGAAAAATAAAATACATGAAGGGTAGAACCCTAAAAAAGCCAAGGTATACTCAGAAAACAAACACTGAGAAGAATTCCTAATTCCTTAACTACTTGCTGTTTTTCATCAAAGCAATCATGCTCCTCAGTGATTATTGTGTCAAGGATTAGATTTTTTTTTGGCAGACTAGTAATAACAGTGTCATGCAAACAATTTCTAAGATTTTGAATTGGGTAAAACAGATGAGCATAAGAGTATCAGCAGCACTATTCAAAGAAAGGATCGCATCAAACAGAACACAAAATAGAGCACAGAAGAAGGGAAAGTGCTTCAGAAAAAGTTTTGAATTTAAAAATACAGAACCAGAACAACATAGGATAGGAAGTAAATAAGAGTCTCAGAATAATTTTGTCCCACAGCAGAATCACCTTGTAACACTATCTTTCCTAAACACTTCCAGTGATGAAGCATCACCAACATTGCCACTCTGGAACCTATTCCAGACCTTTGCTATACTTATTTTAGAAAGATTTTCCTAATGTTTAATTTGAAATTTTTTTACTGCTCCACTTTCAGTAGAGTCAAAACGAATACCTCTTGCCCTAGCTACCATAACTATGGAAACACAGAATTCTCCTTCTCCTTGCAAGAACCTTTTACCTATTCAGTGACTGCTCCCTTGTTCCCCTGTATTACCCTGCTTCAGCTTAACCAACCTCATTCTTTCATCCTAGTAGGTGATGCTTTCTAGCCCTCTAATCATTCTCAGTTTCTTCACATTCATCCTCCCAGGCAGTCCTCATTTTTCTTTAAGCTTACCACCCAAAATGAGGTGCAAAGCTCTAGCCCTGGCTTGGCCTATTCAGAAAAAGCAGCAGGTGTCCCGATGATTCCTAGTGTTTCATCTTCTGCTCCCCATCAGCTGCAAGGCTGGCTTTCTTCACATGGAGCCACTGATTCTGTTCAGTCTTGTGCTTCTCTGTAAGCCCCAGATCCTCTTTGGGCAGGCTGCTTCCTTGGCACTCACCTCCCTTATCCCTGCATTGACTACTGCACATATTGACTGACTGCCTCGAGGCCAATATTGACTGCTTCTACTTATTAACTACCTCTGGGTAGTAGCTTGCACTTGTTCCTATTGAACTGTCTCCTTTTATTTCCCAGCAATTTCTTCTATTTATCAAATTGGTTTGGATCCTAAAAGGAAGAAAACCCAACATATACCACCCAAATCCCCACTTGGTCAGTCCCCTCACTTTGAGATTACCTGAGAAAATGGGTGCCCAGTAAGTTTTGATCCTACTCTACAACAATTTCATTTTGACCATTCTTCCATAGCTTGCTTGCAATGACATGTGAAAAATAACATGAAGTGCCAGCTCCTACTGATCCTTTCCTACCTATAGGACACATTACCATTCTGTAAAAATAATTTAGACCAGCTTAACACATTTCGTTCTTGACAAATTTATAATGGATACTACTTACTTTGTCATCTCAAGGGTCCCTACAAAATACTGTGTAACTATTTGTTTCAGAATTTTTCAGAGAACTGAAGTGATTGGCTAAAAACAATTTTCCTGCTTCCCCTTTTTTTCATTATCTGTATCACACTTGTCATTTTCTAGTCATCTAGGACCCTGACTGTCCTGTCACCTCGTTTGCTCTTCCAGAGGACTATGGACTGTGACATTTCGTGATCACCATCACATAAATTGATCTCCAACATCTAAACTTCTCAACTCTAAGGACTTTCCTTCCCAGTTTCTTTCACCACCCTCTTCATCAGCACACTAAAAACTGGATGAAGCATTTGTGTTCTGTCATCTTTTGTTTTCAACAAATGTCTGGGCAATTAAACCCCCATTAACAACACATCCTGCTCTGAAAGATTCTGCGAGTTCGTTTTTGCTGGGACATCTCTGCCAATCTTTAGCAGCAAGAAAGTTACATTTAGTGATTGGTTAGTCTGGGGAAATTAGCTGTAAGTTCTCAGTGATCAGATCTAGTTTTTCCTCTGTCCAGTCTCCAGACAAAATGGGAGAAAGGAAGAATAAACATTTATCTGCATTATGAGTAGGTAGACTCCAAGAGAGAAAGACTGCCATGTCATATCACCAACCTATAGCAGCTCTTCACTTTGCACAGTGCCCTGATTCATAGAATTCATTGGTTGCAAAGATCCCCAGGAGTTTAAATCTTGGGCCGAAGAGCATAAGAAATGCCCTGTTGGGTTAGAGCAATGGTCCATCTAAGTTGGCATGCTGAACCTGGAAGATCCAAGCTACAGTGTGCTAACTAAAGCTTCTTCATCCATGTTCTCTGATGCATGTATAACACTTGAGCAGAAGAGCAAGGCAGGATCTCACTGCAGTGACGAAGACTTTCTAAGCCAGCTGCATTTATCCACATTCAGTGACCTTGCTCTTTCCGACACTAACTGGCCAAGGGTGGAAACCAGACTCACTGCTCTGTACATCCCTGAATCCTCTCCAGCCCCATTTCAGAGGTAGGAATTACATGGGCAATCCACTAGTCTGCTGCCACAGTGGCTGCTTGTAACAATGTGTTGCACAGGCAACAAGTTCAGTAACATCATCGTGGAGGTCCTTGAGAAGCCCAGGCTAGATGCCATCTAGTCCCAGGGACTTATTAACTTACCTGCTCAGTCAAACAGCATCTGGCTGCTATGACTTTCCTGGTGTGAAGATGATGTTGGGTGTAGGAATCTCCCCAGCAGCAAAGACAAACACGAATAGAGTGAGCTTCTCAGGTATGATACACTGAGTGCACAGTTGCATTGAGAGCACCTTTCACCTTTGGCCAGCAAGCAGTCCCACCAATTCCATGTCTGGCTTCCCAATTCTGATGCATTTGAAGAACTCGTCACTAGCAGCTCAAGCATCTTTTGCAAGGCTCTCTTCAAATTTTAGGGGTTTATTTAGTCCTCCTAATAGCCTATTTATCTGTCATAATCTATGGGTTCTCTTCATTTGGGCAATTTTCCCATTTTTTAATATTGATCCTCTCCTTGTGACAGGCTCAACTTCTCTATTAAGCCTTGAAGGTATTTTAACGGATTTATGTTTTCTTTTTAATCGCAATGCAAAATTTAGTTAAACTTCTAATACAGTAATTTTGAGAAGCCTCCAGTTCTCACTTCCTAGACTGTTTTCAAGGTTGTTTTATTTTCTTTTTTGACAAATTGACTTTCACAGAGTTTCCTTTCTTGAAATTGAATGAATATTCATATTCTAAATTCATTTGGCTTGCTTTTGCTGAAATCTAATCACATTGAGACAGTTACCTCTTGAAGTAGTCTCATGTGCCACTTGTGACAAAACACAGATCAGCACCTTGTCTTGGAGGTTGTTCTAGGAAACAGTCACACAGCATGCCAAAATTTTTTACCTCTACACCTTTCCCTGACAATCCAGTCTATAGAGGGACATTACAACTACCCACTTTACTGTCTAACAACTGCAGCTCTGCTCATCTTGCATAACATTTCTTGGCCATGTTATGACCATCAGTCCCCATCCCGAGCAGGGTATCATCACTACAATCCTACCGTGACACCTTACTAGGGGTTCCACTGCATACCTCTTGTCCTTGAAACAGTTTTATGCCATTATACTTCATATTATCCTTCAAAGACAGTGTCACTCCCCCACCAATATGTCCTGATCTCTCTTCCTGCAAGATTGGTAGCCTGGCAACACCATATCCTACCAATTATCCTCCTCCCACCAGGTGCCTGGGAGGACTGCTCCATCAGGGTTGCCATTTAAGCCCAGGAATTCTCATTCTCCCCTCTTTTTTTAAAGACTATGCACTGCTGTAAAAGCACAGGTATATTTTGTCCTGGCTCCATTGCTGAGCACTGCTAGCCAAGGGGGACTACAGGCAGTCTGATTTTCCTTGTTCATTACAATTGGGCTGTTCATTTCCCTCTCAGCCTTTTCAGAGATGCACAGCCTGACCTCATTTTAACCACGGCATAGCCTTACAGCCTGCACAGGTCCCTCTTGTCCCAGAAGCTTCATGACTTCCCAAAACACTTGAATTCTACCTCTCTGCCCTGTCACTTCCTCTGTGCAAGCTCTTCGCCTGCCTCCTAAGCCCCATTTATGGCCCTAGCAGTATTTCAAACAGTGCTACTGTAGGGGTCTGGGATACCAGCCCCCCATCTCTCGACCTGAAGGCAGCCCCCAGAACATCCCTTTATTGGTACCAGTGGGGACAACAACCACTAGCTTCTGCCAGCACCACCAAGCAAAAAATGCAAGCCTCTCATGATGTTGCCTACCTCTTGCACCACAGGCAGGTTACAGCACAGTTCACTCAGACATCACAGGACCAGTTGTCATGTTCCCTAGTATTAAAGTCTCCCTTTCCATCATCTGCCTCCTCCTAGCCTTTGAAGGCCTCCTGGGTTGCAGGAGCACCCTTAGTACAGAAGCACATCGTGATGCCAGCCAGAGGATTGGTCTCCTCTACAGGGATAGACATCAGCTAGGAAGCTCCCATTGCTTCAGCCCAGATTTCGGAGAAGCTGCTCTCCCAGAGCAATGGACACCACACATTGCAAAAAGCTGTCCCAAGAGGTGATCACCCATACTGCAGCCTGTGCAATCTTGTGGGAAGCCACCACTCTCTTCCTGGCCTTCTTTCTGCACCTTGAGCAGGAAGGTCTGTTTGGTTTTGAATAACTGTAGAAATTCAGCTTCTATCCTTTGAGTAATGTACTCTCCCAGTACCGTACTATGTCCAGAGTAAGATAGGTAGCAACAGGCAAAATAGACCCAACCCAGTATAAGGGGAACATTAACCTGAGAAACTCAAAACTGAGTCCTCACCAGTATCAACTGCCTTACTTAGTGCACTCCCCAGCTGCTTGGGTACTGTTTTTACCCTTTCTGGGCCCAGGTGCTGCCTCCCAAGGGACCCAAGGGATCACTTTCCCCCAAGCACAGCCTCCAGTGGCTCAGCACCCACCCACATACCCACCCAAAAGCCACCCCTGAAAGACACCCACTGATCACACTAGGCAGAAAGGCAACAAGCTTATTTTCTTTCCAGAACCAAATCCCCTTTTCTTCTTCTTCCTCCTCCCTTCCCTAGCAAACTGCTCCACAAACAGCTCTGTTTGCTTTCCTCTGTTCGTTACTCAGGGAAGGAAGGACACCAAGATCTCTTGCCTGTGGAAATTGCAAAGCAAGCATCCTGATAAAACTCTAAGATTTACCCATCCACGCAGCCCTTGTTTTGACACCTGCACAGTTAGATACACCAGGATAGGTTGGGTCCAGTTCTCCTGTCTGAACATAGGAGCCTCAGGCCCCCTGACAGACCAGAGTTTACCCCACCCCACCCCAGCTGCCTCTCTGTAGGGTACGGGCCACTGGTGGGCTCTGCGTCACATCTGTTGATGCCGCAAGACCTGTCAAAAACCCTAAGGCACTCAAACAGCACTAGATGGCTGTTTAGGCAACCGAACTGAGCTCCTTAGGAATGTGAGATTTGCCCTGGAACAGCAGAGAAAGGATCACAAACTGGGAACAGAGAGATCCTTTGGGACAGCTAGTTATAGTATAAAATAGATGGTACTTCCTCTGAAGAAAGTAAGGAAGAATAAGGAAGAATTAAAGACTTTTTCAGAGTAGAGATATTCAGCTTAATTTGATTCTAGACATGGCTGCTTAAAAAAGAAAAGTCCTCCAATAGCAGTGTAAATGAAAGTAACAGTGAAAAAGCAGCCAGAGGTTCTGGGCTTGACACTTTCTTTTGGGCTGCCCCCGATACACACCTCCTGGCAGGAATCAGCTTCTCTAAGCAGGGCAGCAAAGAGAAGGAAAAAGTCCCCAAACTCTAGGTGAACCCTAGAATGCTCTGGGGTTTGACATCGGGGTTTTGATGATCCTTTTCCAAGAAAGTTTTATATCCCTGAGATCAAGCATGTTATATGCTACACATTTTGTTATTAGCCACATATTCTTTGCCATGAGTTTCATAGTCACTTTTGCATTGTATGCTATTTTAAGCACAACATAAGGATCTCAAACAGAATGTCAGAAATAACTATTTCTAACTTCTTCATTAAGTGTCCTTCAAAGTCTTAACTTTCAGTATACTGATTGAGGGCTTTGTAGGATAACTTCTTGGCTTTTGGAGGCACTCAGCTTCTACACAAAAACATCAAAAGGCGGCAATCTTGCTGAAGAATGTGTGATCTGATTTGCTTTTTCACACAGCTACAGTTGCTGCGCATCCCTTCCAAATACAATGCAAATTTGAAAATGCATTGGTTTTCCCCCCCTACAAAA
Organism: Leptosomus discolor; assembly: GCF_034619465.1. Classification (NCBI taxonomy): domain Eukaryota; kingdom Metazoa; phylum Chordata; class Aves; order Leptosomiformes; family Leptosomidae; genus Leptosomus; species Leptosomus discolor. Next base: position 55,644,909 of record NC_141392.1, on the reverse strand, counting down.
GCGTTCTTCTGCGTGACCAAGGACATTGTCTAGTGCCACAGTACATTGTGCCATACTCACATATATTGTGTAATTCTTTCTCCATTAAATCATTGCACATGCTTTTTCTTTGGAATCTAGCTCCAAAGCCAGCAAGAGCAGCGGACAGGTCCTGCTGGGATTTATCCTAGAATTTCACTGAGCATTCAGTTTACATTTCAGTGGTTTAAGATATCATTCACTGATGTCTTTTGTGGGTGTCTTTTCAAAGAAACACGTATCTATTGCTTGGAAATAGCCCCTTTATGGGATATTCAGAGCTACACATGGCAAAATATAGGACAACTAGAAGTTTTCCTTCAAATGATGTAATACCACAGAGTACAGGGCAACCCATGCTCAAAGACGGATTAATAAAGATAAACTTAAATATGGACTAAATAGTACTTCCGATTTGGACATGACTGAGCTCATCAGTTCTCCAGGGAGAAAATATAAATTGCACAGCCACCCCTGGAAAGCTGATGGGGCTATGAAGCAATGACTCAATGCACATTGTACTGACTCAAATTACGTTCTAAGTTCTCAAGCATATTGTAATTAATAAAGTAATGCACAAGGAGACTAAGTCCTCTTTGGTACTATTTTGCAGTGCCAGTCTTTTGCCTTCCATGAAATTATGCCTGATCATGATCAATTAGATAAGAATCCAGCCAAGGGTTGGCCTGTATGGTACAAGAACAAGTGTAGCAGAGAAGAGTTTCAACAAACTAACTGTAGCCTTAATAGGAGGCTGCAGCAGTAGCTACCCAATTTAAACACATATTCAGGCACTAAGAAATACCATTTTTGCCCTAAGCCAACACCCAAAGAAGTCACTGGATATTTTTTCATCAGTCCTTCATTTCACAGATGTATTTTTCATTAGTAAGAACAAAGAACTTGCAGGTACTGAAAAAAACAACAAAACCCAAAACACAAACTAGTGCTAGTTGTTCAGCAGCAACCTTTCTACCAAATCTGTGCTGAACAAAGGCCATGACACTTGGCCAGGGAGATCTCATTTGTTGCCCTCCGTGCTGAGAGAAGTCAACCCTAGTGCCTTGGGAGAACCACAGTTGGAGTCATTAACATTCAGCCCACACAAACCCTTACTGTCGTTACGCTTGAGCATTGTACTCCCTTCACCACATCCCATAAACTACTGCGCAATGTTGCAGCACTGGCCACATCCCTTTCAAAAAAATAATTGTATTTCAATGGCAGGTGAAACATCTAATATAAAAGCTTCAGCACAAAAATATATTTTTGACCTTTTCAGAGTAAAGATGCATGGGATAGCAATAATTAAATGCAAAGCTGACCAGCTAAAACTCAGAGGGGTTGGATTGGGTTTTACTTTTCGTCACACAAAATAAGCCTATTTTAGCACATAGGGACATATTTTTAAATGCTGAATAGCCTTGTTTCCAGTCCAAAACCTAAATAAACCCTACTTTCTAGACAAAGACTTTTTTTTTAAATCAAAAGCACAAAGGAAAAAAAGAATGTTGTGGTGAGGGTTTTTTTTTCTCTGACTTACATGAAATGTGCCAACCAGGAGCTGCATAATGTGAGATTAGAAAACCGTATGAAGTGGTGAAAGTATGTATATAAAACTTCATTTTGCACAGCTCCACGAGGGATAAAAGTGCTACTTCACTGAAGATATTATTAGAATTTGTAATGCTTTTGCCATGGAAATAGCTGTCATGTCACCCACTAGGATTATGGCCGGGTGGACAAATAAGAAGAACAGATGATACATGAAAGCAGTAGAGATGGAAGCATTTTTCAGAATTAGACAGCAATGACAAGGGAAATGAAAATGACATGTAAGGTCTAATTGGAATTCCTTTAGTCACTTGGAAAGGATATTAAAAAGCCTTTCTCAAAGCACTCTTATCAACATTTTCCTCAGGAATTAGTGTATAGCATAATTTAGTCAGCGCATAAGCATATTAATTTTTCATTCTGTGAGCAGGTGGCAGAAAGCTTTCAAAAATTAGCACTAGCCCTCAAGCTCTTGTTTGAGCCACAGCAGAGAGCAAAGCTGGGGAGCAGCAGGCAGCGGGCTGCCCCGCATGCCCAGCTCCCTGGGACACCATCCTGCCACAGCCCTCAGCCACAGGTTGCCCACAGCCACAACCTTACCATACAAGCTCACTGGCCTGCTAACACCCAAGATCACAGGACTAGCTCTTATGGACAGGAAAAGCTGCTAATTTTCCTCAGCCCCAGACAGTGCACTTGGGGCTCAGTCTTACCCATCACTTCTCTGGTAGGACGGGCTCAAGTGTCAGAAGCACTCTGCTTGTCACATGTATTTGCCATTGACTCTCCCAGCTCAGGCAGGCAGCTTAACTGTCCTTTTATCCCAGTGTCTTGCATGAACTGCCAATATCAGAGTCCCAGTGAAAACTGGCTAACATGAGTGGATGCAAGAAAAAAAAACATCTGGCCTTGCAAGATTTGTTACTTCTTCACAACCTTGACCAAGACAGTGATTCACATAGTGATCATTGCACTAGGACTAGCCTACAGCTGAATGCCAAAAGAGAAACTGCACAACACAACCACTGAATCACAAATAGGCCCTGACCAACCTGACTTGAGGTTAACTCTGCTTTTGGCAAGTGGTTAGAATAGATGACCTCCAAGTATTCCTTCCAATACAGCTATTCAACTCTATTCTTCCAGTAACTCCTTATTACATTCATGACCATTTCTAGCTGTCCCACATGAGACGTATGTCCATCACAAAAACTTAAAGATTCTCACTCTTTTCTAAACTTACCCTGAACTATAACCTCACCCCAAGGTCAGTTTTCACCTGTATCGACCTTACCACAGTTAACAGGCATCCTGACAGTCTTTGAGATGAGATAAGTAGGAAATGTCGAGCTCTCTACCACAGGGGTTATTGGAAGGCTCATGTTTTTCCTTTGCACAGTGCAAAATTGGCCTCTTTTGACAGAGGAACAAGTTCTTCTCCACATCAAAGGAAAATTGTCAGGACATACTGGGGGAAGAAACCCCTCCTTTATTAGTCCTCCCCATTCTCACTCTCAAATGAGGGAATGACAAAAAGCCTGCGTGCAGTCATCATCCAGCCCTCAAGCAAAAGCCTTGGAAACCAGCCTAGTGAAGGTCAGAGCAGAAAGCACTGTCTTACCAAAACTAGTATTTGCTGTAAAAGTACCATATTTGCTGCCTACATAACACTAGAATGAGGGCCATGCAGCTTGATTTGTCATGAAATGAGTGCTCAACACAGAGGTGCTTTTAAAAGAAGCAGGAAATTTAGAGCTAGTTAAGACATTTCCAAATAGCAATTTACAATATAACTATAAAAGTACTTAGTATAATTCTTTAACCAGTTTGTCAGTTTGCAAGAGAAACTCGTACACTCCACTGAGATGACAAGTGGTAACAGGCCTAGAGTCTGCCCCTTGAACAGCTCTCTAGGAGATAAGATCAGACCAACAGCCACTTGGCTCAGGAAGCCCTCTCCAAACAGTCACCATAAGCAAGTATCTAGGGAAAAATAGGAATAAGAAAACCTTGCATGAATTTTCTCCCTAAGACTGTCCCACCTTTTCCCTAGTTCCAGCTCAGACTTGTCCTGAATCAGGTATGTATGAAGGTTTATCTTTTTGAGCAACCAACAACTCATTCTTTCTACTGATCATTCAGTCTCAAACTTTTGGCACCCCCAACATCCTGTGGTAAAGACTTGGCTCTCCAGGTCAGCCACTTGCTGTTTAGAGAACCCTATGTTTTTGTTTGTTCAGAATCTAAGTTGAATATCTTCATTTGATACCTCTCAGTTCTCTTATTATGCATCATCCTTGTTACTCTTTTTTGAAACTTTTCCAGGTCTACCACAAACTGTCTGAGATGAGAGGATCAGAACTGTACAGAAAATTCAAGGAGGAGGTATATAAAAGTATACAGTGGCACAACATTCAGTTTCGGTCCTCACCATGTTATTAACACCTAACATTTGATATGTTGGTGTTTTTTCAACCATCACAGAGGACTGACCACTACCAGTGTTTTCAGGTATTTGATATAACCCCAGATCAACCTCCTGAATGATACTGTCCTGCTCCCTGAGCTCTTACCTGGGCTATTATTTTCTATGTGGAGTTATAATTGTTCGGTTCTTGTGTGCATCCCTCAACACTCACCTGTATTAATTTAATGTGTATTTTTTCTGCTCTGTCACCCAGTCTTACAAGGTTCTTCTACACATCTTCACAGCTGGTCCTGCTCCTTACTAATTTGAACAATTTAATACCATCAGCAGATTTTGGCAGCTCACAGTTCACCCCCTTTTCCAGGTCACACATAAATCTGCAGAACTGCACAGACCCCCAGGAGCTTCTCTGGTGATTTTTCTCTGCTGCAAGAACCACACATTTACTCCTGCCCTGGTTCCTGACTTTAAACCCACATAAGGGTTTTCTCTCCCATGGGATGGCCAAGAGTAATATTCTGGGAGGCAGCAAGTGAACATCCCCCACTATGCTAAACTTCAGGTCTTCAGCTTGTTCGGTTGGGCTCTGTGTCTCACACATTAAAAAAAAAAAAAATCACATATCTGAATTCCTGTAACTACATCAGTAACATTTCTGCCTTGCAGACGAGAAATAACACTGATACGCTGCCTGTTTGCCTACATCCATTCCTCACATACCAAGTGCCTGCTAAATTAAAAGGAGGTCTACAAATATACCAGTGCAGTTTTAGCAAGATGTTGTTCTTCTGGTTTGAGGGCAAATTAGAGCTTGGTGTGAAAGGCTGCTGCAGAGATCTTTCCTGCTTAAACCTGACTGCCTGACACTAACACTACACAAGTGATTGAAACTTGAGAAAAAAGAGAGACATCACTTCTGCCAGTTGTTTCCATTTACTATACAGTCTTTATATTGTGACCATATCTTTTTTCCTCAGGACTCTTCCCTTTACTGCACAGAATAGTTGGGTTTCACTTCGCAGTTATTCAATACTTTGGTTTTCCTTTTATTTTTCTGCATGAGGCATAATTTAATCCCTGCTTTGGAGAATTAGTCACTTCCTCCAGTGTTTTTCAAGGCTGTCATCCCTATCAGATCTCTGAGCATGTCAGAAACATTCAGATGTCAAATAGGGAAAAGTATGTGCAGACCCTGCCAGCGTTTAGACATGCAGCTGACTGCTGCTACTTGAAAGAGAAGCACAACTGAAAGCCAAATCTGGTTTGCTGCTTTTATCATCTGTGGCACCAGGGAAGACAGGACATTTTGCCCAAGCCTTTCCCACCTGCCTCCTGTCAGCAGAAGAAAAGTAAGAGAAAAACTTGGGTTGTCATTATGGGCTTAGAAGTAAAGGCTGCTTTGGTGGACAGTCCTCTACTCATGATCTAAAACCTGACCTCTTTTGCCTTTCAAAGCTAAAATACAGAGAGAGTAAAGCTTCTCAAATAAAGAGTCACTGGACCCTTTTCCAGCATAGTCACAGCAACATTCTCCACCACAGCATCACAGCACCTGGGAGATGCTGGTTGGGAGGCAGTCCATCCCCCACTCTCAGCAGCACTATCAAGCAAAACCCTATCAGGTCAGTTACAGCTTTGTCTAGCTCAGCCCCAAAAACCTCCAAATCCCCTCTGCATACCTTTCCCTATGCAGCATCACTCTCCTTTTTCCTCAGGTCCAACCCAAACACCCCATGGTCCAGTCTGTGGGCATTGCCCCTTGATATACTGCCTGGCACTCCTGGGGGGGGGGGGGGGATTTGGGTCCTTCATCTTTGCAACTATTTTTCAAGTACTTCAGCACCTCAGCCTTTTCTATGTCAACCATCACTAGGCTGCCTCCTCCATCTGTGAGCAGATCCATATTTACCCTGAATTTCTTTTAGCAGCTAGCATACCTGCAGGATTCCTCCTTCTAACCCTTAAAGTCTGCCTCAAGTCTTTTCTCCAGCTGGGCTTTTGTCTTCTTGGTTTTGTCCTTAGTAGTATAAAACCATCACTTTTGTGCCTGTCTGTCCCCACTTCCACCTCCTGCATGCTCCCAGTCTCATCCCAGTTGTCTCAAAACACTGGTTTACAGAAGACATTCAGCCTGAGGCAGACAGCTGGTATGGAAAATTACAGCCCAGTAATAGCTTCTTAGATTTATAAGTAACTGAAACAAGGATCTTATAATGAGCAGGGTCAGGAAGTGTTAATAATTAGTAACTCTAGCCTTCCTACCTAGAATTATTTACCGCTACCTATTACAACCAGCACTTACTATTCTCTGGCCAGAGCCATATAATCCTTTTAAACAACACTGAGGTGTATTTGTGTTACCCAAATAAATATAGCATTGATCAACCCTACTAAATGAGTGCAAGCTTGCTCTGTTTAATGTTATTGTTTTATCTTCTACTATTCCTGCAGCCCTAGTAATTTTTACTTTACTTCCATTATTTTAATCTTCTTTTCCCCCAGCCATACCTCATTCTATGCTCTCTAGCCCTTGCTGGGTTTTCTATTTGGATTTTTATTATACCTAATATCACTTGCCTGTACTCCATTCCACTTTTTCTCATTTGACCTCAAGCTGTTCCCTGCCTCTCAGGCTTCTGCTCCTTTTATTTCCCCTCCTCTGCCTCACACACATGCTGCCCCCCTGCATCTCTCTCACACAATCAGTTCCTATCTTCATCTTTCTCAGACACAGCTCTTCTGGCTTGACACAAGTTCTCATCAATACCCATTTTATTCCAGTGCAATTCAGTGTCACACATTATCTTCCCTTCTGCTGTGGGGAGAGACCAGTCTCAAGCACAGCATTTCCCTTGGGCACATTGACCCCCTCACCCTCTGTGCAAACCTCACCCCTTGTCCCCACAGCCAGCAGCTGTCCTGGTCAGCCCATGTTTAGCAGTCCAGCCCCATGTGCAGACATGTCCTCAGTCCACCCAGAGCCACCAGCCTTTTGGGGCTCTGGGAGAGCCCCTTGGCTTTGGTGGACAGACAAAAGATGCTCTAAGTAGAGCTGCTCCTGCATCCAGGCCTGAGCTGGGTTTGGAGTCTTTTTCTTCTTCTCAGCAAGGCCCCAAGATTACTGTTTTACCTGCTACAAGTCATCAGCCTTTCCTGGAGGACTGAGGACAGTAAGTCATACCCACTCTTCCTACCCAGACACTGTAAAGCAGCACAAACATCTGCCCCTTGCTGTTTCTGTGTGCTACCAGCAACAGTGGGAGGGACACTGTGCTGAGCTCCTGCAGAAGCAGCCAGGGAGAACAATAAATCCAGCAAACTGATGCAAAGCCCCCAACCCTGTACCTTCAACATGATCTTGGGCAAGTTGTTTAGTTGCTTCACAATCCCTAACACGAATAGTGCTTTCCTGAACCTACTTAGTCTCCCACTGGCCTGTGAAATACCCTGAAAATATATAGAGCATCATAAATATTGATAAGATAAACAAGACTTTGTAATAAGGAATCAAGAAAGCTGCCAGGGAATGTTTTCTATTTTCTTCGCCTCAGGGAAAGCGCGATCGCTATCCATTCGCTTTGGCAACATCCACCCACGCAGAAGGGAAAATAGAGGGAAGCTGGCAGAGCAAGAGCTCCAGCTCAGGTCTACAAGGACATACCACAGCGAGATTTGCCCACAGCAGATGCATCTTTAGAAAGGAAAGTGCCTGGTTCCCAGGGTGGCTGACCGAAAAGATAAATCCAGGAGCTGCCGAGCAGCTGAGTCTACAGGCTCGCTGTTCCAACAGCACCGTCCATTGAACTGATCAGTCAGCTCCACACAGAAATCCAGATGGTCTATCACTGGGCAGACCACTCGGTATGAGGCAAAAAGCCTTTGTGCACTTGTCTTCTGAAATGTTGCCTAATTTGTTTTTAACTGTTTAAAAATTAAGTGCATTCTCAACCCTTTAGATACTAAGAGAATGAAACAAACAAACAAGAGGAAGTACTAAATATTTAAAAAGGTCTTACGAGGCACCATCTAACAGCAGGTTCAGTTGTTGCTGTGTTGCACATTAATAATTTAAGCCCCCCCCCCCGGAACAAAAAATGAAGTCTAGAACAGTGCATGGGTATAACCTTCATATGGTTATATGTGCAGGTACACGGGAGACTACAGCAAGGGACTTCAGAGACTGCGGTGAGATGGCTCAACACTTAAGCACTTCCCCACTCACTCCTCCCTCCTCTCCCTCACACTTCCTGCCCCTGTGACTCCAAAAATGACCTGCCTCCTTCACCTTTCAGCTTTCTGCCTTCCCTTTTTGCTCCACACACCTGGGAAGGCTGCCTGTCACTCTGGGAACACAGCGGCAGACAGGCAGTCGTGCCACCTCCAGGTAAGTGATGCTTTAACACGGTGCCACAGGCTGACTAGCATTGCATGTGTGGGCACCTCCCTGTGCATTGAAGGGGTGAGAGACAGAGTTACTGCAGAGGACACTGACCTTGCCCACTCCTGCAGAAGACTGCCTTTCTTTTAGAGGAATTCCCATGAATGTTTCAGCTTTTATTGCTAGTAACTGTCTTGTTTGCTTGTTCAGCAGCTCTCCTTCCACAGGCATCCTCACAGTTGCCAATACGTACTGCCAGAGCCCTTGTGGGGGACCCACACTTCCCAGACAGCTCCACCAGCCATGCAGAGGCTTCATCAAGCCCCACAGCAGCAGAATGCCTCCTTGTGAGCTTCTGCTGGGGACTGGGGCAGGTGCACAGAAAAGAGCTTTGTACATATAATTATTTGACCTGTCAGCTTGCCTGTACATGCTCAGCTGTGTTTGCACATACAAGCTGACTAGAAAAGCATCAAGCCATCAGTTAAAAAAAACAAACAAAAAACAAACCAAACAAAACCCACAGAAGTGATTCTGTGTACCCACAACTAAGGTCACAGAGGCAGGTGGAAGGTGCTGAGACTCTACAAATACAACTCAGTATTTGAACCACACAACAAAAGCTTTGTCAAAATCAAGTTTTTGGCTACAAGATTTCTTTTTTTAACGTATAGGAACATAAGACTATAATGTCATTAGAAGACTGGAGGGAGAGGAGCAAACAAAAAGCCAGCAAATTAATACAGATTTAAGTGGAAACACCAACTTTACCTCAAGTAACCTGGCATGAGGAGGCACTGCTGGGTAACAACGCTACAAACAACACAGACAGAACTTTAAAAATAGTAACATGGGAATTATTAGCACACCAACTTACTATTCCCCTTCAGCTCCATAACCCAAGAGCACTCTGCTTCTGTTGAGCACAATGCAAGGCACATACCTCGGGCACTAGCCTTGTAAGTACAGCACTTCTCACATTGTTAAAAATAACTTTTGTCTCTATACACTGCACTTTGGGGTTGGTTTTGTTTTCTGCTTTAAAATATCAATACAGTTTTGAGGCAAGATGAGAAAATTTACTTCACCAAAGTGAAGCTACATTGTGTGAGTTACACATCCTGTTTACTGTGTTTGACCCAAAACAGTCAAGTGGCTTGTGTCACCATGATGCTTTCCTGCCTCAGCTGCGTTTATCCTGACAATACCCCTGTGACAAAACCAGCCCTGGACCATCACTGCAAAGGGCGGCTGATGCACAGAAGCCACTTTCTCAAGGCAACACAGGAGGCTGCTAGCAGAACAGCAAGTTTAAATCCCAGTTTGCAGAGCTGAGAAGATTCCTTATCAACTGCATTTTTGTTTCATTGCAGCCAAGTTCATTGGTATTTCAACTGCCTCCATTCCAGACAGGTGAAATCCCCAGAACACCATCCAGGTACATCACAGAAGTAATAGCTTAGGAGATCCCTGTAATTGCTTAGAGGGTGATGCTGTGCAGCCTCGTGGCTGCAAGTGCCAGCCCTCAGCTCAACTTGAGACCTGCGCACCTTCCTCGCACTGTTGAGTGGCACATACATGCTACAGCTGAACAGAGCCCTGGGGAGGATGAGGAGGAGGAGGTCTGGAGGCAGGTCAAGCTGCCCTCTGTTGTGGGCCAAAGAAGGGCTTCCAAAGGAGGGGGGGGTCAGTGTGTGGGCAAGGGAGGGCAAGGACAGCCACCAGAGCCTGGGGCCACAGGGACAGGCAGAGTGTAGTGCCCCAAGGGGGCAAGCACAGCAGAAGCAACATGGGGCTTGTTCTGTTCCAGGTCAGGAATATTTTATTCAGCCTTTCTACTGAGCCAGGTCAAGCCCTGGCCCAGCATAGGCTGTCCATATCTGAAAGGAAGTGTGTCAAGGCAGCATTACATAGCCAGAGCAGCCAGTTTAAAAAGAGAGCAACACATGAAACTAAAAACAGATTAAGGACCCAAGAAACCCCACACGTTCTACTTCCCTCCCAGAGCAGCTGTAGTGTTTTAACAGTGCATTTGAATCATCCAGCTCTTTTCAGGCTGCCCACTGGGCTGGAAAACTTGCAGTCAGGCACTCAGGTTTCTTTTCTCTCCCAGCTGGGTCAGAAAGAGCCCCCCAAGGTTTTCTGCCATCTCTCAGCTAGGCAAAACCAGTGGTACTACAAAACGAAGAGTTAATACCTTCATACACAAAACCCCCTAACAACACTCAGGGTCCAAAGTTTCTTATTTCATTCAAGTCCATTAAAGCCAGCTCACACAGCAACTCACCTATTGCACTTGTCAGCAAACACAGTTTGAAGCTGACCTTCACTCAGGCCATGGCATCCTGAGATCTGGTGACAGCTCAGGCTTCCTCCAAGCCTCACCCCAAGCTCAGAAATGCACCATTTGGCTTGAGGATTTCAAGCTCTGTTTGCTGACAGTGAACATTGCATACCCAAGCCCTTCTCTTTATTCTTAGCTAGTTACCAGTGACTGCCTTTGGCTTAGTTCATTGATTTATTCCCTTCCTTAGCCTGCTGCAGATGACCTTGCTCTGTTCCACATGCTGGGAAGGCCACACTCTGCAGCAAAGAATCTCATATGCCCTGAACTGAGGCATGCAAACACACCGAAATGCCTCCCCCCGCTTCCAATAGCGGAAAGTGCTGCATACATGTTAGGGACAAAGGAGGAAGCAGTGGTCAGTGTCAAACAAACATTTTACATAATGTTGCCTGCTGCATTTTTAAAAAGAGTTGTTAGGGTAATAGAAGGTGGTTTGGGAGGGGGTTTTTTAATGTAACCCATGATTTTTATAGGACAAAAAGAACTTGCTACTAAATCAGATGTTAACATTATCCTGTCAAGAAAAGGCAGTTTACATAATCATAAAGCCTAGCTTTTTCTTACTTTTTATTTACTGCTATAGCAGCAAGCAGTCACAGGCACTGCCTAAATAGGTGTACACTAGTCATTCGTCTTGCCAATATCCAGAAGATTTTCAAGAATGGCCAGTGAGCAGGAAGCCTCAAATTCACAGTGCTCCAGATAAGAAATATTGAGAAAAGAGTCATTTTTTAAATAAAGGTCTTTTTAAAGTGCCCCATGCTGGAACACCAGTAAATCACAGCCCTTCAAATCAGTAGTTAATTATGAATGTCTCAGCCATTTGCCTTAACAAGCCTGCACCAGAATAAGCAGTGTGTGTTATAAGAGAACATCCTCAGTAGGGGTTAGCTTTAAGGTATACTATGTAGACTATAGCAAATTTAGATTTGCCTATAGAGTATTCCTCTGTGTCATTAAAAAAATTGTTGTACCTCTAATGTTTGAGAAACAAAGATTATTTTTGCATTAATAATAATAATACCTTAATCTTATTTAAACCTTTGAAATATATCCAAAGTAAAACAGTCCCTCAGCAGGATTCCCACTTGTTACATCTACCATAGCTCCCCCTCAAGTGGTCTTACACTACACAGTTCACAATTACTTTAATTTTTTTCAAAGGTATTTTAAAAATACTACATTATTTATTACTCCTGCCAGTGAGCAACTGAGAGGTGACAGAGAAGAGAAAGAGATAGAGAAACTGAAGCAAGGCTCCCCAGCATTCATTTAGGTGCTTGCCTTAAACAGTAAAACTCAATCCTCAGAAATTAAAGAGGTCAGGGTGCTGCTTCTGCTCTGATGTGTTCAGCCTAGACAGGGCCTTTGCTGCCAGGAGGCAGGTCCAGCTGGGAGGGAAAGATGTTACAAAGCTACTAAATCAGCCAAGAGATTCCCTGCAGATCTGCTTCATTTTTCCAAGTCACTGCCAGCTTCCTGTAGTCTACTCGGGGGTGCTTTTGACATGTCATCTGCTAAAAGGACCTACTCCACTCTTTTAGGAAACTAGAAGTAAGTGAACAAGGAAGGAAAAATACTCATATACCATTAGATATGAGCAGCATCTTGTTCAGGAAACTGCTGTCGCGAGACGTTCTGTTGTCAAAGCTGTGAAGGGCACTGGGTCTTGAGATGACTTTTTCTTTCTTTCTTCAGAGAGGATCACTACAATCTGCTTTGACAATGTGACTTAATATTAGATGCAGGAGTTCACATTTGTTTTCCTACAGGCAACAGACTGCCTAGTATACAAAGCTTTCGGTACATCGACTGTTAAGAGCTCCGTGAAGAGGAGAGGAAGTGCTGCTCCTTGCTTTTTGACACTTCTGTTGACTAAGCACAGGTGATGTGCCCATCTGAGACGTGTACAAGGAGGGAGCACCACCCATGCCTGGGCTTTCAGCTGTGGGACTTGCTGCCACCATTTTAAGCAGCCTCTGCATGAGCATGTGAGGATCTGTATGTTCTACCTGTCCCAACAGGAACAAGTAGACAGGTTGTGCTCCCTGGAGCCCTTCTCTTTCCCTAAGCAGCGATGGATAGCACACTGTCACAATCCAAGTAGGAATAGTGCAAGAAGTCGGCATTAACAGCCAGTTTCTGTCACGGCAGCAGGTTAATGCAAAATGCTATCTTATACCCTCTTGCGGAAAACATTTCTAAGATCTGCAAAGCAGAAGACATTTAGACAACAAAACAGCAGACAATAAGAGATACTTAAGTTGGAACAGGATGGATGGTACAGAAACCTCAGGCTGCAACAAGCTGAGTGGGCACCAGAACAACAGACGAAGCAGAGAACTCAATGCTGTTAAAAATACTTTGTGGCATTTACTTCGACTATAAGAGTTCAATATACACTTTGAATATAAGAGTGCTAGAAGTAACACTCATTTGCTATCTATAAGTAAATAACTTCAAGTCTTCTGTGCACTCCTGTGGAAGTAAATCACAAGCACTTACCTCCGCTCAGCTGCGAGTTGCCCAACACATGATGAACAGGTGGGATCACCTGCCCTTCCACACAGCCCTGTTGTTTCTCCAGGAACCCTTCTGATTCCCTGTGTTACCCTAAGGGGTGCAAGGGGGTGTGGAAGGTGTATCAAACTGCAGAATAAGATACTGTTTGTTTTCAATAACACCCAGCAGCACTCACACACTTCTATAAGATAATCCATGTCCAAAGCTCCACACAGAAAGAAACTACTGGTTATCTGCCTTTCCCCTCAGCAGCATAGCAGTGCCAGCCTGTGTGGGTAATGGAACAACACACCTGATCTGTCATTTACAGGAAAAGGACCCAATGCATTCTATGATTCTATGAAAATGTCGTTTCAGTTTGCTGCCTATAACCTACAAACACGTGGCATAGAAAGCTGTGTATCCATCTCCCAAATGCCAATACACAGCTCTGAAACCTTCTGCCAAGTTTTGATCATCAACTGCCATTCGAGTTGTTTGCTCTCAGGGAGTGACCCTTTTAACAACGAGAACAACTCCAAGACTTCCATTATTTGCAGACAGTCCAGCATTTGACAGCCTTTTCCTGTCCTGAAAGGGCAAAATTTGGAAGTATAATTGGTTGGGGTGTTAGCTTGGCTTCACTGCAACACACTTTCAATCTAAGCAATTTTAAACACCAGCTTGCTTCTCTGTCCTCAACTATTTAAAAAAAAAAAAAAGAAGCTGATTGTCTCTAGCACCCACTCAAGAACCATTTTTCCCCCATGTACTGCAGCAAAACACAGAAGCTATATATGAAAGCCCCTTATCACTAACCCAACTTAAAGGAAGGTTGCTTTCTAGTTAGTGAAATAAGCAGCCTGCATTTTACTGGATAGAGGGTAAACTACAATAGCTCTAAACTCAACTGATGCCAGCATATTTAATTTTATCTGGCTTGTCTACCTCATGGAATTCTGTGCACAAGCATACCTGGTGTCCTACCAGCACAGGGGGAGCTCCACAGGCTACATGGGATGCACCAAGAAGGGCACCATAGCAGAACAGGAGCATGGTCAGCTTCAGCATCTACAAGCACTATTTTCCTGATTGCCCCTGCCTTTAATGGGTTTTTATCACAAGCCCAGCATCCTTCCTAGGATTTCTGTTCCTGAAATTGCTGGAGATGGGAAAGGAAGTTTCAGACCTCTATCAGAGTGAAAAACTTAGAAGTGGCCCCCAAGAAAGCATTTCAAGAAACAATCAAACAACCCAATATGCATTTTAAAAGATTCATGACTCACAAGTGCTTACATTACTTACCTCATGATTTTTGAGCATTTGAGCCTAAGCAAGGTTCAGACAGCGAGGAAACTTTGAAGGAAGCAGAAGATCAGCATATTCCTGTACCATACCTGCTGTTTGATCTGGGTTCCCAGCCCTGATGTGTATTTGGCAGCTGCTCCTCAATTTCTAGTTAACAAGTCAGTGATTGGCTACAAAAGCTCTGAATGGTCCCAGTCTTAGCCTTTTTTTTTTTTTTTGAAAAAGAAGGCAACCTCATACATGAGCCTGATCTGAAATATTTGAACAAACTGAATTTTAACCACTTTCTTTCAGGTGCTTCCTGCCTAGAAAAATAAACCCACTCTCCTAGAGAAGATTCTGCTCTTACGAAAAGGAGATGATGTGAAACTCAGGACTGGGGCTGGGCATCATAGCCTAACTTTCTTCAGCAAAGAAAACACAGGAATACTGTAGGTTAATCGGATTTATTTGATGTCTCTTGAATCCCTGCCTAGTTATCTTCGCTGGTGCTGCAGAGGTGACAGTTTTGACATACTTAAATTTCTGTTGCAAAAGGGATAACAGCACTAGAGAACAATTCTGAGGGAGGGGGAACAGTTGTTAGAGCAGACACAAACTGCAACCATAAATAAAAACTGTAAGAAATACAAGTACTAAATTAATTAGGATGCAGCTAACAAGATCAGAACTGAAAAAGTCATACTAATTTCAAGAATCACTCAGATTTTCAGACTGGAAAGGTAACCAGAAAGAGAAAACTTAAACAATTATCACTTCACTCAACCCTGGCATTAAAATATCTCATTTTTTTTGAAGAGTTGACACATTTTTAAACACATTGTCCTTGCGCCAAGGACAGAAAACCCAGCCTCAGAGTGATTAAGTGCCAAGCTGAATGTACAGCTTCATAGACAAAGAAATAATCAATACAATATGTTATGTGGCAGCTCTTGACCAAGGCACATCAGAGGACAAAAGAAAGGGCAAGCACTTGAGGTAGACTATTAAAATTCCAAGCATTTACCATTATAAAACATGTACTACCATAGCACATTGTTGATATGGAAACAGAAATACCTTTGAGACAAATATAAAGAAGGGAATCTTGCAAACAAGTTATAGCTTACATAGCCTTTTTCCAATACGTGATCATTTTGTGCTTGTTCTGAGTCTAAACCAGCATCAGAAAAATTCCCCAAAGAAATATGTTAAGGCATTTCTGATGACTGTGAAAGCTATATTAAAAGGACAGCTGGAGTTTAGGAGGCATGAATTACATGGGTCCAGATAAAAGAGCATTAAACATCTTCATTTTCTCTCAAAAACAGATGTTGTCAGTTGGTAATACTATATGTACCTATTTGAAAGACTTGCTTTTTAGGCATATATACCAGAGGAACAGAGTTATTTTTATGTTTGTGTTGGCAACAAACTCCTGTCCCTCCTCAACAAACAACATGCTTTTTTCTCCAATTTCAAGGATGAAAAGCTGCAGTATTCCTTAGTAGCAGTGACAGCAGAGAATACACGCATCACAGCCACTGCAAAGTGGTAAGGGGGATGGATGACATCCTACCAATGCTCTGCCTCACACAGTGGCTTAGCAGCAGCCTAAACATTGGATTCAAGATCGAGCAAGTTATCTGGCACATGATTAAACAAATATGCTTATATCTGCATTACTCCTGAAGAACCAGTACTCACCTGTCTGCGGGGCCACTGCATGGACCCAGTACAAAGCCCAGTGGAGCCTGATGGAAGGAAGTTAACCTCTGACAAGCACTGAGCTCAGGAGACAGATGGTTTTTTTTCCCCAAAGGACACAAAGAAGGTCTCCATTTGGTGAGTTTGTGTGTCTGCCATCAGTTATTCCTTGTTTTAGTTGCACTATACCCTTAGGTTTCTAAACAAGAGCATTTCTGTGGCCCTGAAAACACTACTGGAGTGTCTTCCAGACATTTGGGAAAAACACCTAAACCCCACATTTTTCTTCTCTTTTTTTCCTCCCAGAATGTAAAAGAAATGGTTTGATTAGCTCCAGGAGCTTTTTTTTTCCTGTCCTTATAGCATGTAGCTAAGTTGCATTCACACACTGATAAAGACTTACTTGGGAAAGTGAAGTAAAGAAATAAGCCAAAAAGTAAGCTCCAGCAGTACAAAGCCCTACTCTGAAGACACTAAAGTCTGCAGCAACCTTTCTAGTCTTTTAGATTAATTTGGTATTGGCAGCAGAGCCTCTGTAACAGAAATAGCACCAGATGACACATTCCCATTTGCATTGAGTAGTAAAAGGTCCTTAAGAGAAATAATCAAGCTGTTAAACTTGAAGGAATAGGGAAAATTAATGCAGACTGTAGACGAATGCACCATGACAGTACCGGAGGCAATGGATGCTAGAACTGATTTAGTAACTACTGCTTTGGTAGGCTTGAAATTAAGACTGAAGAGACACAACTGAAAACAAAGTTAATTGAGAATTACTAGTTGCAAGAACTAGGTACAAAACTGCCCAAGGGCCCTTTTTACCACACGTTGAGTTCAACTCCATTTTTGCCATGGTGTGGTTGTCAAACAATACATGTGATCCTTTACATTTCCACAGGCATTAGGCAGTGCACTGTCCTCCTCTGCCCAGTGTTGTCCAGGTACACTGGAAGCAACACACAAGCCACATCCCAAAGTCCCCTCTGTTGTGGTAACTCTTAGGACACACCTGAAGCCTACCTATCTAGCCTACCACAGTGGTAGTTCACTAAATCAGTTCTAGTTGTCTAGTTCTAATTTGTCAAGCACCGTCATGGCTCACTGTCTGCAGTCTTGACACGGCTCTGACTCTTTACTGGTTGCTGGACAAGTCTGAGGCATATGTCGAAGCCTCAGGTCAAGCAAAATGAAGGGAAACACCGACTCAGGATAAACAACTCCTGTCATAAACCCGCATGCTCCAATTCTTTGTATATCTGATAGTACTCCCAGCTCCAAGTCCCACAAGCCCCAGTATGACTATAGGCTACTTGAGGGGACACAGACCCATCCACAAAGCCAGGGCAAGAGTCAAGGCTCTGCTGACAGTGATGTAGGATCCTTCTTTAGGAGGCAGGAAAGCTTCTTGTGCTCTTGCCCTGCTCTGCCCCCTAGAAGGGGTGGTCAGGCAAGTCTTTGTCCTTGAAGTGGATCAGCTCCTACTTTCCTTGGTAGTTAGTTATGTGCTTCAAGTCCAACCCAGTATTATACAGTTAGACTGAAACCTCTGCTAAGGGCTATTCCAGGATATCTTTGATTTCAAACTTAGAAGAAAAAAGTTCAACTAAAATACCAATGCAGTGAGAGAAGGCATTTGAGTTTACTACTAAACAAAACCTGTTACTGCACCTCCAAAGGAAGTTTCAGTCTTAGATTTTTTTTTAATGTAAGTTTTCAAATAGCTCAGTTTCTTTAAAATTAAAGAGTTAATGTAAATTTTTGTTGGAAAACAGAATTCTAAATTCTGTAAGCTAATAGCTCAGAATTTGGTCTTACCAAAAAAATCCACAGCAAATAAAATCCCGTCAGCACTAGATAAGGTTATTATAAGTAACAACTTCAAAACACTTCAGAAACACTCTGTATTTACACTGATGGCAGAATCCTACAGCAGCAGGAATAAGTTTTGCAGCACTAGGTACTCTCTAGGCACTTTTTCCTCTTCAATTTCTCTCTAGCTTTCAATAGCAACTTTATGTTCACCTGTAGTATTTGCTTACTGCCAAAAAAGTAACATATAATTAAAAAGTAGTACAGTTGTATATATTATATGTAGCTGGTACTGGTAATCTGATTTGACTGCTATATAAGCATGTAGTGACATGGCCACAATACATAAATACATTAAACAGTTTTACTCATTTCCTCTGCTTTATAAAATTGTAAAAAAAAACTGAAGCAGATGTCTAGAGTTTTAAGACTTTTGATTACCTTGGCTGAAATTAATAACTCATTAGATGAGAACCTATCTAGAAAACCACACAATTTCAATTTGGGGATGGTAACCGTGATCTCACCTATTCCCTCAGTAGTGGGCTCAAAGGGTTCCTTACTCTCATCATCAAGACGCTCTATCTTCTTCCACACTTCAAGTTTCCTTCCTTTACCTTCCAGGCACTCCTCCTCCTTATGCTTTTCTCCAATACATTAAACCTGTACATCTCCCATGAAGCAAAGCAAGACTCTTCTTAGTTTTCTTAATAACTAAACATGTAACAAGTAATTTTCAGCATTCTTTTTCCCCTAGACTTCCATGCACCTGACTTCTTTTCTGACTCCCTCCCTAAATCTCAACATCCTTTAAAAACCCATTGCATGTAGATATTCAGTACCTGTTTAACATCCATGCATGATGCTGGCAATGACAAGCCTTATGTAGCAAGAAGCAATTAATCCTTTTGTTACAGCACTTCACCAAGAGTTTTAAGTTCAACTGTTTGTTCAGGAGACCTGCATCTTTTTCTAGTTTCTAAGCACCAGGTTCTCTGTTGATGTGGCCCACACGATTTTTTTTAACCCTGGAGATACATGTTTACATTAAGGCTGTCTTAAATCAACAAAACCATCACAAATAGATTGCCAAGTGATTCTGCTTCCACATAGGCTATTATACCTACAAGAGTAAAGTGCTAAAGACTCTTAACAAGACTCAGTGTCAAGGAGTTTGAAGCGCACAAAATCAGCAGATACTTTGCTCCTGCTTTTCTTGGTCATGTTCTCAAACAGGGAAAGTTTCCCTCCCACATTTTCCCCCAGATGTTCCCTGCACAAATGGCAACTTTAGGAGTAAAACCCACCATAGGAACAACGTAGGGAAGGGGCAAAACCACAGCTGGCAGAAGAATGGCTCACCTCTTTTCTCCTGTGCCACAAGAATATACTATCCTGTCACTGCAGCCTCACCAGGCACACTAAATATGATTACAAGCACTTTCTTCCTCTTTCTAAGCCAACTGGAAGAGCAACCATGGGAGACATCACACTGTCAGCTCCTGCTGAACAACATGCAAAGGCTAATTATGCCATGAAGCAGACCCCAGAAACACACACTCTTGCAGGCAATCTTTGTACACTGGAGAGGCACTTCAATACCAAAACAAAGATCTCAACTTCACTACGTATTTATAAGAACAAACTTCAGTTCCTTTTATTAGCCACTTAAAAAGACCAGAGGAAGTTCTCTTTGCAGTCAGACTTGGCTCTTCCCATGAAAGCCATCCAGCCAAAGCAGCGAAGAGCCTGGGCAGTAAGATTTAATTTTGAGTTGTTTCAGTAACAGTGAGCTATTGATATGCCGCTTGAATACTGCCTAGAGCCAAGAACACCCACACAGTATAAAGACATAAAGCACAATGAAGTCTTAATGAATGGGTTGATTCTCCCTTCACTTACACTAAAGCCAGCAGTATTTCCATTAAGTAAAAAGTAGCAAGAATGAGACCCTGTAAGTCTCCGGTAAAATCAGGCCAGCTGCAATCTATTTAGAGTTCAGTTTTGCTCACTGACACTTGAAGATAGCAAAACATGTAGAGCTGGAGGAGAGGAAGCCCATCCCCAAAATGACTGTCCCATCCCCATAAAACAAGAAAATAGTAAGGACTGTCCCAGTCTTCATTGGTTTTAAGTGTATCACCAAACCAATTAGTTTTAGCAGCAGTAGACTGCTATTTTCCACAGCTGCTTCAGAGCAAGACGAATAGGACAAGAGACACAAGTGTGTGATGCACACAGTTGGGCAGGCATTTTTCAGCCAAGCAGCACAAGGGAAAAAATATTTGTGGAGTTGCATTTTGCTGCAGGCGGTGAGAACTGGTGCAGTTGCCATTACTTAACATTTCTGATTTTGCTCACCATTATTATAAAGGATGAAAAAGCTATCTTTGAAATCGTAAGTGAAGTCACAAAATGCATCTGTGGATGTGGAAATTAGTGTTCAGACTTGTATTTGTTCCTAATATCACCTGCAAAATGTAAGCAGCTGTAACCACCTCAGAAGTCAAAAAGGTATATTGCATGCTCTCAGTTGTTTCAGCCCATGCATTAAATGCACATGTATAAACTTGAATCAAGGAATAGTACCCCATGAGCAGACAGCATTTTGGACACCATCTCAGACCTAAATATTGCTAACAAGTCTCACATCAAAAGGTTGGGGTTTGGTGGTCTGTTTCTGCCTGCCTGCCTGCCCCCGCCCCCCCTCCCCCCACCCTTTTGGGCATAATACACTTGGTGTTCCCAAAAGACTCTCAATGGTTTACAAACCAACACGCTTTCCAGAATAAGACCTGTGAAAGCACCTGCTCAGTCAAACATCAGAAGTTTGCTAGTAACTAAGACTTCTTCATTAACACCACTAATTTCTGTCTCCAGAGTTGAATGAAAAGTTTAACAAAAGACCCCTTACCTCAGGAGTTCAGTAAGCTTTTCCTTCAACACTCTCCTTCAAAGGATGATGCGAATAAAAACTGTCATTTAGATCTAGCTACATTAGATCCTCTGCATGGAGCACAGACCAAGGAGAGACAACCTCCTTGTGGTAACACAGGTCATTCACATGGGACTCTTTCAGAACCAAAGACATTCCACTGATAATGCTGACAATGATAGTGGGAGATGCCAACACAAAACAGATTATATCACAAGCTCCACCCGATTTCCTTGAAGGACAGATTTCACTTCACAATTTTAAAACATTTCTCTGGATGACTCCTTAGGAAACCAGAGCTGAATTGCTACTTCAGGAAGGTACAAGACTTAAATTTGAGATGCTGCAGGCAAACCAACAAAGTCTTTTCTTAGGGCTGCTGGAATTTCTTGATAATTCAGAGAGGTGCAGAAGGGAAGAAAGTTAAAGAGTGTCTCCTGCTGAAAGACCTCCTTCTGCCACACCTTCAGTAGACAACTGAGAGTCCCCCAGTGAAAGCCCTCCTCTACTCACCTCTGGTAGAAGGAAAAAAAAAGGAAGCAGCAGCATTTATCTGAAAGAATTTCCAGGCTTTTTTTTTTCCTTCCTCTTTTTAAAATCCTCCAGGGCACAAGGAAGGCAGGCCTCATCTACAGAAGACTTTTAGAAGTGAAGCTGTGCACCAGGTTACAGGAGTTTGACTGATACTGGGCACATAAAAGCCAATTAGGGTGTATACAGCTGGGTTCCCATGTACTTACCACCTCACAGGCTTCTCTTTGAGCAAGTCCATTCACCCACCTACTCAGCAACAGTAGTCTTGTAAAGTGTACATGTAACAAGTCACAAGTTGTTCCATTTATTTGAGTAAATATCTGGTAAATAAAATCATTGATAAACATTACAAAATTAAATACATTAAAAAAGCTTGCCAGTATACATAAAATTCACAAACATGTACTTCTTTTGAAAAATAAAATATGTTCAGAGCACCCTTGATATAAAATGCCTGACTAGTGTCACCTACCAGCATATGGTAGCTTATTGAACATTTCAGTTAGGACATTTTCCAGGAGGGAGCAGGGATCTCTCTTCCATTCTTGCTTTTACAAGTAAGAGAGCCCAAGTTAATAAGTCCCCCCACTTCCCAGGGCAGAGCCATAAACAAAGACTACAATGTTTTTTGCCCATATTAACAGGAAGGAATCTGCATTCAGTTAAGACCACATCACTAAATGCAAGACAATGCTTGTAATTCATTTTGGTAGCACTGCCTTTCCTCCACTGTGAAGCTTGTAAATGTTGATGGACATTTTCTAGATGTCACTCCAGGCCGTTATTCAGAATAGATTAGCACAGTTCCAAGACACCATGAGGTGGAGAAGAAATGATCTGGCAAAGCAAGGTCAACCAAATAACTTTTAAGTCTACAAATTAAGCCCTTAATTTCCAATTCTTATATGCTGCAATCTAAACAAGGAGATATGATGAAATTCTTCACTGGGCTCCTTTAAAGATATTTAGAAAAACGGCAGCACTCATTTTAGTAATCTAAATTGGTACCTTCTGGTAGCAAATTTGCAATAACCACCATTTAAATAATTTACTGTAACAAACTTTTCCTTCCATCCATGTGAAACAGTATTCACAACCCACTTTATAATTTATGTACAGACAAGCACAAGAAACTTGACATCCATGAGTTAAAATGTACAACCAACTTAAAAAGCGTTATCCAACTAGTTGCAAGGAGAAGTCTCCTAGCTCTGTAAATTTACAAGATCTTCTGTTTCACCATGGAGGCTTACTGCCCCTCATCACTAACTCTTGGATTCTTCACTTGCTTCAGTAATCCTCAAGTGAAAGTTGAGCAGCATCCAAATTGTTGATATTCTTGATAAAAAAATGACACTTAAAAAAGAACCCTTAAAACACACAAAAGAAATTCCTTGAGTCAAAACTGAATGAAATCAAAAAAGTTGTGGAGAAAGACAACTATTTCAATAAAGGTCTTGTATTCAAAGTCCCATTTCCCTTGCCATGTCTTTTACAGATTGCTACTACTTCAAATTATTTATATACTCTTCTTTTGTGGGGGACTGAGTTTCCTCATTCCTCTTATCCGAGTTAGCAGCTCTTTGATAAATTCCTAGGGAAAAAAGATTAGAAAATATAAGTAATTTTTATGATCCCATAATACCACGATTTTGAGTTTTAAAAAAACCAAAGCAAATTATACATTTTTATTTAAGCTTTTACTGCTAAGCTGGAATTTCTCTGGCCTGATCTCCAGGAACCTTATATGCATACTCTTATCACACAGCAGAGGTGTGAACAACTAGCTTCTCCTCTGCATGAGTGTTCAGGCTCAGTTGCTAGCCGT
Source organism: Leptosomus discolor (assembly GCF_034619465.1). NCBI lineage: Eukaryota > Metazoa > Chordata > Aves > Leptosomiformes > Leptosomidae > Leptosomus > Leptosomus discolor. The sequence continues at coordinate 55,621,582 of NC_141392.1, read as the reverse complement.
CTTTCAGGCTTTTACTACACAGGGCCTTCTACCAACTGTTGAATCAAGCAAAATTTATGGCTAGATACAATGCAAATAGTCAAAGCAGACTTTCACAGTTGAAGCCTGCACAGAAATCTGCACTCCTGCCAAAAGAGGTGTTTCTCTCACCACTCTCCATGCCAGCACTAGCATTTTGGTTGGCTGAATACTCTGCTGGAACAGAAAGCTGATCTGGCTAAAAACTCAGCTGTTTTTCCTCTTGCCCTGCTACCTTCCAGGCTGGCTCAGCTCTCTGACCAGGCTCACCACTCAACCCCACACCAACACTTGTGACAGTCTGAGGCAAGGCAGGAACAAGGAGCCAGAGCTAGTACCACCAGCTTATGCTGGGTAAAACTGGTTGCGAAGCTCAGTGAATGACACTATTCTGACTAAAGTTATACATATGTAAAATATACATATTTTTACATTTTTTATATATATATGTATGTATGTATTTTTTCATGGACTAGGTCTTTATTCACAGTGGTATTTCCCCCAGTTTCAGCAGATTTCCTCTTTTTAAATTGTGGGAGAACAGGAGCTTAGAGTTGCACTATTATCTGAAATCCTTTTGATATACAGTTTATTATAGTAACTGCAGATGCATTAAAAGCTAAATCAACCCCTTACTGTCACATTGGGAGAATAATGTTTACTTACAGTACTATGCATACACCTATAAAAATATTCTTATTAAATCATTTAGCTGTAAACGTGGGATGCAATTATGGATCTAGTCAGTCAGGTTGATGTGAAAGGACAAAAAAGCATGACTTTAGCCGAATGCTTAAGGCTAAAAATTCCAGTGGACAAGGTCACCAGCTAAATGACAACACAGTACCTTTCAAAAAAAGTTACACTGAAACGCATGTTATCCAGGTGCTACACTGTGCATAAGGACAGTCTCTGTAAATGCGTATTTTAACTTGAGAAAGATGTCAGGTTTTTCTAGTGCAACCACAATCCTGGCAGGTGTCACCCCAACAGAGCGATCTCCTTTCCTGACAGTTTATGCACATCTATACTGCACTGTACATACTGCTGCACCATGGTTATTGTTGCACCGACACTAGCTGTGGCTTCAACTAACAGTAGCAAAGGCAGAGCAGAACACACATCAGCGTGGGCTACAAACGCTGACCAAGAACCTTTTATATTCTGGCCTTCACTCCTGAACAAATAGATCAAGGCCAGTACAGGAATGCATCAATGCATATCAATATTGTGCTTGCCATCTGGCTAGACAGACAGCCTAAAGAGATGATGAGAAAAAAACGGTTTGTTAAGACTCCAAATCCTTCCCCTTCATTCTTTAGAACTTGTTTTCCACACAAGCACAAGCCACTGCAACACTATCCACCCTAAGCTTGTCAGGGTACAGTACTTATCCATTCAGAGGTCAGAAAAAGGAGGAAGACATTTACTCTAAAAATTCACAGCTTTCAGTGCACTATGCATTGGTTCCAAGTTATCCTTCATCATTGTGCAGGCCTGCTAGATAATGCAAAACTAATGTGGCATGGTGCTGTCTGAAACATACGAATACACTTTAGGGTTTTTCACTATCAAACTTAAATGAAGCCCTGCAGTGAAATCATTATAGAAATAAACTCTCTAAAGTGATCTTAAAAGATTTTTACTTGAAATTAATGTAATTAGTATTGCCTTTCAACAGTTCTTCCCATAAAAAGCTATACTCCTGTTCCAAAACATCAGATTAAGACAGCTTTGGGAAGACACAGGCTGAAGTTCAGTTCTTCCCTTAGGAAGACTTCATTAGTTGTCTGTTAAAGCCACAAATACTCTACACCACCTTCACTCACCATCAAGGCAGCAACTGGAAACTGTCCAACTGCTTCACAGAAGTTGAAAGTAAGAGCATTACAGGAAGGGGCATCTGCAGAGTGGACAGGGAAATCTACGGTACACTGTAGCCATTTGGGATACCCCCACTTGAGAGGCACGTCTGCCATTTCTCTGTCCATTTTCTCCTACAACTCAGAAGTATTTGGAGCAAGTTCCCCATGGATATGGAACGCAGCCAGGGGTCAGTTGCTTTCCAATATGACATTACAACAAGTGAGGGAACTTCTTCCCCTTAAACTCTGAAGCAGTACCACAAGCACCTTCTTCTACAAGATATTTGCTTGAAGTTTTCAAGCAAGTTTCACCCCACCTAGAAACTTAGCAATGCCAAAATAAACCCAACTCTATGGGCAACCCGCTAAGCAGATCAGAGATAATCAAGGCTATCTAGGAAGAAGAAAGGGTGCTGTATTCACTTGAAGTACATATAATAATCAAAAATGCTTTACACCTCAGGAACTATTTTTCTTGAAACAAGGGTCTGCAGTACCAAACAGTAAAACTCAAAAAGAGCATTTTGTATGTGGCAGACATTTTACATAATGCAGTAGGGCTGTTGTGCACATCCCATGGGTGTGCAAACCACAGCATTGGTTCAGTCCGTTTCTGACTGAAGTATTCTGCATCTGCATGGAGCCAGCTGTCATTTAACACAGTTGTGCTCTGGTCCCTGTGCCTTTCTTGTTTTACAGCTCTCCATCAAGGAAAGGCAGCATTCTAGAAAGATGCACATTTTTCCTCTTGGAGGCAGGAAAGGAGACTTCACAGCATCTCAATAAGCCTTCAGTTTATAACTAACTCAGCTTTGCAACAGTAATACCCATTTGTTTTCTTTAAACATCACCTAAAAATTGCTGGTTTAGTCTTTGTGGACATTTGAATTGAGGCTTAATAGAAGGCTCAATATCCACATCTATCTCAACCTCATGCACAAATATCGTTTTACACAAAGCATTTTATTGAAATCCCTTCTAGGAAATAAGCTGAAGTTCAGCATCATGCATTTGAAAGCTGATCATGCACCAATCTATGTTAAAAGTAGGCCTGCAACACAGGTTGGATTATCTACTTTTATAAGTATATACAATACTTTAATTCAGAGTCAGAAAACACTTAACAACAATTAGCTAAAGATTCAAGAACTTATGAATAAATCCTTGGATAGCTACAGCCAGAAATACACAGGCCACATCTACTTTTAATAGAAGAAAAAAATCTCATACCAGCACCTTGGGCCTTGGTAAACAGGGAAAAGAAAAGAAAAGCAAGAATAAGAATGTACACAAACTCAGTTTAAAAATCTTTTTACAGATTTTATGCAAGGAGACCACCTTTAAATACAGTTTTATTACAAGCATTGAGTGTCCTGTTAATTTATAATACAAAAATCATTGTTTCTAGAAGATGTCTTTCTAATTCTAAAGGCAAATTTAAGTGAGACAGACTAAAACTATAGATCATTTGAACTCATCTATATTCAGCCTTAGGCATTTGTCTTCTCCCTTTTCTAATGCTTTCCCTTGAACCAAAGGCATTCAGTTCAGCAAAAGCATTCATCTACTGCAGAATAAAAAAAAAATAAAGACAAACAAAGGTGAAATGATAATTCAGGAAAGGGGAGGAAATCACTTCACCTATCTGCTTTGGAGGTGTGATTCATTGTTTTAATGAGGTCATTTGACAGACAATGAATTCCACACTTATTCAAGTCTTCCAATTAATTCTGGAGACTAATTAGACTCTGTCCTTCCAGATTTCTCTTCCACAAACAGTACACATGTAGTAGGACTAGTTCTTATACAAAAATTTAGGGTTTCTAGACCTCCTGCTTCAGTAGAGCATGAAACGAATCCTAAAACAGCTTTCTTCCACAGCTTTACTTCCCTGCAGGCAAGTAAAAGAAAAAAATTTTAAAAAATAATCAAGATTTCCTCGACTGTTTGCCCAAAGCTATTTCCTGGAGAGCGCCCAATTGGTTGGATGTAAAAAGTGAGTTCAGGCTAGCGAGCAATCCCTACAGCTACTTGGGGAAGAAATTAAACAAGAGCTTAAAAACACCGTCTGAAGGGGGGATGGGGAGAGAAAGAAAACGAGGGAACCTTACTGTCAAACACCTTCCTTTCCACACAGGCTCAAACCTGAAGCCAACCGTACAGGAAGAAGGGAACTGATGAGGCATATGTGTTTGGGAGAACAGGGACTGAAGATGCCTTCTATTTAAGCAAGAAGTGGTGCAGCGTCTCTGTAGCCTCACTGAGCAATCCCATCCGTACAGCCTCTCCAGTGAGGCCGTAGCACCATCAGTGCCCAGAGGAGGACAATACACAGCAATTTAAGTTCTCGGTGAGCTCTGTACAAAGCACTGACTACACACCACAGAGCTTAGCTATGGTGAAGACATGCAGTCCAGCTATTCTCCAATTCAGCAGCATGTAAACAAGCACAGCTTATTCTTGACAAATCACTGTTTGCGCCTCTATTCTTATAATATTATTATGGGTATTTATAAGTTGTATTCATGAGTACTTGCAGAAATGAAAACATGCAAGCTTAATTCCCTCCAACGCTGTAGTACAATATAGGGCAGATCTCAGCAGGCATATAAGCAGTTTTAGTTCATTGGGTTCAGAGTGGTCAAATGGATGAATAAGAAATCATGTTTTTCTAGAAATGCCTCTGTCTGCATTGCTTTTAAATATGCATGTTCCTTAACTTTTCTCTCTACAATTTGTCCTATTTTATTTCATGTAATATGGACACAATACAGTTACTGTGGTTTAATAATTTACCACCCTCAGCTGAGCTGCAACAAATGTCTATGGGCTCCTAGGCTTGCCCAGTTGTAAGTCAGTACACTGCACTGAGGCTCTAGGACACATCTTTAGCTACTATTGCTTTGAATGGGTATCCTACATATTGCTGCCTTGCGATTATATTAAAAAACCAAATAACACGAACTTGAAATAATTCATAACATAGTAGGACATTTCAGAGGGGTTGAGCTTTCTATTCATGTCTGCATACTAAATACATACATTACCTGAAGACATATCCAAAATAGTTTTTAGTTTTAAAACACACAGTGCCTGGACAACTAAAAAGCTGCATCACAAGCCTGTCACATTTACTCCAAGAAGGAATTAAACTTGAGGAAACCTAGTTAAGCAAATGCATCTCTACCTTTCTCAAAATTAAGTGTTAAAAGCTGCTGAAATAGTCCAGCCACTGAAATAACTGAGTAGTCAGCAACTTAAACCTCTGTCCAAATTCTCCAGAGAACATGTACAACAATTTAACATAGTTTGTTTGGAACCATATTGAAAATTGTTATTAAAAGTTCCCAGCAAAACAACTTTCTTTTACAATGCATCTCCTTTTCTCCCATTTTGCACTGAGTGAAGAGTTATACTGACAAGATGGTCTGCATAGATTTAATCCTGCCTGAATGTGAGAGCTCCAGCCCATTCACCTGAAGCTTTGTATATTTCTATGAGAAAAGAAGCAAAGCAGCCCCAAATCTAATTTGTTCAGTTCTCTTTCAAACATTAGTTATCTCCAAACTTTGTGTAGCAAAATCACATCTTTCAAAGTCACAGAATCACAGAATGTTAGGGGTAGGAAGTCAGTACATTAAAACTGCCCACTCATTGGATTTCTCTCCCACAGTAATTTCAGAGTCTCATTGTCATTTCTGCCCTCATCACTTTGGCAGTCCCACCAGAAGCAGCTCTAATTCACATCAGCCACAAGTATTTCTGATTTTCTCCAAAGCCCAGTCTAAAGTGGTGGTCTTGCTGCTATCAATAGCAGATACAATAACACAGATTTAAGCCAGCCTCCTTCAAAGTAGGTCTTGACAAAACCTCATTGATTTCATGCCCATAACAGACTTCCTATTCTAAATAAGAGTGTATCAAGTAGCAAAACCCTGTCATCACAATTATAGATTATATTTAAATTTCTTTGTTACATTCACTGGTAACATGAGACTCAAAATTCCCTGTGACCTACGTTAAGGTTCTCCATCACATAGACAGAACCAAGACAGCAACTTAAACGTCTGAGTGGGACATTCCACGGGCAACACATGGCACTGAGTGAAGCACTGGCTGCTTTGGCACATGAATGATGCAGGAGGAGGATGCTGCTCCCTGCTCCTTTTCAACCACAAAAGTTCAGATCCAAGATTTGGTTATGGAACAGATTTTGCCAATAACATACCCTTCAAGTTTGTGCAGTCCTAAAAATGAATTGCTGCTCTCTCACATGAAGCCTTGTCTTATGTCAAGACTACATGACATGTACTGCTTTTGAACTAGGTATGATAGTCACAGAAGAGAGAAGAGGGAGCATAGAAAGTGTAAATTGTCTGAAGAATACTTCCAGCACTGTTTAATTCTGCACAAGGGGGAAGACCATCATCATGTGTCAAAGCACTGTCCATGTTCGAGATCCCAAAGACTATGCCTCAAGTCGGGTAGCTACTCAACTTCTCTTCAAGTGTAACTGAACTACATGGAGCGAGTAGATTCTGTCTTAAGTAAAAGAATGTAAAGTACAAATGCAAGTCACATATTGCAGTGATTAACACCAATAAAAACATATATTTTATAGCTTGCTAGTTACCAAATGTATCTCTTCACCACTGGTTTTTTTTGATGTTCGTAGAAACAGCCAAGTTGGCAAATTTTGCCTAGAAATTATTCTTAGTTTCTAGCACATTTTACAAAACTAACTTTTAACAACTGAATGACACATCAGTCACATAGCATATGAATCTTGATTAGCAAATCAGCATTTTAAGGATCATTAACATAAACTTAACTAGCACTCAAAAATCATACTGACTATGACACTTTCCAAATTAACCTTCAGTTGGCTTGAGTAAACTATATGACTCTTTACAACAAGGTTCCCACATGAACCCCATATTTCCATAGAAATTCCAACTGCTGTCTTAGAAACGCTTTTAAAATTTTAGAGCACAAATCAACAGCTTAGCTGTTTCTCTTAGAAGAAAGGTTTCATAGCAGTTCCTCATAAGTTACTGTTAGCTACTATCTTTGGCCAATTTATTAAAGAGGCTGAGAATTCCTTCCATCTTTCAAGTGACCTGGCTAACTCTGCTTCTTCTCATGAAAAGGCAATCCAGATTACATGCCAAAATCCCTCAGTCCTTCCTTAACCTTTAGTCTAAGTGGAAGACATTAAGCAAAACTGACTTAAAAAATACATTTGGGTTTTTGTTTTGGTTTGGGAGTTTTTGGTTGTTGGTTTTGTTTTGTTTTTAAGAGCTTCAAGTTATTAAGCTTTCTTCCTGTACTATTTTTCCTTATGTTCTGAGTAGTGGAGACACCATACTACATAAATTTTTCCCCAGTTAAGGATTACTGTCTTTTTCAAGTGTGACTCTTGATGCTAAAATCCCTAGTGCAATTGACTGACTATATTTGATTGGTCAGGCAAAATTCCATCAGCTCACATCCATTCTCCACAAATCTTCTAGAAATCCTTTCACAAACCAGTTACCTCAATAGTTTTGAATGGTCTGCAAATATTAAAGGATTGCAGATTTTCTAGATGAGGTGTGGATCCTCATATAGCAATTTTAAACCAGCTTAAAGGCTCTTAGTCCACATATGACAGGTTAAAAAAATAACTATTTTTAATTGACCTAAGTTAGCAGTCATGCAGTGTTACTGGGCTTATGCTACAGACGAAAAGCTGCCATTGCGAAAACAGTCCTGGGAAATTACTCCCATTTTGGCAACTACCCTCACAGAAAAGCGGATTAAGTACTCCTCTCAAATTGGCTATCTCAAAAGATTTTAAGAAAGATGGATATTCTCCTAAGGAGCTGCCTCCATCCCATCAGCAGAGAACTGAAAAGACAAGTCACAAGTTCAGCATTAAAACCTCACCTTGATCCAAGTGCCTTGAAGGCAGTCAAGCACATGTGTCCAGGATGTTGTTTCCCGCAATGCCATACCAACTTAATTTACCAGCACAGCAAAAATATTTCCTGCATTTGTATGACCAAGGTTTCTGGTGGAAAAATCACTAACGTCTGTCATGTACCCTTATCAGACCTCTGAAATTTCTCCTTGCATTAAGTGTCAAGCTTCAGAGCTAAAAAAAACAACTCATATTACATGTTCAATGAAGGAGGAAGAAGTGTAATTATTTGATTTTCTGCTAACATGGTAACATGGAGATAAGAGGTGGCTGCTAAGCTCTTGGCAACCTGTTCTTCCCACCCACTCATGATCCCCACTTTCTCTTGCTAGCCTGTGACAAGAACCATGTCAGGCTCCACAGGCCATATCAGTCTTCACATCTGTCTTAAGAACTAAGGTTCAACAGCACTTGCTGACAGAAAGCTTACAGGGGTCATCTGTAGCATCACATTACTACAGTGAGACATTTGAAGACCCAATTTTCTTGCCTGACATCTCCATAATGGGAGATGTGCATTATTTGCTATAAAGAAACCAAGGTACAACACAGACCAAGTTATACAAGCGTTACCATGCAAGTCTTTCTGGGTGAATTCCCTGCACTGTCAAAAAGTCAGTACTAGCAATTCCAGAGAGTTTTCTCAATCTACCACAAGAATCAATAAAAACAGAAACACCCTGAAAAAAGCATCTGATGGACAGGGAAGTGTCTATTTAACCACACCAGTGGTTCTTCCTGACAGCCTTAGTTACCATCCCCAGTAGTTTGAGAGGCTACAGTTGCAGATGTTACAGAAAAACAAAACTATACACAGCCTTGTCTCAAAAACCCAAACACCTGGCTTATAGTCACACACAGTTGAAGGGTCCCTGACTAGGGGAATCCTACAAGCCACCCGCTTTATTAAATACTGTACAGCAGCCACTGGTGGGAAAGCACTGACTATAAATTGAACTAAGGCGACCCACAACCTAGACTTTTTTTGTAACAAGTCTACGTTTTTGTTACAATATTTATTCTTCCTAGGAAGCACACATTACTATATGAGAAGTAGGCTATACTGACACTGGAGACATTAATGGATATTCAAGTTGAAAACTGAGTACTCAACTAAATTTTGTTAGTTCAGGTTATCCCACTATTATATTCAAGTCCATCCACAGAAACAATTAGCTGAGCTGCATATCTTCCTAACTGTTCTCAGAATAAACTATTCTGCTGTCAGAGATAATCAAACGGCTTCACATTAAAGAGCACACAGTCCATCTCTCTCAAGTAGAACTTTCATGCAAATATAGTAGGGTTTTAACCATCTGATGAGATTTGTGTTTAGTTCTCTTGTAACACGACAGATTTAAGCATCAGTAAGGTAAATAAGGACATTACAGAAGACAATATTGATACTTTAGCTGGAATGATCAGCAGTTCCTCCACAAGGCCCAATCCTGTTTCTACTGTAGTCAAGTGACAGGCACAAACATCCCCAGGATATAAAGCCCCAAGCCCATAAGCTCCTCATTAATACCTCTATATCTACTTTATAAGTAGAAAAAAAATTACTTTAGCTTGAACATAGCTACACTTTCCACATGTGAATAGTATTTAAGAAAAGTCTTTTTACCTCTGTTGGTTTGTAGCAATCTACAAGAGTTTCCTAGAAGCAAAATATGAAAGTGTCAGTGCCAATACAGAATAACAGTGAACACAAATATGTCTACAGTGCGAAACCTGGCAAGGGAGTGGGGAATGAATAGGAGCAAGAATCAGGAATCACTAGATGAAGACACTACTGAAAATTAAGTGTTATAGCAAGCCACCTTTGCTCCCTAGGTGGATCAGAATGATTTGCAACAGCAGAGAAATTATGGCTTCTTCCTCCAGGCTGGAAGTTACAACATCCCTCTCTCCAAGAAAAACTGAGGAGTATCCAAGAACATTTCTCCCACCAACATACATGTGAAAGGTAGCTTTCTGTGAGGGCCACAGTCTTTGTAATGCAGAAATACAGACGTGAGCTAGGTGGGCATTCCTAGCAGGGCAGCTGCAGCAGCTAGTTCAGGCAGAAGCAGCAAAGCTATTTGTGAATGCTGAGTAAACAGCCTGGGGCCATACCCTATATCTCTGTGGCTGGGCAGTGGGCACTGAGAAAAGGGTGCCAACAGGCACTGCAAATCAGATGTGGTGCATCTAAGCACCACATTAGTCACCTCCCAGAAGTGAGCTGAGGGCAAATTATTGCTTGGGACAGGTTTCCTTCCTTTAGTGCATCTGAAAAGAGCATAAAGAGATACCCTCATATTCGTTTTATATCTTGATTTAGATATATGTGTCAAGACAGTGATGTTTCTTTTCTTCTCCCCCTCGTTCTTCCATTCATTAACTTTTACCTCAAGCAGGATTCAGAGAATTAGAGCACCGGTTTGAATTGCATTATTTCAGCTGACAGCTTCTGAATGTCCCTACTAATTCCTGTTGCTGACCAGCCTATCCTTTCCCTCAAGCTTTTAGGCAAGTTACTCCACCATACCTCCATGAGTTCCAGTTTCTACCTAGTATAGACAGAGAAACTATTTCCAGTATCCTAAGGACAAGGGAGGATTTCTGGTCTGTATATGCACACACGTATATTTCTGCTGCTTCAGTGAATCACAGAAACTGTCTGGTCATCATAACTGACTCTCAGCTACTTACTTTTTCTATGCAACTGTTCTTTATTTTTCTGTTTTCTGTTCTTTATTTTATATACTTGTAAAAATTAGGAGTCTGATCTGTCTCAGCATATCTCCCTGTACTACTGGATTCTTTGAACTTTTATTTACTCCTGTTATCACCTACCTTCCAGAAATTTTTCTTCCTAAAGGATTTTGATTACCTTTGTAGATTATGCTAAACTCAGACTCAGGAACCTCTCAGTTCTAATTCTACTCTTACAGTGGATTCAAACACAAGATACAGACCCGGATGCATTAATTCAGCCACATTCCAATTTAAAATGAGAAAATAGTATTACCTGTAATTTGAGAGCTCTCTCCTCTTCATTGGCTGCATCAAGAAGGTCATCAATGTCAATTTCTACATCTGGCATCTCTTCTTCCTGAAAAGCAAAAAATCCCACGTAGTCCATAGATACATCCTTTAACTAACCTCAAAAGCAGCCCCATCTGCCTGGAGCCACACGAGACGGAAAATAGTAAGGGATGGTGGTTTGATTCCTTGCTCCCAGGCCTTCTGCTGGCCAAGCCCCAGCCACAAAGGCAACAGCTCTTAAGCAACCCTTCCCTTACAGCCAGTTGTGTTACTAACCTATGCCCAGCAGAACAAGTCATGCTATTCTCACATAACTGGGCAAGAGAATGATGAAAATGTCAGGGAAGAGGAAGTAGATAAAAGCTGCAGCAAGCCACAAAATTGCTTTAAAAACATTCTCAATTTGACTGCTTATTTTGTTACACTGTGGAAGATCTTCCCTGCTTAAAGTTGGTTTACATACATACATGCCATATCAGAAGAGCTTGGATTTCCAGTACCTGCAGTGAAGCACGAAGTCTAACACACAGTGTATCTTAGAGAAACTTTAAGCTTCCTCCAGCCATACACTTCTCCTTTTGCATCCCCAGCACATCAGACATGTTGTTCCCCAAGTCAGAGCAGCAGTCCACACATTTTGAAGGACCCCTGAGCTCTGGGATGCTAATGAGAATATCACTGTTTATTGCATTTACAATTATGCAAAAGAAATATTTTGCTGGCCATTTTGGGCATTTTCTTATCACAAAAGACATTTCAAAGTGGTAAAGCAGCACCTCCCTGCACATACAAAACACACTCTGGTCTCAACCTCTCCCCCACATCAAGTCCCACCCTCACAGTGGCCTCAGTGCCACATACACACAGCTCCTCTGTTGCTCCCGCTCCATCCAGACCAATGCATGGGCACTGTGAGCCTGTTCTCTCCCAAAAGTACACTGTCATTGATTGTCTCACTGGTGCTGCATCACCTTGGCACCTTCTGAATAAAAGCAGGGACCTGAAAGCCTCCAAAAGGGAGGGTGGATTTGAGAGTCAGGATGAAGCAGTAAGATCACTATCCCCAGCAGCAACTGTCATCTTGTACCCCCCGCCCCCTAACACTTAAGAACTTTTAAAGAAGCATTTTGACAAAAATGCAGTGGTTGCAGGGATTTGAAAAAGTTTCAACAATTGTGAAATAATTTAACAGCTCCAATAGCAACTGCCACATGTAACAGCAAATTACTCTTCTACTGGATAAAAGTCCAAACATCAGCAAGTATGGTAAATTAATTTTTGTTAGATTAACTTGAGCTAAGTACCAAACTGCCAAACAACTACCTGTATCAGAATCTCCAGCTAAAAGGCCAACTGACTGACATTTATTTGGGTATGAGGAGGAAGGACAGAAGTAGGATGATTAAGTTCCCCATTCCCCACCTCTGAAGAAAAGCATGCAGGAACACGATAACACAGCTGTTAGACCCAATAAATAAAAATACACAAAGCACATCCTTTGCCCAATTAGCAGGTTCACTCTTTTTCAGCATGCATTTTAGTCAGAAAGGAAGGGTGGGCATTTGCCAAGATGAATCAAAAATACTAGTCACTAACACAATCTGGCAATAAAGGAGTTCCTAACCTAATACTATAGAGTCATCAGCAATTTAAATAATGAGAGGAAGAAGAGAGAAAAAAAGTCTTCCACAGACAATATTCAGTAAAAGCCAGCAGAATTGGAAAGGATAAAGATTAAGCCGTAACAGCGGTACACTTACTTAGTAGCTTACTATCCCAACTCTACACTAATTCGCATATCACACTAAGAACAGAAATTCCCCAAATAGACAGTAAACCTCCTGAACATTTTATCTAAGCAGCTCATTATAAATACTGTTAAGACAGGGTGCCTGGAGTTACCGCTAATACTGTAAACTTACCAAAATACACATACATGGACCTGCACAAATGCCAAGCGTGCACCTGTCTGCACTCAGAAGTGCTGTTCAGCACACTGAATATTTGGCAGTTACACATTTTGAACTCTTGCCTGTCAGAGTGGTATTCTGGCAAACTGAAATGATGTTGAAAAGTGACAGTGAGGGGGAATTCCCTAGAAGGTATACAATGCTTTTTGTGATCATGCTTCACTGAAGCTGAGCATTCCTGAAAAGTTAGTTTTACTCAGATTGGTACCAGTCACATGGGAGAAATCCTTGCATCTATCCCGCTTCACACTCTTCTTTTTCAAATCAACTTTCTCCTACATCTTCAAGGCTCACACTGCCATCAGTCCAGAGGGCAGCTGCACCACTGTAATGCACTGAAGCTTTGGCATAAGAGGTAACACAGCTCATCTACATCAAGGAAAGCCATAACAAAAAATAAACTAGGAATACCTCAGAAACAAGGGACTACGGTTGTGTCTGACATACTGGCATTCAATTAAGTTACATTTTCTGTAAAAGATCATGTTTATTTTCATCACTTCACAGCACATTTGAACTCTGATACACAACACAAATGGAGGGAGGAAGCCCAAAAAGGTAACTCTTGCTCTTATTTTGGCTGAATGAACAGACATAATCAAAGCATTTTTTCCACATCTGAACCACTGTGCCTGCATGATCTCAAGAGTTTTATGTTAGGCATGAAAAACATGTGCTTAGGTCAGGAGCCTAACTACTCCACAACAGCTGTAATGACAGAGGCAAGGAAGAAATAGTCATGTCTTCTGTTTGACTGATTTTATTGGTGAGATAAGTGTGGTTGATCCTACTACAATTAAGCAGCTAGTTCAAGATTAGGCTGGCACAAGCCTGAAAGGGCTGCATGTAGCTGAAGGGTGGTATTTCAAGGGTCTTGTTAGTGCCATGAGGCTGTGTAAGAAAACCAAAGCACTGACACGTTCTGCTCCAGTAAGAGGGAGACAAGGTGTTGCCAATAGCAGATGGAGGAAAAAAAGAAACCACAAGAAGCATGCTGACAGGGAACAGCTCCCAGAAGAGCTAAAATACAAGAGGTGTGGGGGTTGCAGGTGCAACTACCCATCAGTTGAAACAGTTGAGGGAGTGGAGGATGGACACTCTGCTTTTTAAGCACCCTCTCCAGTCCACATAAACAATGTAGGCAGGACATGAGCCAATTTCTTGCCTAAGTATTCAAAAGTCCACAAATATCAGCCAAGTCAGCTTCCATGCTATTTAATGCAACTTAAATTCAACCTTGTATTGGAAGACAGCCCCCTGGTTATTTAGGTTGCATGAATTCTTTGCAGGCTACTGGCAAAAGACCTTGGGGCACAGACATGCATTAAATAGTAGATAGATGTAGGGCTTTAGGACACTATAACCTCTCTATCTATCTAGCCTCTGGCAGAGGTTATCACAGCTCCAACAGTGAATGGAACAGAAAGAGGTGAGTATCCCTTAGCAAGACCAGGGAAAAGGTCTGACAGCCTCTGAAACCAACTCCCACAGCAGCTTAAGCCAAAGGGCTGGATTTTGCAGAGACAGATGTAGAACACTTGCACACTCTAGTCTGCTGACCCTGAGGACAGCACCTCCAGCACTGCAAAAGCATGTCTGACAGTTACAAGTATTTACTAATTAAACATTTATCTGAGGCTTTAAAATTTAAAGGGCAATAGTTGCCCTATGGATAGCTTCCCACTACAAACCCGACTCTCAAAATTAGCCTGCTATCCCACATCCTCATTGCCCATTCACTGTGCATCACCTCATTCGCAGTGCTGGCAAATAATGAAAGAGGTTTTGTTTGGGTTTTACTTTAGCTTTTAAGTCTAGGAAAGAAAGAAGTTAAGTGCAGCAAGAAAAGCTAAAGCCATCATTTGTATAGTGAGTTCAGAAGCAACTCTAAGGGACAGCATGAGAAATATGTAGGAAAACAAGAGAAAGACCACCATATAATTTAGATGTATGAAAGTTTCAGACCATATGAACCAGGGATTTCTCTCTAAATCCTGGAAGATGGCCAGTGTAACTGATCAAAAACCAAACTAGAAAATATGATCAGTTCTTCTACTAGAAATACCTATTTAAGATAAGAAAAGATTTTTTTTAAAAAAAGATACATCTGCTGGACATCTAATACAGTTAGCTCTAAACAAGTTCTTCTGCAGATATGGCACTGCCCCAATGCAAGACAATGGTTTAAGTATCTGGATTACACAAAAGTGACATAAGTTACCTGGACTAGAAGTTGTTGGTTGCATATGTAACCTGGTGGAATTATGAATGGCTTGCATTTAGTACAGGTAACAAAAGTGCTACCAAACTGTCATTCATATGGAACAAAGGAAAAATGCATGCGTTCCTTGTTTCAAAGCATTTGGTTGTTTTGGAGGGACTTACAGGTCACAGCAAAAGTATATAAAAATGAGAATAAAAAGAATTGTTTAAGCAACCAAAAATCATGACTCCAGAATCAAAGAAAGCTCTTTTTGACTTAAAGCTAATCCTAGTCAAGTGAATAATCAAAATACAACAGCTAAAATAAAGCTGTTTCCAACATAAAAAGGCTGCTAGTGTCTATTGATTGGTATGAGGAACAGAATATTAGGAAAGGATATTAAAGACAGCAAGAAGAGACTCAGAAGTGCCAGGGTTGAGGACACCTGCAGTAGGAACAAGAATCCTCAGTGGTGCAACCCAATTACTAAATGACCATATGTTTTCTCCAATCCCAAAATATTAACCACAGTAATGCCATGGCAGCCATGGTGATGTAATGTTAGTCACACACACAAAAAATTCTCTCTCATTTCTGTTGGTCCAGGTGAAGTGGTTCATGCAACAGTGAATATTAGTTTGTCATGGGTTAGGGCTGGGCCAGCCACTAATGAATGACAGATGTTCTCTCTTGACCCCTCTCCCTCCCCAGAAGTGGAAAAGAGAGAGGCTTACTGATTGGAAAAGAAAACTAAAACAGCTTTAATGAAACAATAATAAGAAGAAGAATAAAATATACACAGAATCAATATCAAACCTACACCCCCGATAAAAAGTCACCACTGACACTGCAGGACTGGCACTGGGGCAGTCCGAGGATGGACTCTGCAGCAGACAGGATGCAGGAGCTGGATTCAGGAATTCACAGATCAGGATCACAGACAGAAGAATGGATGGAGTCCTCCTCACATGTCGACCATCAAAGAAGAGAGACTGACCCTCATGATCCCTCAGCTTTATACTAGATATGACGTGTATGGGACTGAATACTTAGCTGGTCAGTTTTGTGTCACCTGTCCAGCTTGCTCCTCCTGCAGGTGTGACTTTTCACTTCGCTCTAACCCTTTTTTCTCCACTTCCAGCACTTCAACACAGGATACAGAATTTAGCAGTGACCTTGGTTGCTTACAGGAGCAAGTGTAAGCAAGAGCCTTTCTGCATGCCATTTCTTGGTATTAACTATAAACATCAAGCATTACCACTGCTAGAAGCAGTCACTGTCTGTAAAAACATGTTGCTGTTTTTCAGAAAGTGCAGTTACCCAGAAGAGACTTAATTGAAAAGTAAAATCACTGAACAGAATTCCTTCTGGTTTAGATGAAACCAGAACAGTTTGCACAGTTTATAATCAGTAAACACATTCAGGATGCTGCTCCCAGTATGATACAATCCTTATCATGCAGTTACATACCGTTTTCTCCCACATCAGACACTTCTCATTAGCAACCAGTTAGTTGAATGTGAAATCTCAAAGGCAACACAAGAGCGTGAGGCCTCACACCCCCGAGCACATGCCATCCAGTCTTTGCTCCAACTAAGTGTTAGAAAAGCCTGTGTTGCACCCAGGCTGTTCTAACCAGAGCAGCAGCCTCTTCCACCAACACCAAGTCTACCTTTTTCAATCATCTTCTTCATTGAAGGCAGAGTCACTAAAGGCAGTTACCAGATTTGTTCACTCCTTTCAAGTCAATGATCCTACTGTTTCTGAATAACCATAATTTACCTATGGCATTGTGACTATTTACAGAAACCTTCTTTGTCCTAGGCCCGTCTTCAAGCCTGGCCTCACATGGATCCAGTTAAACACCCAGAAAGGTGAGGGACACCAAGTGTCCACCTGTCAACAAAATGGCTTATGCAAGAAGTTACCCAGTATCTCAGAGGAACACCAAGTGCATCTATATCTACATAACATGGTATGAATAGCTAGATAAAAGTCAAGGACACAGTGTTTTATTTATATGGTCTAGATCAGATCCACCCTCACCACTGGAGCTAGCAGGGGACTGAGCCCATAGCCCTGCACACACACCACTAGAGGGAGGTAATACTTTAGAAACACACCAAGGGCCCTTAAATTGCTGCTAGAACATGGAAAAGAGACCTCGATTCAGTTCTCGGATCTGGAGAACAGCAGTCTAGCTTTTGTCCTCAAGTATCCATTTCCACCTGTTCTTATAAATTTAGTCCTCAGCTTTTACTCTCACAGCTTGGTTCCTGCAAAATCCTGCTCATACTTCTTGGAGTACTGCTTCTACCACCTTCCTATACACCCTTTTCTCCTCAGATGAGGGCCAGATGAAGGACCACTGCAAGCAGAGAAAGGAGCTTCTCTCAGCTCCCAGGCACTGTGACCATGGCTCCCTGCCAAGATGAACTGCAAGAGCCCAGCCCCTCCTATATCCCTATAGAGGAAGCTTGTTCACACAAGACAATCTTTGAGCTTATTGCCAAGCCAACATGTTTGGGCACATGACAAGCACAAGAGGAAGGGAGATGCTTGATTAAAATGAGAATACTTTCAAGAACTGGCCAGAGGCATCTACAACACAAAGCAAGTCTGCTTCCTCCTAAATTTCCAAGATTAGGCATACTAGAGTTTCAACTAAGCTGTTGAAAGTCCTCATGCAGTGCAGAAAAAACTTTTCCTCCTGATTTTAGCCTCAGCATCAGAAATAACTGAACTCTTACTTAGAAATCTTTCCAAGATATTCCATCTGAGGCAGGCACCTACTGTGAATTTCTTCAGCTCAGATTATTTCAATTTGGACAAGTTTCACATTTGAGAAGTATGTTTTTCCATTTGTTAAATCAAGGGTAATGCCAAGAACAATGCTTAAGGGGCTCTGCATGAAGGAATGCACACCTTGCTGTGAAGCAGACAAGAAGCTTACCTAGGAATCATCAGTGCCTCGCGATAAAGAGGACGTAACAAAGCTGTAGGGAAATTTCAGAGGACAACTCAATATATACAGGCTATGCAACTAAAGGTTTTTGGAACTGGAGCAATAGGAAAATCTGAACCACTCTCCTCCTGTGTTCTACTGCACCACAGACAGATGCTACAAGTCACATCTAAACCATCTTAGTGCCACAGTTATGCCAACACAAGGCTTTGAATAAAACATAGTACCACTTATCATACCACAAAAGAGCAAGTAATTGAAAAACGTTGACATTTACTTGAAACTAGCACTTTATAACCTTAGCAGCTTGTAATGGACAAAGCATCAAAACTTCCCCAAGCTCTTTCAGTGTAGATTCTGGCCTACCTATACCCAAGACTGACTGCAATTGGATTTTCAAATGGAAGTCAGAGGATCTCCTTAATCAGTAGAGGCTAACCAGCCATTAAAATTCAATGTATACTCCTGCATCAATACAACCACTACTGTCAGAGATGCCTCTGTGTTTACACAGACCATACAAGAATGCCATGGTGACCTCAGCCAAATGCTCTAAAAAAACTGTCTCTGCAGAAGAAACCTTGGTCCCCTCTTTCCACAGTTCTCTGTTCTGCTTGCTAGCAGGGCCACAAAGCTGCTATTTAAAGAATAAAGTGTAAGGAGAGCTCAACTGGAGTTTTATTGCACTTCAAACTCTGCCAACTCAGTTGAGGCTGGGCTTGCCTAGCAGACACACTGCCTACTCTTGGTCACCAACACACCCATCAAATTTTCTTGGCTGGAAGGCTTTCTGTGCTCTTTCAGAAGGCCATGCCTTTTTACTTAGACACCCTTAGAGCCAGCACGGGCCAGCTGCCACATTTCACTGGCTGCATTCTCCCATCAACAGCAGGGAGGTAACTCCCCATGTACGGACGCAGCCTGCAACTCCATAAACAGCACCAGAGGCTTGTGCAGGCGCCTCAGCCAATAAAGATAAATAACAGATCCTTTTACTTTTCTTCTCTCCACTTCTGCTCAAGAAGTTTTTCCCTCTCAGCTTTTTTTTTTTTTTAAACTATGAGACCTAAGGAAGTAATTTGCAAAGAATCAACAGGAGTAACTTTTCCACTAATTAGCTGCTAAATGGGCTTTTGTAAAAGTAAATTAATTTCTTGGTATCCTGTGTTTTAACAAGTTTTCAAAAGAGCCTGTTATGTAGGTGACTGAAAATACTTATCCTGGGCCCTGGACTTGCTATTTTTAGTTTGGTATTTATCTGTTGCTTGAATGGGTGACTGAAACACTAGTCAGGGGTCACACACTTGCAGTGCCAACTCTGGTCTGTCCATACACAGTAGTTCTTGTATGAGCAGCTGTTTAGGAAGCACGTGCTCAGATCTCCTGCCATAAAGCATCCAATAGTGAGAAACCAAAACAGGCTCTGACTTGGAACAGAACAGCTTCTAGGAATCCCACAATGGCCAAAAAACACAGTTTGCCAAGCCTTGCTTGATTTGTGGCCCCATCATTCATTTAAATACTTGCGTTGGTTCATGTGGGAAATGGAAGTTGAGAGTCAGATACAACTTGTTATTTACTTTTATTTCACCATATGGGTATTTAATAACTTCAGAAAAATTGCGTCAGCCCTTAAAAGATCACATGGTTTTAACTGACACTGATGCAGCTGCCCAATACAACAGAAACATGGCTGCC
This sequence comes from Leptosomus discolor, assembly GCF_034619465.1. NCBI lineage: Eukaryota > Metazoa > Chordata > Aves > Leptosomiformes > Leptosomidae > Leptosomus > Leptosomus discolor. Next base: position 55,601,871 of record NC_141392.1, on the reverse strand, counting down.
TCTCTTGAATAGGCCGAATACCTCTTTGTGCTTTCCTCTCCTGGCTAGGAAATCCTTGCCTAGTATACAAGGAAGCCATCACAATGCCAATGCAGACAGAGCTGCTAAGTTAGAAAAAGGCTTCTTTCCTCAATATTTCTCTACAGACAAAATAGCACAAGCCAGTAAGAAACAAACAATGAAAGCCCCATTTCTCTACCACTTGGACAATTTAATAAGTGTCTCATCTGGAAAGTTTGTATCAAAGGAAGATAAAACAAACAAGGAAGTGCTGGCAGGTGAAAGTTGAACATAAAGTTCAGGCTACATTCTCTGCCATTGGTATGGGCATATTAATTCCTTTCAAAATGGGCAGTATTCAGTTCTCTTTCTTGCACTGAAGTGTTGCCTTCCCAGCTGGTTTCTTAACTGGGATTTCCGCCTTGCAGCATCACCTCTCCTTCACACTTGCAAAAGCACCATTTCACTACCTGACATGCGTTTGCAGGTCCTGTATGTCACTCATCCGGTTTTAGTTAACATTTAATTGCCAGTACATTTTAGCCTACTCTTTCCAAAATCCTTTTGTAGCACACTTGAAAGGAACTCAGGCTTTATCCTTTGCTTTAGGATACCTTCATTAAAAAGCTCTAAGAAGTCTGGCAAAAATGTCTTCCCACTCATTTAGTTTCAAGTATTCACATTCACTCTTTTCTGAGAGTCTCTGAAAAACAGGTTGTAAGGAAGCACTATATTTCCACATTAAGAGCACTTTCTTGCAATCAGAGCACTGAATGCAAGAGAAGCATTCATTGTTAAGAAGTCCAAAGTATCACTAAATAAAAGCTTCTTTCTGGCAAACCCTTCTGAGTCTCAACTCCTCCCTCATTCTTCTACCCATTTCACTGTGAAGACCGCTACATCCCTAAGGGCACGTTTACCTATCCCAAGAGAAGTGAATCTTTGCTCACTGCCAAAGAATTACATTCTACACAGCCAACCAACCTTATATGTTGTGTTGCCATCTTGAAAATGCAAACTGAGCAAGTATCATTTGACAGAGTCTGCAGATTATTTGCAACAACTGTTTTAAGGACAAATACCAGCCTAACTGCCTTTCAAGGTAGTCTGCAGCATTAGGACCTCCTATTTCAGCTCCCAGGACCCTTAAGCAGTGCACTTTTTCAACTGAATTCTCACTTCGCTGTGGTCAGCCTAAAACTTGTTCTCCTTCTCCTGCTCCAACGTCAAGATCTATCTTTAAGCAGATGTCATAAATGTTAAACTATTTTCCTCCATTTTCCACAGAGACACAAACATGCAAAGTCAGGACTTGTCAGCGATCTCTAATCACCTGCATTGCTGGAAATGGTCACAGGCTGAAGAAAAATGTGCTTCTCTTCCCAGTGGCATCCCAGAAGAAGAGTTATGGATAACAGATATATTTATTTCCTTTTTTTAAAAAAAAATAAAGTCTTTGTGGTTCCATAAACATAACCCAAAGAGTCATTTAAGGCATACTGTAGGAGAAAAGTATAACATAAGGCAAGATATTTGTTGTTTCAGCTTGGTATAAAAGTAAAAAAGAATGAAGTCATTCTGAAGCATCTAATTTACTCACAGCTTTGCTTTGTAAATGCTAAAGAGCCCATCATCCTCCAGGACATGCTATCTTACCAGCAGAAAACACGTGGCAGACCTTTTCACATATTATAATGAAAACTTGTGGTAGGTACATGATCATGACAGTGTTAGTAAGCCCAAAACACAATGGGGCCAAAGCACTGAGATGTTCCTCTGCTCCTCAAGATACACAAAAAGGCAATGTTTTCCAGCATAACCGTAAAAATTCCAGATGCTCTTGCAACAGCTGCTAGGCCTCACAAATCACTGTAGCTAAAAGATGATGCTGGCAAACAGAGCAAGTCCAGGACTGATGAGGACTCTCAAATGAGATGAGCTTCCAGACTTGCAATATCAAGAACAGGGAAATTGCAACTGGGCTGAACTGAAAGAAGCCCAACAGGCTTCTGAAGGATGAACACTAATCCCACCCCCCTCCTTCTTACCAGCACAACTCCCACGTACATGCTAAAAAACCCCAACTGCTTAAACTGTTTCCTATGACTGAAATACAGCTCTGGGAAAGGACTTTAAAAGCTCTGTCAAGCCTAGCCCTTCATTACTGGGTTGGAGCCCTGGCAGAAGGACTATAATCCTCACCTTTTCAAAGTTAAGAGTAGTCTGTCATTCCTTGTTAAGTATGTTAATTAACACAGTAGGCAAAAAAAAAAAGAAGGGGGGATGATTTAAACGGGAGTGTAACTTTTCTCAAGTATCCTTTAAAGGCCAGAAGGAGCCACTATTAATTATCAGGAATATCAAAGCTTACCAGAAAGGAGAGAACTCACATGCATATTCAAGAACTCATTTCTTAAATAGTTTCTTGGTTCTGTAGGACAGCACTCACCAGGACTACCTGGGATCTAAAGCACTTTGGTGTAAATCAGCGATCCCCTGCAACTCCTGGAAGTCCAGAACACAATCAAAACAATGCTCCTGGTTAGCATCGAGCTTCCAGAGGCCAAAACAAGGAGGTGTTAACAGAGGCTTTGCAGCCAACTAGACAGAGCTTTTCAGACAGAACCCAAATGAGTACAGCAGTCTTTCAGTTTTCTCCTGAAGTTATTTACCTGCTATCCAAAACATTTCCAGCAGCTTAGGTATATTAAAAATACAGCAAAACAGTAGCTCCATTCAGATTGATGTTATACTGAATTGCGACACTTTCACATTACACCATCCAACAGCACACAATATACACAGTGTACTCACATATATACACACTAACCCTTCAGAAGCACATTATAGACCACAAATATGCACCTACATACACATATGTATGAACAGTTAGCTGTTGCTATAGAAGGTTACCAGAAGAAAAAGAATCTGTAACACAGATTTCTGCAATGGAAGTATAAGTAGCAAGGCCTCAAAGAGGCACAGCTTGCTGTAGCACAGCAGAGCATATTAACAAGCCATCTGTTCATTATAACAAGCTCAACAGGATTCAGCTTCTAGCTGCAGAGATGCTACCTACAGCATGTCCCTTGATCAAGCAGACAGTTGTTGGATATTGCCAAAGTCTTGCCACATCCCTTTCAGAAAGCATGTTATATGCCTCTGCCACCAGTACAGTCTGGATTTTAAAACTGCTTTCCCAGGAGGCTGTGCCTATTAGCAGAATTAGTCATACCAACAGGCAGCCCAGAGTCAGGTTCCTCCAGCTGGAGATATGCAGACATAACCAATGCTATTTGCTTAAAGCTCTTGACTTCTGCTCTCATCTTGGAGAAAGACACATTATTTCCAGGAACACAAACACTGAAGAACATGAAATGTGTTCTCAAAAAGAGATACTGGCTCTTGAAAAGAGATCAGAACATTTCTCTCTACTCCTTTGCAAGCAATGTGACTAGTCTTTCAGTCTCTCCCCCTGCTCCCCTTGCTGTGTTTCTCCCTTCAAACAGAGAAATTAGGAAACAGCTGTTCCTTTTGCCAGCTTTGTGAGAGGTAAAGAGCAGCAGTCAGAAGTAGCAGCAGGGGGACAAGACTGTAATATACTCTGGGTCCCATCTGTTGTGAATGGGTAACAGAAGACAGAGGGCAAGGAGGCAAATAGAGACTCCAACATACAGTTGAACAGCTTTCTCATCACCTATCTTACATTCTTTGGCTCAATATCCAGCAACTGCAGCAAAGGAAAGGACAAAACTCTTCAAGTTAAGTGTACATCAATCAATTCAGTATCTTTATAGTGTTCACAAGCAAGTCGTTTAATTAATACACTGTGCAGCCAGTATTTTGGCTTAGTTGTTACTCTGCCATGTGGCAAACTAGACAAAGCAGATGGTCAATAAGCTCTGTTAAACTGTCAGGGCCAGCTCTTATGAAGAGACACAAAACAACTGCCTGCTAGTTCCAAAATTTTTAAGCTAAGTCTCAGCAACCTCTGTTCAGTTCCTCCTCCTAGAAAAGCTGGCATCAAAAGAATCAAGGTTCAACTAATAACTTTCCCAGGGCTCCAATCCTGAAGTTTAGAGCATGCCAGGCCCCATGCTAAAAGACACTGAGTTCATTAAAAGGCACAAAAATGTGAGAATAGCCAGTATCATCTGCAGTACACTAAGAAAACCACTGATTTATGAGATCAGCGGTTTTGCAGCTTAAGAAAAAAACAAACAAGAGTGTAGCACAAGTCAGGAGAGCTAGGATTGAAGCCAAATATTAACTCCTCGGCCTCTGAATTCCAAACAGGGGCAATCAGTACAACGTAAGTCCTACTTAAAAAAATGAATCAGCTAACAAGTCAAATTTCAAAATACTTTCTGCTCTTCACCAAAAAAGTTGTCTCACAAACTCTGAAACAATCTCAAGACACTTTACCTCACATGTACCTCCAGATAGTACTTTGATCACCACAACAAAGACAGACACTCTGAACAAATAACCAAGCACAGCTGAAGTCTGGTTCAGCAAACAGCACAAGCATTGCCACATTAGAGGAGAAGGTTTCTGGCAGGGTGCATAGCTACACCTTGTTTTGTTCTGCTAAAATCCACCACCTTCTGCTATAGCAGCCTCTCTGCCTACTCACCAAAAGACATTCACATAGGGATCTTGTTTCGAGGAGCCTCCAGAGACAAGTGTTCACATTTTCACAAAGACATGCCTCTGCCTCCTCTACTATGTCCCATGACAGCAGCCTTTCCTTCAATGCCTTCAGGTGGTACAGCTTAACTTCTGTGTTTCACCCAAGAAAAAGCACACCATCCTGTTTTAGATCAGAGCACTGTGACAGCCACAATCCCAGCTGCAGCAAACTCTGCCAGCATGACACATATGCACCCCTGGTGCTCCACAGAGCTCTTCTGAAATGAAGCATCAAATACAGAGACTGGTATTTCTATAGTACCCAAGCAAGGTATGGTTACGGTTACCCAAAGATGGGAAGTTCTACTTTTCCCAAAAAGAAAAAAAAAAAAAACAGATGAACCTCGGCACCATGAGACTAAGAACTAGAAGAAGTTCTCTAAGAACTTCTATTAGTCTCCAACACAAGAGACCAGTATCTTAAACAGAGCCAGCCAAATAATGAATGTGTTTGCTTAGCACAAGGTAAAAGTGAAGTTTTACCATCTTTTAAGGCAGCCTTTGACCACTCAAAGGCTCAAACATCTACATCCATATGCTTCAGTCCCACCTACATAGGGTATCATATTGACTATTACAATGCCAGCATGTTTTGCTCCCAGGGTGCTAAGGAATCCAGGAACTACACGTACTGCTCCCTGGACACACAATGGCTAAGCACAAGATGTGCCTTCTGCTTTAGCACTATAGCTAGCTAAAGTAGTTAAAGTTTGCTTAGGATTTAAAAGTTTTGAGCCCAGTGCTCCATAAACCCCCATGAGGAGAGGCCAGAAGCTTAAATGTGTCTTACAGCCTCACAACGCATGGAATAGGTGTCACAAAAACACTGTAGTTAGGAGTTGGTTTGATGATGCCATTTCTTACTGCACTTTAACATTTATATTTACAGTAACTGAAAGTCTCCCTTAACAGACAAACTGGAAACTTCACTAGAGAGCCTTGAGAGGGTGTCCAGTGTGTTAATGCCCGCATCTCCGCAAGCTCATTCATAAAAGCCAAGTTCTTGAAGCATCCTTTCAGCAAGCCACCTTTGTGTTCACAAGCAAAATATTACCAGTTAAACCTTCTGCCACCCATAAACCTCCTCAGGGTCCAAAATGGCCCTCATCTTTAGCATGCTACTTTGAGGCCAGCCACCTCAGATGAGAGCTTTAGACTACCAACAGCTCTTGGATGAATCCTGCACCAGCTCACTTTGGTGCACTACAGTCACCATCACTAGACACCTCTGCATCACAGTTGTCAGGCAGTACTCTCTCTCATTTGTGTTTGCAACTAGGTGCTTATCACAGTAGAGTTCTAACCTTAGTTGCTTGGTCTTGCAAAAGCTCCTGCAACAGCTGCCAAAGTGATTTTAATCATAAGTTCAGTGGCATCATTCAGAAGCTGCTGGCAAGTGAAATTAAAGAGTCAAGAGACAGATCAACTTTGCCTAAATTATCTCATGATTTGTGTAATATGGGTTCAAAATTTCTGTATCTTCAACTCAGCCAATACAGTATATTTACAGCAAGGTGCCAGACCAGCTTGAGCAAGCATTAGGTGAGGCTGTAACAGCATGGGTTTGCTCCTCCTTCTGAACAACACTGGCTAGTTTCTACCCTCTGGCAGGCTTTCAAGGAACTTGTGATCTTTTTTCCTTCCACTATCTTGCATCTTGGAAGCACTTCTCCTTTCTTCATCCTCTCTGCTTTTGAACAAACAAGATGATCACATGACAACCAAAATTCATGCACATGAACCACCTATGTAAATAGTAATACCTAACTGAAGAGCAGCCACCTTCCAGAATGAGACCTTCATCTGACCAAAATCATGTGCATTGGGCAACATTTTAAAGCAAAGCTATGAAATGGAGTTGTTGGGGGTTTTTTAACCAAGGCCTAGGACTCACAAGTTGGAACTTCTCTCACCTGGCTTTCTATGTTTACCATCCATCTACAGTAAACAGGAAACTATAAAGGCAGCATCAAGCAATTATAGCATAGAGGTCTGTCTCATACAGGCAGATGAATCTTACTAATGGTGTGTCTCATATACCCGCATGGAAGACCTGAATCCTCCTGTTATGGGAGTAGCTGAAGTTCACTGCTGCTATTTTTGATCCTGAAGGCAACATAAAGCATTACCCAAGTCCAGGAGAGCTGCAGCCAATGCCTTTCTTCAGATCTTGATAAAGTTAACAAGTGTACTTTGGTAAAGGTTGAGTCAGGACATGAGACTAAGGACAGACCGCCTTAAAGTCTGGCTGATTGTGTTACTCTTAGTGCTTTGCCAAAAGAGATGTTACAAGTCACAATTAGTGTAATTTAGTTTTTCCATCTCTTACACTGTATTTAAGACTAAACTTTTTACTATCAAATCAAATGAAACACATCAAAAGTTCTAAAGATGGGCACTACCAGCTGGCTACTTTGATCACTCAACAAATGTTAATTTCATTTCAAAAAAAAAACCAACCCCAAACCCTAGCTTGCCTCAAGTTACACATTTAACTTGGACAGATTTTAATTAATTTACTCAGAGTAGAGTAGTCTTTTCTGTAGAAAATTATTTTCTACTTCCAGATACCAAGAAAAGGAAGTAATACAATCTGAGCATCCTTTCTGCTCCCATTCTTAAGCATAATTTAGCTTTTTCTCTTTAGTCAAAGGGCTGACTCTTTTGCAATCTTCCCAAGTTACTCCACCTTTGAAATCAAAGATAGGATTGGAAATGCAGAAGAAAAATTTCAAGTAGTTAAACATCACAACTTAAAATAAAATTGTCTAAAGGACAGCAGCGTTCTCACTGACACACTGTACTTAGCATATACATTCAAACTCAGAGTCTTTGCATGGCAGTGAAGTACGTATAGTAAGCGTAACATCATTATCCCATAGGGCATAGATAAGGATCTAACTCCAAAGAATCCAAAACAAAGTCCTTCAGTGGAGGAGATCACCCTTCTCAGATGACCCAGGCCTGCAAAATACCTTCATATAAACCAAATACCTATAGCAGCCTGTTTCCATTGTAGGGGCAAAACAATAGTCATAAGTAGTCACACACTTTCTGCAAACAGAAATCCCATTGAGTCTGACCTCACAGTCACAGTACAGAACTGATGCCATCAAAAGGAGTCCAGAAGCACTCCCACACATCCTTAAAGTACCAGTTGTGCACTAGTCTATGTTTAATACAGAGCAGCCAGTTCAAAGGAACTTCGAGTTCAAAATATAATACTGTGTTAAACAATCAAGTTATTTTTAACTGGCTACTTTTCTTACAAACATCCAAAGTCTAAGGTTTGAGGCTCTTGTAGAGATCAGCCTGGACACAAACATGTTCATGAGGAAGACTCCTATAATCTTTGCTCCTCCAGATTCTCACAGGCCTGTTTTTATTTCCACCTACAGATTTTCTCAAATGGGAGATATTCCAGGAACACCAGAGACGATAATCAAGTCTTCAGACATGAAGCTATGTGAACATGCACGCAGAAGCAGGTGGAAGGAAGGGAATAAGATCAAAGTCAGTCACTCCCTTTCCCTCCCCAGGGAAAAAACAGATAAGAGAAGAAGCTCCAAGCTGCTCCTATTTCTGTTGTTTCCCCACTTCAAAATATTTCAGTCATCAAAATAGTTTTCAGCACAAACTATATCCAACACATATCAAAACAGTTGACTTCCACAAGACTTCCTGTAGATGGAACAAGAGTGTTCATCTGGCTCCTAAGGTAACATACAGGACCACTGGGGTCTGGAGGGGTTGTTCTCTTTTGTTTGTTATTTTACACTGTGGCACACAAAAGAGGAATGACTCCCTCTGCCAATGAAATGGCACATCAAAAACATAGATTCAGGGGATGACTAGTAGCTTGAAAATAAGTTTCACATGAAAACACCTTGTTACTAAACAGGTAATTTTTCTTAAGACAACATCTACTTTAAAGTGAACATCGTCTCCCATAAACTAAAAAAATAAAATAAAAAGATGGCATTATGATCTGCTATAATTAGCAAATTAATGTCTGGTCTGTCAGAGATCAACATTGGAGCTACTCAAAAGAGTGCTATATCACATCTGTGGTTGGATTCCCCATGTCTGTTCTTACACAGTGCAGAAACAATAACACGGGTTAGGGAGCACCAGAGCTAAGGAAGCATGAGTTTCCTGTGATACATATCTTGATTCTCAGATGCCAAATAAGCTCTTCTCTTATTAAGAATACAGGAAGCTATAACAGCTTACCTGTGTGGATTCACTATCATCTAATAAAGGATGAAGATCTTCCCTTCAGTGAAGATACTCAGGGGTCTCTAAGTTTTGTGAAAATAGTCAGCTAAATTCTACAGTTACCATCATGCCATCATATCATTAGCCCTCTGCCAACTGCAAGTTAGAAGAGTTAGCATGGCAGAAGACAGATAGCCACACAGATTTTCTGCCAAACACTTTTATCTTGCCATATTAGCTTAATAATATGCATTTTCACAAATACACTTGGTGCCTTTAAAAAATACAACCAACCTTGTTCTAGTGGACAGTCCAAACTGGTATTGGCCAGAGAAGCAGCTTTCAGGACTCGAATGGTTTCGGCAAGCTATTCTGAGCATGGAAGAAGTGTTTATGCCCATAAAAATAACCTGCTCCTGCTCAGCTTTTAAGTACCTTGTAGCATCAGCTCAGAAGACTTTCTGCAGTGGAATAGGACCCTTTTAAAATTTGTAATTGTAAATCAGTGCTCGGGCAGCCCCAAAACCTCTTTTTTTCCCCCCAAATTAAAAGCCTTAGCTTTAGAGGACCCCCCCATGCAGCATCATGATCACATGCAATTGTTCTTTGTCCAACCTACATTACCAGATTTCTTTAAAACTCTCTTTTTAGGCATTCTAAAACATATTAGCATACCACACATAGCCACAAGCTGCAAGGGATGCACATTTCTTTAATATTTTTCTCTTATCAATGAACAAGGAAACAAAACAAGGAAAAAGTCAGCATAATCAAAGTGACAGGTGGATTCTGAAAATCACTTCAGGCTACAGCTAATAATAGAATATCCACTTTCAAATTAAAAGTTTGGATGAGTAGTCTAACACCCTCAAACGCTAAAGAAACACTAGTGCTTTTCCAAGAGCTGGTCAGCAAGAATGAGCATGCCAAAATACAGGAGCAGCATGAGAATTTTCTCATGTAGGAATTGGCCTGAATTCAACCTCCCGGATAAACTTTTTCCTCCAACTAAGGGGAGCTGGGCTGCACACATATACAACCTCCTAAGGCAAGCTTTGCTCCAGCAAACTAAGTCAGAGCATTATCAACCTAGTTCAGAAGAGGCACCAGCTGGCACAGGGTCATACCAGTCAGCACAAGGTAGTGTCAGCACAAGGTAGTATCATCAGCTCCTTCGCACCAGCCTTCACTTTGGTAATAGCCTTTTTAGTCATTCAAATGGCCGGTGAAAGCAGAGTTTAGAGTTCACCTCACCACTTCCAGGATGTCTCCAGAACGAGCATGTGGTTAGACACTACTAATTCCTCCACAAACAGCAATGACTCTTTCCACCCCTGCACTGTCAGAGCAACAGCTTAAGAAATGTCTGACTCGCTCCTGTGACATAGGGCTTAGACATTTAAGGAGTCCCTATCTGCTGGCTCAAAGACAACAAAGGATTGGGGGAGGGAGAACTGTTTTCTGAAAATAAAAGAGGAGAAAAACATTGAGATGTTTCTAAAGTAGCTACACCTGGACACTGTTTGAGGATCCCACTTTCTCGTTATTGCCCAAAACTACCAAATAGCTACTTTCAATCCTCTTCAAATTCTTCCAAACCCAGATGGTTTAGAAGAGAGAAGATGGAGCAATCCCCTCAAACCCATCCTCACAGCTTGTAGAAGTTATGTGAAAACGACATTGTACCCATATTCCTCCCACAGGCAGGCAGCTTCAATAAAGCACAAAGGGTCCAGTTCTGCACACATGGTGCCAAGCACAGGAGTCAGGACCCTGATAAAGCCTACATTCCTAATAAGCAGTACTACCTTTCATAACAAGAGTTCACAGAATAAAATCTACTGAATATGGACAGGTGCAGCAGCCATTGCCTGGTCATTTCAGCACAGCAGAATACAGTCATCCAGGGAGCATTTTATGACAAGGAAAGAGAGTCTAATGTGAGCTTTAACTGGCCTAACACTGGAACAGTGTTAAAAGAAGGTGGCAGAATCCATTGCCACTCACTAAAATGGAACATAAGCAATATTCCTCCTTTGTTTTAATCCCCATTACCTACAGCTGCAAGCAGGAGATGAGTTGTGCCAAGAGTACTCTTACATGTATACCACTTTAAAAATGCTGAAGATCTTTCATATAATGCCTTTGCCATCTACCCCTGAATACAGACAAGACAAGTCATAAGACACTTTGTAACACAAAAATATTCAAAACCAAAATACACAAACTTGCAACATCATTTTCCAATCCAAACAGATTAAACAATTATGTATTTAATTAGAAAAATTCAGACATCAGTTTCACCTTGTTTTTACACAAACCAGAACTCGTTTCCTGCTGTGGTTTCAGATGTAGCTCTGGATGACTACTTAGGCAAAGACAGTAAGGGAAGTAGGTTAATTTTTAAGTTCCTACATGGTGCTGTTCTTAGCAAACAAAAAGTACACACAGAGAAAAAGAACTACTTTTTATAACTGAAGAAGTCCAGGATGTATGCATTCAAAATAGGGAATATTCATGTAAAATCCCCAAATACTTCAGATAGAGCCAAAAGGAGAAATAACAGCTGGTTGAGCTTCCAATCTACAAAGACGACTCCAAATATACAGAGGAACAAGTGAGGGTAAATTAAAGTTGCAGTTAAAAATTACTCATCCCTTCGTAAGCACAGCTTGGTGGATTACGTTATACACACATTCAACCTGGCAATCTGGCTCAGGTGATAAGAGTTGTTTTGAGCACTGGGCCAAAGCTTGGCATCAAAGCATCTTCACACTGCCCTAGCAGCCAAGGCAATGATATGGGTCTTGTTTGACTTTTTTCTTCATAAGAAACTAGTCTGGCCTTCTTTTAATACTTTGTTTTATAGCAAGTCAGTTCTGGCCTTTACTCATGCATTGCTCCTAATGAGCTCCTACTCAAACAAGTACTCCACCATTCACTTGACACTCCACTCCCAGCCACCCTGGCCTATTTAGAGCTACAGGCAAAAACCCCACTGCTGCTTATTTGTGGGCTGGTACTCTTCTACCTTTTGATGATTATAGCGCTTTAATTACAGCCCTAAAGCAATTTCAGTCATTTGATGCTTTCCCACAATATCTTTCTCCCTTCCCCCCCAAAACATGCCCCAAGGACAGACAAGTTCCCACAATTCACTGGGAAATAAAGAGCAGCTCAGTTTACTGCAGCAAAAATTACTACAGGAGTAAGACACAGGCAGTCCTAGCAACAGGCATATGGGACTGAAATACCTAGGTGCACAGTGATCCATGCTGCTTACAAGCGCACCAGGCCTAGGAGCCCAGGTTAGTCCACCTGCTCTACATCTAGCTGTGCTTTACTTGCAAGGCTGCCTTCCACAGAGAAGAAGAAACATGCCAACTGAACACCGAACTCATTTGTACACTTGTAGTGACTGATAACCCAGGGCTTGCAAAAGTTTGATTCACAAGGAAGTGTTCTCAAAAAGAGCGAAGAGCTCCACATTTATAGAAAAGGAATTACAGCTCATGAATGAAGGTAGTCCTGCAATTAAACTAGATGAATGAGTCCAACAACCTTACAGTAGGATTTTACCATGAAGTATGTGTGTGACGTTGAGCAAGTCATAAAGTGATCATTTCCATCTCTGACGTAGAAGAAACACTTACCTAGCCCTTAGTTCTGAAGCATTAACCTTTGAGCACTTGAGACCAACTCTACTTCAGAATTAAAGCAATGTAAATATTTATCTGGGAAACAAGAATAAGAAAAAAATCTGTGAGTAAGGGTCAAATTAAAACAAACATCAGTTTTAAAAAAATCTGTCTTCCAGTTGCTTGACTGTCTTTAATCACACAGCCCCAATGTTACATTAACAGGCTTCTTTTTAATCGCGTATAATTTTTTATTGAGATGTCTGTTTAACACTGGCAGTTAAATGGATCATTACGACTGGAAATGTTCACCTCTTTGGGGATGAATAGAATGGAGCATGGCAAGTTTCTGTTTTCAAAGCTGCCACTAGCCTGCTGATAAGTTTTCTTTACAGCACCATTAACACAGCAGCAGCCAAGACTGGCTTACATTGCTACACAGAAACTATTATTCAACAATTTTAATACTTTTTCCATTACCTACATGAATCTTCACAGGTCAGGCAGTACTCAAAGTTATGAAGATGCAACTGGAAAAGTCATCAGCTCCTGTACCTCGTTTTATCATATATTATCTGCCACTGTACTTCCATGACAAAGTGATAGGAGGGGGTTGCATGGCCAACTTCTGGAGGAATACTGGATCAGAAGTAACACTCACGTTCTTACCATCTTTCCTCCCTTTTATCACCTGTGGCCAGTCTCCAAGAGGACTGCAGACCATCCACACAGCATTCATGGGCTCTGGGCTTAGCCTGCCCACTCCTCTCCCTCCCCTACTCTCCCTTGTACAGCTATTTCATCCTCAGCACAGAGAGTCTGTGGCAAGCAGAATCTTCCAGCTGATCAAATTGTTGTGATATGAGGAAGAAACACTGTGCAAGAAATTGACATTTAAATGGATGTCATGGCTGAACAAAAGCAGTTCAAGGAAATGAGTTTTTCCATAAAAATTAAATTAATGGTGTGACACATGCCTCCTCAACAGGGTCCACACAGCTGCTCTGGTTTAACACAGCTAGGTCTGCACCAGTATCTTCAAACACTCAGTCTCCAAGGTGCATGCTTGCATACCTCACACCCCTGTGTTACAGCCTGTTTTCCAGACCTGGAGCTCTCCCCGCAAGGCCAAGCTTCCCACATTTACCCCCAACAACCTTGAACACCCAGGACTAAAGGCTTTTATAAGAACACATCCTAAAGTGAGCTCTGCTCACAGGTGAGCTAATCTCAGGAGCCAAACTCACTTGAGTGCCAAGTGGCCCCTTGGGGCTCCCCGACAGACAAGGACACTATGTCACCCCCCCCAGGGCCATCAGCCCCTGCCCCAGCAATGCCAGTCTCCAGCTCCCCACTGCCTTGCCTGGCCACTGGCTCCACTGAGCTGGGACCAGCCACCAGCCCAGATCCTGAGCTCAACCAAGAAACACCTCCCACACAGCACTGGGCAGCCAGCCGCAGGGCTGCCGCTGACCTTTCTCAAGGGCACTCCAGTTTTCCTTCCTTTACTGCCAACCAGCCTCACCAGCAGTACCACTGCTCTGCAGCCACATTTTGACCACAGTCAGCTTCAGCATCTCTGCTGCTCTACACTGAGCATTACAAGGCTTGAGAGGAGGGTTTGTAAATTAGGAGAGGAGAGATCAGGCTCCTTTTCCCCCAGCTTCCACTCCATGTCTCATTTCCTGCAGCATCTCAAACACTAACTTAGAGCAATGGCAAACAGGCATGCCTTTGCATATATTAATCCTCATCCTGTAACACATCCTCTGCTTGCTATTATTCTTCTTACCCTACAGCAACCAAAGACCCCTCATCTACAGCAGCAGAGCTGAAAGCCAGCTGCTCTGTGCACAGCTCCTCTGCAAGCCAGTCTTTGCTAGCTCACAGATGGCTTCCCTTCTTTTTGACTTGTCTGTGTATTTGTCTTTTGGGACGAGAAATTCCAGGCTAGGTTTTAATACAACTTTCTTCACATTGATGTGCTAACTGACCACTTGAAAGGAAAAAAAAATAAAAATCAGAGGTCTGGATGACTGCTAAAAGAAACAATCACAAAGAATGGAGTCAACATGAAAAACAAGCCAGTGTGGGAGGACAGAGTCAGACATACTCTAACTTCACTGCTTTTATGCTTAACACTGCAGCTGTGAAAATCAGAAGGGAAGAAACCTGCTTTTTTCAAGGCATAGCCAGATAGTTGGCTGCAGTGTTTCAGAAGCACATCCCTAGTGCTCCTGTTCAGCACTGTGGAAATAATTGCATGTATAGTTCAGGTTTTACCTTTTTGTAAAGACTTTTTTTAAATGTCAAAAGGATGAGAAAATAGTGGTAGTCTGGAATAACAGCAGATGCCATAACGTGATAAAGTGAACAGGTCACTTTGAGACTGATGTTGAAAGACCATCATTTTCTAACACTAACAGTACTATAGCTGGAGTACTAAAATTATATAAGTATTAAGCTGGGCTCAACAAATGGAAAATTGCTTCTATAAAAAATTTGCCTTGTAACATGCCTCTAAGAGGCACAGAGTGCAGGACATTGGCTCAAAACTGTCTATTTCATTTTTGCTATAGCCTGTACCTCAGACATTTGGATCTGGTGATTCCTGTTGCACAAGTAACTCCTCATGCCTGTAAACAATTTATCTTACTGAACACCTGTCAGCCCAGAAAAATCTGAGGAAAAGCCATTTACAAAGGCCATTTCATCCATTGGTGATAGGCTTGGAATGCAGTGGCAACTGCACAAGTGTACCTGAAGACACTTTGCCCAGGTCTGATGCACAAGTTACAAAAACCAAACATATTCTTTAGAAGCATTTGGGTACATCATGTGCCTTCAGAGTACAGACATCCTCACTTAATTGTAGAAATGCCAGCAGTTGTTGATAGTGATCATATCACTTCTCCCTCCAATTCACTTCCAGTGGACTCCCCAATACTGGCATTGCTTTAAACATTATCCAAAAGTTTTCCTAAAATACAAAATTCCAGCACCCACTTGTCCAAAAAGCAACCTCTAGAGCAAGAGAAGGAAATTTGTAACAACCTACTGTTGATATTGTCCCTACAACCCCTGGCTTCTGAAGTTATCTCTTCCACTACTGTGAATATTTCTGCAAGTCTTTAATGAAGAGAAAGACAGAACGGGACAAGATGGACCAGCAACTTGGGGGCACAGGAAGAAAGCAGGCCACC
Source organism: Leptosomus discolor (assembly GCF_034619465.1). Lineage (NCBI taxonomy): Eukaryota > Metazoa > Chordata > Aves > Leptosomiformes > Leptosomidae > Leptosomus > Leptosomus discolor. The sequence goes on along the minus strand of NC_141392.1, from coordinate 55,586,120 downwards.
GAATAATTACTTATATCTGTCAAACTGGCATCTTCTACAGCCCATAATCCTGCTGCTAGAAGTAAGCCAGCAGAGTTTAGGCAAGGAGGCATATACCCATATACCTGGATTAGAAGTACACACTAGAGAAAGAAATAACATGGAAAAACATAGACAAGGGAGGCAGCCTACCATACACTTTCTATATGCATTCTACCATCTCTACCTTACTTCTGCCTCTCCAGGTCCACCCCTTTCCATTTTCTCCTTTGATTCTCCAATCTCCTCCTACCTGGCTCTGATAATCCAATACTTCCCATTTGTGCAGAGGCAGTGGATATCCTCTGGGCAGAAGCAAGCTCTAGAGAAGAGAGGAGTATTTGTTTTCCACTAGTCAAAGACATGGTGTTTAGGACAGCACAGAACTTGCTGGCACAGAACTTTATCTCCATTTGCTGGCTGTGAAGAAGTAGGTGGAGGAAGGGGGGGAATATCCCCATCTCCTCAAAGCCCTAACAGCAGCAGCAGCCTTTGCACTTTCTAGGACAAAGGGCTCCCAAAAAGAGTTCCCAACCATCATGTCCTCTCAAGCACATAAATTTCAGAGCAGTTCTCAAGGTAGGAAATGTGTCCTTGTGGTATGCATCCTAAGAGGGTAAATTACCCTAGAGCCACAGGCAGTAAAAGCAGGGATGTAGCCAGCAGGGATGTAGCCAGGGATGTGGAGGTGCAGGCAAGACACAAAGTAGAGCAGCAAGTTCTCTCGGATTCATGCCATTGCTACTGCATTATGGAAAACAAGCACTACAAGAAATACAAGACCAAATGCCATGAGGTTCTGAATTTTGAGTACTCTACACTTCACAGTGCCCATAACTTTGACAATTACAGTCCATCCCCTGTTACGATGTCTGCAGCTCTCTATCACCTTTACCACAATACAGAATGAAAATCAATTGGCAAGAGGATGTGATTACAGGGAAACGATTTTAGGACACCAAAATACTTGTTTCCCAAGAAGAACCGCCAATAATAATACAGCACATTAGGCATCCCATTCAGCCATAAGTTAACTTAAAAAACAACAAAACACGCACCTCTACTCATTATGCAGACAAAGTAAAGAATCTTGCACTCTGCAACTGCAGTGTCATTAGTAAGCATAGAGGAGGAACTGACATCCAGTCACAGTAAGCTTTAGACTTCATTTAGCCTTCTTTAGTACTAACACTGGTATTTTACGGTTTTCATAACTGAACTGCCAAAACAACTTCAGCTTATCCAAAAATATCCATAACATGCTGGTTAAGGAGTTGTCTAATTTGTGCATCTACAGAAGTCTAAAAGAATCACTAGAGTGTGAAATTGCTAAATGAAAAAGAGGCATTGACCACAAACTACACTGAGCAGATGAAGAAAGAGGCATTCAGTGCCTCCTAACCATACTCATGACATGGATCCAATCTCAGCAAGACATTTGTTAAAAATCAAGTGCCTTGTGTTCTTGATATAAAAACAGGACATGCTAAGTCTATGCTTACTTGTCACTTCTGTTAAACAAAACACTCCAAAGCAGATAGGAAGTACATGTCATGTTTTTTTGTCATCATCCATTTCCACACAGGGCAGAAATAGTTTGGTATTAGCAAATACATGTTGTATGCTAAATCACTGTTACATAGTTATCCTTGAGAGGCACAGAAAGCCATCAGGAGCTTTCTAAATGGTCATACTTTGAGGATTACGCCAGTGGAATACTTTCCACATCGCAGTGTCACAGGACATCCCTACCTCTGCCTGATTCACAGTAGCGGGTCACTCTCCACCTCTAAATAACAGAAGCCCAGTTGACTGTTTTCCTGATATTTTGTACATAATTCTACATACAGGAGGAATGCAATAGCTTGATAACGAGTAAGCCCATACTGTATTGTTGTACCACATGGAGGGCAATGGTGAGCCAGAGAAGCTGAAGAGAGGACATCTAAGAAAAAAGTGCTTTTGAGAGCAAGCTGCACTACATGGAAGCAAAGTCTGAAACTGCTCTGAGCTCCACAGCTAGGCAGCAAATGAGGAATAAGGACATTTTCTACAGTTACAGGTTACCACACCTCATCCTTGCATTTCCATGCTAATGCAGATTTAGTTGGAAAGCACATACCATGCTTGGAACTGATGATCTAGCCTCTGGAATGATCCATTTCCCTTTCAGAAAGGAATAAAACTCATACAGCACTAGCTTAAGATTCCTAAGTGCTGACCTAGCATTTCAGAGGAGCCCTAAAATCCATCAGCTGTTTTCTCCTTCACTCAGACCATGGTGGTGCCACACTCTCCTAGCATGTCCCTGATGACTAGGATCACTCCACACTAGGTCAAAGTTGTCAGATTGACTGCTTTCTTTTAAGAGTGGAGGTGAAAAAGACTCAAGGAATACACTTTAAGAAAACATTTCAACAAAGCAGGATCAGCACCAGGTCCCCTGCACTCTGGGAATTTAGGTTAAACAGCAGTGCAATTAAGCAGGTTTGCCTCTTGGGGCACTTCAATGATTAATTACTCCATCAGATTGCTTGAAAGAACAAGGAAAGAGTACATGAGATAATGAAGCTTCTAAATGGCTCTCCTCACCACAGTTTCAGCAGCCCTGTAAAAATAATCTGCTAGTCTCCAGTATTGATTTTCTCTATGCCGAGCAGCTGTGCATAAATTGACTTCTGCAATAAAAGTCATACAGTATGGGTACATCAAGTATCTGACACACTCATGGTCTTCAACGCATTTTTGTCTTACCAGCCAATTAAAGTGTTATTAGTTGGAATAAGAGTTTTCAAATGTCAATATTTCTTTAGTCAGAAGTATTAGGTCCTGTCAGATTCGACATGTGAGACAAGAAGTCCACCTTCAGGGCAGGAGAGAATGTTTTATTCAGTGATACCAAAACAAATGCTCTCGTATCCTGCAGAATCTAGGAGCAACATAATCTTCTTGTCGAAGAAATTTTGTATGTAAGAGATCTGGACAGGTCCTCAGAGTTTGTTGCAAGCCATTTCTTCAAGTGGTGACTGCGCATAGCAGTGTGTTTTACAACAGCAACGACTGCTAGACCTCTCCCTCCCCCAAGACGCTAATTTTCAGCAGCAGGCAGGCCAGTGACTGGCAGTCACTGCATTTTAGCTCTGGTCCACTGGTGTCAAGAAATATCAGCAGGAGTTCTAACAAGGTTTAAAGTAGACAATCCTCTTCCCCAGAGTTCTGAGACACCACTGCAAGTCCTCAGACTGCAAAAGATAGGGATCTTTAAAATGACTTCCAAACAGCTCCAGACCTAGGAAGTGGAACAATCTGCTGTGATCATCCCACCAAGGATGACAGACCCTGGGAGAAGGGAGCTAAAGACTGCACGTGAACCATGTGCGATTCCAGTGCTGCTTCTCACTGTCAAATTCCCAAAAATGTATTTTGGCACACAGTCCTGCCTCCTTCCACTTGCTACATCCAGTGCCCTGAAAACTAGTAACCCAGAGTAAGACCTAACAATTCTAATATCAACTGTAGTCATTGCATATTTTAAGGTGAAATCTTACCTAAACTTAAAAAAAAATGAACAGGAACGTGTTCAGAGACCTACTGAAAAGAGGACAAAGTGGAGAGGTTGTTTAGGTGTTTGATTTTACAGTAGTAGTCCTGGAAGCTTATGTTGCAGGCAGCCTGAGACAAGACAGCCTCCATCCAGATTATAAAGTAAAGGACTGCTTCCTCATATAAACGCATTCTTTGGCTATCAGAATTACTTTGAGATGCTGAAGCAAGTCTGCGTAAGAGTTTGGTCTTGACAAACAAATAGCAGCTGGGTATCTATGAGCAAGTCAATTAAATCTTTACCTAAGCAGACTAGTAAACTAGTACTACAGTGACAGCTGAAGTAAGAGCTGAGATGCTCTTGGCTGCCAGTAAGCTAGCTCCCACCAGCACTCCTCCCCACATTAGTTTCTACACTCAGATGATTCAGTTTTCAATAGTAAGAGAAGGAATTCAACCATAAACCAAATTTAGGGAGTTTCGTTAACTTTCTAAGAAAGAAGGCTAAGCAGATTTGCCTCAGTGCACCTGAAACAGGAACATGGAATTTGACAGTAAGCCTAAAATGGCATGGTTAATACCAGCATAACAAAAACAGAGAGACTGAAGAATTTACTCAAGAACATCTGGACTTTTCTGACAAAAGATGCAGTATGTGCTTCAGGTATGATCTTTTGAAATGTAAAGGAAACCAATTGTAAGAGCTCAAGGCATTGTGTTTAAAGTAGATGTGTTAAAATGTTATGTATCAGTCACCTAAAGTAGAACAAATCATTTGTACCATACTAGAGTTAATTTAGGCATCTACTTCAAAGAAGTTATCATTCAATATAATGCTAAAATAAGTTAGCATCTTGAGCAGCTAACATCATACATTTTCCAATTACTGCTAAATTCCATGAAATATTAGCAAGCACATGTCCCACAGTCTACAGACATCTACTCAAAAGACAGATTTTGTTACAACATAGTAAGTTACCTAAAGCAGAATCACCATCTTGATACTTCTGCCCCTCTACTGTGGTAATCATTTGAGCCCAATGATGCGCAGAGTAAGGACAGACAGTAAAGTGCATTCACAATCTATTTAAACTTCACCCCAGAGTGAAAGTCCAGGCAAGCCCATCCCAAGCACACATTGGTCTTTTGTCTATATCTTTCGATATTTTATGAAGGGGGTGGGAAATAGCCTAGTGCCTAAAAAAGTCTAAAAGGTATATTTAAATCTATGAAATAATGTGGAAAGAAACACCATATAACCAAGTTACTCCATTAAAAGATTTATATCAAATGCAAAGAGCTTATCTGCAAATGAGAAAGCAGACCCTGTGACCTAGGAGATCCTTCCCAAGTCTGTGTTCTGGAAAGTAATCCTATTAAGACAGTCTAAGAGGATTTTCATTAAGCATTGATTTGTGCCATGATTTGCATTTATGAAGTCCAACACACAGGGCTGAAGTGTGTGATCTCCTTGCTGTCAGTACACTCAGAACGGTGAACTCTTCTCAGTCACAACTGGAAGTGTCACCTGTAGACTAGCACCACCGCACAAGCTAGCCATTTACTTACTTACCATTAGGCCACTTTAATGCTGTCTTTTGTACTAGCTTTGCTCCACATGCTGAACAGTATTACACTGATATAAGCTACTAGCATTCTAATAAATAAAGACCTATAGTACATGTTATGATTTTTCTCTAGTTTAGATCCACTAGATCTGTGCTACTGATAAATATCACATGGATTGAAAAGATACAAGACACCTTCCGGGTTTGTGATCTGTGTGTTCCCCAAAAATAAATTTAAGATACCATGTTGAACTGGTTCCTAGAATAAATATCATGCTCCCTAGGGGAAAAAAAAAAAAGTGTAACAGTCCTGCTATTCAAATGTGATCCTCAGAATTAAATACTTATCACTTCAAAGAAGATTTGATTTGTTACAGTGTGTACCTCTGCCCAAATGATTCCTTGTTCCAAGAAGATCTTTAACAGGCTAAATTTATTCTGCCTTTGAAATATAGCCATACTGCTGCAGTATGGACTGCATACAATTAAGATTTTTATCCTCCCCCCTTCTCCAACATTAATAGTTCTAGAAATCTTAACTCCATGTGTCACACAGGGGGACAGCAAAAGAAACTGCCAAGGTTTTACAACAGGCAGCCAAAAGTTGTGGTGACACAGATGGATAGCCATGTCTAACCCACTCAATTTGTGCTGTCAAATAGAAGTTTCTGGAGTTAGATGTAGGAAAGGGAAATTAAAAGGGAAGAGAAAAATGAGAACTTGGCTTTCTCATACTGCAGGCAAGACACTAGGCTGCTGGAAGAATGGATTGATATTGCTGCTGCTTGTCACCTGTGGTGACAAGCAACAAGGTGACCACAGAATCATAGAACAGTTTCAGTTGGAAGAGACCTTCAAGATTGAGTCCAACCTTTGTCCTAGGCTCTACCAACACCACGAAACCATGTCCCTAAGCACAGTATCTACCCGTCTCTTAAACACCTCCAGGGATGGTGACTCCACCACCTTCCTGGGCACGCTGTTCCAGTACCCGACAACCCTTTCAGTAAAGGAATTTTTCCTAATATCCAGCCTGAACCTCCCCTGGTGCAGCTTAAGGCCATTTCCCCTTGTTCTGTCACTTGTTACTAGGGAGAAGAGACCGACCCCCACCTCACTACAGCCTCCTTTCGGGTAGTTGTAGAGAGCCACAGGGTCTCATAATTCAGACTGAATTAGGTTAGAGACAGGCTAACATTTTTTTCCCCCATCAGCATCTCCTGTACTCAGAGAACCGCTTTCACACACATTATGCACAGAAATAAGGACTACAAAATTGTTCAGGGATTTTTTTTGTTAGATCTGGGACCAAGCACAGTGCCTTTTAAGCAGCTGGACATAAGATAATCTAAAGGGAGAACAAGAATGCAAACAGGAGATCAGCCAGCCTTTGCAAGGCGTGAATCAATACAGAATTAGTTTAGTTTCATGACGATCCTAAACTATCGCACTACTTGTAAAATGAAGTCTTACTTCAAGTAGAACATCTTTTTATTTAGATACAACACCTATTTAGAAACTTTCCCTATGCCTTTTAAGAAGGGGCAGATGCGCCATGAAATATTTGTTTTCCTTATTTAAACAGGGGTTTTTTTTGTGGGGGTTTTTTGTGTTTTTTTTTTTTTTCTTCCTCCAGGCATTTGCTTCCATAGCACAGTTTAGATCAGCTAATGCAAAGCTATAATAATCACGGGAGAGATCCCACTCTGTCAGAATACAGGGGTACAAGGGACCAACAGTGCACAAGTCAGTCCAGAGTCTTCAATGAAGCGCAACATAACCAGCTCTCAGCTATCTGTGGATAGATCATCCGTGTTGTAGTTTAATTGTGCTACAAGTACAAACACATACAAGCTAGACTCAAGTCCAAAAGCAACATAGATGAGTTAGTGTGATGAACTTCAGCGGGAGAAAGGGGTAGATTAATGATACACCCCCCTTCAGCTGTATGTTCACTGCACGATTTGCAGCATAGTTTGCAATTATTTCTTTTAATCCACCATCCTTCCATTGTATCCGTGTTCTCTCTTCCACCCACTCCCCACCCTTGTTAGGCTCGATAACCAAGCACTGACTACGTAAAGCAATTTGCCCAAAGGCAAAAGAGCCTCTGTAGCCACAACGGTTGGAAGCTACTGTTTATAAGAAGTACAATTATAAAAATAAGTGATGTAAGCAATCAATTATTTCTTTGCCTTGTTATAAAACAACCACACCTACCACTTCAGCAAAGAGACCAGTTGAATCTTGAATTGAGAGGAAAAGGACAAAAGATTCTATGGACAAAGCTGATGGAAGATGAAGATTTATGTCATGAAGCTTCTAGATCAGAAGTCAAGAATATTGCTGCTACTTAAGATAAAACAATGAACCATGACCACTGCAGAAATGACATCCAGACTATATAAAGCTCAAGTTCTATAAAAATAATTTTCTTGAACTCTTCTGAGATTTAGTGCAAATTTTGCATATAAAAAGCAGGAAAGTAGCAGAATGGTGGTACATTTCCTACTTAGATTAGAGTCTTTGGAACCCAAGATCAGAGTTTAAGCAGCTCATTTAGAGACAAAAGGCTCTGGCCTCACCACCATCAGGTGCTTGGCACCCTCACAAGTACTTAAGCCCACCCCTCTGAAAGCAGCAGCATGCATTTTGCAAGTGTTTTACAGCAACATGCATTTTATAGGCCATTTTGGGTTTCCCATTTTCTACTCTTGGGATTCAAATGCCTTTCTGCAGTTGCTATATGATAAAACTTTACTACACCAATGCTACCTGTGTCCTTTGGAGGTCTCTGATCACAGCAACCCTTCAACTGACACAGGTATGTTGAGCAGCATCTCTGCCCTCAAGAGAAGGCTCCAAAGTTCATGCCATACCACATGGAGATCTAACACCTGTAACAGTTGTCCAAAAGAAATTTTGGAAATATATTTCTAAGCAATCTGACCTCCACGTACTTCACTTCAATGCATCTAGATCTGTAAAACTCGATTTCCTGAAGAAAGAAACCCTTTAATATGCTTCCTATTGACTTGCATGCTTTTAAGAAGTGACACTCTCCAATTCTCAGACCCCTCTCAGTCTCTTTCCACTTTTCATCCATTTAGAAATGAATTCACACACAATTACCATTTGTTAGATCTTAGTCCAAGTTAGAGGAAGTTTATTCAAAGAGTCAGACAGTCAGGAAAAGTTTTTTTCTGTAGTGTTTTATTCAGTGCATTTCCTTACCAAACACCTTTTGAGACATGAATAATGAATTTCAAACATTACCTCACCATGGCCTGAGGAATAAGCAGTACCTGATCATACCACCAGGTCCACATCACTACATGGCAGCCTTAGCAGCATGCTGACCAGGCTGTTTTGGAAAGAACAGGATGTTTGGGGTGTGGGGGGAAGTGTTCGGCCCTGAAGTCCTTGCACGATTTTATTCGGCATTCCTCCAAACCCAGAGCAAAACAGATCACTGGTAATCATGGCAACTGCCTCAGACACACAGGATCTGTAGGGTGTGCAGAGCCACTGACCTGTGAGCAAGTGGGCTGAAGAAGGTGGTCCATACTGCGCAGAAGGTCAGTGCCCCATATAAATACAGTCCCAAATAGTGGGGAGAGAAACAGCTGCGACAGACCATCAAATCACAAGACATGCCCGTTTGGATGCAAATACACAGAGGAGCCGATACCCTTCATAGCCATCTAGTTATTCAGCACATGCAGCACTGCTCTTGGTAGACCACCCAATACCCATCATCTGCAAGTAGATTCAGTATTGAAAAAATATTTTGAAATTATAGTCACAGCAGCTAATTTATTCAAAGCTCAAAGTTAAGCGACTAGAACACCCTTCGCAAACCTGATGGAAGACAGACAGCTCACCTTCCCTGCAACCCTCAGTCCACCTTTTACACCTTGCCACTAGCTTTACCACTGCAGCAAAAACATTTATGCAGCAGGAGAGGAAAAGGAAGGCTAGGAAGTTTTTACTTGTGTGATCTCTCTCCAGCCTAGATAAGGGCCTTCCTTTTGTCTTCTGTCTAGCACCAACCGTTCAAATTGAAGTGTGCACAGACAGACAGACTCTCTGATGCTATATTAGGGACAAGCTGTCACTGTTGGCATATCCCAGCAGCTTCAGGAAGACAGCCAAAGAGGGTGTTCTCCAGCACTGCAGCCACAGAGCACCCAGGGGAAGGGAGCTCAATCCATGCAGGACCAAGTTAAATTGCTCCCTTCCCTCCCATACCCCACCAATATGTTAAAAGAAAAAAAAAAACAAACCACATTGGCGCTGCCAATATGAAATACTTTATTCATTTCAGAGGTTCATGCCACTCTTGTCATTGCAGTACTCACAGCAGGAGGTGGAAAAGAATCTTATATATGACAATTCTTAGTCTGGCACAGCTTTGTATTCTTAAATGAAATGCTTGAGGTGATTTTACGGGCAGATCTTCCAGCTATATTTTATTGTACACTGAATTTTTAAATAGAATTCCAGGGTATTTTGCCCTGGAATGTAAAAGGGGTAAACCTGGACATAATTCCCTGTTACTTCCAGGCCAACATCATAACCTTTGCCAAGCAGATTTCCATACATAAGCAGACATACTCTAATAAAACAGCTGATTATCCAACTAAGCTCAGCAATATCTCATATTAGAAGGTAAGCCTTATATTCAACTTCTAGAATGCAAAAATCTAAGGGCTCATTTGATTGGTACTTGCAAGTCTTTACATTAAGAAATATCCAACAACAAACCAGCACAAGCAAAATCTTTCCTCATTGTTTACTAACACTGTGCAAACTCTGTGTGCCCTCAATGCGCTCGTTCATCAGCATTCTGCCATTTATAGCAAATGCTGTAATTGTGGGTAGACAGTACCCCTGAGCACAGTAATTCACCTGTAAAGCTGAACAGTTTCTGGGGACTCAAAGTTGTGTGTGTATATGTATATAAAGTCATACAAGTTTGGCAAGTGCACACAACATAGATCACACATCTGGAAAACTAGACTGTCATCACTTTCATGCTGAACTACAAGTTGCAAACCATTAGGGAAGAAAGAGTGATGATGTAAGTTTTGTGCAGCATTATTTACCAACTCAAAAACCAATAACAGACTTGGCCAAAAACACGAAGCATCTGTGGAGAAACTATTTTTAGAAACAAGATATCTAGTAAAGGTCAATGCTGAAGTCAGTTCAAGTCCTGCAATTAAGGCACTGCATTTCCAATATACTAATCTGTGACCACAAACCTCTGTTTCAGCATTCATAGAAACCAGTACAAACAGATTATAAAACTTCATTTTTTTTTTAATAAAGCAGCTCCAGGAGCAAACAGCCAGACTGACACTCACCTGAAGCATGAGACCCGAGTACATTAGCCTGACAGGTGCCAAACAAACCCTGCCTAAGAATCTCTAGTTCTACTAAAGTTTTCCACCTTGGTAACTCTTTACCATTCAGGCTGGGTTTTACCCCTAAAGTCTGCATCAAGCAGAAGTAACCTTTCTAAAGCTGATCTTTTTATCACAGATCTGTGGTCAACATTAAAAATAGTTTCAAAGAACTCAGCCTAAACCACTCCCTCCCAACTCCATCATCCTGCTTGGCATCTAATGTTTAAAACTAACACCATACCACTGAAGACAAGATCCACTAGAAAAAGAACACGAAGAAACCTGTCTCCTTATTTCTCAACCTCCTCTCCTAAACTTTGTGACCCAGCCAAAACAGGCTTATAACAGACTTAACTTGCAAGTACTTGAGAGACTATGAATACATGCTTAGCTTTGAATAAAGGGAGTCTTTCTTCAAGTATCCACTTACTGATTAATCTCAGCATAATTTAACAGAAAACATTTAAAGGGAAAACAGTGAGCAAGCACTACATTTATACAGCCCCACAAAGAGACACCCAGGTCCTCCTGCAGACTTCCAGTGCACTACACTGCATGCAACTTATTTCTACTTATTTCTGCTCCTCCCAGAAACGGAGTGTATTGCTCCTTAGAAACAGAGCTCCAAATCAGAACAGCGATGAAACACTGACACTGGTTAGCTCTTCCAGGATTAGCAATTCAATGGCTATTTCTGACATTCTGGAAGATTTCAGACTGGTTTAGAATTTAAGTGTCATCGCATCAGGAAGTTATGGTAGATCTTCCACAGAAGTTAAAGTGAGTAGTTCTCACCCCCACCCTCCAACCTGCCTTCACACAGGGTTATTAACTGCCTGCATAGGCGATTAAGTTTCAGCCTGAGAGCTACATCTGTAAGTCTAAAAGTAATTCAAGCAAAGCATCTTGTATTAAATTGCTATTGTCTTTAATCACTACACTCATCATGCATCTTCAACTTTATTTTAATAGCATACTAATTGCTTGACCTTTTCACTACTGTTATCCGTGCTGACACTGGATAGAGTTCAAGCATAAGAAGGGCAGACGACGAACATTTTGCCCTCAATCTTCAAAGCTAAAAATATTTTCATCTGTTGTGTCAAAACATTCTTTCCCCTAAGTCACCTTAGAAACCAAATCATCAAAAAACGTTCTTTTTATGCAGCTATGTATGGTCCCCATCTTAATTGAGAGTCCTCCCATTTCAGTTTCATGTGGCAACCACAATAAGGAAAAGAATGAAAGATTTTTTTTTTTCCTCCAGCAAGCCAGTTAATTGAATACTGTGTAGAGCAGCAATAATGCCTCTGGACCTTCATTTGGTCTCATGAATTACATCCTCTTACATGCAGAGCAACTACACCTGTATGTCAAAAGCACACAGCCCAAACAGGCCTGGTGTTTTTTAATAAGGAGAGTCAAACCAGAGGCAACAGATCCAGCAGGCCAGCTACTGACTACATTATCAGCTCATGCAGACACAAAATCATCAGTTCATGCAAACACTTGTAAGTACTTGTGACCTCAGAGAAATCCTTGCAACCTACAGGCTGTGGCCTAACAAATCAAGAGGCTGAAGAGGAAAGTCACACCAACAGGCAGAGTAACAACTGCTTATTTTTAACCAGTCTCCATTTGTATCTTTCCTTCCCTTAGTTCAAAGGATGTGAATAGTTAAGGAGGTTTAACTTGTCACATGCACATTTTTTATGAGGGCAAGTCCTTCTGACAAGTTTGCTGATGATAAACTGATTTTGAGATGAAAGAAATTTTCCTTAAACATTCGTATTATGTACATGCTAGATATTCAGGCCTGGTAATTTAGGCCCCCACATCCACTAGAGATATCCTCAGTAACTGTCAAGCTCTTGCCTTCCCAGGTCTGGAATGCCCAGGAGCCCTGAGGCGAGATGTTGGCTCCAGAGCCGCTAGCTGCAAAATTCACACTGGGCTTCAACAAATCTCATTTCAGAAGCCTATAATAAAAGTGAATTAGATTACTGATGGGAAACGTATGTGCAAACCTCAGTTCAAACTTAACATTTTGATCCTTTATAACACAAATACTCAAGGCAGCAAGGAGATAGGATCTTCTGAGGACTAGAAGGTCTACATTTCTAATGAAGCTTTGACAAAATATTTCCTTTGCTTACAAAATTGTTATCTCTGTATGCAAGACAACTATTCTTCTGAATAGTCTTGAAAAATCCTCCTATTCATCCAGAAGAAAATTCAGTCTGGCAACACTCTTTTTGCCTAGACTAACAGAGAAAAAGCAGATTTGATACCTACAAATTAGCCCCAACCCCCCCGTGTTTTCGATTCTCATCCTAATGCTTCTCTAACCACCCATTGACATTTCCTAGCCGGACCTCCTCCGCTCCTGGAGGTCGGGGCAATAAAAAAACACGGTCTAGCGGGGACCGTGCCCGCACCAGAGTCCTTCCTCCACAACAGCCGCCTCCGCACAGCCCCCGCGCAGCTCCTTCCTCCTCCTCCTCCACCCCACCCCACCCCCCCGCCGCACACTGCTCTACCCTCCGCCGCACGGCCGGCTCGCGTCTAACGGGGACCGAGACCCCCCCCCGCCCGGGGAGGACACCCCCGCGCCCCAGCCCGGCCCGTCCTGCCCTGGGGGCCGCAGGGACTCCCGGCCACGCACAGCCGTGGGGCGCACAGCCGCGGGAGCCCGGCGCCGCCCGGCACCCCCGGACCGGCCGCAACCGCCGGGGCCCCCCGGGAGGAGAGGGACCGCTCCCTGGGCGGCCCTGTGGTACCCGCCGCTCGTCCCCAAAGGGCGTCACCTCGGAGGGGAGATGGGGGACACCGCGGAGGCGCGGGGAGGCGACAGGGAGGGGGCGGCGGGCCGGGAATGTCATTTGGAGGTGGCAGTGACAGCTCTCCCCCGCCCGCAGCCGAAACGCGACTCGGGGCGCGGGGAAGATGCCGGGGGTGGCGGAGGCAGCGACGGGCGATGAGGGGGACGGGACTGCGGCGGCCGCGCCGGGAACCCCGCCACCCCAGCCCCGGCCCCGCACCTCGCAGCCGTAGAGCTGCCCCAGCTGCTCCACGATCCACTCCTCCAGCACCAGCCGCTTCCGCAGCTCCTTCCGATCGTATTTCACCGTCACTTTCCCCTGCTGGTGCCGCCGCTGCTGCTGGACCTGCACCACCGCCGCCGCCGCCGACACCGAGTCCTCCCGGGAGGCGCCGCCGGAGGAGCCGCCGCTCCCGCCGCCGCCGCGGGGGCTCTGGAAGAAAACGCGGTTCCCGCTGCCGCCGCCCGCTGCCGCCGCCTCGCTGCCTCCGGTCGCCACCGACATGCTCCGCTCCGCCGCGGCTCCCGCCGAGCCGAAAGGCGCACGCCCGCCGCTACCGCCGGGCCGCAGCAGCCGCCGGTTACGCGTGTGCCTCGCTCCCCCGCACCTGCCGTTTAAAGCCTCTCATGGCACAGCGGCGCAGCCGGCCCCGCCGCCGGGAGGGCTGGGCCCAAACCGGCGCGGGGCGGGGACAGCCGAAGGGCGGCCCCGCACGGCGCGGCACTGCGCGGCCCGCCCGCCGCCGCCCCGGCCCGCCCCGCCCCGCCCCTCCGCCTCCCGGCCCCGCAGCGGCGCGAAGCGGAGCGTGGAGCAGCCCGAGGGGGCCGCGGGACCGGCGGCGGAGCCTCGGGGCCGCCCCGGAGCTGGCGCGGCCTCTGCCCGCGGCAGGGCGCTCCCCAGAGGCCCCCCGGGGACTTGGGCTGCTGGGCGCTGTGTCGCTTTGTGGGGTTTTTAAGGAAAGGCGGTGTTGCCCTTGCCCTGTCACGCACACGACGTTTATAAATACTGTGTATCTGCAGCATTAAAACGCTGAATGCGATCGTTGTCTTCTCGTCGGCGGTGGGGGAGGAGAGGGGATGAGTGATTTCAGGGCCGTGAACCCCAATTGGAAGGAAGTATTTCGAGCTATCAGCAGTCAGTGTAACAATTAGCCATCTGGAGATGGCCGTCTTTCTAAGAGGCACCCGTTAGCATTGGTGTTTTCAGCAGTTTGGTGTCTCAGGAGGCATGGAGCGCAATCGCCGGTGGTCCGTCACATGCACCAAAATGTGCCTACGCCTGCAAGCAGCCAACGTAATGCAGGGCCTGGTTAGGCGCCTGGACCGTCCCCGTTAGCAAAGAGTTTTGCTTGTGACAAGGGGCTGGAGCCAACCTCCTCCTGCACGTGCAGACCTGGGGCTGGAAGTGCCTGGTGTCCCAAAGCTCTGGTACGGCTGTGGGGACTGTGCCTTGCACACTACTGACCTTGGGGAGGTTGTCTGAAATCAGCAAGGGGCAGAGAGGAAGGGGGCGCAGATTGTTGGCCGTAGTTACCTGGGCATATCTGCTTCAGTCAAACCCATGCTGCTGTTTGGCATGCTCCTGTGGTAGCAGTGGCATTTCAGCCTCTTCTGCTCTCTGCATTTGACACACCACTGAACAAGAGGCTGGCATGAGGCCTTTGAGCCTCATCAAGCTGTTTAGGTAAAATTCAGCTTGTGCCACTAAAGAGATCATAATCTAATATGATAAAGAGATAAAATCTTATTATTGGTCTTAAATGCTATGATAGCTTTTAGATTTTCGTCTAAAAAAGCACCAGTTCTTCAAGGCAAAGCATGTAAAGTTAAGCTCCTTATCTCTGTGTAGGGCCCACATGATTTTCAGAGATACCGAGCAACTGCAACTAGGCATCAGCGCAGATCACACTTGAAGCTTGGGCTGCAGGCAGAGCTTGAGAGAAAGTCACATCCCACAAGTCTGAGTTTACGCAAGGAGCCCGTCCTATCCACTGGGCAGCCTTCTCTGCCATTACCCAGGCAAATCTCGACTTCCAGCTGCAGCTGGGTAGCGCTGCCTGCCTGGCTTCTGTAAATCTGGGCTTGAGTAAATACAGTAGGAAAATACCATCATCAACAACTTGTTCTTAGAGAAACCAAAAAGATGCAGAGGCATTTTTGGAAGAGGGGAGTGGCTGTCTTTGAAGCTTTTGTGTTTGGAGAGGCCTATAATTTGGGTCTTCAGCTCTGCATATCGTGTTGGAAATCTGGTGCTGACGTTCTCAACCACAAAACTTGAAACTTCCCTGTTTAGAGCATTTTCATCTTTTTGTTTTCCATTGCTGACAAAAATATGGATTGATGCAGAAGAAGGTAAATATCGCACAAGAGGCTTTTTAAAGCCCTACTAAGCATCATACTTGCTGTTCCTACTTGCTGTTCCAAGGGATATAAAGTAGCAAAATGCAAATTTTCACCATAATAGAGTATTTTCTGGAGCCAAAAGAATGCTGAGGTGTTCAACACTGGACCTAAGATGGCTGGAAAATACTGAGATTTCTGTTCCCTGCTGTAGCAAATATCAGGTATACAGATGGCTAAAACATTCTTATTGACTCTGAGTGTGAGAATCCAGAAAGTCTCAGGCAAATGACTTTTTCAATACAATTATTAATAGGGTATTATAATCACTGCAGTCATTTAAAAGCTGGCACCTGCTATTAAAATAGCACTTCCACAACACTCTTAAAGTAGAAAATGAGGTACAGGGGATTAAAAAGCATGTCCTCAGAGGTTATCATTTCAAAGTTACAATTCTAACATAATGCATAGTGGTTGGTAAACATGGGTGGATGAGAAACTGGTAGAACTGCCAGCATTGTCATAAAGCAGTTTTATGTGCCATCAGATTTTCATTCAGTTTTTAAAGCAAGTGCATTCCTCAGGAAGCCAGGGCAAAAAGTGCTGCCAAGAATCTTTTCCTGCGACGGTTTTGCTTCATTTGAAAGAAAGATCTAGTTGTTTAAAAGTCAAAGTTGAGCAAAAACGTTTAGATCCTGGGAATGAGCAATGCAGCCCTGTGTGGGCACGATCTCTGCTTTATGCCTGAGTGGCTGGAGGCGTATGAGAGCATTTCTTGGAGTGAGAAGTTTCCTCGCAAATACTGCTCCTTACCGCAATGGAACCATTAATAGTCACAGCCATAACAAAGACAAGAGTTAATATGGCAGCGGGAGGAACAACCCTGCCCAACCTTTCAGCCCCAGTTTCAGACCTACCTTAAGGAATGAATTCAGGGCATAAGAGATTAAGCTTCAATAGGGGAGGCTCTTCCAGCAGCTAAATCAAAATCACAGTGCTGCATTTCTTCTAAAGCTAATGGTTGATCAATAAAACCAAACAGGAGGTAAAATACACCACCACTGAAATACTGTGCTTTCTTAGTGTGGTCACGTCCAGGTCTCTCTCCCAAGAACATTGTATCGGGTGACAAGGTAAGTAAAGAACAGACATGAGTTAGGTAACACCAAAAGCAGAGGAACGCTTGCATCACTTGCACTTCCCCGTGTTTCTTTCCCAAGCAGTGGATGTGGGAATCTCTTCTGAATGTAAGCAACATGAAGCTGTATCCTCTTCCCATGCACATATTGTATGGTCCTAATCTGTTTGGCAGTCAAAGAAAATATTAAAGAGCACCCAGACTAATTTTTCAGGAGGCTTACGCAGTGACCCTTGAGGGTTCAAGGCCCTGAACATTAATTGCCTGTGGGTCCCCATTTTCCTATGCTGTCAAATACTACACTAGCCAAAACCAAGGCTCCTTTTTGTGCTGTCATCCAGAAGTTTTCCTTCCCTAGATGCTGCTCGAAGGAAGGACCCCTACATCTTGCCTCCTCTTAATGGCTTTCCGTGGTTTCATAGCAGCTTCTCTTAGATGTTTCCATGTTCTTTCCTGAACAAATTTGGAAATAAAAAGTTGATGGACATTGAAATAAACCAGTATGTGTAATGAAATTTCATTCAGTTTAGTATCTGTTATTTTTCTCAGGCATTTGCTCTTTAAGGGATTCCCATGTATGTAATTTTGTTAGTTTCTGCTTCACATGACAATGTGCTCGGGAAGAAATTAGAGCCAAGTGGAAGAGTCATAGCTGGAGATTTTCAGCAACCCAGAATTGTTTAAAACTGCAAAGTACACACACTTGGTGATTTTATTTCCTTACCGAAATGCACGTTAGCCTTTACATGTTCTCAGAATCTCTTGTATTCCTTGGCTTGCTAACAAAATACTTGAGTTAGGAGTTGCCAGGGAATCTCCTGCATGTGTAATGATAGACTCCATTATTTCTGCAATGCTAGACAGTCTTTGTCTACCGGCTACCCCACCATTTAAGAGCTCTATGTGGCATTTTGTTGGTGAGCTGTGAGATTTCGCTCCAGGCACGCTAGAGAAATTCACTGTCGCAGGGCTTCTCTTTTGCACGATTATTGCAAACTTCCATCAACCAGATAGTCTGTCTTGTGCCTGGTAGCTGCATCTGAGGAGCCTGAAGACACTGTCCTGAGTTATTTAATGTTATTTTTGTGTGAGAAAAGTGTTTCATCAATAAGGAGCCTTGACACCCCTCTCAGCTCAGAGGGGGTTTCACTCCTGCGGTGTGGGCACCAGGGTCAGTCACAGTTGAGTGTTGCCTTGTCTGGATCAGTGTTGCCATCCTCCCCATCAATAAGCAAATGCAGTTCAGGAGGATACTGCCATAGTTCGTAAACCACTGCAGAACTAAGCTTTGCCCATTTCATCACAGCGGTAGCCTGTGTGTGTCAGACAGTCTGTAACTGCCATTTTTGTGTCTCCTATTTGAATTTAGCTTGGGGCTATAAGCTGTTAATGGGTTCTGTGTCTCTAAGTGATTTTCTACTTTGCATGTCCTAATTAATGCCCCTCCCTCTGACTAGTAACTTCCTTGTCTCCCCAAACGTATTATGATTTTGTTTTAATTTTCTATCGCTTTTAATCTGCTTGTGATATTGATGTTCCATACTCCAAAGACTCTGTGTTTGTGTCAATCTATCATTCTCAGCACTGACAACTTTATGTTCTTGCAGCCATCCTTTTGATGCTCCAAACCCCTACTTTTTTAGTTTGTTTTGCCATTACTAAAAAGCTCCTCAGAGTCTGTCTCTCACAAATGTTTGTTACCAAGGGCTGCTTTTTACTCTTTGTCCTTTCTTGTAAAGGAGAGACTGATGGCTCATTGCACAACCCCCAGCTGTAATACCTGTGGTCAAAGCAGTAATTCTAATACTAGTCATATAAAATAATGATGCAAAGCAAATATTTGTTACATTGGTGTGTTTTTTCTGGTCCCTCTTGCTTATGATAGAGACTCTCTGATAATGAAACGTTGGAAGACTTGCATTTCAAGAGGGTACTCACGAGTTACACAAGCCAAGCTACATTGGGGTACAAGGTAAACACTACATCAGAGAGAGAAAAAATAGAAGGAAAAAGAAATTTGTACACGTACACCCATTATTTCCTACAAAGTAAGTGTGCACAATGACAACCTCTTCCTATCTCAGAGCAGAGATCCAAGCATGGGATGTGGCTGTAGCCTCATTTCTCCCCTATACCAGTAGTGGCTGGAGACTGGGATGACCTGAAGTCTGTCAGCGGTGGCCATTCCTCTGTAGTGGAATTCCTCCAAAGTCTCACCTTACACACATAGTGTAGGACCACACGATACATCTATGTAGCTGCTCCCAGAAAAGAAGGCTAATTAGGACCCCTGTATGCTAAGTGTCCACAGGAGCCTCCTCTCCTTCCCCCAGTCCTGCCACGGCTGCCCAGCTGGTGTCCTCAGGGAGAAACCTGCCCTTTGGGCTCCTCATGAGTGCACATCTTGGTAGTTTGCATGGGACCCAGGTGCCATTTGGCTCTGGCTCTCCCAGCTGCTCTTGCAGTGCCGGCGGTGAGAGAGGCTGCTAGGTCCTTTAGAGGAAGAGGTGTCTCTGGAAGGGCTCTGGTTTGCCAAGGTAGGCAGTCTGGGTGGCCACTGTTGGGTCTCAGAAAGCCACCAGAAATTCAGAGCACTCCCAAGTATCAAGTACAATATCTCTGAGCATCTCTGGTGTATGCTGTTCAGTCATGTTAGGATACACAGGCTGTGCTGTCATGGTACTTTGTGTTGAGGATATGTAGCAACTAAAGAAGAAGTAGGTAACCTCTGTTTACTTGCACTTGCCCTCAATAACATCAACAATTCCAGGTACAAATAACCTATGATTGTTCACCTGAGCACTACCACCCAAGCTGTCACTTTTATTTAGAAATATGCGGACAGCCTTCCTTTTTTCTGGAAGGGATTAGTGGGGAGGTAGGGAATCAATAAAGGAAAAGATCTGAAAAAAACTAGCAGCAAAACAAACCATGAAGCAGGGCTGGACAATTAACATCCCACAGCCTCTAGTAATATTGATTGTTGTTTTGCCCTTGAATCCCACTCTGCTTACAGAGAAGTATTAACTCTTTGGTAAAATACAAAAGGAGAAAATGAGTGGCACAGATAAAGGATTTGCATTAGTCCATAAAAGCAGACAAACAAAAATATTAAAAGAAAGCATGGGTTAGAGACTCACATTATCTCGATTAATAATATTCTGCATCAGTCGTCTCCCAGACTGGTACCTGTCACCTCTGCTACACGCTCCATTTCACTTGCACTCAGGAAATAATGAAGAATGATAATAAGTTATTCTACATAGCTAGGCCAGCCTGTAGAGGAGGGACGTAATGTGTTTCACCCATTTTACTTGGCAATTAGTGATGAATGATGGCACTCAGGTGCTTGAATCTGGGGGAAAAAACCACTGAAAAACCTGAAAGCTAGACAAAAAACAATCAGCAATTTGGGTGCCAATAGTCCTGCTTTGCCTCATGTCCCCTCATCCCTGTGCCTCAAAGGATTCTGCAGAAGAATGTATACAGAGTGAGCCCAAGGCTGTCTAAAAATCGGCTTGGATGTATAGCTAAAACCTGGTCGTTGTACAAGAAAGTATGCTAAACTTCCCGAGTCCTTGGTTACCTCCTTTGGGAAAGCAGGAACAGTACTGGGCTGTTTACCATGAAAAGAGTCTGTGGTCTCTCTGGCTATAACAGGAGATGTCAAAAGCACAGAATTGTTAAAAGCATTAAGTAACTGATGCCATCCCAGTGCATGTTCTCTCAAGCTAAAAGCTGTTTTGATGGAGGGAGCATAAACAACCAAGAGGGCTAGCTGGTGAAAGCTATCAGCTATGATTTGAATAGAGCACAAAACGAGGAGCAAAAGTAGAACAAGCTCTACTGCTCAGGTGCCTTTCTGGAAGATTTTTACGAGAGTGCTGAACACACTTTTCAAATCTTAAGGTTATTCCAAGTTGCCACGCAATATCTAGTAAATGAAAAACATGGAGGATGCAGGCATTGAAGAAAGGAGATCAGCAAAATGTAGAGCAGCAACAAAACTCGTTCATCAGTTTTATGTGTATAACACAGGAAGCAATTCGATAAAAGAAATGCAAACTCTCCATATTCATCTGGAGTAGCCAGCTGCACAAATACATGATTGGAAAACATGAATTTGACAGCAGTTCTACCAACAAGGACCAAGGGGATCTGAATCACAGACTGAACATGAGTCAGAAACATGCTGTGGTGAAAAAAGCTACATTGCAGTGGGATGTATAAAGAAGAATGTCATGTGTATGACACATGAAGTAACTTTACTGGGCGAGATTCTGCGGGTAAGGCCCCTGTTAAGAGTGTGAGACTCCAAAAGAGTCCAGTTTGGCAGAAACTGGAGAGAAGAAACTGGAATCATTTGAGGTCTAAAATACATGCCGTTTCTGTAATAATCTACAGGGGAAGACTAAAGGAACCAGAAATATTTTGTTTATAAAATGCAGAAGTGTCAATAAAGCTGAAGGAAATAATGTGCTCTTGATCTCATGTGGTGAGCGCAGGGAATAATGAGCTTAAACTGTAGCAAAAGAGATTTTGATTAAATGTGATGAAAAAATTTCCGACAGTAGGGATAGAGAAATGGCAAAATACGCTGCCTAGGGAGGCTGTGGAATGCACATCTTCAGAGGTTTTTCAGAAAGTAAAAGGTAAATATTTGTTGTTTATTTATTTCTCTACAGTGAGCATTTATCCAGCCAGAAGGCAAGGAGATGAACCAGGAGCTTCTCAGCTTACACCTGTACCCCTAAACCCTCTAGGGCCAGCAGCAGGTTCAAGCACTGGTACCCAACTACTCACTAAGCTACCAGTGGCGTTGCCATTGCAGCTCAGCCCTGCACTGGTCACTGTCCTGGGGACTTAATGTCCAAAGATTGTCCTCAACAGCCACTATGGACAAGGCTGTTACATGAGAAGTATTCAACTGCACTATGGTATTTGCCCTCAGGGTGAAAGAAGAGGTCATGACCCTGTTTTTTGTAAAGACATAGCCTAAAAGTGCCCTCCAGTCTTAATTTCTGTGGGTATTTCTGTACCAAGCTATTTTTAACAGGGAGAATCCAAAAAAGCCCCGCTCTAAATATGTGCAATTTAAATGAACAAGCTTTTATGTCTACAACAACCATCCAGCTCTGGGGCATTCATGCAATTTTGCTGCACTTAGCAGCTCTGTATAAATAACATATGAAAAGAAATATTCCATGTGCAAACATAGGATGTTCATAAATACAGAATACTTATAATAATTCATTGCAATATTACCAAGATGAAAGTCCCATTATCCTAAACACTTTCACAAAACTGTAGCAAGAGACACTCCCTGTCCCAAACTTTGCACAGTATGTTTTGAGACAACAGAGCAGAGGTTAAAAACACATGGTTATGTAAGGCATTTGGTTGCATAAAGGACATTTTTAAAGTGTAAAAATGAGATTGTCTGTAGTAATTTTCAGTATAGGGTACAATTTAGCATTTCCTCCCCCACTTAGGCTTAAGTCGTTTTCCAGGATGTTCAGCTCAGTAAGGTTTATACAATGGTATGACTGCTTCAGAATTTAATTATCTTGTATGAATAAACATACTGGTTAATCTGTTAAATGCCTGTCTAGATTGCCTCTATTTAACAAGCTTCAAAGAATTGGGTAGTACAGAGATTATTCAGGAGCTTTTACCTACAGGTATTGTCCTATATTTAACTTCCTAATTGTAATGGGAGCAGAGTGAAACACTGTCAGGTTCAATAAACACAAGTTACTCTTTTTAACCGTAGTCAACTTTAAAGCTCTTCTGTCATTCTGGCCTTGCATGTTTCCCAAAGTCAAATTCAGAGAAGTGTTGCAAAATGGGCCCATATATTTCTTGCAGTAGTGAAAATACCATCTCCATCAGGGTTATTCTCTTTTCCTTTCAAACCACCATAAGAAAAACACCACAGGCATCAGCTAGTTCATAACCTCTTAGTGCACTGACCTGTTTGATGTTCACAGGAGGGTTAGTCAATATATTAGCCTTAGATAGGGTACCATTAGTAATTTATGCATGAGTTTTATTACATGGCTCAATCTTCATCTGCCCCGCAGCCTGCAAATGCCCCTTGATCACACACTACTACATATAATGTGAGTTATTTAAAAATAATAATTCTATTTATATTTTGGTCCTATGCAATGTGAAAGGCATGGTATTGAGGTATGTTTGTAATATTTTGCGCTTAAAAAGTGGTGGTATGGTACTACTTTTAAATACAACATCCTAGCTAATGTTAAATCAATCATTAATCATTTACGGCATTTCTAAAGATTCTTATTCCTAAACCCCTCTGTATTGATTCTCAAAAACTCACTAAATTGACCTCAAAAAGAACCCTTGGCATTTGAAGAAATCACATGTAGATATATGCTAGCTTTTGTGGGTTAGTACATTAGTAATTCATCTTTAAAGAACGGACAATAAAATGTCCCTGGTATGTTGTAAATGGGAAAAGATTGCAATCTGCCATGGATCATCCTGAGAATGGGAGAAGGAGCTTAATGAATAAAAGAAAAAACAGGCAGAAATTGAATTTGATAAGATACACCTGCTAAATTATGTGCTTTCTGATGATGATGCTGGATCTAAAGCAGCTGTTCTAAAAAAGCAAGGTGACTGAAAAAAAAACAGAGAGGCAGAGCATATGAAAAAATTGAACCAATGTCTGGTGCTATGTGGAATGGTCCTTCAGCTCTGGCATGCTCTTGTGGAGTTATCTATCCATGCCTATTTTTTTGATATATAAGTGCACTTCACACTCATATTTTTTCCAGCAACAGTCTGTTTATATTCCTCCATCTAAATTACCCGTGGAATGATATATAGTACAGCTCTGTAACACCAGGAAATGAGGCGATTATAGACAGAGTTAATAAATCCACTTTGACTGCCCTCCCCTCTCAGAGCTGAATCCCAAGCCCATGGCTGGGTAGCTACATTTTCTACCCAGCACAGGAGGCACCTCAGAAGAGCAACCCAAAAAACCTCCTGCTTTCGTGGAAGATGCCCGAGTTGAGTCCAAAGCGGTGAGCAGTGAGCCTTGGCTGACCCTGAACGGGAGCTAGAAGCAGTGTAGCAGCGTCATTGCAGTGCTTTATTTGGGTTTATGTACCCCACTTCTCACAGCGTGACTTCAGCAGAGGCTGTGGGGGCTGCGTGGGTGGGCACTCAGGTGACTAGAGCAGTCTCCCGGGAGAACGCATTTTTTTAGGGTGACTCTGAAGCAATCCTAGAATCCACCTCTGCAGCTTTCTACATGAGTCCTCTAAATATAAGGTGCTATTTAGGCAGTGGAAAACAAACGTTTATTCCTACAGCTCCTTAGCAGTTGGTAGCCCCTATCACACCCTAAAACACTTCTGCCAGCAATTGTCTTGAAAAATACTATTAAACAACCTTTCTATAGGTTTTTAAGTGAATAGAAGTATCTCAGTCTCTTGTGGCTCGAAGCAGTGTCTGCTGCCAGGCTTTCTCAGTTCTCCTGCCTAGGATTTTGAGTCATAAGATTTTGGACTATGTTATGTTAGTGAGAAAAAACCCAAAACACTCTTCCTTGAAAAGACACATGCCTGACTTCATTTCTAGTGTGATGTAGCTGCTAGCAGATTACCCGTTCATCATTCAAAAGAAGGGTGCATGCTACTCGTCTGAGTTACGTCTTTAGGAATCTTGTTTAAAAAAGGTAAAAAGAAGAAAACAGATGTTCCTCATTAGCTGAAGGGAGGTGGAGAAATTAATTCTGAATTTATTCTGAATTGGTACTGCTCTGTATTGCAACATGTCTGAATGAAGATATTAAACGGTACAATATTATTATTATAAGAGATATTATATTAACGGCAATAACTATTCTACCATTAAGTAATTCACCAAAAACTATCTGTTTGTTTAACAGTGGTTTTACCCAGCTGGTCTCCATCTTTCCTATATTAGGTATGGGATTTGTGAATCCTCTAGGTTCATAGATTAACTTGACGACGTGTTTCTTTTTATGTCAAAGCATTTACAGTATATTTATCAAAATTAATAGAAGTTTTTAAATAAGCCACTCTCCTCATAGCAGAGCTAGGTTGTTCATTTTTAATTTTATTATAAGTACTGTCACTAAATTTTCTTCCTCATAGCAGAGTCCTCTATATTTTCAGTAAGGTCAGATGAAGTGTTTTCTCCTTAGTGTTCCCATTAGCCACAACAAATCTTTCTCTTGCTGCCTGTGCATGCTCTGACTGCCATTTCAACACTGACTCATGACTGAGAAGAGATTAAGACTTTGACTCGACAGGTTATAATCCTCTGCCAGCAACGGGAATGTCCGCTGCCTACAGAGCAAAGCAGGGCTCTGATATCTTACAACTGCCAGTCCATGCCTAAGGAGGCACGATGGCCCCATCTGATGTAATTCAGCTTGTACTGATTAGATAGGGGGGGGAAATACACACATACCTAACTGAAGCATGGGAATTATTTTATTGGATTACTAATGCACTTGGAAAATCTATGGTAACATTTATTAAATAAATGTTACCTGGCTCACTTCATTACACTGGATGAAGGTTGGAAACTGCATCCTGTGAAGTGGTTGGAGCTTTTTTTGATTGCTGAACAGGCAGCATTTTTCATGTTCTTTCCAAATCATCCTTATGATTCACAATGATCTTCTCTCTCTTTCTGAAGCTTTATGTTATTGCACAAATGCCAAGAATGGCACTGGTTCTACAGAGCATTGCGAGGGATTTAATATGTATTCCAGTATATTGTATACATTGAAAAAAACTTACCTTAAATAAAATATAGCAACACAGTTACACAAAACACACCTCTTGCATTTTCTTAGGTGCTTAGTTTCCTACCATCTGCTTTGCATGTAATACTCATGCTTGTGGAGCAGCTTCCAGGATTTTGGCATTTCTATTGCAGATGCCGTGCTTCCTCCCTGTTACAATGCCAAGCTTTTCTCTAATTTGAAAAACAACATGCACAGCTTATACACTAGCTGACAAAGCTGAAACAGTGTAATTGAAGAATAATGATTTCCATTGGAAACAGCTTAAAAACCCTGCTAGGGCTACATCATATCAAGTTGGCAGATACTAATTCTCAATTTATATTTTACTGTTATTAATTGCCATACCGAGGTAACATACCCGTCCAATTTACGAAAATGCCAGACAAGTCCTGAGGATCATTATAAAAGCCCAGTTTTCATTAATACGCTTCTGAGTATGGAACTGTACACTGTGTTTTGTGTCCCAGAGGGCATAGCAGGGAGGAAGACAAAAGCAGATTTACAGCACTGATGCGACAGGGGGACCCTGCCTGCTGTTAGGGGACTCCCTGAAGATGATCCACGACCCAGGCCATACTGGTTACAGGGCATGGGCCCTGTCATCTCCTCTCAACACATCTACGGAGCTGCATCTCTGGCCCAGGCTGGTGTTACTTCAGTAAATACAGCAAAGTATTATTAAAATTATTATTACTATTACTGTTATTATTTTCTAATTTTACCTCCTGAGTGGGAAAAATACTGATTTCATCATTTCTGTGATTATTCCTAAGATTTTTTTCTCCCTTTCCTCACACCGAATTTTGGTTTTATGTTTCTGATCCTTTTACAGTGATGAGCTGCTTCAGAGAACTACAGAGCTATCTTTGTTTAGCAGGCGACTTTGAATTAGGCAATTAAACTGGGCTGCTGTGGTTTGCCTTGCAGACCGCCCATTTTCTCTTGCTGTTTTTTTGGCAACCTTCACGTTGATTTTGTGGCTGAAGTTCTGCAGTGTTCATCCGTGTCTGTGCTTGTCACCTGCCTTTGCATCTAACAGTAAAATTCTGTCTCCTGGAAAGCTTTTTTTCCTGGTCTCCCCCTCAGCAGAGGGGACCTTACTGCACAGAGGGGAAAGGCTGTGTCATCACCCGTTTGACCTGGAGGTTGCCCCAAGCTGGGCCTGGGGAGAACAGGATGAAAAGTTGAGCTAAAAACAGGACAAAGGAAAAAAACAAAACCCAAAACTAGAAACAGGCCCTGAAATTTGGGAAATAATCCCAGGGCAGCTCTGTTTCTTGCTCATTCCTGACTCGTTTCTGCAGATGTTCAAAAGGTCCTGCTCTTCCAGCACAGACTCGGGAAGGCTCAGAGCAGAGCCATGCTGGGGCATTGGTGAGGGCAGGGCATGTTGGTGTTATCTGCAGAGCCATGTGGCAGCTTTGGATGTGCAAAGCGCTGCTATTTCCCCGCAATGCTGCACCCATGCCCACTGCTTGCTGGCATACCTGGAGCCCACAGAGGCTGCCACAAGGCTGGTAGAAGTCTGACTGTTCTTCAGATGTTCATCCTAACCCTATTCCTCCTCTCTGTGCCCAGCGTAGAGGCTCGAGATAAAAGCCAGCGCCACGGAAGTCTAAAGCAAAACACGATTTGAGCAGATGAAGTTCAGTCAGTGCCTGGAGCCACATAGTAGGTCTCCTCATTCTTAAAACCATGTCCCAGCCTTAGAGTGTGTGAAAAAAAAGACTGAGCGAATATGCAACTTTTGAACAGTGTGAAGGCTTAGAAACAGAAGAAAACCATTTTTCTTTTTGATGTGATTCATCTTAGGGAGAGGGGAAGCTGGCTGGCAGTATCTGACTACCTAAGGGCCACTTTCACTATGGGCTGGCACTAATCTAAGTCCACACCTCCAGGTCCTCATCTGCCTATTCTCACTGCCACTGGTACCAATGTGAGCACTCCTGCAGCTGCACAGTCACCCAGACCAGAGACCTGGTCCACCAGAAAACAGCCCTTCCTTGGGTGAGGTAGGGAAGGAGGAAGCACTTGACCCCAATACAGCTGATGCAGCTGTGTGAACACCCAGAAAGCAGCAATTAGAGATATTTGGACAGGGGACAGGAAGAGGTGAGATAGACCATTTTGGAAGCAGCTAGTGCTTAAGTCAATGTAAGATGGTGGTTAAGTCATGTAATCAGGTAACAAAGTGTATGCACCCATTGTCTTTTCAGAGCATAATGCTGTGCCTCACAAAAATGAGGTCATAGATCAGACTATAATACATCATTAGGCAGTACTCGTGTACAAGATTCACTATGCAATTCATAAGGGTAATGAGGCACTCAAATTGATTGCCACAAGGAAGTGGAACACCTCCCTTTGTGGCTATTTAAGAAAAGGACAAACATGGACGAGGTGCCTCCCTGCTTCCCAGACCCCCTTTTCTGTGATTCCACACAAAAAAACCCACATTGTCAAGGTAATTCTAAAACAATTTCAAACCCAAATGCATTCAAATATATCAACATGTACCTCGGTCGAAGAAAGCATCAAAACCATCAATATCTTATTCAATAGCTACAGCTTCGTCCCCATGTTTCGCTGGGGACATCCTGCCTGTTTGAGGCCTCGCCAGCAGTGAACACTGAGTAGAGTCAAAGCAGCTAACTAGTCCAAGAGCCAGTAAAATCCTTGAAATTGTTGCTCTTTCCTCTGCTGAATGCTTAACATCTGCTGAAGTCTATAACTGAGACCCCAATTCAAGGACAGCTTCAGGGTAAATACAGGTTAACAGCTTTTTTTTGGTGGCTAAGTTCATCGCAACTCCTCCATTTGTGGCAGTGCAGTCCCTTGGTGAGGCCTTTGGCATGTTGGTCACTCACATCTACCCTTGCGCACCACAACTTCTGACGAACACTGGAAAGAGATGTTTGAATTTCTGTAACACTTGTTCACATCTCAGGTCCACTTCATCTGCTCTCATTAGTAACGGAACAGGCTTGTTTTGGAGCAAATTTAGCCTTTGTAGCCAGCTAGGTCAAGGAAATATCAGGTCTCTATCAATTGTCCTTTTGAGATTTTTCTTTTCCGCATTTATTTAGCTGGGAACCTTTCACGTGTGTAGGGCTTTTCTTACATTTACTGGGCATCGTAAATCAATCAGAGTGCGGGAAACAAAAATCTTGATGGTTCATCAATATTTCAGGCCCCATCAACAATGCATTCCATTTTATTCAGAAAAGGATTGGAAATTTTGCTCAGTTTGTGGCTTTGGAGCGGAGCCAGTCCTGTTCAGCAAAACCGAAGCCTCGAGTAGGTGATGGTGCCAGATGCTTCCACTGCCCCTCGCTGCCACCCGGCCCATAAGCCCCCCATATAATGCCACCCCTGCAGCCACAGAGGGCTGTAGAGCTTCTCCCGCATTTAAGGACCAAGGGCCCTGCCAATGTGGCAGGATGGAGGAAGCAGGTGATTTCAGCCTCTCTCAGAGACTTTGGGCCAAAGCTCTTGCCCTTCTGCCCTTACCTGTTTACAGACCACACTGACCATCTGGGGAGCAAAAATTCAGTCTTTACTGGGAATCCCTCCTTTCCTCAGCGCCAGATTTTACGTTGCTGCTTTATTCTTTTACCTCAAAGACAACAAAACATTATCCAGAAAAATGGACTTCATTTTCAGAAAAGACAAAGGCAGCAGTAAGTCACGCATAGCAGACTTGAAGACATTTAGAAAGATAGGAAAAATTATTTCTTTGCAAAAGTGCTACAGCTTTCAGTTCTTTCTTTATTCTTTTTGGTTCTTTTCTTTGCAAGATTATTGTGGCTTTATCTTTGCTTAATTAATGGTGGGCATTTCTGTGGCTTGGACTACGGTGGCATTTTGAGGCCCTCTAAGCCGGACCCCAACAGGATCATATCTTGTCGTCATATTTTCTTCTCTTCAGAAGTTTAATTTTCTAGAACTAAGCTCCCCAGTTTCTCTCTATATTTTCTGTGTGACTGTTTCATTTAAGGCTGAACATTCTTCTGCTTGTTGACAGTGCACTGGATTGACTAATGGAGCAAGCATTATGATTCCAGAAAAATATTTCCAAAGCATGTATATTCTTGTCCGGCTCACGGTGTTTCTCTCAGTGGGAGAGTTACTATGCTTAGATGAACATGTTATGTACCAGTTAGTCAGGTACCCTAGTGATTACACGTAGCTTTTTAAAGGAACATCGTGCCTTTTTGTGCAGTTTCGACTTGCTTTTTTGTACTTCTTTGGCAGCTTGCTCTTTCTACTTTTTTTCCCAAACTGCACCATTGTTTTAAAGAGTTGTCGAAAATTAGATATGAATGTTTTGCTTTTATTCTTCCTGTTCAATAATTATACATTTCCCTCCATATTTTTGCTTTCCTCCCATTCCAATGTGATTAATATACAGCAACACAAAAATAAATCCTGCCATAACTGAAAATGCAGTTCAGCACTACGGTTTCCAGAGATCAAAGTAAGAATAACCCACAAAGAAATAGAGGTTTGATTTTTACTTTCTGGCAGGCAAGGCAACATGCAGAATCAAACATATAGTTAGGATCTAGCCAAGATGGTAAGCCACAGCCTTGCAGAAGAGGCTGCGTGGACTTGTACTGCCCAGCAAAGGCCTGGGGAGGGATGCTTCCAAGGTGACTCTGCTGCACTGTTAAAGGCAGGACACAACATACTTGTTTTCCACTGTGGCCATTTCACATGTGTTGGCCGGGGTGCACTCTGCTCCCTCACTTTCTACATGCCTGGTGTGATTTCCTCTGTCTGCAGCTACACAGGGGACCGCCTCTGTCAGCTGTAGGAGGTGGGCTTGGCAGCGACCCTGTGCCGTGGCTCCCACCGTCCCCCCTTGCTCAGGCACAGCCTGGCCTCTGACACCTGGAAAGCTGCAGATGTTAGAAAAGCCTTTTGTGGGGTTTTTTTCCCTCATTGGGATAAACAGGGATCCTGAACTGCGGGCAGGCTGCCCAGAAAGGCAGGCAGGCTTGGAAGGGGAGACTAGGGCTTTGTCTCTAACACTTCCCAAGAAAAAAAGATGTTTTCTTTACTTCGGAGCAAATAATGGGAATGTGATAAGTTTGCTGGAGAGACTGGGCATGGCAGTTTTACTGCCAGAAAAACTCAGTGAGGTAAAGCACTAAACACTGCCTTTTCCTCTTCTCTCCAAACACCCTTTCAGGCTAAACTCATTTGTTCTGTACTAAAGTTGCAGGGTATTACCCACGTGTTGGTTTTGGTTTTTTAACTTCAGGAGACTTTGTTCATGTCAGGTACCCCAAGGTGTAAAATACACCACTTTAAAGCACAAAAACAAAACCCCAGAACCCCAAGCCCTGTGCTGGACTGGATGTTGCTCATTTTCAACTCTTCCACCCCAGATTACTCTTGTTTTCTATGAAGGCTCCATGCTAAGAAGCACTCCTTCCCTCCTTTAGATCATGAAACACTGAGGAGTAAGTGGTATACAGCTGCTGTGTAAGTCAGGATTTGGGAAGAACTAGCAGTTAGCCAGGAACATTATAGGACAAAAGCAGCAGGAAGATGCTGAAGGAGATGCTTCTCAAGGGCCAGAGAAAAGCCTGGGATGTGGAGAGGGCATAAGCTTCTCCATTTGCAATAGCACTGGGGAGATCACCGGTGGACCAAGGCAACTATAGGAGAGGACAAAGAGAAAGACTCGCCAGGGAATGCTAAATGCATTTTACATTACATGTATTACATGACATATTGAGGTAGTTACACAGACTTTTGAGGGTTAACTCCACACCCTGAAATTCCCTTATAATAACAGTAAGTATCACATGCAGATAAAATCTGCTGTGCTACTTCATTCTTTCCATCCCCCCCAGGAAGAGAGTATGAAAGCTGTCAGGGCTGGCATCCACACAGTCTGAAGGCTGGTTCCCCCTTCCACATCACCAGGCTTGTCATGCACACACCTCCTTAATAGACTAGATTTGGCTTAATTTGATCTTCACAAAATAAAATTAAGTAAGCACAAAACCACTGAAGTTATTATAGAGAATGTCTTTCTGAATCATATGTAGCTTCATGCCATGCCAGGAGACAATCTCCAGCTAAACCCAGCCTGAACTGAAAAGAAATACGGAACTAATTCAGCTCAGTATACTTCAGATCTCAACAGCACTGGAACTACAACTATTAACCACTCTTTTAAAACCACCTCCTTTCCCAGGCCATTTTAGGAAGCTAATCTGGATGATCACCCTCAAAATCAATTTCAACTTCCAGGTGCAGCTGACTTATTAAATTCGAAAAAATATCTTTTTCAGAGGTAACTCATCTACCATAGGTTTTGATTGTCTAAACGTGGCTATCCTGCCATGTCTAGACTGCCTGTTCTACTGTTTTCCCAGTTTGTTCAAGTTGATCATACAGAGATGGAAAACAGTTTTGTCTTTGTTGTAGAACAATGAGATGTAAGGGTATTCAACTAACAGCAGTTGTGATTAAAATAAATTCACATTCAGATGTCAGATCAAATCCTGAGTAAGTGTAAAATCATTATAACCCTGTTGAATTCATTTAATTTCTGCACATTTTCATCAGCCACAGCTCTGACTAGAGCCGGACTCTTCTGAGTAATCTTCAGCTCTCTATTACTGACAAAATTAGTAATTTGCTTTTCCAAACATCTTGTAATGTTTCTATCCATTCATTTAAGTAGAGTTCCTCTTCAGTGTTTCTTGTAGCATGAACATGAAGCAGGGAACCTGCACCAATTCTTGCTGAATCAGGGCTCAGTGCATATACTACCCATCACTTTTCTCACAAGCGTGCTTAACATAGCAGCTTCAGCCCATCCTAGCTCACTGGGAAATCTGTCAGCAAATTTCATGTTACTATTATTACAAGACCAATTTTAGAACCAAAAAAAAAAAAATCACAGCAGTGATAAAGCTCCAGAGTGTTTTAAAGAATCCAGGTGTAGGTGGTCAGCAGCGCAAATACTTTCACAACGAAGTGCCAAAATTTCAGAGTGAATTCACTTTTAACCTGTTCATATCATCTTGAATTGGCTTTCCACAAACATTTGGGAGACTAAAAGGGTAATTGACAGCAGTGTTTACACTTCAGTTCTTAGGAAGCTACATATGCAAGTATTCATGGTTAATGAGCTTTGCACTAGCATTAGCAATTACTCTTGATAGAAATGCTCACACATTTCTGAGTTTAGGAGAGCAGGTAGGGGTCTGCCTAGATCCATCCCTATTGCAGGCAGTATTGAAGTGTGAGACGTCCCAAAGACGTCCTCCAGCCACATTCTAAATTCATCTATTGACATGTGGGACCCCAGAACTGAAGCTATAATGAGACTGGGGGAGGTAGAGACCAGGTGCCATATAACTTACCGACTAGTAAGCTTAAATAGCTGACACCTTGCTATTGCCCAGAAACTTTAAAGAAATCACAAACACAAGTGGTTGAAAAACTTCTGATAACTCATCTTGAGATCACAAGTGCTTGTACATGTCCTATAATTAAGGAACATCCATTATTTAGTCACTTCTGTCAAACATCACTTTAAAATCAGAGCAGTCTAGCATTTGGGTGTTTTTTTGTGTGACCAAGCCCTTTTAGACCAGGCTGCAGGCACCCTGGTTAATAGCAGAAGATAAAGGAGTTCTGACACATTCCTAAAAGAGAAAAGTGGAGAAAATTCCTCCACATCTATGAGTCCTATGTACTAGTAAAAAATTAGGCTAATTGTTGTGTTGAAGGGAAGTCTGATTTGAATGCACACACCCACCTCCTGGAATAGTTTTCTGGGCTCTGTAGTCCTGTTTCAACCACGTTCTGAAGGGCGTCTTAAAGTCCCTCCCAGTGCAGCACAACACTGAGATGGTCACAGTTGTGCTGCTGAACTGACCTGCTCTTGAGAGGGCAGTGGGAAACCAGCGAGTGCCTGAAGAAATTTTAAATAATATGCAGAAGTGGCTGATTTCGGCTGGGAACTGAAGTAAAAATAGAATTCAACTCTAATAACTTGTTGCACCTCTGAAACGTGAAGGCTGAACCATGCATTGCAGGTATGTCATTATGAAATATGAAATATGACTTCATGGTTCTTCATGGATGTGTCCGTCAGGGACCAAACACAACTCCACATAGATAGTTTCACATTTGGTTGACTTTGAGCAAACCTGTAAAATCTGTTACTGTTACCACTGTCAGTGTAAGAAATACAGATCACAAAGAATGTATTTAAAACCTTATTATTCTCCTCTTTGTTTTCAGGCTATCAAGGAGGACGACGATAAAGAGCAGGGTGTTTTACATTTAAGGGCAGGGTTTTGGTATAATTTTGTGTTCCAATCCTAGCGATGGGCATCAGGATACAGATTTCTCCAACATAATTTTGGAGTACTAATAATAACCATGCATAAATTATTTTTAAAATGCAACAGTAATTAGGAACCTGAACACTGCATGCTGTTATAAAACAAACAGCCTCTCCTAGGCCATAAAAAAACTTCCCTTACCCATATGCTTGTTCAAAGAAAATGGAATTTATAGTCTCTAGGTATTGCTTTGAATAATTGATGTCAATAAAGGAGTAAGACCTGAAGATAGGAAGTATTCAGAAAGGAAAACTAAGAAAAAAAACCTAACCTAACAATTCCGGCTGGAATCTGAATGTTCTGATAATAAGCAAAAGAATTGCTAACTGGTGCTGCTGACTTGTGCTGTTCCTGCTGCATCTGCCACCATACTATTATTATTCCGCCTCAAGCATTGCTGTGGAGCTCACTTTAGCTAATGATCATGCAACTAACAGTCTGTCAGCGTTAGTATCTATGAGAAACAAAATGGAATTTGTCCCTACACTATTAGCCATGCTTTCTAAACACACTTCCTTTGGCCATATGTATTGAACATTACATTTAATGGCTGCTCTTCTACATGCCTACTTGATATGTGCAATAAAGACAAATATTATAGGGCAGTAGGTAGAAGTCTACATAAACTTCTTGGGCATACCCTCAAAATACAAAACCACTTGGACTGCTGCTCAGTTTTTGGAGTAAATGCAAGAGAAGAGAAGCAGCGGGTCAGTAGACTGGTGGCCAATAACAATGCAAATTTATTGTAAGACTCAGTTTCTGCCTGAGGTCATCTAATTACATGTATTGTAACTGCAACGAGATGTAACACAAGGACAATTAAAGCTTCCATTTTGAGGAGTCTAACTCCAATATGAATCAAAGGGGAGTACAGGCAGCTGGGGTAAAATCAGAAAGGGTTCCTGATCTGTCAGACATTCAAACACAGGAAGGGATTAATCTCTTTAATGATAGCCACTTTAACCATCACTGACCCCAAAGCCATGGGTACCAAGCTGTGCCAGGACAAAAGCTGGCTGCCTGTTGGTGCCCAGAGCGAGCTGGGAAGGCTCAGACGCCTGAGTCCTCGCTCTGCTCTGCCGCATTACGGTGCTGCTGAGATGACCCATTTCTTATGGCAGTGAACTAAGCTGTGAACTGTCAGGAAAGCGTGAGAGAAGGGAACTGAGGAAAGCAAACAGTGGATTCCTTTTGGGCAAACTACTGCTGCGTCAGAGTCTGTCCCTCTAGACTATGTTTTCCTGTTCCACAGATAGCTTTGCATTAAAGAAATCAGGAAAAGTGAAATTACTACGTCTTGCTTTTACCACTGTTTTTCCCTTTCTGAGTCATAACGTTTTCTCTCTCTCTCTGGTCCCTTGTTTAATTGCTCAAATTTCACCCCCTTAGCTAAAAAGATAAGTACTTGAGATTTACTGGTTCTTTTCTATTGTTCAGTGACAAAGATAGGAATCTGCCCTCCTGACTTGGGCTCAGGAAAGCTTGAGTTTAGGACCTCCTAGCATACATCCAAATGAAGTGCAAGGAAATATTTGAACCCATATGGATCTCCACTTATTCTAAAACACGGCTCAAGGAGTAAACACTCACTGCAAGGCAATGTAAGACTTGTTCTCTACGCCTCAGCTCTGCTATTTTCCAGCAACCAAGGCTGGGGTCCTGAGTATTTAGATATTCCCACTTTGAAGAACGTGAAAATACAGCCACTGCACTGATACCTGTTTTAGTTTTGGTTAGAATAAGACGAAAGGATTTAATTCTTCATGCTGTAGGGTGTAATCACAAGAAGTGTTCTGAAAAAGTAGGGTACTGAATAAGTAGGTAGGTATACTAATTCTTGGAGTCCTTTAATTAGCTTCATTTCCGTTTCCACATCAGATTCTACTTCCTCATACCTGCCCCAGGGCCTTACAAAATGCATTATACTTCTTCCCATATGCTGCCACATTTTGCCCAGTACCAGGTTTCCGCCAAAGCCAGTTTTTACCTTTCTTCTTTTCCATACACATCACCTATTCCTATACATCTCATCAGTTACTGACATTTTTGTTTAACTGGAAGATCTCACTTGTGTATCTACACTACCTTAAAAAAATTACCTAAAGAAACTCTACAAAGAAGATTCCTGTGGAACCTTACTTTGCTGTCCTACGTATATTTTGTTATGTATTCTACATTATGTCATGTACGTGTATATTTTACTGATGTAACTTCAGAGCTGAATATCTCAGGAATAAAGACAGTCTCATAGAGACAGGGGTGGTGTATAAAAGCACTCAGCTGGAATACTGCATACAGCTGTGCACATCACACACTTTAGGAAAGATGGAAATCATCTGGAGTAAGTCTAAGGAAGGCAAGAGGAGGAGTTACGAGAAAAATGGGAAAATGGAGTTGGTTAGTCTAGAAAATGGGGGATGCGAGAAGTCTTTCAATATCTAAAACATTATCACAAAATAACCAGAATGAATTCGTTTCCATGTGGCTGAAGACAAGCGGAAAATGTAATGATTATATGCTACAGCATGAGAGATTTAAGATGACCTTTAGGAAAACCTTTCTAATGGTTAATTGTAGTTAAACACTGGAGTATCCACTGAGAAGGTAGTGGAGTACTTAGCTGAAGTAATAGGGGATAAATCCACCGCTTTTACAGTGATCTTGACATAGAATTATTAAAAGTTTGAATGTATTTCTCTAGAACATCCATCTCTTGCCACTCAGAAAGGCAACCGGCCGTAGATGGCAACTTCCTAGGGAGAAGCAGGAGAGTATCTGCAGCACAGCGAAATGTTGTTACTGCAGTCTGCTTTGCTACAGCACACAAGGCTGTCTTTTCATTTACTGGTTGATAAAAATTCTGTACGACAACACTATGGACCCTTCACTCTTTCTCTTAAGTGGGAAAACAATCATTCCAGTATCTAGATGGCAAGTGACTTGTTCAGCTGGTTAGTAAACACTGCTAATTATACTGTGGTTTTGAAGTCTTGAAACTGTAAATTCGCACTGCTATGCTTGAGACACCTCAACAGAGGCTTGAGGAAATTAAAACAAAAATGAAAAGCAAGGTTTTGCTTTATAAATCACATGCAAAATCATGAGTCTTCAGAAGTCTTTTTGGGCTTTCAGAGAAGTTATCTCAAGTTAGATCTTTATCTTCAAGAGTTTCACAAAAATTGAAATAAGAAAAAAGTTTAATGTAATAAGCTATCTGGCAGAGCACCCAAGAGTTATACTGCCTGAATGCTCTCCTTGGTCCAAACCACCTGTGTTAACTTCATAGAGGTCTAAGACACTATAGCCTTTTATTCATTGAAAAGGTCCTTTAGTTTAAGCAACACGTTGGGTTACAAATGTTACCTGGAAGTAAAAACATTCAGCATCTCTACACTAGAAATCTCAGAATAGCAAAAGGCACAGGAGCCAATCCTGCCACTGTGGAAACCAGGGCGGGGGCATTTTGGTCAATAAGTGAAGGTCCTGGAGAAAGCTTAATTGTGTACAAGCTTTACGAGGCACAAAAGGTACTCATTTTAACACTAAATGTCAAAATAAACACAAGATTAAATAGAGGGCCTCATAAATAACTACATTTGTAACTTTATCTATACATTATAAAAATAAAATTATTGATAAATTCTCTCCATCTTTGTTACTATAAAAATTGGAGTGAATACTTTACTGTTCTTGCTGGTGGTTAGGTTCTGCACGCACAAACACTTTTATTGTAGCAAGAATTGCTGTTTCCATCAATTGTTAGGATTATAAATGTTTGCACTTATTAACATCCTTTTCTCTGGAAAACTAGCTGGAAGTGGCGGACATACACATTTTGACACTGAATAAAATCTGCTTAAGCTTAGCAAAGCATCTCCATTGTACAGGAAAGAATATACATTTACATATTAGGATAAGACTAATGTGGTAAAATTAATTTGCATTTTGTAGTAATGGTTTGTACTGTTTAGGAAAAACGGGAAATTTCAGTCTGCCCAATATTTTTGTCTTTGTGGTAACTGTGCTGTATGGGTAGTTCTTCCAAACATAGAACTAGTGGGGCTTACAGTGGAATAGGGCACTTAGAGCATGAAAGAACATTAGAATCTTGTTTTCTATTTCAGTTTAAAAAAAAATAAAGTTTAAAACAAAGAGCTCCCACCTGAAGTTTCAAATTCAAAGCAAAAAGCACTTCAATGGGTGCATACTGGAATATTGATTAATACTGTAAACAAAAGAGCTAAATTTTTTCCTGCTCAGAAGTAAGTAACTATGTTCTTTCTGACATTCTCTAGCCACCTCACTGGTCCCTGCTATGCTCTGACTTACAATCGGTATAATTTATAGAGCAATCAATATCCCCATATCTATGACAAAAGGACATGTTGTGTCCAAACAAAAGACCTCAAAGCATCTGTATTGTCATGGCAGTAATCAAATTGCTTGGTTGCTCTGTATTACAAGTAGGGAACACATCACAGGAATAAAGAGGGACAGTCACACTCAAGTGTGCTCTGCTAGTCAGGGAATAGCCATAGTAACGAGCCTATGTGAAACACACACTGTTCAATTTTCTGCTTCCAGGGACCCAGTTAGTGTAGTATACTTAGATGCTCAGCGTATCCACTTGTCAGTCAAGCTACCATCTGCTCCCACTCACAGTAACCCCTTCCAGGTTGCCTATTGTACTACCACATATCTTCAAATCCCTTCTACTTCAAAGAGTTTGAGACAACCTCTGATCCTTTCCCTCCTGCTTTAAGCATGTCCCAGCTCCACATTACGCAGGCTGAGATATGCTGGCCTCTTATAAGGTTATGTCTACATCGTATTTCAGAGACAGATGCAAGTTTGCTTCAAGCTGGTAGGAAGCGAGACAGTTTGGATGCAGAAGCCACGTGACTGCATTATCAGCGCAATGCTGAGCTCGATGCAATAAGCCTGACAGAGAAACAGAATATATTAGCTGAGCTTCAGTCAGTGCAGAGCCCAAGCAAAGCAAGCTTACATCTGTCTACAATCTGTCAGGCATCTCCATATTGTGCCTGAATCGCATAATTCCCCCTTCAGTCTTATTAGCCCCCACACAAACTGAAGTAAGGACAGAAAGCTATTCTGTTTGCTTTCTACAGATGAATCTTGCTGAACAGGCTTCTGTCAGAGACGGCACACCTGCGTGGATGGAGTTCAGCTCTTCTCTGCTGTGCCACCATTTCTATCATAGGCACCAGGTCTATGTTTGCCAGAAATCCTTTATACTCCACATCTACATTTACACTTGTTCAGTTTACCAGCAAGAGATTATTTTCTGTGCTGCTATCTGTTTCCACCCACTGAGAATCAGCTTGCAGAGCCCTGAAACATATATTACAAAATAAAATTTGTAATTCTCTTTCCTTTTTTGGTCTGTCCAAAAGCACAAGAATGCTAATAATGCAAGACTTGCAAAAGCGCTGCTTGCTTTCAGTGGTCTAGCGCACTTAGGATGAAACCCACAGTTAGCCATTTAGAAACACATAAACATCATTAGACAGTAAAGGGACTTTATTAACCCTCATGACTATATACCTCTGGGAGATTTTACATGCAAACTTTCCCAAGGTCAATTTTCAATGTTATATCTAGCAAACATAAAGACTGAGCACTCTTTTACGAGACCAGCTGGCAGATGCTCTGGTCATTGAGGGCCCATCTTTAATAAAACTTCGAGGACCCCTGGCTTAGAGTTCTCTGTCCATAGGCATTTTCTCTCTTTTTTCTCCCCAAAGAATCCCTGATATATAAAAAGTCTTCCTGAAGGAGACACAAACCTGATGCCTGCAGCACTGTGGATCAGCTCCCTGAGGTGACTGCCTAATGCTTAGGATGCTGCACTGATTCTAAGACAGCCTTGATCCTTTTTTGCATGTTGTTCTCCAACATGTCTGCAAATTCCTCTCTCAAATCACAGAATTCATGCTGGTGAGATACTCACCATCCATGCTGCTTTCTTCTATAGGAGGTGAAGCTGTTATTCAACAAGAAGTGTCTAGCTTCTCAATGGGGCAATAGAGATTACTAGCTCTTAAGTGGCAACCAAATTCAGTGAAGTTAAAAAAATGAGAAAACGCAAACAGGTTTCCAAGAACAAGTACCCATTGCAAAATCTGACATACAGGTTTCACCTGCTCCCCTTGCTCCCAGAAACATCCAGTGGCAGTTGGTCCAGGCTAAAGCAAACTCTAGGACCATCTCCAGGCTAAAAGAGAGTGCAACAGGACTAGCATGTCCATGGCTCAGTGGTACTCATTTAACTTTTGTGAATCCTGGCCTCATTTATCCCTGCAACACAGGATTCATCATGCCTCTTGCAGGCATGGGCATCTGGCTTGACTGAATTTCCAGTGCATCAATCTGCTTCTCAAATCCTTTCAGCCAGCAAGGAACACTGGTGATACCTGAGCAGGAATAGACAAAGCTGACAAAAAATGCTCCTGACCATTTTGCAATGGGAAATTATTTCATACTGTTTTTCACCCAGAAAGGTCTGACAAAAAGTCTACCCCAAGAAATTTTTCTGCCTGCTGTCTTACACAGCTTGCTAGCTAACCAAAGTGACACAAATATTTTAAGTATGAAATAATTGCAAATATTTCTGTTTAAGAGGTTTTATTCAGCCTCGTATGAAAGACTTAGACATCTGAACACCTGTCTTTTTATTGACAAAAAAGAAAAGCCTGTTAGATCTAATATTTGGACTGGAGACATCCAGCTGTCAGATTGCTCTTGAAGTATCATCCTGTGACTGTACTCCAGCGTCCTGCAGTCAGCTCCTCAGGCTGGAGCATCGCGCCTGCACTGTCATCCCAGCTCCACAGGCTCTAGGAGAGGTCTGTGGCTTTGCCTGCACAACATACGAATATCGGGGATATTTGCCAGCTCTTGTAGAGTGAGATGGCACCTTGTGTATCCCCATGACTCTGCACAGACACCTACCAAATTTCCTGAGCCTGGAGTCACCAGCACTCACCAGACATGAGCTGCAGTGGGGAGGGTAACAGGAAGGGTCCTCCTTTGGGGCAGCGGGGAGATGAGACACAGAGGTGCAGCCATATGCTTTAAAGCTGGCAGGAGTCAACCTGAGGTTTTCCTGCCTAGCACAAAACCTCTTCTATCTCCTGCTTGAGAAATGTGATACAGGCAATGAATCTGCATTGCCACGGTGGCAATGCCCAGGTGCTACAAAATCGGTCTCCCAGCCCTGGCCCCGGCCGGATTGTGCTGAGGCAATTGCTTGACCAGAAGTGAATCCTGCCTCAGCAAACCCCTGGCCAGGGGCTGCCCATGGGCATCCGTCAGGGCAGGGCCTGGCAGCCAGGGCCACCCCAACCCCAGTCAGGATCGGGAGCACCAGGACAGCCCCAGCCCCAGGCACCTCCCTGGTGACAGGGACAGGACATGGGCCCAGCTCAGCGGGGGGTCGTGGATGGGCAGGGCTGTGGGCAGTTGGAGACCCGACCCTGCTGCAGCATGG
Organism: Leptosomus discolor; assembly: GCF_034619465.1. Taxonomy (NCBI): domain Eukaryota; kingdom Metazoa; phylum Chordata; class Aves; order Leptosomiformes; family Leptosomidae; genus Leptosomus; species Leptosomus discolor. The sequence goes on along the minus strand of NC_141392.1, from coordinate 55,544,569 downwards.
CTGGGGCAGGGGCTGACGGCCCCCAGGGCTGACATGGGGCCCTGAGCCCTGAGGGAGCCCTGGGGGGCTGGCAGGGACAGTCAAGGGTGGTGGTGCCGCTGGGGCCCTGGCGCCGTTTTTTTTTTTTAATCAAATTGCTCTTCTCAGAGTCTTCTGTCTCATCTGGACATGTTGATAGTCTTTTGCTGCGTCTCCCTCAGCACTCCCTGACCATGCTTGCTCATACTTGCTTGCTGTGGATCACACTCGATCACTATTGGCACTAAAACAGTCACCTCTCTGAGACAGACGTATTTTGCTCTCTTATGGCACAGCAACCCAGCCCTGCCATTGGAGAGGTGGGTGCTGCAGTGAGGAGGTGTGCTGCAGCATGCCCGCCTGCAGCTCCAGTGATAGGAATTCCCCTCCTTTCCCCCCCTGGGTTTCCAGCTTTCTTCTGACTACCTCCCTTGTCACACCAGACTCTGAATCAAAAAAAATCCCCATTTCCTGGACTTAGAAGGAGCAGTCACTGCTCTGCGTCTCAGAGCTGCACCAGAGGGACCATTTCTGTGTCTCCTTGTCTACCCCCCGCAGTCTCAGCTACAGCCACCCCTGAGCTGCCATGCCCCGGGAGGCTATTCAACACCTGTGCCATGGCTCCCTGTCTCGACACTGGTGGTGTCTCTGCTTTACAACCCACCTTTCAGCCATCAATTTTTATTCAAAGCTTTCTACTACAGGTTACAACAGCTTCTTCCCAGATGCCCACTCATTTACAAGTAATGGGTTAGCCTTTCCCTGCCTTACTCACTGTTAACTCTCCCTGACTCACAGTCCAGTTCAGGGAGTTCAATCCTGTTGTGCTCTGGTGACATTTTATTTTAAATGTGTCAATATTTTGAGCAGAGTGACCTATTTTTAAGTCAAGCAAAAAGACAGATGGAACTAAGGTTCTTCCTAGTAAAAATGGCAACTTTGTTAAACCCAGAGAACTAGGAGATGAAGCCCAGTCAGCTGAGGATCTCGAAGAATTGAATGCTCACAATGCTCCACGGTTTTTAAAGTAAAAGATGAAAACTTACATAGAACATTTTTTCTCAAGAAAAGGAAAAAAAGCCGCCACAAAAGGAATATAGACTTTAGTGGATGAGCATGCATATCAAAAAAGGATATTAGGACTAGGCAGGGAGACATGGGGGATGAATAGGAATGGTCACTAGAGAAAGCTGTTTCACAACATCAGTAGCAGAGTTGAAAAGACAGACCTGTCACCAAGCAAGCTGATTTAGCCCACGCTAAATCTGAACTCTTGATGAACTTGTAATTTCAGAAATATCTTGTAACAATGAAACCTATGTGACAGTTACACACTTGCTCTTTAGTTCCACAATTCAGTATTTTTAAATACCTTTTGTTGCTATTAGTTTGATGGCCCCTAACACTAAATCACTGCTGCTCTGGCACTCAGTGCAGAACTGCCTTGTGAAATGTCTCACTCGGTAATTGCCTCCACTGCCCCTTCTTCCCAAGGCCATTGTTACTGTTTTCCTCCCAGGTTTGCAAATCTGCCAGCAGCTCCTGCGGTTGTCTCCCAACCACACATTTCAGTGACCTCATCTCTGCAGGCCACAGTCTCCCTCACACTTGACATCAACAAATCTACTCCCCAAAGCACAGCTAATTATATTCCTCTATTGCCAGCAAGCTCCAGCACGTCCCGGTGAATCCCAAATCAAATATGGAACAAACCTAGATCTTTGCAAATATGTATGCTCTTTGTTACTGTAGATGTCTGTGTGCATCTTCAGTTTGAGTATGAATGTCCTTGGGGCATGCTTATGCAGCAGCAGTTTGTCTCAGGCATCATTTCATGATCACTGGGAGAGAAGGTATTTTTTGAATTGTGACAAAAATGAAGCTGTTTGGTCCTGTCTCCATAGTGTCCCACTCAGTTGCTTTCAGATTCAACCAATGTTCAAGTTCCTCTCAAAGTCATTAAGCTGCATTTTCAGTGGGACAAAGCTAACCTGAAGCTAAAGAAGCTAAGCTGCAACAGGATAAAAAGAATGTACTCTCACAGAGAAATAAAGGGTTAAAAGATAGGACACAAAGGATAAAAGTCATTGTAGGAAGATCAGCAGTGGAGTCCCGCAGGAATACACTGATTGATCTAGTCCTAAGTGACCTGCAAAGTGGGACAAGATGAAGTAACAAAGTTTGCTGACAATACTAAGTTATTCAAAGAAGTAAATTTAAAGCCAACTACTAAAAGCTGCAGAGGGATGTCATAATACAGAATGACTTGGAAATAAAAATGCAGCTGAATTCAATATTGATAAATGTAAAGTAATGCACATGGGAGAAAAAAGCCCAACTATACATATGCAATGAAAGGCTCTGAAATAGCCGTTACCGCTGTGGAAAGCAATCTTGAGGTTATTATAGAGAGGTCTATGAAAATGTCAGCTCAGTGCTCACTAGCATTTAAAAAAGCAAATCAAATGTTAGGAAAGAAATGAAGACCAAACCAGAAAATATCATGATGTCACTGTACAGATTCACAGTGTGACTACACTTGAATAGTGTGTGCTGTTCTGTGCCCAGACTCCCAGCTTAAAAAAGTGGGTGGGAGAAAGCAAAAATGTTCCAAAGCCTGGAACAGTTTTGATGTGAGAAATGGTCAACAAGACCAGAAGCCTTTATCTGGGGGAACAGAAAACCAGGGAGGGCACATGATAAAAGTTTAAACAATCTTAAGTGGCTAGAAAGATGCAAATGGTGAATAACTGTTCGCTGTCTTCCAATATAACATCAATGAAATCAATAGTGGTAGTTTCAAAGAAAGCAAAGAGGTAATTCTTCAAACTACGTTTCAACCATGAAACTTAGTGCCACAGGGGGTTGCGGGCACAAAAAGTCTGTGTGCTCTTAAAAGATTCGTGGAAAGGGAATCCATTTGAGAGTTACTGCATACAAAGACTCAGAATTTCCCAAAGACTTGGGAAGTGTGAGAGAGGGGTCTGGCAGCATGGCTGTGTCCTTGCTCTGTTCCTGCATCCCTTTTCCCACTGAGCATCCATTATTGCCCAGTGCTGATAAGCTGTGGTGGGACCACTACAAAAGTTCTGATGTTTTAAGGTTGTCCCCTTAGGGGATCAGAGTCCAAAGCTCACCATTTCCTCCTCGGAAGTGAGTGAGGCAAACTTAGCTCTGATGTCTATTTTATGCTGGAATAAAATACAGTTTGGTCTAAGTCAGAAGGGAGGTGTAAGCTGTGTGACTTGGATTAATTTGGCATTCAGTGGGTGTGTGAATGATGACAAACCCACCAATGGAACAGATGGTTGGGGCAGCAGAAAAAATAGCTGGATAGCTATAAAATAAAGCAAGCTCCCTCCAGGCAAGTTCTGGTCTTCATTTCACTGGGATAAACTTGAAATAATTTCATTGAAGGGACTGAGCTGTTTACCTCTTTCACTTGAGGTATACCTTAGATCTTTGCCTAATTTGGCCCCTTGCTGGAATTCATTTTCTGGAAATTCCTCTCCTTCCTCCAGGCTGAATTTGGCTTAAAGTTAATGCTATTAACGCTTTTGTTGAATCTCTTATACAGTGTCTATGGAGTGGCATTTAGAGTGATCTCCAGAAAGGTGAAATCAGTCTTACATAAACCTCTCCTCAGCCCTGTGCATCTTGGGGGTGGCAGTTGGAGTGAAGAGGTTCCAAAGCCGATGGGGCAGGAGTGATGCTCACATCTCTGCAGGCATTGCTCAGCATCATGGGCAAGCAAAAAACCCTGAAACCTCTTTCCCTTGAGCTAAATGACTCTTGAAGTTGTTGAAATCCAGCTAAGGTATCAGTCCTTAAATAAAACCAGAACCCTAGACTGCAGTAAAAATATACCCCTAACAGATGCATACACTCCTTTTCTTCTCTTGCCCTTTCCACAGACCCTGTGTAGTTCTTTGTGCTGTGGCTGCTTTGGTGTCAGAGGTAGTGGCAGGGATCACACAGGTAACACCCAGTATTGCACAAGGAATTTTTTAGATAGGTCCCAAAGCAAAGAACTTTTTACATGCCCTACAGTGACAGCAACATAAATAACAACGTGATAAACAAAAATATTCAGATTTCAAACAAAATACTAAAATAGAGAGCTCAGTGACAGGGCTTTACCCTAGAGTAATATTTTCCATGCTGAAGAATGCAGTTTTCTCTGTATTTTTGTAATCTGATAAACACAGTTTCTGTTATCCTAAGCATGAATATTTGTCAATACTAATTTTAAATAATAAGAGGCTGATTTGGTTGCAGGAAAAATAGAATGACTCATCTGGGTGCATATAAAACACTGCATTCTTGTAAATGTATCCTGTATATCTATATACTTAAACAAGAGTAAGATATGATGATGCTATATTTTTTCCAAGTAGAAACAGTATCCAGATCTCTGTGTGGGTGGATAAGCAGTGGGTGGATATAATAAAAACTCTATGATGTATTGTACATATCCCTCTGTTGTTTTCAAATATGGTTCTGAATTATTAATACCCAAAAATGCAATTGCCCAGGTCTGCCCTTATGCATCATTGTTTACTTCAATAAACCTAAATTTAGCAAGAAATGCTGAATATTTAATTGTGCAGCATAAGTAAAGAAGACTCCCAACATTCTGGAAAGTCCCTGTTTCCGAGGTGGCAACAGTCTTAGAGTGAAGTTCTTTATTTTATTTTTTATTGCTATAGTCTGCTGCTAAAGTCTTCTGATTCATGACTCAGCCACTTGATATGCTGTGATGAACTCCTCACTTTCACAAAACAAGGGGAGAAAACCAAGGGGTCTCTGACTTCATTCTTCATATCCAGGGCATCATTTACCAAACAGATGTGAACAAATATCCATCTGCATTCTAATTTAACTTTGACTTACGTTTTCCTTTGGGACCCACCAGTGGAAGATGCTAAGTCTTCTGCTCATCGTTTTCTTGACTGGTTTTTGCAAATGAGGCCTTGGTGCCTGCCCCATCTGTGTTTTTCTCTTTGGATGCTGTCTGGACGGAAAGCTGTGTGCCTGTCCATGGGGAAGGCCCCGTGCATTTTTGCCTGACACCCAGGACGGTGGAGGCACGGCTGCCTGTGCTGGGGAGGCACCCTCAGAGCCAGACACGGAGTGCCTGAGGTGCTTTGTAGAGCAGGATCTGCTGAGCTTGTGATGACACGTTCTGATAAGAGATGCACTGACAGAGGCGATGTGATGTTGATCTCCTTCACAGAATCACAGAATCACAGAATCACAGACTGTTAGGGGTTGGAAGGGACCTCGAAAGATCATCCAGTCCAACTCCCCTGCCAGAGCAGGACCACCTAGAGCAGGTCACACAGGAACGCATCCAGATGGGTTTTGAATGTCTCCAGGGAAGGAGACTCCACAGCCTCTCTGGGCAGCCTGTTCCGGTGCTCTGTCACCTGCACAGTGAAAAAGTTTTTCCTTATGTTAATGTGGAATCTCCTATGCTTCAGTTTTTGTCTGTAATCCTTATGCGGGTTTTTTCCCACTTTGTTTTGGCACTGGCACGTGTCTAGTGTCTCTCCATCACTGTCTTTGATCTACACCTCAGTGTTTTGCAGTTGTTAAAAGTCTGTGGTTAAGGCATAATTGGGCTATTTCCTTACCCCAAATCTCCAGGAAGTCCACGGCCTCTTCAAAAATCATAGTGGGATTCATAACACTAGATAACTCAATAAAAATGTACAAACGGGGTGCATCTTGCTGTGGGCCAGCGTGCAAATATACATCTGTAAGCAGCGGGGCTGTTCTGGGGGCAATTAGATTTGTTAAAATCGCAGAAGCATCCTGGAAGAGCTGCTAAGGTCCTCCAGCTCTCCCCTGCCCCACGGCAGTCATGCCTATCCCTAACACAGGGTGTTCTGGGCTGGTCAAAGGCTTCACATGCACTCCTAGAAACATGAGTATCCCTTGCCCCCTGCTCACGCAGGAACCAGTGCAGTGCCTGCCCTTGCTGTGCACTCAGCCTAAACCCCCCTCTGCACACTCAGGGCCTCTCCCCCTGTGCACACACACATTCCTGGCAGGGATAGTGCCACCTGCTCCCACACAATCATGGCCACCCAGTTAAATAAAAGCTGAAGTCAGCCTCAGACCTCAGCATGCCACCGCCCAGTCTGGAATACTAAATAAAGTCTGTATTTTGTGGGTCTAGGAGATTCATCCCTATATATGAAAGGGCTTCACCGCTCATCTGCTCTCTATTCTGTACACACCCTCATCTACCTCACTGACTTTAGTCCTTCTTTATTCACTACTGTACTGCTTGTCTTCACTAGCAAAGGAGAGGCAGACCCAGAAAAAACTGCACATTCACTACTTTTTTTAAAAAAATTACCCACGTGTCATTGTCCAAGTCAGCCGGCTGGCTCTGGCTGTAAGATCCCCCTCCCAAAACCCATCGGCCACGGGGCGATGCCCCATTTGGCAACATGTTCTCATGGAGCTTGGGAGCACGGCTTGTATTTCAGGGAGGTAGCGTCAGGAAAAGGATTCTATAGAAGGACAGATCAGCAGTTACAAAGGCATGCTGCATGTTTCTTACACACCAGATTGTATCTTAATTCCTGTCAAGACTGAGTATCTAAGCAATGGTGAAAATTCCCCAAGCTAGCAGAGCTTTCTGCATATCATTTCTTTCTAGAACTTCGCAGATGTACACATGCCACCTTTTGATTTTCCTTCACTCTTCCAAAACACAGTATACAAAATAGCTTACCTAAAAGTAAAAGTACTTCTAAAATGTATTTCTTAAGCATAAAGGAAAAAACCCTATTGATTATTTCTTACACCCACGTTGTATGTTCTTCAGGTGTCATGCAAATGATGAATCCTGTAATTTCACACTTCCATTTATAGATAATGATATGCAATTTCAACATTGTAGTTAGTGTGCGCAGTCTGGGTCAGATCTGCAGCTTCATCTCCAGTGGAGATCAAAGTGTTACATGTACATATTGTATCACAGAATCATATGCAAACAATATAACTTCCAGAGTGAGCAGACTGAAAGCAGTGCCTGAGTCAGGAGCTATGAAAAGGTTTCTGAGTGTGATTGCAAAGCTAGAGACTGACAAAGAAAAAAAATGGAAATTAATAGGGAGCATTATCAATACCAGAAGATGCAGGACGATTTGGAAGGCATTTTCTGGGACGTATTCGGTCTTTCTACAAAAAGGAAAGGAGCAGGGAGTGCTTGCTAACCTGGTAACAAGGCATATTATTGTGCTGAAGAAGTGTGAAGCAACAATAAATGAAACTTGTTTGAATTATTCTTTCAGAGCTCCCTGAGGAACAAGTGGTCACGGAGGTAATGTGGAATATCGTAAAGATAGTTTACAGCAGTATATTGCAATTACAGACCAACAACTATCATTTAAAATGAAGGGCTTTAAAGTCTATACTTAGAGATGCTGCACTAGCTGCTGCATGACTGCTGGTAAAGTAGGTAAGCTGCCTAGTCTGCAAATAGCTTGGATGCTCTCCACTCATTTATAATACATAGTTCTGGCCTCATATAGGTTAATTGTAATGTCTAAGGGAAGGTAGGAAACTTCTTTTAAAATATTACATTAATCTTTTCTCACTCTCAGGTAGCCTACGCCTCAAATGAAAACCTGCCTTGTTCTTTAGGAACTTATTCAACTGATATTGAAGTCAAAACTCAGCCTACTGATGGAACTAGCTGATAACTTTTTGACCACTGGCAGCATCCTAGCTGATGATGGTTTTCAAGGGCCTAGACTTTTCAAAAATACTTCTGGGGAGTTTTTTGTTGTTCTTTAAAAGCCAGTGAGAGGGATAGCAGAGTTTCTCACGCACATGTTTAAGACATAAAGACTGCAGTTAACAGCTCTGTTCCTAAGGTAAAGTGACAATTTCCACTGTGAGGATAAAGCCCACCTGTTAATGTAACTTTCAGAACAGAGACTGAGACTAAAGAATGAACTCTTGCAGCCACCAAGAACCACCTTAAATATTACCATCCTTCACCCTTCAAAAGAGACATTCCTCTTGAGCCTTGCCTTCTCTGAAGAAAAAAAAGTAAGTACATTTGCATAGATTTATACATATAAATATATGTATGTTTGGTTTATATACACATAAAACAAAACCAAGACTCTATTAAAAGAAAAACAAAACCCTATTAAAACAAAGCATTACTCCAAATGCACAATTTTCCCCAAGAGAGTGATGAAGCTGAGCTGTTAGTGGCAAATAGCAGATCCATCACTTCAGGCTTGTGCTTGGATATAACTATGAAGAAATAAAATGAAAAGCCACATCAAGCATAATGGAGCACTCACTCTCTGTGTGCCAGACCCACGGCTGTGGATGACACCCTTGAAGGAGTGAAGAGGTTGGCACAGCTCTGAGCTAGACTGCCTGCAGGCTTCAGGTAACAATGCACTGGGGTAATGTTTACGAGGTGCTTAACACTGTCCCAAACCTGTAGGTTTTTTGCAGCACCCAAACTGAGGAGGAAGCAAGAGGACCACAAGATTTTACCCACCAATACAGAGTCCACTCATTTCCCTCATCTCCAGAGTACAGAAGGGCAGCTTCTCTCTGTGTCTCTACTTGGGCCCTGTACCTGCTCTTCTCCTAGTGAGAATCTGATTGCTTTGTAGATGTCACATTCATACCCAGCCTTCAAACCCAGCTCTACGTTAGCTCATGCCAACACAACTGTGCTGGGCAGGCAACCTTAACACTGACACAGCTCTTGGGGTGTTTTGGCTACCTGGAGGACAGGGTGGCTTTGCGTGGAGGTGGCATCTGGGACACAATGCGCAGGGCAGGGTTCCCTGTAAAAGTTTGTTGATGGCGCTGTGCATGTTTTTAGGGGACCATGAAGTGCAGGCTAAGGAGCAGAGCTGGGGTAACCTGTGTGGTGCAAATGGGTTGGTGCAAAAAAGTTAATTTGGGGCACAAAGGCTCAAGACCTGGCTAGCTGCTTCAGCCCCTTCAGCTTGACTGAGCTGAGGATGGTCAGGCTTAACTGAAGTCTTCTCAAGCACCTCAGCACACCATGGCAATCCAGACCCACAAGCAATTCAGGAGAAGGGATGCAGAAAACTCTGGTCTCAATCTATAATGTCTGCTAAGCAGATTGTGAGCTCCCCTCTTTCTGGAGCAGAGCAAGATAAAAGTGCAGTGTTGTCCCTCCCCAGACGAATCACAAGGTTTATTTCAATAGAAAGTACCACAAATTATCAAATGAAGTTACTAAATTCTTGTCCCATTATTTTAATATAAGCAATGTTCGGAAGGATGCAGGAACTATTCTTAGCTAAACAAGTAGTATTGCAACACTCCTGGAACCTTGGTGGGGAAACAAGGCAAAACCCAGCGCTTTCAGGACACTGGTGACTGTGTTAGTGTACTCCCTTACCTACCACTGTACTGTATACAATAAAGGCTTTACATTCAGAAAGTCTCTCTCCTCTCTTTGCATAACCAGAACAAATCAAAACAGGTGTTTTTTAAAAACAATTACAGTTAAACCCAGATCGCATGTAGCTGGGAGAAAAGCATGGGCTTGAAAGGAGGAGCAGGGGTGCACAAGTGTGGTGGTCTGGTTGGGAGAGCTGGTCCCAGTGTGCAGCGGAAGGCAGAGGAAAAGGGGCTCAAGGGCTCTGTCCTGTTTGAGAGAGGTGGTGTGTGTTGTGGGAAATAGTGGAAGGGAGGGCAGGGTGAAAAGGGAATGAAATGGTTGTGTCCTGCTTGGAAGAGGCGGCGTGTGATATTGCCTGGGGTAGGGAAGGAGAGAAGATGCAGAAGGGTTGTGTCCTGTTTAAGAGGGAGAGGGCACGCAGCTAGGGAGGGGGAAAAGAGCACAACGATTGTTCAATATGCGAACTTGGGGCGTGAGGAATGCAAATTTATTTCTAGTATAAATTAAAGCTACATCTTCAAGTGCAGGGCCAGACTTTTCCAACTGAATCAGCCTCCACTTACACAGCATCCTGATCTGGAACTGGGAGATCCTAGGGGAATAATTGCAACAACGGCATCGAAGATTTCCTTCGGGATGTGAAAGGTACCCAGGAAAAAGTCATGCCATTAAACTGGTGAATGTGGAAGTTGTTTAAGCAGATGTTTCCTTTATGCCTGTTGTCTAATAAGTGCAAAATACTGTAATTGAAAAAAAATCCCGAACAACAAACAAACAAAAAAAACCCAACTCAGATAAATAAACAAACCCCCAAAATGCTATTTCTCGAATTCTAAAGTTGAAGGGTCGTGCAGGTGCATACCCTGTGTCTCTGGGTTTGGAAAGGCAACCTGTATTAGCATGGCTGGATGGATGTTGAAAGGCCATGAGCTAGCTGGGGCGCTGCAGGGTGACAGTTGGGCAATCTATTGCAAGCATTTGGTGGCTTGGTTACAGGAAAAAATTATACTGAGTATTCACGCAGGCCATTGCTAAGCTGTTTGAAGCAATATGCACATTAATAAGTAATTTAAATAGCTGAAAGGAACAGGAGGATAAATTTGTTGTAATCAAATAACAAATGATGCAAACTATGGCAGGATCCCAAACTCCATTAAGAACAGGTGCGTGACTAAGTGGTATCTTGACCAAACGCAATGCCAGCCTATGGATAGGTGTGTTATATTCACCGAAGAGCCTACAGATGCTTAAGCAATACTTAAACATATAATAAGTCTGCCATTCTCTTCTGTGTCAGACCACTAGAGAGATAAAGGGCAAATATCCAGAGTCTCATAGTCTCATAGGGGGCCATGAAACACCCAGACAACATGGAATCAACCAGACTTTAAAAAGTCTTTACCTGGAGATGATATTCCATCCCAGGACATATTGAATAGCGAGTAATACCAGACTTGAAATTTCGACAACAGCTCATGAAGAGCAAGTAAGCAAAGCTGAAATGCCCTATTAATATCATAGCTGACAAAGCAACAGTAAAGTCTTTCTTTCTTTGTCATGCACGCTGTATCTAAAACATGAACTGGATAATGGCACTATTCTTGAAAAAATATTACATTAGTATTTTCCAGGCAGATTCCCAGTCATAAAAATGGTATTTCCACTAAGGAGAGGAGAGTTTTGCTGCAGGAGCTGAGAGAATTTTTTACAAAGTATGGAAATTCCCTTAATGTGTTTCACCTATTTTCTTCCTGAAGATAGGACCTGAGTAACAGTTGTAGAAATGAAATGTTATTATAATATAGTTAAATTACTAATTCATATAAGCATTAAGTTACATGATTTTCCTGTCTCTTTTCTTGGAAAAAGAGAGGGTAAACAAATTTTTGCCCCCTCTAGATTAAAAAAGTTGCTGGTAGAAATGAAAAACACGAGGGATAAGACAAGAGTGGTTTTTTTAACAACATTGAACAAAGCACATAAGCTTTACTGAGAGGTGTTCATAGATACCAGAAAACCCTATAGCACATACCGTTATCACTTTAATCTACCTCTCCAGTAAACTGTCAATCCCACACACTATCCAAACTTTCCATACCATCTGGCAGAACCTGAGAAAATTCCTCTGATTCCAGTCTGGATGGACCTAACAGTGTGATTTGTGAAACTGATCTAACTAAGCAATACATTTGGATACTTGTCCCATGCATAGCCAAATTTCTTGGCCCTTGGAGAAGACATTTGGGTTTTACTAAAAGAGTGGAAAAGAGTGTTTGTTCAAGTATTAAGAACCTGAACGCTTGTAGAATATATATCAGGAGAGAGCAAGAGGTTGGAGTCTGGCCCTGCTGGAAGACATCCAGCAACAACACTTCTACAAGACTTACTTAGATTAAAGGAGCAAATAAATTCAGTAGTTTTATGGAAATGAGCAATTGCACTGTACACATGCTTTATAATCAAGCAACCACAATAATAATAACGTTCTACAATGAAACATTTCCGTAATATCCTATACCAACACCTCAGTAACTCTTCTGGATATGATCTGACTTCCAGTCAGGAATATGTGTTACCAGCAACATGCATCTCACTCAGAGAGCTAACTTACTAGACTGGTGATATGGTCTCAGGATAGTCCTTTGGCTTTTCTGTAGCTGCTAGAGATGTAAAAATAGGGGCAGGCTTTCAAGTCCAGAAGTGCCAAGCACATATGCACTACACAATAACCTGACTGTGCAGGGAAAGCCTTTTAAAATGGCTCGAATACACTCTTACTGTGAATTGCACTGCTTCTAATCACAGTTTCCAAATTTCACACATAAATAACTGCTGTGTGATATTAGCAACAAGAAAAGCACCTGAGTGAAAAGTATACTGCATAATGCATATAAACTGCATTCATTCACAGCCCCTTACACTGACCGAAGCACTATCTGGTTAAATAGGAATTTGGTATCTTGATCAAATATGTATATGAAAAGCCAGTATTGCTCAAGACCAAGTATTTTCTTTTTCTCTCTCTAAAAGAATCACAAGAAGGGACAAACTCGGGTCAAACCATGAACCTGCTGGAAACTTCATCTTCTGCCAGAATTGAGCTTCAGGGGAGTTGCTTCTGAGGGTCTGAAATAAATGGTTTTTCACCGCTAGTTTTCAGATTAGCCCAGATAAGAAGTGCAGAAACACAAAGAAAATGGTTGTTACCATAATATTTCCAGGCCATATTTGAAGCAAGAAAAAAAAACCCATTCTCATCATAAAAGTGTTTTTCAATAATATTACCAGCCATTTCTGGAAATTCACAATATGCAATAGCTCAGATATGCATTCAAGCTCTGGATGCTTATAAAATAATAATGCAATCCAAAGTGCTGGGGAAAATTGGAAACTTACACTCCCTGAAACAAAGTCTATGTCATTTTTAGGACTTTTTTGGTTGACGCAACCAGTGCATCTTCATTGCATAGTTACCCAGGGTAATCTGCATCTGAGCCTAACCAAAATCAAGGTATTGCCCCATTGCAATTTATATACTGTGACAGTATTTAAATTATAGGTGACTGAGACACAATGGCTGGGGGTTTTTTATGCTGACACCCTCTGTGGTATTTGCTTAGCCAAGTTTGTCACCTGTGAGGAAACATATGCATCCTCTGACACACGTATGGGAGAACATTGGAAAGAACATTGGAGGATTATCTGCATTCAAGTCATTTTGCCTCAAGCCTCACTACAAGACATGTGATTTACAGCCCAATTTAAAGAAAATCCCACTCTCTCATCTGTCTAAGTTAGTTTAAAGAGACCTCCTGCTTTGAAGTCCAGAAAGACTTTTTTAAATGAGGATAGAAGTAAAAAGCTTGGGATAAAACTCATCTAAGAGCTCAAATTAACAGACCAGTTATGACACACCTAAAACCCATTTCCCCACCATTAGCAAAGCAGGAGCATCACTAAACCATACCACTGATTTCACCTGGAGAGATTTGTATGTGCGACCTACAATGCAAGAGTGACAGCCGTTCTAGCACGGCAGTGGCCAGAAATACAAGGGAACTGATAGAATTGTACGGTCAGAATGCTTGAAAAAACCCCCCACAAATGCAAATATAGTAATCTAAGGCAAACATAGCTTAACATGCAAAAGAGAAATGGGGGTCGATCTGCTGGAGAGTAGTTCTACGGAGAAGGGCCTGGGCGTTCTCGTAGACAGAAAGTTGGCCATGAGCCAGCAATGTGCCCCTCTGGCCAAGAAGGCTAGTAGTGTCCTGGGGTGCATCAAGAAGAGTGTGGCCAGCAGGTCGAGGGAGGTTGTCCTCCCACTCTGCTCTGCCTTGGTGAGGCCACATCTGCAGTCCTGTGTCCAGTTCTGGGCCCCCCAGTTCAAGTGAGACAAAGAAGTGCTGGAGAGAGTCCAGTGGAGGGTTGCTAAGTTGATGAGGGAACAGCAGCATGTCTCCTATGAGGAAAGGCTGAGAGACTTGGGGCTCTTTAGCCTGGAGAAGAGAAGGCTGAGAGGGGACTTTATCAGCACTTACAGATATCTAAAGGGCGGGTGTCAAGAAGATGAGGCCAGACTTTTCTGAGTGGTGCCCAGTGACAGGACAAGGGGCAAGGGGCACAAACTGGAGCACAGGGAGTTCCACCTCAACATGAGGAAAAACTTCTTTACTCTGAGGGTGACAGAGCACTGGAACAGGCTGCCCAGGGAGGCCGTGGGGTCTCCTTCCCTGGAGGTATTCAAAACCCACCTGGATGCAGTCCTGTGCTACCTGCTCTAGGTGAACCTGTTTTGGCAGGAGGGTTGGACTAGATGATCTCCAGAGGTCCCTTCCAACCCCTGCCATTCTGTGACTCTGTGAGCGAAAAAACAGACAAGAATATTTTTAATTGCATCATGTAATTTTTCAATGCAATGACCTCAAAGTGAGTCATTAACATGAAATATTTTTTCTATTACAGAGCTCCTTTTGTAGATATCTATTAGTAATTCCAATTTGCAAGTAAGAGATGCAGGTTATGAATCTGACCTAGAGTCTACTAAAGCCAGAAGTCTTTACTCAGAGATAAGAGGGCAAGCTGTTTGATCTCTGCAAGACAGAAAGAGGATCTATAGATCTTGTTTCTACACCTTCAGACTAAGAAAAAATTTTGTCCTTCCAGCCATCTTGAGTTCCTTTTCTACACCTGCAACAGAAAAATACATCAAGTCCTACTTTTTTTGACAAAATAACAGCTAGACAAACCAATACGGCGAGGCCATAAGCTATCACTTTTATTACTAAAAATTACATGAAAACCTAAGAACAGCCTTTGACTATTTTGGAACATCATGGTTCAGAATTAAAACAAGCCCTTACATACATTTTAATGTCTTTCCACCTAATCATGGCTGCACTCACTTAAGACAGCAGAAGAATATGAAAACAGCAACTCAGGCTGCTGAACTGAACGGCACATTTTTACCATTATAGCTCATTTATTAAACTAGCCAATGTATTCTCAGCACTGAGAGACAAAGCTTTATCCAAGAAATCACTTTAGGAAAATCGCTGGGAGAGCTATCAGCTGTAACGCAATGGGCTACAATTATCAATAATGGTTGCTAGACTCATGTCTACTGTTTAGCATCCCCAGGAAAAAAACAGAGAACAGAAGCATCTGGGAAGAAAATGGAAGTAGATTTGAGTTTAAGTGAGTTTTATATCATGTAATGGAGGCTAAAAGGTGGCCTTAAAAAGAATGGAGTGAAGGCAGCTGATGTCTTCCACTGCAGATCAAGCTGACCACTCAGCCCATGATTTCTACTGTTGCCATTAAGTTAAACATTACCATCATTACATTTCTGTTTTCCTATATAATCAATACAGACGCAAAGAGTCTACTGCCCTTGCAAGCATTCCTGAAGCCCTGTATTTTCTGAAGAGATTTGAAAGCAGTAAAAAGAAAGAAGTGCCGAAAAGTTCAAAACTGTTCATTTAAGAGCAGCATGCTAAATTCAGAGTGTATAACAGAAGATTCCATATAAAACTGCTCTCAGTGATCAACTAATTGGCTTCTTTTTGCCCTTTATACAAAAAATCAGGCGTCATCACTAACAGAAAAAGGAGTGTTGGTGGTCACATCCAGCTGATGCGCTAATTCAGCGGTATCTGTAGGGCCTACTATTATTTTGTAACGTGTTACAAAATCTTGACATTATTGATCAATATCAAGGCTGCCACCAGCTTCCATTGACTCACTATTCATGAGCTTATTACCCAATTGATTTTTATCAACATAGCATACCACAGAAGAACGCATGGCTGAAATAGCAATGAGTCAATTTTTCAGCTAGACATTTTCCTTCTGGGAAGCAATCCTTTGTAGTTTTACGCATAATATCAAAGCTTCATGTATTTCAAAAAAATTCAAGTATAAAGGATTTAGGCTGTCAGTTGCATACTTTCAGCCAGCACATGAAATAGTTTTCCACGTTTTCAATATGCAGTAGGAAATTTTTTTCATTGACTGGTGGGCACAGATTATACAAATCTTTGCTTAGCTAACACTTGGAGCGCAAGTTGTTCTGTTCCAGTACAAACATAGGCAGAGTCAGTGTCTTCAAAGGTTAAAAATATGCTGACTGTAAAAAATGCATACTGTTGACCCATCTTCATTCTCTCAACCATTCCCCTATTAATGGTGCTTTTTACAAGCAAAATGACTTTTTCTGCTCCTAGCTTAACGTGGGCTCTGGCTGTTAAAGGTTTTTACTGTTTGTAAATCAGTGGTAACATCTCTACAAACTGGCTGAAATTCCAGTTGCAAATCCACTGCTCTCGTATCGCTTTTCCCAGAGAAGTATTAAAAAATAAAACTACAACTGTCCTTCACCTCTCAGAGTTTTACAGCCTTCATGCCCAAAGAAGCAGCTGCCAGTGCTATTGCACTGACCAGAAGGATGCTGAAGGAGCATTTGGTGGATTCCAAGTTGAAAAGAAATGTGGTTTTCTGAGATCCAGCTAAGAATCATGGTGAGAGTGGTACTACTCTGTCAGCAATATTAGGATTTCTTTGCTTAGCTTTACCGTACCTCTCATTTTTCCCTGCTCACATCCATGCATGACTTTGATTTTGGTGAAACAGTCAGTTTACCCTAGTAGTGCCTCTACCTTAGCAGCATTGAGCATGATCATTATGTCATCTCTCCTCTCACAGTGAATTTCACCTTACACCTGGTAATAAACACAACTAATAAATTCACTTTACAAAAATGGCTTCCCCCTTCTCACCCCTACCCATCCTTGTTCTTTAGAAGGAGGGTTTTTTTTAAAAAAGATGTATCTCAGTACCAGAACCTCAGTGCTTTTTCTGTCAGGGTATCTGTGCTCGTACCACGTGGTTGCTGGCTAATGCTGTGCAGTCAATTATGCAGTATCTGGGCAGAGAAGCAATCACAGCACGTACGAACGTAATGTTAAAGTAATCACCTGATGTCTCTTTCTTAGCCCCATCCTTACTGCTGCTGCTAGTGAGAAAGCGTCTCTAAAAAACAATCTCATGCCTTTTTTTTTTCGTTCTCTGTCTCCTTCCTTGTTTTAGTAAAATATTTGGTTTGTGTCAGGCACAATTACAGTCAGACATATAGAAAGGAGGAGTGTTTGTGAATAATATTCCACTTTATCAACTAGTAGAGCTCTAATATTTTGTACATTGATACTTAATATAGCAGCAGAAAGACAAGCACAATTATACACACATACACATTGCCAAGACTGGGCTTGGCTATTTTTCTCTTCTTAAAGAGAACAAGGAAAGCTGTTTACTGTACTTGGACTAAAACCATCTCAAGCTCTAACCGGTCATACCTTTTTAACTTCTGTCACCATGGGTTGTACATATAATCAATATGATATTAAACATTTTCATGATTACATTACATTTCAAAAATGATTCCTCCTGCTGTTTTCGTAACACCGATACTATAGCATTACATAATTTTTCTTGGGAGGGACGGGAAATATTAAAAAATGACAAAACACAAAAGCTGAGTGATATACTTGTAATTCCTCTGCTCCCGCTGCTAACATTTGCCACCCTAATCTCTGTAATTTCTGCTGAATGCCTTGGCTCTCACTCTCACGGTCAGAAACCTGAATCCTCAAGCTGCAAAGAAAAGGTTATCACTTCAGTTCACTCGTGGGCAAATTGCTCAAACTCAGCTGTCAATCAACAGTCCACTCCAGCACCTGAGCTGATTTGTATCTATCATGGCTGTTTACTCAACAGATTCTCACAAGCAAGCTGGAGCACAGAAAATGTGTTTAATGACAGCATCGAGCCAATGACATATTTTCTGCAGATAACATTTGCATTACGTGTTTACTGTTTGCAGAGCATCTGGAAGACATCAAACGAAAAGGAAGACATACTTCTTTTTCTGAGCACAAATTCCAGGAAAAAAAAAGGAAACACAAGTCCATAGGAAAGCACTTCAGATGGGGAAGCCTGGATGTAACTTTCTGTTTTCTTCCTGCTCCCTTTCTACCTTCTCCATTTCTTTCCATCCTACGCCATTACTTTTCTGTCCCCTGCTTTTTTTACAGATGTTCTTCTCTCACTTTGGAAAAAATAAATCTAAAGGAAAAGAAAAGCAGATGCAGTCATATCTTACTCCCATACTTCTAGTGATTTATGAATTTTGAATATGAATAGAGATTGAAACGAATCAACAGATGGTTGGAAACATAAATATTCATGAATTCCGAATCCTTGTATTACTCTGTCAGGTACTGTTTAGAGGTAAAGAATGTACATGTTGTCTAATCACCACTTTTGGAAAAGAAAGCTAGCAGTGTTTTTAACTGACCCATATCTTATGAAGTGCATATTCTGGACAATAAACTGTGGTACATGTGTATATGTAAAGAGAAAAAGAACTAAAACCTGACAAATATCTTTACAAATCTCTAATGCCTTCTGCTTGAAAATCAAACCACCCAAAAATTTCACTTCGAGGCAAGAATAAAATACCTTAAGTACTACTGTAAACTAAATATTAATTTATATTTCCAACTCCACAACCTAAAGAAAATCTGAGGCACACACAACAATGAACCAGTAAACAAATGTGAAATTAAGTATAAGCATTTATTTACACTTAGGCAGACGTTAACATCTAGCAACAATCTATTTTATATAAGTAATAAGCTGCTGCCACCTTCTGAAAAAAGCTCAGCATGACTACGAGTGTCGTCTTTCTCACAAGGCCAAAGTAACAGGAGACAAGCATTCTCAGCCAAGACAATTAGGCAACGAAATAAGTTCTGCTCCAGCATAAATACAAAAAAACCCCACCAAACCTCTGCACTTGCACGTTCTTGCTCAAGAGGCTATGCTGACGGGGGCCTCAACACCTCCAAGCACAAATGTGAGCATGTCATCTGTATCCCATCTCAGGAAAACGCCTTGATGTCTAGTAACCATCAAACAGGCAGAAGTGCCGCTGAAGCAAACCAACAGTCCAGTTACCGCCCTTTAGCCATACCCTTCTTTACCTCTTAAACACCCACCTGCTTGATGCAGAGTCTGCTCTCCTTGGGGACACCTTCCAACCGCAGTTCCCCCATTATAAAGCAACAGAAAGTCAACATTTCTTTCAGCAGTTTCTGCAAGAGCAACCTGCTTCTCCAGAGGTGCTGTCACCATCGCTGACAACCAGGGGCCACCTTTCTGGTAGAACTGGGTACGCCAAGGGGGGTGGCATGAGCTAACCTCTGTATCCTGTAAACGGGCCCCCACTAACCAACACTGGCTGTGTGCTGATCCAGAACTGGGAGCTTCTGCTCAAACAGAGGAGCTCCAAATCTTTGGTGACTCTCAGGAAGTGATGATCTGGTGCATTTGCTCCCTCTGCCAACTTCAGCCTGCACAATGGTGGTACGAGCTTTATTTATGGTTTGCATTCGGTCTGCACGAGTAGTATCAGAGGGCACAACAGCAGAGCAATAGCAAATCAGCGTCACCTCTGGCAAATCAGTGCTTCACAGTCAGTATCCCTGTTACGAATAGGGTGATCACCTCTCCAAATCTTTCCTTAAAAATAAAATTGCGGCATTTTAGCCTGACTTTCAAGAAAACGAGGACTACATTGTCTTACTGTCTAGCTGCTCCATCTTCCTATAACATTTGAATGTGTTGACCAGTTTCAACTAAATTTGATAGAAAATTGAAAGTCTCAAAAACATAATTTTATGAATTTAGGGAA
This sequence comes from Leptosomus discolor, assembly GCF_034619465.1. Taxonomy (NCBI): domain Eukaryota; kingdom Metazoa; phylum Chordata; class Aves; order Leptosomiformes; family Leptosomidae; genus Leptosomus; species Leptosomus discolor. The sequence continues at coordinate 55,524,872 of NC_141392.1, read as the reverse complement.
CCATAGAACATATATCCAGGGAAAAGCAGTCTTCAACAGCTGCACTGCTGACAGGCCAACCCACTTCAAAGAATCACTGAACTAGAGTCCCGTGACTTGGGGGAGAAGAAGGAAAAATCATAATCCAAACTATAAACTGCATGTGAATTTCCTGGGGAACACCTAAGGGCCCACAATGGCAGAATATTAAAGCAGATTTGTTTTGGAGGCAATTCTGGGTTATGCTGGGAACATGGCCTAAAACAAGCCAAAAATACGAAGGAGTAAAAAAGATGTCTTAAAGCCATTCCTAACATACCATTTTATCCCACCTATTCAAAATATCCTGCCATAATGATCATCGTTTGATGCAGCTATTAAGACTTTTCCATCGATTCAAGAAATGTGTGAGTCTACGCTTAAAGGGGCTTGCAAGAATGAAACAAACCAACATGGCAACACAGGGCTACCGCTTGACCTCTTATTACGCCCCTTTGTACGCAGTGTAAAGCCCATCACCATCTCTTTACATTTATGGGTGTGTTTATGTTTCTTAACATGCTGGTAGATAGTTCTCATCGTGCCACCCCAGTGCTTTGAGGCTCCATCATCTGATGAAAAAACAATGAGGCAGCTGTATTGGGGGTTGCTGATTTTCAGGGAGGTCGCACTGTCACTGATCTGTGTCACAGAATCAGCCTTAATTTCACAGTGAAATTAAAACAGCAGTTGTGGCAGATGTGAAAGGGATGAGTTTTAATTGGAAGAGTTTCTCTCAAACTAATTTAATCTTTACTTCAAAAACTTGCGTGAGGAGTTCTGCGGCACCACTTTGGGTGGTTAAGAGCCCATCTGGGATTTTTCCCTAAAACTGAAGAAGTCACAGTTTTGCTCGAGATATTTTTGACTATTGGGCTTTTTTTTTCTTAATTTCTGAGCAGAAATGCCACACTTGGCATGGAGCCCTCTGCAATTTCTTTTTTTTCGTTTGGTTCGTTTCCACCTGCTCACACAACCACCGGCGGGGGCAGTGACCACCTACCCCAATTATTTGTAGGTGCCGCCCCGCTGCACGCAGTCCCTTCCAAATACTCACGCCCGGCGGCTTGCGCAAGCGGGAAACGACGTGCGCAGAAGTCTCCGTGACGCCTTTGCCGAGGGGACCCATTTGTGTCGCGTTTTAAGGGCAACCCGCTTCTTAAAGGCACTGGGAGCAGACGGCGCGGAGGGGGACCGAGGCGCACCGCTCACTGCCCCGCTGCCGCGGGAGGGCGGGGGCGGGGCCGGGGCCGGGCCGGGGGCGGGGCCGCCCGGCGGAGCTGTTCAGGGCGGCGGGTGCTGAGCGCCGCCGCGCCGCCTCGTGCAGCCGGGCGGGGCCGGCGCCTCCCCGCGCCGCGCTCGCGGGTGCCGGCGGGGGGAGCCGGTCCCGCCGCTCCCGCCGCCGCCGCCGCTCCCGCCCCCGCCTGCGCGCCGCCGCCGCCGCCTGGGGCCATGGCGGCGCTGGTGCTGGTGCTGCTGGCGGCGCTGGGCGGGCGGGCCGTGCTGCCGGGCGGGCGGTGCGCGGCGCCGCTGTCCGACCTGCGCTCGCAGATCTCGGGCGTGGAGTCGCTGCTGGAGGAGTTTCGCCGGCAGCTGCAGCAGGAGGAGCCTGGACCGCCAGCGGCGGCGGCGACGGACGGCGGCGGGGAGCGGTGCGGCGGCAGCGGCAGCTTCTCCGCCAGGCCCGACTCCATCATCCGCACCAAGGACTCCATCGCGGCCGGCGCCACCTTCCTGCGAGCCCCCGCCGCCGTGGCGGGCTGGCGGCAGTGCCTGGACGCCTGCTGCGCCGAGCCGCGCTGCACGCTGGCCGTGGTGCAGGGGCCCGGCCGGCCGCGGGGGGCGGCGGCGGCGGCGGAGCTGGGCTGCTACCTCTTCAACTGCACGCACCGCGGCCGCCCCGTCTGCCGCTTCGCCCCGCACCGCGGCTACAGCACCTACAGCCGCCGGCCCGCCGGCCTCGCCCCGCCGCCGCCCGCCGCGCCGCCGGGTAAGGGCCGCCTCGGGCGGTGGGGTGCGGGGCCCGGCCCAAGATGGCTTCGCGCGGGGAGGGCCCGGGGAGCGGCGGCCCCACGGCGCGAGAGAAATGGCGGCAGCCGGCCCTCGGCGCAGCGACGGGCAGGGCCGGCGGCCGGGCCCGCTCGCCGCGGCGGCGCCGCCATTTGCAGCCCCGCGCCGTGGGGCCGCTGGCGAGGCGGGGCGGGGGCCAGCCGTCTGTGCGGCTTCCCCGGCGCCGGGAGCCGGCGCCCGGGTCGTGAGGCATCGCCCGCGGAGGAGGAGGACGAGGGGCGGCGGGCAGCGCCGTGCCTGGCGGCGGGCCCCCCTGAGCCGGGGGAGGCGGCCCGGCCACGGCCGAGGGTGCGACGGCTTTGCGGGGTGAGCGAGTTGGGAAAAATCCGGCCCTCCCACCTCTGCCTGTGCAGAACCCTTGGAGTGACCGTGCCAGGCGGCCGGTAGCTGGGAGACGGCCCGTGGGGTGAGCATGTTCACGGGCCTCGCAGTCCCGGCAGGACCAGGCGGGTCCCGGCTGCCACGGATCGGGTTCCGCAGGGGAACTGCGGGGTGCCGGGCACCCTGGAAAGCGTGAACCGCTAGTGCCACCTATACCAGAACCTGGTGCAGTAGCTTGAGAGCAAGCAGATACGCTTCTTCTTGGGGATGCTGTCCAAATGTTATCACCTAAGCGGGTTTCTTACCCACTTAACTGAGATTTTTTCTTGCTTAAGAACTTCAGAGGTAGACTGAAGAAGAAAAGGATATCTCACCGGTAGTCCAGAGGCAGCATGGAGACTCCATGTAACCACCTCTGGAGTCTGGGCCACATCAAAAGCAGCCATTTGTTCAACCCTGAAGCATATTTAGGAACAACATAATCCAGAGCAAGCAGCTGCAGATGGAAACAAATCTGGATTTCTAAATTTAGAGTCTGTTGTCCAGCATCTGATCCAAAGAACTTTCTTGCGCTCCCCCCGCCTCCTGTTGTTAAACAGTTGCATCTTAATTCATTTTGTCCTAATTTCATTACCTTCTGTTGACGATACTTTCCTAAATGTCCTCCTCTTCATCTTCTTCAGCAATATCTGTCAACTGAAGTAAATTAGTCATGGCATGCAACATGAAAAAAACCTAGTGGTGGTGTGAATGAAAACTGTGTCCAGATGGCACCTGCTATTACTGCTCCCTTGGCAGGGGAGACCTTGGGCTTGAGGTCCGTCCAGTCCTGCTGTTTTATGAGAATGCCAGTGGGAATCCCCTGGAAATAAGAAAGAGCAGGGGCTCAATTTTTAGAGGGGCTACAATGCCTAAATGTTTTTTACAAAGTTCATGGGTGGGTAAATAGCTTATAGGGAAGAACTTAACAGCAGTAAAGATGAGGCAAGCTTAAGGTATCAGAAAAACGCAAGGTATGATTTCTATGTTTCCAACAGGGAAAGTATTAGTTCCACAGTATGATTTATGTAGCAACTTTTGGGTAATGGTGTTTTATAACCCTGTATGCACTTGCAAGATAGAAGGCTTAAGACTGGATTTTACGTCAAAGTCACAGATAATTAGACTGCTTTGAAAAGCTTTGAAAGTATCTTCAAATGTCCTTCGTCATTTTGAACTGCCTGAATTCCATTAAAACCTGGCCCTAATGTGGAGTGCAGTTATGGCATGATATAAATAATACTGTTGTTCAAATGATACTCTACTTACTAGAAATCTTGATTTTCTTGAATTCCTTGAGTTCTTGAATTCTGGAATTCTTGAATGCCTTGGCTTTTTGGCACCTTTTGTGACTATCCGCATTGGGCTTGCAAGGCAATTTTGATTCCTAATCTGCAAATTGCTCTGTGTCCTGTTGGGTTTATTTAAAAGTCTGACTTGTGAGCGATGGTGGTATCAGAAACAAGGGATTATGACTTAATGCAATTACACTGGAGCTGAAGCAGAGCCACAAAGGAGAACGAACTTTTATTCAAACATCTGTCAGCTGTGACATAGACCAGGAGAGAGAAAATTATGATTGAATTATTTTGCTGTCTGATGTTATGTTACTGCTGCATTCTTGAACTACATTGAAAAATTAATCTAGACAACAGTGTATTGTCACAGGACAACGAAGGCACATCTCTCTTCCCTTATGTCACTTCATGAATGAATTTAGGAAATTTGGGAAAGAGCTTTTCATTTCAAGATTTTCTTTGATGAGGGGATCATGTTTTACCTGTTCTTTTTTTTTTTTTTTTCAGAGTACTGTGGTGTTGAGCCTTCTGCTGTTTTCTTTTTGATAATCACAAACAAACATTTGTCCATAAAAATGTTGTCCTCATAATTCTAAAATATTTCTGATCATTAGTATACAGTGACCTCTAGGGTGATGTGGTTTCATTTATGTTAAGGATCTTCAGTAAACCAAAACTAATTGCTTGTTTAATTCTCGGAGCAATTAATGACAGATACGTATTTCTGAGATTAAGTGTATCTCTGTGTACTTCCAGAACAGTCAGCAGTGGGATGAATTTTTGAGAGGCTGTGTAAATCCAAGTCCTCCACTTTACACCCAGTTTGAGCTGGTTTGGCTATGGATTTACTTTACACTTCTGGGCAGATTATGCTGTGTTAGCAATGACACCCCACATGCCTGTTATACTGAAAGAAGAGGTAATTCATTTTGCCTTTGTTAGGACAATTTTTAAATTTTTGACTTAAAAAGAAAGAGGACTTGAGTGCCTCACCAGAAATGTCTGACTTTCCTTCTGCGTTACTCACTAGTGGTGAGCAATGGGAGGATTCAACATTAAGGTAAACCAATATCAAAGACGTTCAGGAATCAGCAGTGAAATAGCTTTTTACAACAAAGCCTTCATTCAGACAACTAGCTGGCAGCTTTGTTATTGGCAAGCCAAGCCTGTATAAAGGATGGAGGAAGCAGAATAAATTAAGCCTGTCATGTGCCCCCCCCCCAAAGAAAAAAAGTGTTGCTCATAAAGTTGCAGCCTCTTTTCTAGAAAGCAGCCAGCTCCAGCATCTCAGAGTGTTGATCTGGTATATCAGTTTCATATTGCTTATTTATGTTCAACCTAAATAAAATTCAGAAGTTAAAAGATGCTTTCTGAGCTTGATTTTTCTGCTAACCTGTGGCTGATAGTCCTTTACTCCTGTGAGTGGTGGTTGTAAGTGGCTTCTGAGTATGCTTCCTTGCTTTTTTTTATGCTGACTTCTTAGAAGCACGTATTCGCCAGATTTGGAGGTGTTTCACTCACTAAGGATAATGTATTCCATTGCTTAAAACTTTGCTGTGGAAAAATAGACTCTCTCCTCCCATGCCAGATGTCTCTCTCAGGCCAATAGAGCAAAAGATGAGCTGATTTGCCATGGATTTAGGTTTCTGAAGATGTTCTGGTGGCTTACAAGCAACAGCATGTTTAGGAACCTGAGTGTGGTTCCTCACTCATCTTCAGCATAGAGCTGGCATCAATTTCTGTGACCTGCCTCTAGGTGAAGTGGTCCTGCCATTGCAACTCAGGCTGCTGGAGTATAAAGTTAGTTCAGGAAGAGAATATCCTTCTTGCTTAGGGCCCAGTGGAAGTGAGGCTCATCTCAGCCCCTGCAAGGCGTCGATTGTGTCATCTAAACCAGGCAGGTGACATGAAACCACTTTCCAAGGTAGAAGTAGAAGAATGGGCTGTGCTGTTTCAGACCCAGGTTGGTTTCCTTTTGACAGTGATCAGTAAAGTAAATAACTGTGTGTAGACTGTACATGACTCATATATACCAAATAAAAGTTGCCCTGGCACCCTAATGATGGTGTTTATTAACCATCATTTGGGGTTTAGTGGGGGTTTTTTTGCAGCTACATGTTGTTTCTAAACAAAGTTGGTGTAGAGAACTGAGTGTATACAAATTAGGCAAAGCTTCTGTGCTAGCTGGGTGAGCAAGAACTGTTTCATACTTTCTATTGTTAGACCCTGTTTTCAGTTGTTTGTACGTTTTCCTAACTTAAGGCATTTGCCTTGAAATTTTCAGTGCCTTACCTACTACTCAGAAAAACATGAAATAAAAACTTTGTTATTCAGTCAGTGATAAAAAATTGTCCCACTGCTCCAATGAGCTCCATGCCTTCAAGCAAGTTCTTGAAATTAGAGAGGAGCACGTGCAAGGGAGAAACCCTACACTGGTGGTGAAGCGCCTTTTCTTTCCTTGTCCAGCTCTGCCCCTGCCAAGTAAAGTTACAGCCTTGTGTTCAGTAGATGCTTTTCTTTGCTCAGTATCCTTTACAGGATGTCCTTTGCAGAGGTTGAAGAGCAGAAAGCACCCTGGCACTTCAGGGTGCTAGGAACATCCCATGCCCAGAGAAGGAATGAAAATTAGGCAGGGAACTGCAGAAAGATACAGTCTTGTGGCTAAAGTTGTCAAATGCTGACTTGTAGAACTAGGTTTTATCCCTCTCTCTTCCCTGCACTGCCTGAAGGTTGCAGAGCAAATGACTTAAACCACTTCTCACAGGCCATGTCACTTAACATATCATGGGTTTGGTTAGTTTAACCTGAAAAACTTGTGGTCTGATTGGCAAAAGTACTTGGTACTTGCAATTTTAATCAATAAGAACTGTACTTTGAATATAGCAAAATACTACAAATCCTGAATAGTCTGAGAATCAAGCTCTGAATGTCTTAAATTAGGCACTTAAAATCAGTAGTCATTTCTGATGACTTTTAGTCATTATGTGCACTGCTTCACCAGTAAGCCAGCTTATGTTAAGTCTTTCACTCCTGTAATGATGTATTATAAAAAGAAACTAAAAGCCTATTAAGTTATGCAGAGTGCTATAAAAGGTGTGCAGTAACTGCCATCTGAATATGTATGTAAGTCACATTTAAATCCCTTTTCCTTAGTTCAGATTGAAAAACTACACTGAGGCTAGCAATCCTGTTTGTTGTATTAGTGAAACATCCATGTACATAGAGAGGTTTTCTATGCCCATGGGCTTCTAACATAGCAGGTATTTCCTGAAGACATCATTGAATAAGGAACAGTTAGCTAAAATTTAAGTAGATGCTGCTTCGCTTAACAAAATGTGTACTAATGAACATGTCCTATCTTTCAGAAAGTGCACAGTGGTGAATCAGTACCTTCACCGAGAAAATGTTTTATATAAATAGTCACTCATCTTCCCCTGATGAATAACTGAGCTTCTCTTTTTTTATTGAAGAAGAGTATGACGAGCCTCCACGGTGCAAGGCAGGACAGGATATTGTGCTGCAGTCACCTGTCGACTGGGTGCTTTTGGATGGCCGAGAAAGTTCAGATGACCGTGGAATTGTGCAGTACGAGTGGGCGCTGCTGCAAGGTGACTCATCGGTTGAAATGAAGGTACACGTGCATCTTGCACATGGCCAGTTGCTTGCAGATAGTTGTGTTCACACGGTTTTAAATATCGAGCTAAAAATGTTAAATTTATTCAAATGGATATAGCTACCAGGTACCAAAATTAGGATGACTGTTATTTCACGGAAATACAGAGCAGCCCAGGTTGGAAAGGACCTCAAAAGATCATCTAGTCCAACCTTTCATGGGACAGGGAGCCCAGATGAGATTCTCTTATCTGTCCAGTCACATCTTGAAAAGCTCCAGTGATGGGAACTATACTGTGTCGCTGGGGAGTTTGTTCCAGTGCTTATTTCTAGCGGTTTATGCAGTTCATCTTTATCCAGGGTGTCATGAGACAGCCAGCAGCAAACAAGCAGATGCTGATACTCTACCGCATTTCAGCTCTGCTCTCTTTTGCCATTGTCTCTGCTCACTGCACTTGGTTTTCAGCTTCCATGATCCAGGTTAGAGACATCTCAGTAATTCAGTTACTAAAAATAATAAGGTATTTTCATCAAAGGTCTTCTGTCAATGCTTATAGAGAAACTGCAAAGAAATGTAAGACGTAGACCTTATTGAGATATCTTGGGATACTACTTTATTACATCCATACGATTTCTGTGGCAATTTGATTTCAACTTAAGATGAACCATCAAGAGAGGGATTCTCCATCTTTGTGATGGAGATTCACCCTTCTTTGGGAATGCCCTAGGAGCAGCAGAAAAGGAAATGAAAAAGGTCTTAAACCCATAGTGTCTGCTCCCAGTCTGTTCACAGCCCACAGTATTCAGGGCACACTGGGAACTCCACCTAGAGCAGGAGGGACATGTAAAAGGGAGAGAGCATGGAGCATAGACCTTACTGTTGCTGAGATGCTGCCAATGGATAGAAAGAGTTTAGACAGGACAGGATCAGCAACAGGAACAGCCCAAAACCCAAGAGGCCATGTGCCGCCAGTACCTGACAGCTCCTGCGTACATCTGTTTGGCTCAGTAATATCAAAGATAAGATACCAATATCAGCAAAGTTACTCAAGATGTGTAATGATGGAACAAACCAGAGTTTCGCCTAACACGAAGAGCAAATTGCAACCTAAAATTGTCATCCATGGAAAAACCCAACAGAGCAATTGGTTGTTCCTTAGTCTCCTGGAGGGCAGTGTAGGTAATGTCGAGGTGATTGAAGATCACCACGTCACAGGTAGGAAACATGCTGCTGGATGAACCCAAAGAAGACAACCAGGTTTCTCTGGTGAATAGGTACCGAAATTTATGCACAAGTAACTTTTTATCAACACACTCCTCACAGAAAACACAGCAGGGCTATTCAAAAATATTGGCTAAGCCAGTGCTGCGTGCTTTTGAAAGTTCTGTCTTCTACTGCAAGATCCGCATCTCTGGAAGGGTGACTACAGTCAGCCAGTTCTGAATGACTTGAGGCTGTATTGCAATTTGAAACTGTCACGTCAAAGACCACTGTGAGTTTATTTATCTTCATTTATTATTTTATTGGCTTGAAAATTAAAAGGTCAGAAGGCTTTGATAAGGGGTGTTAACAGCATAGTACATAGAAAAGAACGAAGCTTTAAAAATAGTTGTAGGTATCATCTGGATAAAATGAACATTTTATTGTGAAGAGTTGTTAATATGACCCTTTGGCGCATTATTTTCTTTAAATAATAATTAAATACTGTTTAAATTAATCTGTGACATAGTAATATATCTAGAGTGAAACAAAAAGTAGAAGTTAATTGAAAGTTAAAGTTCATGTTTTCACTTTTACTCAAAGTCACTCCATAAAATAGAGGCAAGTCTTAAATCCATTTAAACTTGCAAAATTCACATTAATCTTGGTGATTTCTTTCTATTTGATAATGGAAAACAAATTTGACACACATTCATGCTTAAATAAATACTTCTCCATTGAGTTCAAATGAGAAGGGATTTCTCCTGCAGATATGTACCCTGATGATTATCCATGATAATTTAATTTTTAGAAATTGTGATTTTTTTCATACAATCTTCAGTTGCTGTCTTTAGTGCTCTAGTTGCTGTCCTGAAATTAACGGATTTCATGTCATTTGTTCTTAAAAAACAATATATGAATCCATAGCTACAAGGGAGAATGGGACTGTGTTTAAATAAGATAAAGGGCAGCTGTTGCACTGCACTTATGTACCAAAGAATAAATAGAAGGCAGAGGAGGGGGAAGGACTGCTATGAAGAAATCTTATCATATTGTAGCAGGAAGCCAGTAGAAATTTTTTTTTCTATTGTGACTGATTATTGCTTCTTAGGTAATTTTCTTCTTAGATTGTATCCACATGCTGTAGCTGCGCAGCTCCATGACACTTACAGGCAATTATGGGCTGTTTTTTTTTAAATGCTGATTATCTGCAAATTTACTGTCTAGTTTGAGCCAAAATTCCTAAGAAAGCAGTTACATTTGGGCATTCTTCAAGGCAGGATGGAGATAAAAAGGAAGGCACAGAGGTCGCCAGGAGGAGAGGCGGCATATTCGGAGGTCAGTGGCATTTCTCTAGCTCAGCACTGAGAAGACAGCTGGACTCCCCAGTTCAGGAGTTTTAAATACTGTATTTTCTCTCACAGCAGTCATGGTGAACAGCAGCAGGTGTTTTTTAGAGCATATTTATTTCTGTAATACACTAAAGAATGAAATTCTAAGGGATCATATACTCCATTAGGAGGTAATCAATAGCATGATCGGATAACTGAGTGCGTTCATGTATATAGAAAAGGAAAGAAATTTCAGTTAGGAAATTCACTTATGACAAGAGAAAAATGCGTTTATCAATACACCCTGCTGTAAAGCTAGGTCTAGGACTCTGTTATCATATTTATTGAAAACTCCTGTTCTCTTTTAGGCATGAAAAGCAACTTTAAATAAGCAAACTGAAGATCTTTATTGAATTTTGGGTTTAATATTAAAGATAATCACAGAGGATTTTAATGTTTCAATTACTTATAAAAATAGCCCTGTGTGCTTCATTTGTAAAAATGCACTACATGTCCAATAAACCTGCAGCACTTTTTTGTAGTTACTGAAGTATGTATTACTGCATCCTCAGGCAGCTGGAGTTATTTGTGACTGGTCATCCTCACAAGGTTAAGAAAAATTTCAGTATTTACAAATATCACGCTCTTTTATACAAACTTACTTCTAAATTACTATTGTACTATGGTACTTGTTTTAAATTCTCATAAAATAAGTTATTTTATTAATTTCTTAATGATCTAATCCAATTTAAGTTGTTTCTGTGTTTGTATTGCATGACTTTCTGAAACCTAATGTTTAGGTCACTCATTATAGATGAACTTATTTCTGGTTCAGAGCAAGACATAGAAATTCAGCATGGGGCATGGAAAAATTCAGTCCAGCAATCTGTAAAATTGTCATACTCGACAGAGGTGGGCAGTTGTATTAATAAAGCGATGCTATCAGTCACCTTATCATAGATTAATGTATCGCAAAAGTAACTTCTGTGGATGCATGTATATTGCCTACAGACTAACTCAATAGAGAGCAAAATACTCTTAATAATTTACTGCCTACCCTTCTAAAATTACATTTCTAATTACTGAAAAATTAAGTTAAATGTATGTTTCTATTTATTCTCCAGAGCTAAGATCCACAGCTCCAGATAACTGAGTGTACCATGAAAAACAGGACATAAATGTTAAGTGTGTTTGTTTTTACACACGGATGCAAAAAAAAGATCAAAACATTACATGTTGATACACATGCTTGATTGGGCTGGCTAGACTTAAGTGTTTAATCTGCATGAAAAGCTTTGTACAGAAATGAGCTCCCTATTCCTAGAAGTTTATGGGCGGATCCTGTATACCAATGGGGTTTTTCCGCTGTGTTTCTTTAATCAGGTACCACAGCCAGGAACACTGAAATTGTCTCACGTTCAGGAAGGCGGGTATATTTTCCAGCTGACAGTGACAGACACTGCAGGTCAGCAGAGCTCTGACAACATCTCTGTGACCGTTCTGCCCATGGTTCATTCTGCAGCAGGTGAGAACATGACTCGAGCCATTGCCTGTGTGACACCCAGGGGGTGATATTCAGAGCAAGGGTCTTGATGGAGGCAGAAATCTTATTCTCCATTTCCAGTGTTTTATTTTGCCCTTATTCATTACATAATGACACGTCTTTCAGCTTTGAATTGCTGCTTCAAAGTGAGGAGGCAAGCGAGCATCACTTGTTTGTTAGAGCAGTAATACTTTCAGGCATTTAAATGTTCATCCTGTATTGCTAATAAGCACGCAGGGTTGGAAAAAATTAAATACTGCCGTATGTATCAGGCACATCATAATCGTTCGCTGTGTGGTCAGATGGTGCATGCAACATGACAAGGCTTGTGTTATACAGAAGACCCAGTTAAAATCAATTAGTAGTATGTGTGAAGCAGAGACTAATAATAATATTGACCTGCATCTGTGGTCTAAAAGATGGGATGATTTCTTGTTTTCATGCATTTAAGCTTTCCTGTGTAATGGTTGTTACCGAAGCCTTATGTTACTGGGGAAACTGAAACTGGAATTGACTCATCATTTTTAAACTCTGAGCTGAAGAAACATATAAGAAGCGTAAAAGGTAGAAAGTAAGTTAGATTTCAGTGGCTGTCAGTTCTGCACTCTTTAATGTAATGACTTCTAATGTGCTGCTCTGGCACAAAGTAAAAGTTAAGTAGCATTGTCGGTCCGTTCAGCTGAACCAGTGAAAACTTTGCTTTACACCAGTACAATATCTCTACGTGAGAGGGTAGTCCCTGCGGCAATAAATTGGTGTTACAAAAAAACAGTTATGAGTCTGCTTAATAATGCCTGTATTCCAGTAATGGATGATAGAGTTGTATCCATTAATGTTTAATTCAGCTAAAGCAGCCAGAGACGTTTGCTGGTTTATTTATTTGCTGCTGTGGGTATCTGTGGTATCTTTTGGATGGAGCACATAGAGGATTCGCTGTCTTTTTTCTTTTTCTAATTCCCCAAGTACACTTGCCATTCAGGTGCTACTGCTATAGTTAAACCGATGCCAGTGCCTTAAGGCATGCAAGACCTGTGCTATTGTTAGTGCTGAAGTTTAGGAGATGCATTTTCTGAGCATGATTTTAGGGGTTTTGTAGAGGCACCTGTGTTCCTGTCGTACTTTCCTTAGCATTGCGCAGCTTTTTGGTACACAGCAGGATAACAACCAAAGGCTGTGACTTCCTTATACGAATCGATTTGCTGTTACAACATTAACCAAACCCTGACTTCAATACTGCTTTAGAAAGCAATGAACTACACCACTATTGGAAAGACAAAAGCACGGATATAAACACCTGATAATTACAAAGTCAGAAAGGGTTTCAGGAGAGTTTTGAGTATGCAGAATGAAATGTCCAGGGGTGCTGTCCAGGGGAATCTCAATATTAAAGCAGGCAGCAATCACTTTTTTTCAGGTGAAGGTCACTTGTGAGACCGCCTGCTTAGTCCTGTTCTGGCATGTGCTGTACTGGGGTCAGTGGATTGCTGATGTGAATAAGTAACAAGCATTCTTTCAATATTTTAAGTAGGTTGCAGAAAACATGCCATAAAAGGCCCCACGTAGTCCATATGTGTTTATGTAAAATAACATACTGTCAGAAATACAGAATGGGCAAGTAGTAGGAATTATGTGTTGGAGAGACGCAGTTACAGCCATAGAGATTTCATTTATTTATTTTCAGGACTGCCCTTGGTCTTTTAAGCCTGGGAGGATCTCAGCTTAGGCCAGCAGAGTTTAAAGTGCTGGAGGCACGCTGCACAAGGTATAAGGTGTAACAGCCTCCAGGTTGAGTATTCCTGTAGTAAAGAGGTTGCCAGATTAGTGATGAGGGTGCCAGGAACAGCTATTACCTATCTTAGCTTCTGTGTCAATATAGCATCATATAGCTGAACCTGGCCTTTCTTCAACTTGCTGCCTTGTTTGTGGTCCTTCTTGACGTAGCGTGGTTTTGCTTTTTCCTTGGTGCTGCAGATTTTAGTCGTTGACTCAGTATTTACTGATGCTTGGATTTCTCTTTTGGTAATTTTGGAATTGCTTCTCAACAGCCTGTGTCGGGGTTTGCTCGCGCTACCAGTTTATCTGTGATGATGGCTGCTGCATTGACATCACGTTCGCTTGTGATGGTGTGAGACAGTGCCCTGATGGATCGGATGAAACTTTCTGCCAGAACTGTAAGTGCGCTGAGCCACAGTGTAGATTGTGAAAGTAACTGCAGCCTGAATGACCAAAGGGGAATGATGCCCCTTCTGTGGCCTCTCTCCCAGTGAGCAAGCAGCTTGCTCCCACCGTAGAGCCTTTCACTGGAAATAGGACATGGGAAGGTTTAATGTGCATATAACAGCTCAGAAATTAACTCCTGTTTCTTCAAAGCATATCAAAACTGTCAAATGTCCCCAAACAACAGATTTTGTGTTAAGAGTTCTCAACATTTAAAAGATCTGTTCTATACTTGCATGATGATTCTGGAAACAAGGGCCCTGGTCTTGATCTGAAAGGTTGTGTCAGAGGTACGCTTCAAAGTGCAGTTACACACCTTGCAAGAATCTGAAACGCTGGAAATGTGAGCACATAGGGGAGCCAGTTGATTCACCATCGCTCTGTTTGCTTTCATTTGTCATCCTCAATATGTGCCCACGCTCAGCTAAGTGAACACAAGTCATCAGAGGGTGAATTGGCACGATGGCTAACCACTTTCACTGATATTTCAGTTGCTGGATTTTGCTGTAGAGTTCATGAGTAGATTCTTGCTTAACAGCTGACAGCAGGCAATTGGTAACTTGCTGCATATCTGGAGCTCGCATTTCATCATATGTCTGAACATGAGGAAGTAGTTAACCTGCCTCGAGGCCCATATCAGAGCATCTTCCATCAGAACACTCCCATTCCCTTCAGTTCTGTACAAAAATTATGATTTTTGTTTCTGTTAACACAGTCAGCCCAGGTCGGAAGACGGTGACACATGCAGCTCTTGGCACTACCCAGCAAAGGACTGTAGGACTGACTGAAAACACAGAGGAGAACTTCTCTGCAGAAAACACCCTGAAAGCCACTGCCAGAAGTCAACCGCTTCTCTCAGTGGATGCAGACATGTCTAACCAATCGCTTTCTCAGGGACCAAAGAAACAAATCAGCGGATTTGTGCCAGGTAAGAATTGAAATGAATTGGTTTCAATAAATCATTCTCTTCAAAGAAAGAAAATGTCTTGGACCTTAAATTTATTTAAATTGTCTTTTGGTGCCTGGCTAAGAGTACAAATTTGCAAATGCAGAGAATACAAAAGAAGTTGTAATAATTAAGTTACAAGTAGCTGTTGCTTTATAATTGTCAAGTCTGATTCTTACCAGGTGTAGAAATAAAGTTAAAATGTAAGAAAGCTAGGAAAAGAGTACAGTCTAAGGAACAAAATGTGCAGTGAACTAAATACAAATTCTGCCACAGGTTCAGCTGTGTAAGCTTTAAATCTGTAGGGGAGTACCTTCAGGAGAACATAACAAAGTACTGTTCAACTTGGGTGAGAGTAATTGCTTTTCTCCTGGTACTAACTGGTGACTTCTTTTTTTTTTTTTTCCCGAAGTAATATCTTGATTATTATGGGCACTTTTTTCTGAAGTGTGTCTCCAGGTTCAGTCTTTGGTAACAAGCAGTCCCAGGTTCCCAGTAGTATTCTCTGTAGTGGCTGCAAGCCTGTGGTGAGTCAGTGCGTAGCGTTGTTACAGGCAGAGTTACCAACCCTTGCCTCGGTAAAGCTCCAAAAGCTGCAGTGAAATTGGTGTTTTAAGGTTCCTGCTGGTGAATTAAAATGACCTGAAATGGCAGCTGAATGAAAGCAAAACTGTGTGCACAGAGCCCAGGGTGAGTATTGAGTTGCTTTTATTTGTTCATGGTTTAGCCTGATTCTTGCTCCCCAAGATGCAGTTATTTATAAACAGCTTTATTTTCTTGTTACAACAGAGCAGTGCTCGGTACCCTCTGCTGCTGTCTCTTGTGAAGGGCACTTCCCTGCTTGGCACTTGGGTATTTCTTGAGATGCTTGTACTTTGTTTGTGGAGAACGCAAAGGGAGTGAAAACAATGTCCTTGAAGAATTTGACTGCCTCAGTGAATGTGTAGGAACTGATAGTAAAATCCTCTCTCAAATGTTTCCCCCTTTTCTGGCAGCGTAGATGACCTCGATGTTCCTTATAGGAATGACTTAAAATTCTGAAGTCTGCCCCAAACCCTTCTCGCTTGCATAGTCCTGAGTGACACCTGATACGGGGCCACCCAGACTAACCATCGAATTGCCAAAGGACATTGCAAACTCCAAGGGAGGTCTTGAAAACCATTTGGCTTGTGAATCCAGAAGTAAAACCAGAATTGAAGTCACCAACTTTGGCAACCTATAATCAGAGGTTATAATTGGAAGTGCATGTAAAAGCCTGGCACTTTTCCGTAGTCATTTTCCACAGTGACTTACTTGCACCAGTTTTGCTCTCAAGGTAGCCTTTTGCACAGCCCTAGACAATAAAAGAAAAAAATTATTACAAAACTTTAAAAATGTGATGGGGCTTCAGTGATGAGAGTACTACCAGAAGGTGTTGTAATCTTTTTTATTTTAAACAGGCAAGATTTCCAGCTGACCATGTTTGGTTTTAATTCTTGTGGTTTTAATATTGCTCTTTTGACAAGGCTCAGTCAGAATTTAATTTCAGTTCAATGGTACTTAAGGATTTCCTTGTAGAATAGAAGGGCCCTGGCCTTACTGACCCAGGAGCCCAATACTTTTAACCAAAAAAGCAGCAAACAGCTCAGCGAGTTTCTAAATCACCTACAGATCAGTTCCAAAGAGGGTGAATGTGGTGGGACACGAAGAGGCGCTAGGTTCCTGGCTCCAAAGGGCAACTGCCAAAATCGGCTCTGAGTTGCTGTCTTCTCATGCAGATGCTTAAACCCCATAGGAGTCACATGCTGTACGTTAATTATTACCAGAGGTCCGGAGAGGTTCAGGTCCTGCCCCGCTGGCAAGCACCACGGTCTTTATGGAGTTGGGGAGGCAGGCATCTAACCTATTCCTAACAATCCACCCAGATCCATTAATTAGATTTCTCTCCGTCACTGCCATCTCGAGGAGGTTACAGACCAAATCCAATAATGAGGTGCTACAAAAATGAGAGACACAGAAACACTGGAGCAGCTCCGTGAAGCCCATCTGGAAAAACGTTCAGGAGGGCAATAATTGCTAGATGCATTTTTGAGGAGAGGCAAGCAGCACTGAACAGAAATCGTAGCAGCAGCCTCAAAAGTTTAGCAATTCCACTGGCAGAAATGGTGTTTTGGGATAGACTGTCTCCTGAGACAGTGCCCGGCTCGCTGCTGGTGCCAAGGCAGAACCTGTGCCTCCGAGTCACACTGTAAAGGTCTTTGTTGGACCAAGACAACAATGTTGCTTGTTGGCCTAGAGTTGACTTGCAAGCATCCAGGCTCCCGATACACTGTTATAAATAAATTTCAAAAATAAGCTTTAGTGATTTTAATGTCAGCATGGTGAAAAGCTGTCCACTTAAGATACATATTAAGGAATACGGCTTTACCGCAGCAGCACAGGTTCGAGCTTTTCACTTGAGAGCGCTCCATTCAGGGCTACATTTGTCTTATTTCTTAGTTGACGTTTGCTGATTGTCATAGAAATACACACCAGGGAGGAAAACGTGGTGCTCTTAGATCCAGTGACTGCAAGGCAGAGCAAGAGAAGGCGTTAATTAAGGGTCATTTACCTACCAGAGACAGCATGTGGCACATTCTAGGTGGCTGCTAGACGTGTTGCTTGATACAGGAGCTTCCAGCTGACTTTTAAAGAACCGAAGTTTTTCCAAAGAAGTTGCAGGACTGAGGAGTCACTTTGTTTTCTTTTTCACATTTGTTTTTATTACAGTGGTGGTTGCAGTACCGATAAGGACAGGTCCCTTCTGCTGCTCACCTCCTCATAAGCAGCTTTCATGTCTGAGAATCCAATAAAGATGTCCAATAAAGGGACCTTCTTGTCAAGGACCACCATATTTATCTTTTCTCCATATTAAAAGGAGCTGGGCAAAGCTGTAATGTTTTGGGCCGTGGGATAGTTCCTCACAGCAGGAAGATGAGCTTTCTGCCTATAACTAATTACTAAGGGTAATTAGTCCCAGAATCCATTTTCTTCTGATAGTTTCTCTGTTCCAAATTTCCCTTAACCTGCTTGCTTTACTCCAGTAACCTCTCATGTTTGGCACTGACTTGATAAAAGGTTTTGAAGGCTTTATGCTTAAAGTATGAAAATGTGAAAATATGCAAGTCCAAGGTAAGGACTGTTTAAAACTCTGCCTGACCTAGCAGGGGATCTGGTCACAGTAAAGAGGGGAAAAAAATGGAGAAAAAAAAGTCCCAAAAGTCATTCATTGTTGACAGGTGAATCTTGTTCTGCACTCCCGCCTTTCTGGTGGGATTCCTCAACAGCAGGGTGACAACAGGAGAACACCAAGGCCAACTTAGAGATAACCTCCTCAGGCACTCAAGGCATGGAGCCTTCTGCAATAGACTCAGGGTTTACTTTTGCCCAGGCTGGACAGCCAAACATTTTCTTCTGTAGTTGGGACTGGTTGCAGGAAGAGGCATTTCATAGAATCATTTTGATTGGAAAAGACCTTTAAGATCATCAGGTGCACCCATTATCCTAACACTTACCAAGCCCACCACTAAACCGTGTCCCTAAGCACCACATCTATACGTCTTTCGAACACCTCCAGGGATGGTGAGTCCACCACCTCCCTGGGCAGCCTGTTCCAATGTCTAACCACTCCTTCAGTAAAGAAATTTTTCCTAACATCCAATCTAAATGTCAATAAAGGAGTCCTTTCCCTTTGCAGATGTATCTCCATAGCGAAGTAACCCAGATGGCATCTCCTCCAGCGGCCAGTGCGGCATTTCTGCATGGCTGCCCCTGAAGTGCTCTGGTGTCCTTTTCCAGGGACGCTTTCAAGCCCAGCTGCATATTCTGGCACTGCTGCACTTGTAAATGAATAAAGCAAAAATACAGTTGCAGGAAAGGACGCTGGAGCAAGCAACAGGCTGGTTTCTAAGCAGCAAGAGCCAGTCTAGCAAACATGGTCATGCAGACAGGTTGAATTCACAAGCAGCCTGAAGATTTGCGCTCCCCAGCGTAGCCAACTCGAGCGTATAAATCACCGTAACAGCTTTGCGTTCCCCTGGCACAGGGTCTCTGCCTCTCCCCAGGCTGCCCGCGCCAGCTGCTGCGCAGTACTGTCAGGGCTGGGATTACAACGTTTGACTGAGTGCCCAAGCCTTAGTCATGTTTTTTGCTGCGGAGGGATCGACAGCAGTAGCCATAACCTAAATCTCTAATTTCAGTAGCTGGAAAGGGCTATAAATTGCCATTTCCTAGGCATAGACTAGAAAACAAGGAGAAAGTGAAAACAAAATGAAACCCACATAACGTGCTTTATGTCAGGCTCCTAAACCTGTTTGGGGAAATCTCTCTCTGATTTCTATTTGATAAGAGATAAGATGTTGAGCAGTATTGACTCCGATAGCCCCTCCACTCCTGTAAGAACAGCCACAAGTCTTAACAAAACCCTGCAAGCTTTATTGGAAGGATTCTGTTACTCTTCTACCCTTCCAAAATTCTCCTGCTAAACTTCTCTCCATATTCAGATATATTTGCCAAATGTCTTTACAAGCAGTTGACTTAAAGACTCCTTTTACTCAAATGGCAGGAAAACAAATTTATAAAGCAGACATTCAGATCTAGCCTTGTCGTACAGGCTGGAGCAGCTCTAAGAAGAGCCAATGTCTTTTGGATATTTCCAAAATAAAGACAAATAGGCATTTAATTTAATTTAGGGAAGACAGAAGCCGAAAACAGCTGCCGGTTTTGCTCTCAGTTACATTCAGGTTATTTTGCACAGCTCTGATGCCGTACAGGTACCTCAAAGCCATTACAGTTTGCACTTAGGATTTCCCTGAGTCCCCTTTACAGGCCAGAACAACTTAAAGAGCCCGAATGAGGAGGGCGGCTGCGGCTTGTTTCTAAGGCATTTCCTAGCAGTCAAAGTCAGTGTTTGCGCCCCCCCCCAGCCATAATGGCAGGGCAATAAAGCCAGAGCCTGGGAGGCTGTGTCGTGCCTTCGAGTGGGGACATCAGCACTAACCTCATGCCAGTATCTACACAATTTTATGCCTTCATTAATGGTTGCCTGTATTTGCTGCTGCCACTGACAGGGACGTGTTCTGCAGCACGTCGGAGCTGTTGGGGGTGGGTGGGAGTTACACATGGTGCATGTTCCAAGCTAATTGACTTAAACACTTCCTTAACGCCCACCACTGTATGTAATTACAATTACAACATTTCACATTCCTGTTTTACAGATCGTGTAGCGTAGTACGTTTCCACTGGCGTTGTCACCGTTCCGGGGCTGCCGGCAAATACATCCCTGCACAAAGTGCCCTTCAATATTTATCAGTAAAAAACAAATATAGTCATTACATTTAAAAACACAGGCATATTTCTGATCTTTGCGAGAGCGCGTTTGGTGGATTAAGCTGTCGCTCATGAACAGAGTATCCCCGTAGCTATTGGTGTAGGACCTCAGTGGGAGGGCAGAAGGCAGGATGGAGTCCCCCGCTGAGTTACCCTTTGCTGTTGTGAAGCAGAACTGCAGCCGCCTGCACACCCCAGATGAACGCTTCTCGGCAGCAAACCACGCGTTGTCTCTTCTGGTGTAGTTACAATGCTCTGCTGTATCTTACGAACTACACAAAGCTGAAGTGACTCCGAGTCATCCTCTTTGAAATGTTTTCCCTACGTATTTTTATGTCTTCCGAGTACCTAAGTTCTGCATCTGTGTGTGTCAGGTAACAGGCAAAATTAAGGTAATTTGCACAGCCAACCTGTGCGTTTCCCACTTTAGAAGTTCCAAGGGTGGAGATCAACATGACTTGAAATGGTCTCATTTTCACCTATATATAACTGCTTTAGTAACATTTTAGCTCAGATTGGTCTATACATACCCCATTATGGAAGTTTGTACAAGAGAATTTATATTTGTCTTTTTTTTTCAGTGCAAAATGACCCACTTGGGTTTGGCTGAGGTGCGCTGTGGTTTGTGACACAGAATTGAACTTACATTTTAGCTTTAGTTTCACATAATTTCAAAAATTCAAGTTATACAACAGGAGTCACAAGTCTTAAACTGTTACGTTTTCTTCTAAATTTAAGCGCTTTCACAGTATTTAATTCTAGTGTCCTGTGGATAAGCCTTCCTAAGTCACTGAACTGCAATATTCATTTACCTTGCTTGGCTTTGTGCAGACAACAGTTCCTCAGGGAAAAGAACTGGTGATAAAAATGAGAACGGCATAATTGTGCCAAAGAGAGATCAGCTTGGAGGTGGTCGCCCAGTCCCAGAAACAGGTAAGACCAACCATGTGAATTCATTCTGAATTATGTTGGGTTTTCAGCCAGGTTAGATACTATACTAACTAGAGAGAGATACATAGATCCAGGTAGTATAGTCAAGAATGAAAAAATGTACTTCCATATTCTGAACGGTTCCTAGCCTGTATGACGATACAATTTAGTTTCTCAGTATGAGTTGCTCCAAATATCCTAAGCAACAGACTAGCTGTATTTTCAAAGAAAAACTTCAGGTTTTCTCTAGCAATTTCTCACTGTATTAAATAAAGTGTAATTTCTCATAACCTCGTTGCAGGTGCTGTGCTACCCTTAGCCTTAGGCTTGGCTATCACTGCTTTACTGCTGCTTATGGTTGCTTGCAGACTGCGTTTAGTGAGACAGAAGCTTAAAAAAGCTCGACCCATTACATCTGAAGAGTCCGATTACCTCATCAATGGGATGTACCTCTAAACATTGAATTTAGGTCAGTTGTTTTCTCCCCTTTCTCCTGTGTCCATGAACCTCCGCCTCTATAAAAGGACCAAAACCTTTACTAAAGTTTCAAGTGTAGAAGAAGCCTACAAGATGAGGAACATGTTCTTCCCCTTCACTGATGAAATAAAAAAGTGGGTAGATGCCCGTGCTCAGAAAATAATCATTCAGGCTCCACGAAGTAGCTCCAGTTTGCTCTCGTGCAGAAGACACTGCAAGGTGGAGACCCCCCCAAACTGGATGCAGGGTGCCCTTGCCCTCCCTGCAGCAGTTGGGGTGCCAGCCGTGGCAGAGCATGCTCCGGTGCCCTGGGCCAGCAGCCCCGGCCACGCTGGCTGGGGCGTGGAGGGGAGTCTGTGCCGCCCTGTTCTGCTCAGCGCTGCCACCGCTGCGCTCCGCTCTGGGGACCAGGATGCTCCGGACCAGCGTGTTACTTCATTGTCCAGCAGAGACTGATTTGTGTACTTTCCACCTGATGCACTGGGAGTATTTTCATTAAAGAGTTTGTCTTGCTTTGTTAATTAAAAGCAATTGCTATCTAAGCACCAGCTTTTGTAACGAAATTTGAGATTTAAGGAACGAAGCCTCTTTTCTTCATTTGTAGTTTAAAACCTCTGTGCAGCTAACAGAGAGTCATGCTTACTAAATGCTAAAATGAAAAAAAAATAAAAGTCCTCAGCAGATCAGTTTGGACGTAGCAGTGCTCAACAGCAGCCGTGTGCCATCCCAGAGCTACGTCTCTCCCCAGAGGTCAGGGCTTGTTCAGCCTTTTCCACCCCTAGCTCAACACCCTCCACGGCATGAGAGCAGCACGCAGCGGCTTTCACCAGAGACGCCAGAGTGTGGGATTCCTGCTGGTTATCCCATAGCTCCCTCCAAAGCTTGAAAGTTTCGATGACCTGCCCTCATCCCAGCAAAATTCTCATAGAATTAGAGAAAGTAATTGCTATGTGTGAGTGAACTTCAGATGTGTTAACGGTAAAATGTGTACAGTACCTGTTATATATACATATATATATATACACACACCCCCCCACTGTGCTGTCTATCATGTTTGACTGTCCAAGGATGTCTCCTTCATCATGGGTCCCAATAAAAACAGAGACAAATGAGGCATGCATCATTTTGTATGTCTTCTTTTGTACTTCAGTAACTTCAAGTCAGCAAGAATATTGCCATGGTATACAAATAGTTCTTCACGTTGCTCAGTCTTGAAAACTTTATGTAAAATAGTTCTAATAAACCTATTTTATTCTTACATTTCTTGCATTGCCTTTGTTTTCAGCTACCACCTAAATTTGGTGCTATGAGGCCATAGCATGAGAGCAGACAGAAGTACATTTCTCCTCTCTGAAACAGCCTTAAAAGAAGCTGGAATGTGTACGGTGAGGGGAGTTGTTGAGAAAGTTTGTTGTAGGAAGACTGAGAAGAACAGGGCGTCCACCTCCATGACTTCTCTCTCAAGCAGTACTTGAGCTGAGCAGGACAGCAGTCACAGAGCTGGCTGTGCCAACCTCTCAGGGAGCCCAGTTGCCAGTGCTCTTTGCTCGGAGCCCTCCTGCCACGTTAGGCAAAGTCTGGTTGCTCGTACTTCAGCGTTACATTGGGTCCAGGAGACCTTCTGCTGGTGCTGCCCATTTCTAACCTGCCTGTTCTTCCATCCCAGCCTACGGCAGGCATGGCATGCGGTGCGAGACCCAAAAGAGCACGTTTTAAATACAGCCTTCTAGGAAGGACGCACCGCCCATCTGGTTGGAGTGTTATTTCCCACCATTGAAAAATTGTTGCCTTGTTTTGTTTAGGGTTTTAATTAAACATCTAATTCTCCTTCACCATCTTACCACAGCAGCAAGCAAAGTAGTCTGTTCTCACTGTGCCCGTAGTGCTCCTATTACCGAAACCCGTTACTCTGGCATGCAGCCGGCAGGAGAACTTTTCAAAAGGTTTGGTTTTGTCCTTCGAGGCAGGACAACAGCGAGATCCCGCACAGAGCACAAGCCAGCCAGTACAGCTGTGGTGCGAGAAGCCACCCAGCCTTCCAGGCGCTTTACCTGACCGCAGGCTTTGTTGCAGCGCTGCTGCAAGCAGAATCAACCCTCGTGGATTTCATATATGACAGCCAAGAATAAACACCTCCAGCAGAGCTGCAGCGAGAGCAGCAGCCAGCAAGCGTAGCACAGGAGCCTGGCTATCGCTAGGTTAGAGTTGCAACGGTCTCCCCAGGGACTCTTTCTTTCTAGGAGAGGAGGTGGGGGCAGTTGCTGCTGTGCACAGCACCAGCCTGAGGCCTGTCACTTCTCAGGTAACTGCGAACTCCACAGCTGGACTGAAAGAACAAAAAAATGTTTGCATCTTACCGGAAAGCCTGGGCATCATCAGCTAGATGAAGAGCAAGACAAAGTCAGCAAAGTAACAGATAGGCTTGGCAGCTCCTGCAGTTAACACACAGGTCTCAATAATGGGTTTTCATTTAACAGCTTTCATGCTGTTTGACTTTAAATAAGTGATCCTGAACTACCAAGCCAGAGCCCATCTGGGCACCAGCAGACAAAGCTGTGGCAAGACACCCTTGTCAACGTGCTGGGGGTGCTGCTCTCTCCTCCCCAGGCTGCTCCCAGCTGTTGCCTCCCGCTGACACCACTCTGGTAGCCCCTTCCCAACCACCTCCAAAGCAAAGGAGCGCTCTGAGCAGGCACTGCTTGTACCCCAGCTCCATGGTTGCCTTGCTAGCTGCTTCCATGGCTTCTCAAGCAAACCTCAGGAGCTAGGGAGTTTTATACTGTGTTTATAACTGCACCAGAAGTCAGATATTCTGTGTGAAAATCATCGCTATTTGAGGTCTGTCAGATCTGGTTTTCCTGTCCTAAACGCTGACATGTGTCTGTCCACACATCTGGGAATATGCCCAGTCCACCTATTTTTACTACTGGCATGCTTCAGACAGATAAGCAGAGAGTATTGATTGCCCTGATATACCCGTGGATATTACTCCTCTGTGTATTAGAAGAGGCCATTACAATTTGTTTTGTCAGTGTATTTTAATGTTGATCAAGGTAGGTATTTCAGTCAGATTGCTTTTTATATTTTTGTTTTGCCCTTCAGACCAACTTCCGTACACTTAAGGGTACACATTATTTCAAAGTTATGAGTCAATACTTACCTGATTTTTATCTATAATTAGAAGTCAGCTTTTTTCCATAACGTGGGTTACTTGCTGCCCACTTTTGCAAGGGGTCCTAGACTGAATATCCCCGCTGCAGTCTTTCCATAGCACTGCAGGACTATAGCAGGGGCAGTTCCAAAAGCACATTTGCAAAACAAAAAGGCTGAAATAGGTCAGTGTGATGCTCCATTTGCTTTTTAAATCCTAGATAAAGCATAAGAGTTTCAATCCCAAACTCCACAGAGTGAGTCGAGTCAGCGGCATGAACCAATAGCAACACAAACACGCCACCCCAAAACAAAGAGAGCGCCTTTCTAGTAAGCCCCAACAGAATTCACAGTCATGCATCACTGAGGTCTGCACTTGCTGCTTTCATGAGCATCAGGAATTGGCATTTTTCGGTTTCTAACAGCAAAAGATGGAAGACTAAAAGGGAAAAGCTAGAAAAGATTCAGAGGCAGCTGATGGGCATAAAGACCAGGCAGAGGCAATAAACACGTAGTAACTGGTACAAAAGAAAAAAGCCCACGAAACAATTGGCATGACCCGAGTAAGAAAAGGAAAACATGCTGTAAAAAGGACAAAAAAAAAAGGGTAGAAGTACCTTTGCTATATATTTTTCAACTAATCGTTACCTAAGAGAAGTCAGAAAGTGAGAATGGAAGGCTACAAATACATTTGTAATGTAACAGAAACACTTGCTGAACATCGCATTCTGCACTGGAGCTCTGAAACACAAAGGGAAGTCTAGAAGAACTGAATCAGCACGAAAAGCCGGCTCAGAAACAAGTGTTTAAAGTGACCTGATAGAATTTTAATTTTGGCATTTGTAAGGCTCCTCGCTGACAGTTATGAGCCACTCATAAATCAACGAAAAGTGTATTTTGAGCAGGCTGAGAAACAACAGACAAGGCAGAAAGGGTCAGTGCTGTGAAGGCCTGAGAATCAGAGCTTGCAAGGATGTCCTCAGCTCTTTGGCCAACAGAAATGTTTAATCCCATGTTAAAGAGGGCAGAGCAAGACATTTCGGCATAGTTCTTCATGACTACCAGCTCCTGATGCACAAGAGGGACTCATTAAAGGTGCCTAAATTCAGAGCAAGTGACTGAATGACACAGATACAGAGGGAGCAGGAAACTTGAATGGGTGCAGGACTGGAAAGGACTTGAAAGCGGGCAGCACAATGAAAGCAGGCGTTATGGGGAAAGAATCCCTGAAGGCTGATTCTGTGCACAAGAGACGACCTTACTGAGGCTGCCTCTATAGCCAGAGGACAGCAGCTCCTCCAGAGCTCTGATCACAGCAGTAGCCTAGGCAGAGGCTCCGAATCGCTCATTTTTCTAATGGCCCAGAGGCCTTTGAGAGTGCCCTCCTAGTCCATAAGGCACCTGAAATAAACCTCACTGATTAACCTCAGATGCACCCTTCTCCATCATAGCAAAAAAAGGATTTGGCAGAACACAGCGAACAAGACACTTAACCTGTTTATAACAAAGACAAGTTCGTAAGATGCAAACATATGCCTAAATATGGCCGAAAAAAAGGACTTCAGCTTCTCAGTAGCATCAGGGAATGTTTTCAAGAGTATCTATCGGGTCAGTTCCTCAGAAGCATATGATGAAAATGGCTAGACTACAAAGAAACATTAAAATACGGAAGTGAGATCTCAGAGAAACTCCATCACCAGTCCTTATGAAAACAGTCTGTTGTTGCTAAAACAGAGTTTTGTTAAAAAGGCACAGGACAAGGTCTCTCAAGTTTTCAAGGTGTGATAAGATGCAAAGTGAGTTCTTTCCACTTCTCCTTCCTGAAGCTTTCAGGCAATTTTCAATGGGCAGCTGGATCTCCTCTGTACGTATTTCAGCAATAACTACGTCCATTCAATTCACAGTTTGAAGAAATATGATTTTAGTTCTGAGCCCATTCTGCTGAGCATCTCATTAGTACCCTGCCAAGAGCACGAGGGAACAATAACAGCTTTGCATAGGAAAATTCAGAATGCTTCAGCTGCATTACGAATTTGTGCTGCGTATAAAACTACCACTTGGAACAGAAAGCAGCGCTGTATGCCGAGGATGAAATGCGGGAGGTAAGCAGGTCAGGGAGAGGAAAGTTTATAGCACCTCTGGGTGCACAAGGCCAACTTTGAGCCCAAGCTGATTTCCTCAGACCCGGCTGAGGCACGGAAACCCAAGCCTTGCCAACGGGTGCTCTGAGCATACAAGTGCGTATCGATTACAGTAAAGGCAAAAGGGTTTATGGTACCTTAAGAGTGTCTGTGCACTTCCCACAAGTGGTCTTCAACCTTTCACAATTATAAGCAGATGGACAAAAATGCAAAGAGACCCAGCAAAGGTGAACTTTATGAAACCACAAAACCAACTTAAACCCCATGCTTGAACCAATCTGTTGGCTACCACGGCACTTAACTCTAACTCACACTTCCTGATGTGTAAAGTCTGGACATCCTGAAATGCAAAAGACCAATTTCGGACCTCATCATCTCTTGCATCCCCCTGCACATGATGCCTTTTGGGCAGCACTTCCCCTCTGTGTGTTTTTTTTGTTTCATTGCTGTTGTTTTGCTCTGCACAATGTGCTCGTACTACCTGATCATGCTAGGACTACTGCTCCTTCACTTCAGCAGAATACCTCCTCCACATTTAGGACAAACAAGGGTTCCATAAAGGTAATTAATATTATCTTCCTAACTGCATCGTAGTATGTTCAAAACCAGCAAAATGGAACGAGAGATACAAATCACGAGCTCGGTTTGCGTTACTCATCCTTTGCATCATGTCAAAATCCAGAAGAAATTGCAGTCATACCCTGCTCTGTGAGCTGCATTTAAATCAAATGCAGCACACCCTAGGGCCCATTAGGGAGTAAAAGGAAGAAAACCCTGCTGTTGTATAAATGAGTTAACACCCTTCTTCCTCACAGGGAGTTCAGAGCTTTCCTCTGGGCAGTGCAGTTTACCTCTTTGTGCTGATGGTTAATTCCACAGTCCTTCCACACTGGAAAAGCCCCGGAGCTTGCCACAAAAACACTGCACGCGCAGAGAGAACTGCTGCCAGCTGGACGCTCGGGAGGCTGCCACATAGAGCCCCCCTGCTCCAGGCGTTATTGCCTATTTCAAACTCTCTGACAACAAAGCATTTCAGGAACCATCCAGGTGGCCTCAGTCAGCAGCGCTGGTGCACACCCTCTGTGTGCTAGTTTCCCTACCAAAAAAAAAAAAAAAAATTCACGTAAACATCTCTATGCCCTCAAGTTACCTGGCTAGTTTGAATGGAAATAGTAAATAAGTAGGTAATTGTTGCTACGTAACCAGAAAGCATCCCTACAGCACACTAAACTGCTCTTCTCTGCAGAGCACCCACAATTGTTCAGGGGTTTTCAAGATACAGGTATGGGCTCTTGGTTCCTCTGCTCAAACTCTGGCGCTCTTCTACTGCCTGGTCCCTGCAAACAGCCGGACGAGCCACCACCTCTGGTTCAGCCAATCTGTTCTCCCAGGTTGCTCTGGCTTCGAGGTGATCGTAACAGTCCAGCGAAACATCACCGCACCTCTTATAAAAAGATAAACTTTAATCCTTGCAAAGTGGCAGACCACACACTCCTAGCTAGCTGGATTCAACCAGGGATGGCAGGCAGAATTCATACACTGCGCACGCAGCCTGGTCCCCAAACACACAGAACTAAAAAGAAATGAACTAAAAGCAATTCCAAACAGCCAAGCAAAACTCCACTTACATTCCATATGGTATTACCAAGCTTGGTAACTGCTGCAATACATTAATTAACTGAAAATGGACACATAGTTCTGGTCATTTAGTAAACCAGTATTTTTATACACGCTTGCTCTCTTTTTGGACATGTAAAGTCCTGTGAAGGTTAAAAAAAAAAAAAACAGCCAACCCAAAAACCCCACAAAACCAAACGGACACCTAGATACAGCTTCCTCTCAATTTGTTTTATTTGGCAAAGTAGCAATTCAGACAGTTCACACAGCATTTATTCAAGCTCTTCAAATTTTCTGCATTTCGACTTGTCCTCTTCTCCAAGAAGCTTTTACTTCAGAACCATTGCTCCATCATGGAGGGGGTTTCATCTTCCAACTCCTACATGCTACTCCTGGATACTCCTTCCTGTCTGAGCACCTTGACTATCACCAACCCCTTCGGTGGAATGGGTGCACTAATCCCAACAGCCTTGGTCCCTGAAGTCTTACACCTCCTGAAGTGGTTCTCCCCAAAAAAGTTGTTGCTGGGTCTCAGCTTTATCACCTCTTCCAAGTTAGGCTAGCTTATAACACTGTGTCCAGAGACAAGAATTTGGATACAGTTGAGCTCATATCTTTCATTTAACTGATTAAATTAGTGAGAAGATGTAAGTAAAGCTGAACTCAAATTGAATGATACAGTGACCAAAAGGTTGAACATCAGCATGCATCATTTAAGATATTTCACTTCAACACCAAGAACTAGATTCACAGTTGATTGTGGGTTAGTACAAATTTGTCAGACGCAAGTGGGTTTTTCTGAATTGTATTTTCTAGAATACATGCTATATTAATTCCTTTGTAAGATTAATCTTGTGCATGTGCTCCCAGGCTGCAGTCGGATGAGGAGGTGGTACATTAACTTTCCAACATCTAAATAAATTCGGTGATACATATCTTTTACACAGGAATAGGATGGGGCTGACCTTCAAAAGGAAGGTTATTTAAAGTGTTCCTCTCTCATATTCAGAGGCCTTTGAATTTTAACCTTTATGCTTTCAGGAAAATTGTTGCTGTTCCACCATAAAAAGCCAAATATGTTTTTGCAGTGATCACTATGGGTTGTTTTTCTGCAAGTTATTTTATTTTATAATTCTTTTTACCATAAAAAAGAAAATAACAATATCATGCTGTTTACTTAACTCCTGGTTGCTCAAATCTGAGCAAGACGACTCAATACATACTTCCCCCCTTTCTCCAAGCAGCCCACCTTACTGTACTGCTTTGCAACTTGCTGTTGATATTTTACAGTACCAAAAAAGAAAACTTGAGGCATAAAAAAAGATTTATAGCCTTCCAACTACTCTTCTATATGAGAACTGAACAACTGCATCTCTACCTGTACTCAGGAGTGCAGGAATCGTTACTCCTTCTGCATGTATCATGTTTTCCTTGTACATCAATTAAGAATTCACTCTTTCAGAATTTTTCCTGGGTGCCCACAATTAGAAAAATGAGAACGTTAATACAGCAAATGGCCTTGCCAAAAGCAACTTTCTTTTAGAACCAAACTGGATTTTTTTTTTTTTTTAATGAAGAATCTAGCAATCCACATCTCAGTAGTCTACTACATACTGATCCTCATCTTCCACACAAGCACACAACCCCCCTTTTGCTTTTAACTTTATTTGGCAAAGCATAAACTGCTCAGTGACTGGGACACACTTACACCGTAGTTACGGAGTTAAATCCACGTGCATCGCATCAGTAGTGAGCTGTAAACCAAATTTCAAGACTCCATTAATTAATTTTAGAAGAAAAGGGGAAATCACGTCTGTTATGTTCCACTTGAACAGCAATGTTTGATAAGAGTGGCCACCCACCTCTGATGTCTTGAAGTTTAATATATACAAATGCCTGGTTTTAAGGTAATAAAGCAGCTGATTGTATCTACTACATGCTAGTCTATGACACCATGTCAAAAGCTTAAAAAGGAATTTCATCTCCTTTTAGTAGCATCTAGCAGACATCGGAACACAGAAAACCTGGTATCACCTACGTAGTGTCATAAGGTGCACAGAAGCAGTTTTACCAAGGGACACAGGAGCCAAGAGAAGTGAGTGTTCAAGTACTCCCATCAAAATTAGAGTTCACAAGCTACAGGTCTTTATCTGCAGTTTTGCAGAAATTCACTTTGAACAGATGAAAGTAAAATAAAGGCATGTTAAATAAAACAGTGCCCACATAAAACTTTCCACCATTTCTTTATCAGATTTGCCTTGAGCATCTAAAAAAATAAAACAAACACCACGCTTTTCCATGCTGATAACAACAGTATAACAAAGTCCAAAACAAGCTGCAATGCTGTTGGTTTTCAAAAAGCTTTTAGAACTGGAGATGAGCAGTCCACTGTAACACTATGTTTGGGTCAAGATGATGGAGCTTTTACAATTCATCCCTGTAGAAAGAAAACACACACCGTTACGTTTATCCTCCCCTTGAAAATCATATTTTATAAGTTTTGATATTAAATCAGATTAAGTGCTCATGCACATCAGCAAAACTTCAGGAATCTCTTCAAGCATTTAAGAAAAAAAAAAAAACAAAACAAAGGATAAGGCAACAGTAATCCCGTATCATCTCATACTAGTATGTCATGTATCGTGAAATATGGGTCCCTCTATTTTACGTTTAATGAATCACTTGCTTTAATGAACATCCCCCGCACCGCACAGCTAGTTACACAGCTACCTGTCATCCAAACTGTCGGCTACATGCTGGCAAGACACTGAGCCAACTTACTAGACAGAGTACTGGCAGAACCCATGCCCTGTAGCTGCCAAGAAGGCAAGTTCAGCCTCAGCTGCAGTCTCTCAAGAAAGCTTGGAACACAATCTCACATCAGCGCCTCGCAGTTTGTCCCACCCATTTGAGTTCTCTGCAGAGGAGCTCCGTTCGCTCCTGAAGGAACTATGCTAAATCAGGACCAGGTTACGGAAACGGTGGGGCAGGGTGGGGGGCGTGTGTGCATGTTGAAAGGAGATTCAGATAGGGGAAAGGATGCATCAAGAAGTCTCTCTAAATCACTACAAGGAATCTAGAAAATGCAGGCTTCTGTTCCTGCAGGACATTTAAACCACATTGAAACAGGAAACCCATAGAACCCATATTCCAACAGTGACATTATCACCTGTTAGCAAATTGTTTAAGTATTTCTAAAGCATTAACTTTAATGCAAAATGTCAATCAAATCTGAAAGCTGTGCACTGCGCCGTTATGAATGTTGGAAAATTCAAACAGAAGTGTTTGCCTTTTTTCACACCCCCCCCCCCCCCCCCGGGCACAAGCGATCAATAAACTCACAATGAGTTCTCCGCAATTTTTCTTCTAGTAGGTGTGTCACCCTCATTAGCCAAAGCAAACACTGTCTGAATCAAGGAGAACTTCACTAATGTGATTGCTGGCTCAATACACAATAGTATTTCCAGCTATCATGCGAACTAACCCACAAAAATATAATGCTACATGCACAGAGGCAAAAGCTTTAAAGCTGAAGGCATTACCCTTCAGGAATCACATAGCATGGAATGACAGCATGCAAAACATTTTAAAAGCAACTGAAAAGGCTGTTGCAACCAGTGGTTAAATGACTAGTTTTGTAACACACCTGTTAGGGATGCAAACCTTGTCATTTGTTGGCAATAAATACTTGCATTCTTTGCACTTTGCACTGCCTTCTAATAGTGAGGTACTAATCATACAGCTTCAGAGTGTTGCAGTAATTACAGAAAGCAGAAAAAAGCAGAAGCAGGAAGAACACATCTTGGCAGGTGTAAAGAAAAATCTGTTCGTAGCCCAAGGTTTGGAAGGTCTCCATATTTGCCTGTTTCACAGAATGGGCATTTGCTTACTTTAAACAGATAAAAATAAACTAACATCTGATACTCAGTTTAAAATGCAGTGCCAGTGAATTTAGGACAAGTACTTCATTCATCCTTAATGCTTCCAGGAGCTGCATCCTCAGTTAATACGTACAACTTCAAAAAGCACACGTAAGTAACTACTACTGATATTGCTGGTTTAGTCTCATATGCCTAACTGCTGATGTGATTTTCATCCCGATTCCTATCATATAGTCTCACAGCTTTGTAAAAGCCTTGCCTTTTACTGTGACAAGTCAGTCTTAATCCTTTAAACCCAAGCAAGATCCTCAAGAAAATTTAAGCCTAAAAAAAAAAAAAATTAATCTTTACTTACTCTGAAACTATTAAACACGATAACTTTACTCAGCCTCAGATGATAGCGTTTTCTGCATACTGTTGCTAACACACTTAACATATTTGAAGCGTGGGTTGTTGGGTTTTTTTGCTTTTACAAAATGGTATTTGTACTTAGAATTCAAGTAAGCGATACTAACATGCCAATGTTTTAATTCTTGGTATTCTGCATTGCTTTAAGCTATTCCTGACCACATAATAATGTTCCCGTAAGTAAATCCTAGATGTCACTTTCAAAAATAAAGATGCTCATATTCTGTTTATCAGAACATTTACTGTATTAAGGGGATCAGCTTCCCTCAAGAGATTTTTTCACTTGCTTTTCACTACTCAATCTAACAGCATGCCAGCCCAAAACAATCCATCACGTATGTGTTAAAATTATGCAGCACTTATTTTCTACTGTTAATGAGAAGATGAGCTTATATGTGCACTAGTGGATTATTATATATGTTAGAAAGTTACAGAAAAATCTTAAATCATGAGGTAGGTAACACTTCTCAGCTTTCCACTTAATGTGAGCAGCCTGCAGGCTTAAATACCTATTGCAAGACGCCATCAGTTGATCCGAACTTCAGCTGTATGGATCAGAAGCTGCCAAGCTAAGAAGTCTACCAGGTTTCAACTACTGGTAAAAACCAGGATACTTGCCCGTCCTCCCAGTGGTAAAAGCTCTGTCCTGCTTTTACATGGCTTAAAAGCGAACTCAAGAGACAACTGCTGTTTCCTTGTTAAAATATCCTGTTGTCCTCCAGAGCCATAGGAAAGATCTACTAATTAATTTGTACTTTTGTCCCTTTTTCTGGCCAGGAGCATTTGCTGTGATTCTTATACAACTCACGTAATTTCCCTCCACCTCCATATGTGTACTCCTTCCAATCTGCTTACTAGTTCCTGCTTAGTAAGCAATGCATATATTTATAGTTTTTAAGTCATCACAATAGTCCTTCTCAGACCCTTGAAATCCTAGCAAGAGAATCACTCATCTAATATTGTCAATTGAGGCATCAAAGCAACTTTATAAACTCAAGTTAAAGCAAATTTCAGAAGCCGTTAGCTCAAAATTACCGTTCTAAAAATAAATTTAAGAAAGTTTGAAAAATTTTGGCTTACTAGAAGGGAAAACGTATACAGGAATATTCCGCACTTCCCGTTGGGAGTATCCAACAACAAACTAAGAAACATTCTCAGAAAAATCTAATCGGTAACATTCCAGATAAATGTCAGAGTTCTTTGTGGGGGAGGAAAAAAAAAAAAAAAAAAAAAATCACAAATCTTATCAACAATAGGAAATAACAGAGAAGTTTGGGATACAGGTAAGTTTTGTGATCTGTCTCTACCTCTTTGGTGGAAGACATTAAAATTAAATATTTGAACAAGCATTTACAAATTTGTCTGAAATCCGTAACTCACTTTTTGATCCACTTCAGTTTTCTTGTCATTAGGCAGCATTTGACTTTCCCTTTTTGATACATCATTCATCTATGAAAAATATGCTGTCATTACTACTAATACTGTATTTCCAATTCATATTAGGCTACACTCAACTTCAGTATCTACTCAATGTTTCAGAAGCCAATTATTTCTCCCTTTGTAACTTTAAAGGTAACTAGACAGAATATTTGGACTTGTAGCAGTTTACTCTGGAAAGGTGCTGTTATAAAGTTATTTATTATTTGTTGTGATTGATCGTCAACTCGAGAGAGCTGAAATGACAAAGAAAAATTTTCACTGCAACCTACTATATGGGTTACATCACATGCATTGTTACATAATACATACATTTAACCTAAAATATTTTGTGCAGAGATTCTTTTTGCCAAAGTAAAATAAAAACTTTAACCACAATCGCTACTCTGCATAGCCTAAGGAATTCTGGGCAAACAATTCCTGCTAATTTCAACTGAAATTAGATAACTAGCTTGTCAGGGGCATTTGAAACACTGAGTAAGAGTTTCTCAGCAGAAACATATTAAAATATTTCCCAATAAATACGTTTTCCAAAAGGGTGCTTAATCATGTTGTATGTATAGATAAGTCAAACAAAGTAACAGCCCCAGTCTCGCCACTGCATTTTTTTCAGAAAGGTTATACTGTCACTATAATTTTGTATTTTATCAGCAAATACGAATTTAGCATGACATTCGTAAGTAATTTCTACTAATGCAATATTTTCCGTTAAAAAAGTAGTTAACTTTTTAAAACAGATGCCTGTTTGGAAATAAAATCCAAGATTGCAACAGAGACACTTGCTAACTGTTCCTTACATTGTTATTCTCTTACTTCTCTTTGTATCAGAAATAGCATGACCAGCAGGAGTAGGGAAGGGATCGTGCCCCTGTACTTGGTACTGGTGAGGCTGCACCTCAAGTACTGGGTGCAGTTTTGGGCCCCTCACTACAAGAAAGACATTGAGGTGCTGGAGCGTGTCCAGAGAAGGGCAATGCAGCTGGTGAAGGGTCTGGAGAACAGGTCTTGTGAGGAGCGGCTGAGGGAACTGGGGCTGTTTAGTCTGGAGGAGAGGAGGCTGAGAGAGACCTTATCGCTCTCTACAGCTACCTGAGAGGAGGTTGTAGTGAGGTGGGTGTCAGCCTCTTCTCCCAAGTAACAAGCAACAGGACAAGAGGAAATGGCTTCAAGTTGCACCAGGGGAGGTTTAGATTGGACATGGGGAAAAAATTTCTTTACTGAAAGGGTTGTCAAGCATTGGAACAGGCTGCCCAGGGACGTGGTGACGTCACCATCCCTGGAGGTGTTCAAAAGAAGAGTTGATGTGGTGCTAGGGAACATGGTTTAGTGGTGGACTTGGCAGCGCTGGGTTAATGGTTGGACTTAATGATCTTAAAGGTCTTTTCCAATCTAAATGATTCTATGATTCTTTAAATTATCTGTCCATATAAGTAGTAAGTGAACTCTCAGAGAAGTAAACCCAGAGGTATCCTAATTCACACAAGAACTACCAATAAGGTAGCCAATAAGCTGTGTTCTCAACTGTGCAGCACAAGAGGTCTTTTCTCCTCGCTACTTATCAGTAAGAAGAAAACCCTATTAATAACTGCAAAGTTTTATGTGAAAGGATAAACATCCTTACCAGCACAACCACATAAGTGGGCAGCTACTGCTGGACCTCTGGTACACTAATGCATTTCATTTTGTACCAGAGAGAGGGTCCTGTGTATATTC
This sequence comes from Leptosomus discolor, assembly GCF_034619465.1. Taxonomy (NCBI): domain Eukaryota; kingdom Metazoa; phylum Chordata; class Aves; order Leptosomiformes; family Leptosomidae; genus Leptosomus; species Leptosomus discolor. The sequence goes on along the minus strand of NC_141392.1, from coordinate 55,489,176 downwards.
TACTTCCAAATGTCCCATTGAGTCACATTTGAGAAGATTCCTACTAATATTTGGGGCTTAAAAATACTACCGCAGCTGACCCAAACTAGAAAATTATGGACTAAATTTAAAGAAATCAAATAATATTCACAAAATAAGATTCTTTATTTAGCACCACAACATCAATTTATCAAAATCCAAGGAGTATTTTCCTTCCAGCTAGTCCAGATTTTCTTTTGCTACAAGTTCCAGTTTTACATAGTGAAGAATGATGCAAAATGACTGAAGGTAGGTATGATCTCAAACACCGCTTGGAAATCTGTCGTGCTGCTCTGTACGGAGCATCTTGCACCCCTAGTATGGAACTGTGCTAACTTCTCCAACATGTGAATGGCTAAGCAAACATTCAAGTGGCTTCTTTCTTGCCAACTGGAAGGTCTGCTAGCCTAGGAAAATGCTGCTGGCCTACCGACTGTATTTCGTGAAGGAACACCAATTCTTAATGTGATGAACAGCTACCTGCATAAGAAATGAAATCGCATAACATAATATAAACTAAGAGAATGACAAGCTAAACACACAGAATTCTTGAGCTACTCAAAAAAAAAAAAAAGATTGTTGAATTAATTTTAGATTTACAATTAGAGTCTCTCACAGACTACCTCCTTACCTACAGAAAGACCTCAAGATGCTCTTTCAGAGGAGTCTCTAATTGATCTCTGCTCACAGGCCCCCAAAAATTTAGGTAAGATAAACTGAAATCTAGGACGTGCAGAAAAAAATACCTCTTTAATCTTTGATGCTAACATAGATAACAAATGCTGTTGCATAATTAGGAGTTTCCTTAGCAGCAGCTGCAAGCTATCCACTTGGGACTAACCAATAAGGAGAAACAACAAAAGAGACAGATGTGACCTACTGTAAGGTCAGCAGCGCACTGGCTGCTTGAGTTATCCTTGAGAAGGAAATAGAAATTGTCTTCAGAACTCAAAAGGGACAATTAAATAAAATACAAGCATCACAAGAAGTGGACTTCTGAGATTTCCTTTAACAGAGATTTCCAAGTCTGAACCAAACTTAACTGTACATAGCAAGAAAAAGCCTCTACGTCCCTGTAGTGATCAAGGTAACCCTTCAGGCTAAGCACTTGCCTTTTCTGATAACACCAGTGTATATACTTAACACTTAAATTAAAAAGAAATAAAAGTCAAGAAGTATTTCAGAAAAGAGCAAAAACCAGTAAGAAAAACCAGGGAAGAGAACCCCACCAAACTCATGGCCAAAGAAGGCCCAAAGACAATCTATTACTTCTTCCTGAGCTAGCAGAGAAAACAGAGTACAAAACTGCACAGGAAAGTGCAAAGACCTTAGAATTCTAATCCTTAAGACACTACACCACCTTCACTAGCAGAAGAGGACAACCACTGTCATTCCAGAAACCCTTCTTATAAACAGTGTTTATTGAACACACATTGCTCCTACGACAAAACCCCAATTGCTACTATAATCAGATCAGGTGGAAAGGCAGAAAAATGTCTAAAACCTCTCTGGAAAAAGGAAAGCTTAAGACAACTGCTTCTCTCTTCTAGAGTAAGCAGAGCACAGGCACCAAACTTGAATAAAGTCCACCACATTTGCCAGAGGAGGAAGTCGATGACAAAGCAAGACTTCCAAAGCCTTACAAGAGCCAGGAAACCCCTGAGTACCATGCTGAGGGAATATGGGCAATATTCGAGGACAAAATATTAATTTGCATAACAAATACAAAACATCTGAATAGCGAGCATGCTTCACAAGCTTTGAACTAAGTAGTAACTCATTAAAGTTGTTCTAAGAGTAATTTGTACACGTGGCTATACAGTAATCCAAGAAACACTGAAATGAGGTTTCAACAAGCGGCAGTAACGCAAACTGCTTTATTTGTACTTTTAATGGACATTTTGATAGCTTAAACTTCAAGTATTCATGCATCCAAATCACAGGCTATACTCCAGAATATCAAGGGAAAAAAAACAAAACCTCTAAATTTAGGAGATATAAAGCTCAAGAGTTGTTTTCAGAACTCAATATACATCTATGGACTTCAATTAACGCAGATAATACAATCACAAATGTTTTCTGCCAGGAAGCAAAACAGGACTGCTGCTTTGTTCATTCACATGCTAATGCCTAGCGTGGTTTAAGCTGACAGCTGTGTTATGTCTATGTTACTGGCTGTTCAATTCAGCAAATTGGAAGGTTTACTACCTCTAGAAAGGCCTTTGGAGTTTGCTGTGTTGGCGAACACAAATACATCCCCATCAGAGACTGTTGACAGACTTTTAATAACATGTCTGAGAATTTTCTGAACACTATTCAACTACTCTTACACTTTAGGGAAGAAAGGATTACCTTCTCCACTTTCTGCTACCTAGGGGCTGAGGAAAAAGTGCTCGCAAGATTCTCTGTGTTTCTCACACAGGATTTTACAAAGATTTTTCTTCATTTGTGATATTTCAGAAAAATAAAAAATGAACACCCAATTACCACTAAATTACAGGACAAAACAGTATTTATTCTTAAGTAGCATTTTACACTTTACCCTAATTACGGGGCACGCTAGTTAGAAAAAGTTCATTAGAAGGGAAGTTTAAATTTAGAAGATACTGTGTTCAAAACAACAAATAAGAAACTTCAACACACCAAGGCTAAAGAAAACATGTCCAAAACAGACAAAGTGCAACCCATGCAATATTTTCCTTCCACTTTTAAATTAATTCAAACTTAGCATAACCTCCTTTTGGTGATGTAGTAATGCAGACTGAGTCACATTTCATGGTATGGAGGAGCAGAAAGCAATGACAGCAGCAAAGGCAGGCCTTGCAGTCTATCTGCTTAAAATTCACACCCTTTCACCTTGCGTGTGTGTGGAAGAAGTAAGTGGAACAGAAAATCACTTCCACCTGGACCACTGCTTCTCTTTATCTGTTAAAGGCACATATATCACTCCCATCAGAGGCTTCATTTTGACACTGCCATCTTCTAGTTTGTCATACTGTTCAAGCATCTGGTTTCCCCCTGCAGGGCCAACTGGTAATATCAATCTTCCGCCAGGCTTTAACTGATCTATAAGCTAGAACACAACACAGAAATTAGAATGTAATCAGCCACTTCAGAGAAGCTGGAGTCAAAGTTTGTTACATGAGATTAATAGCTTTGCCACAATTTATCTATCTACTATTATGCAGTAGGTAACTGCTCCAATTAGGAAAAATAAAAAAATGCACTGAAAATGAAAAGTATCACAACAACATGGAATTACAGACATTCACAATAATTCCATACAATTAAAAAAAGGTAAATAGTAATTGGATTAACTGGGTTGGTTGCAGCTTTAGTTTCTACATAAGAGGGGAAAAGTATGTAGATCAAATTATTTTTACAGTAGGCTCAATCTTTTTAAACTCCCAGTTTTAACTGTTTGATACTTATTGTACATCAGTACAGGCCCATTGTCTAACATTCTTCGGGTAACTGATCTCCCGTTAAGCTCTCAGAATAAGATTTGAGATTTGTGACTTTTAAAAAAAAAAAAATTTATTTATCTTCCTGGAATAATTTTAAGTTGTCTACAATATACCTACTACCCAACAGCTCCTCTTCCATTCTGTGAATGGAAGAGCATTTTATGAAAGTAGTGTAAAACATATGAACAGTAAGATAAGTAACAGAGTATGCAAAAGAAATGCTTGGGTTTGGTTTTTTTTTTTTGCGTTTATAATTAAAGGCGGCAGCTAACTACCGTAGTCCCAAGGAAAATTCAGTACTTCCCAGACACCATGAAAAAAAAAACCCCTCAATCCCTGTTAACTAACAAAAGCTATAATTAAGAACTGTTTCATTCACTAATAAGCTTTAAATTACCTTTTAAATTGTCATCTGTCAAGAATTTGCTGGGAACACCCTCCAAACACACACCCCAAAGTAAAATTAAAAAAAAAAAAACAACAACCAAACAACAGCAAATGTCTGGAAATGTCTAACCTGTCTATAGCACCTCAAACCTCCAGTCCTTCACTACCCCTCAGTTAAGATTCAGATTTAAAAAAAACTTAATGGGTATCTAGCACATCAAAATCACGCTATACATTCCCATTTGCTTGATGAAAGGAAGAGCAAAAAAAAGAAATGTTATCTGCAATAACGGATTTCATGCGTGCACACTCTAAAGTCCCTAGTTACTCTTCAGCTTCTCTAGTAAGAACTGCCCTGGATCCACTCTGAAAGCTACAAACACATGTCATTGTTCATACTTCCAGCTGAGCATGTTACTTTTCCAACAGGCTCAACACCTTGGAGCCTGGGAAACAAATACTTATAATTTGTAACTCAATGTTTGATAAAACTAAATTAATTTATTAAATAAAATGCTCCAGTTCATTGTTGTAATAGAGGGTTGTGCACAAGTCATTTTAAAATATGTTTATTTAGAGAAGAGTTATTAGAACTTACAGCTTTTGCAAACCAAAAGGAAGCCCCGTTATAACAGAAACAAAAAAACCCATACCATACAGTAATACCACATTGCCCACCAAGACTCCCAGCAGTGCAAATCTATGAAGTATTTTACATATACAGGCACATAAAACATAAAGGCTTGCTTACTGCTTGGGGCACAACTGGTGCTGCAGCTCCTACATGAATCGCATCATAGGGAGCTTCTTCTGCATATCCCATTCTTCCATCGCCCACTGCAAGAAAACACTTTTTTTGTTTAAATTTTTTCAAAAGGAGTGAATTAACCAGCTGATCTGCCATATCTATAGGTAGATAAAAAGCTATGCTCAGATTTCAACTAAAATTCTGCTGAGCAGTAATAACGTGACGAAGTCAGTTTAAAAATATTAACACAGTTGTAAAATAGATGCAACAAAACACCGTCATACGTACATATACACACTTACAAGAGATACAAAATACTACTGAAGCACCTGAAATGATAAAGTGTGGCTTTACAATCAAAGTTCTTGGAAATATGTGGTCCACCTAGAAAAGATATTTAAGTACTTATGTGCCCTACCATTCCAATGCAGGTGACTTTTCCTCTCATTTACCCTCTTAGAACATATACTTTGCTTTCCCTTCACACACAACATTCCTTAAATATAATGCGAATCATAAGTCCAAAGCATTAAACCTCAGATGCACATACCAGATGACTCCAAAGGTGAAGAAAAGACAAAGCAAGTGTTCACACACCTATAACTGAACTGCCAGTTGAAATAAAAGTCCACACCTACTTTCTGCCTTCCAACAACTCACAAGGCAGGAAAAATACACGATGGCCATAGCAGGTTTCATTTTGACCTCAGTGATAGGGAGGGCCACCTGGATGGTAACACCACCCTTAAATACCCAAGAGTGCACAGGAAGATCTGGACAGCTCCTTGAAACAATCAAAACTGTGGAGTTTGTAATCTTTCATATTAGGTCCTGAAGCAAGACCTTTCAAGGACCTCCTACACCCAAAGCCTACGGACAGTAGCTGAGAAGCCGTTTATTTCCTCCTATCATCAATTCTGACCAGCGCAAGCTCCAACCAAAGGCCACAGGCAGAAGCTGCCAAACAAGACCTACCAGTGCTTCAAGAGAACTCATGCCTATCACCAACTCCACTAAGTCAGCTTTTATTACTGTTGCCAGTGATGAAAGTTACAGTATTTCCAGGGTTTAATATCTCTGACTCTGCAGAAGTCCGTTCTACTGGAACAACCACCCCAAAGCAGTTGAGTATATACTTTATATTTGCTTGTATCTTAGTAGCACTGCACACCTTCTCTGAAGAGGAAGCAGTGATGTGTTACTGTATCAAGCCACTGTTCCATCAGAGAAGGTAATGGAGAAAGACTTCTTTAGCTCAAACATACAAAGATACCGCTCTGAATGATGTTAACTACACAGTGAGACAGACCATTCCCTAAGATGTAGCAGTAGACATTAGAAGCAGTGATCTCCAGCACTGCTGGCAAAAGAAGAGATTGCTAAGTTGAAGAAACAGCTGTGAAAGAAACTGCTAAGTTGTCTTCTGAAGAAGAAAGTACGTATTCTGATACTTAAATGCACCTTGTGCACTGTATAGAGGAGTCTGAATCTGACTTCTGGACATCTCACCACTTCACCAACAGTGGTAAAAGAGACCCAAAACATCTAAACCCTTTGCTTGTAGAATCAACAGTTCAAACCAAAGCTACCATCTTCAGAATCAGCACACACGCACAAAAAAAAAATAAATCATGCTCCATGCTCCTACATAGGCATGAAGCACAGCGTGACTCTTCTCTTTTAAGATCCACAAAAATTCTCCTGGCTACAGCAGTCCGGTATATATCCATCCTCAATGGGAACACACTTTTGGATATCCAGAAGATTAAAAAAAATGTTAAGTAAAAGTTAAGTTTGCATTCATATATTCTGTGTTTTACAAATTATTATATTATTCAATGTCCAAGTGGAAACAGCAGCCCAAATTTTGAGCTTGTGCTTACATCCTGAATAACATCACCTACCCTACTCAGATGTCCAGCTACACACAGCCTGGTAGTGAAGTAATCATGGTGGCAGGTGGTGACAAGGGGAGAAGTAGCGTCAGGACTTTCTATCATAAAAGGGTTTTGTAACTTGTTTTTGAACCCAGACCTGATATGCTGATCATGGTACTTGAGCCTTCAGTGTCTTTATGCAGACCTGTTTCACACAGAGTTGCAGCATAAGCACAGAAACAGAAGAAAACTACTTCACTGTGGTTAGAATACCCTCATCCCCTCTGGCTATGTCTGCATCAGCAAATAGTGCAGTACAATAGAAGCAGATCTGTACAGCAAAATAGTTTTTGCTGAGAACTTGATGTCCATGCAACATATGCATTTCAGAATGATCGCTCTGGTCTAGTTCTAGTCTTATCGGCTTAATATCCATTAACGTATCAAACATATTTGGTTGCTTCTGAGAGCACATAATCCAGTCTAGATTCATCCAAAAGGAATCAAAGTTTATGCTTTCCAGGAGTATTCTCATGTGACCTAAACTGTGGTAAGTGGAAGCAGTTGAGAGATTCACCTCAAAGGCACTCTCCTGGTTTTAAGAAAAAACAAAGCAAGCCACACAAAAAAGGCAAAAACCACCACAAACTAATACAGACATACCCTAAACACACCTATCCAAGTTCTCAGTGCAGTTCTATTACTGAGGCAACCCAAAATAACAGATGCTTCTGAAATGCAGTTATGGCATATCCAAGGTGTGACAAAGCAACAGGGAATGTCTGAAGCAACTGACTTACCAAGTCTCAATTCATACAGTTCCCATCACCAATCAACCAGGGTTTTCAGGGGGGTTTTTGATTGTATGTTGGGGAGGGAAGTGTTTGGGGTTTTTCTGTTTTGTTTTTAAAAATAGCTCTGTCTGGATTCTAGCTCCAGATCAAAGAGCTTCCAGAAATCCAGCACAGTTGAAACATTCTTCTCCACCTAATTCACAGAAGCGCTACTTCTCCATCTGTACTTTTAAAAAATGTACCTCACAACAAAACTGTTCAGAAGTCTCTTGGTCATCCTGCTACACAGTCAAACATAACATAGATGATGATGTTTACTTAGAATTCCAGACTCCCAAGAGCATCGGAGTTTGTTTCAGGTGTAACCAGAAGCATAACTCCAAATGGCTCTTGTACAGCAACAATGGAATTATCCCTCCATTCCCCCTCTCCAGGCCCAACAGTCTTTTCCAAGAAAGTTTAAGGCATAAGTGTTCTCAGTGAGGGATACTGCATTTTATATACAAACACACGTGTTGATTGGCTTATTTAAAAGATTTAGAAGAGTCCCTCATTTACAAAAAAGAGATCAAGAATCAAAATGGTAATTAAGGCAAGAGCCAAACATCACATAATCATTTTCCCAAGTGATTTTGTAAGAAGACTCAAAATAATCCAGACCTTCAACTTCTTTTTATAAACTTAATAAACAGAATGATAACGAAGAGAACGCTTTCTTCCTGACAGCTTTCCATCATCTTTAAAAAAATAAAAGCAACTTTTTCTTTTTAGTAAAAAAAAATAAAATTAAACACTTCACTGTCCCTATATAATTTTAGCATTATTTCCTCTCAGTATCTCTGAATGAATTAGTTTGGTGTCAATTAATCACTTCCCTAAAACAAGTGAAAAACTTCAGTGATGCATACTGACAATCTAGTACTTTTTTCACTCAACTCTGAGTGCAGCCTTCTCAATTACTGTATCACAAGTATGAAGGCTTAGTTAAAACACTCAAATTTAGATGACAGGACATTTATTCAAGGAAAGTTGTGAATTCAACCCAATTTTAAATTACAAATTTAACATGACAGATCTTCAGCATGTACAGAATTTTCACCGGAAAACACTTCCCTGCTAAGCTTCTCTAACAGAAGGATTACATATTCTTTAAGAGTACCAGAAGCCATATTCTCAAAATTGTGTGAAGATGATATTTTTCAAAGGCCTAAAGACAACTTTAAAATTTTCATTTGGTTCTTCTTTCTTTGGTTTAACTTCTTGTATTAGAATTTTTAATCACATCCAATTCCAGTCATTTTCAACCAGCTGCTAGAAAGAATATCAGTTTAATTAGTAAGTATATCAGTCTGATGCTCACCAATCAGTTTCACTCTTCCTGAAGACAGCAATGTGGGATCATCTTTTTTGACATTATTTATTGAGTCATCTACTAGTTCTTTGATATGATCAATTCCTACAACTTGTCCTTTGGGACCAACCTGGAATAAAAATATACAGTTGAATAATTTCTGCTAGTTTTGATTTATTTATAGAATTACTATTTCTATCTCCTGAGCCCATTTCTCTAAAAATAAAAACAAAAACAGTGAAGTGGTACTATATTTTCACAATGTTATTAAAACTACTGCTTGGAATGACACATCCTGACTGCTAGAAGCAACTGGTAATTAAAGTTTGTCAGTACAGTCTTATAAATGCTTGTTATAGTCATCTTTTTGATATGCTGTTCAGTTAAGTTATACTATTAGTGGAGAGTTCTTTGAATTTTTAGACGTTAAATCTGATCATGAGTGTTTGCATTACCTGCAACGAAAGTAAGGACTTCCAGGGACAAACACTAGACCTAATCTCCTTTCATGTTGAATAAACTTAAAGATTAAGGTTTTTCTAGAGAAGACCTTACTTTAAGGAAAACAGTAAGTCATGCATTTTATTCTAAGTTATCTCAAGAGCCCTATTCTTTCAGAAGCAAATGCAGCCATTAACAGTCAGGGACAAACTACCTTCCACCTACCCCTGCATTCATGAATCTACTTTCACTTGTACAGCTCTCTTCCACAGGAAGAGTGGAACTTTTGAGAGCTCATAACTCACAAAAGGTCACAAAAGATCTGTGTATTCTAAGGGCAAAAAATGCCTACTAACAAAAACCTCTCCACTACAGGTATTTCTTCTGGAATTGTGTTTTTATTCCAGAGAAATTATTCCAACTTTAGAGAGAGGAGAAAAAGAATCCAAATCTTAAAATCCTATCATTTTTAACAGGATTCAACTCAAAGAACCCAACGGCAGAGTATGTCCTAGCAACCCATGTTGTCATACAACTTTGTCTTTGGACACATTTGAATGCATTGGTTATGTTTCAGTATCTTACATTTTAATGTTGCCAAAACACAGAAAATTAGTAACTGGTAATCGATATCACGAGGATTTTTTTTCTGTTTTACAGAAGTCTTATGTTAAAAACATCAAAAGAGCAGCATCATCTCTTGTTTTTCAAGTGGAAGACCACCAGCCTAGCCTTTGAAACAGAGCAAGACACATGGCAAGTTTTCACTATGACAACCACAGGTTGCTATTTGGAGGAATGCTGGCAGTAAGTTGTACCAGGAGCTGGCAAAAGATCCCGTGTAGTCCAAAGGGTAACATCATAGAAATTAAAATTTAGCAAAACAGTCATAGCATGAAATGGCCTGATATAAAGTAAAAGAGCCTCCTGCTGCATGTCACAGCTCATTACCCTATTTCTGAGTCCTCACCAATTACCTCTGTCTATTACCCTGGAACTTTGAAGCATGTGCCATCGAGACAATAGTAAAATGGCAGTTTTTGGCATCTCCATGCTCTGTTTGGGACAAAAATATACCCCACTTTCTGTAATTCCAGTACTTACAGGATGAAAACTAGCATTCATTTAGCTTGCCAGCAACATTTAATAGCGAATAAACTTAAGTTTGTATGCTGTGTAGGTAAGTTTACCACAGCAGTTTAGCATGGAAACCCAAACAAAAATCTTAAAGGTGCTTTACTAGTCTAAGTAAACATAAAGCTCTCACAGAAGTACTACAAATGTGATTATCATCTGAGGAGCAAAGCTGTCATGGCATCAGTGTGCACTCAGGTACTTGTGCCACAAATGCGAGCTACTCATTCTAGATCTCAAGTAGACCGAGAAGCCACACCCACATGATCCAGTAAGCACATCCCCAATTGAATTTTGATAGCAAAACAATTCACCATCATTCCGCATAATATACTGCTTTCAAGCTTTTATTTACTGTTAGAAAGAACTTTACAGAGAAAGTCAGAGCAGTAGTACTGTCTTATCTACATTCATTCAAGTGGATAAAGCAAGATCCATCTCGCACAGCAGTAACGCTATCAAACAGAACAAAAGCATTTATCCAATGTTTCACAAAACACATGTCTGTAAGGCATTCCACAGCATACCACCAAGGGGGATTCAGAAAAAGAACAAGACATTCATATGGCAATAAAAAGATAGTATGATTAACCCCAAAATTGGAAAGATAATTCCTTTTTGTGGTAACTTTGACTTCTCTGCAGATGTTTTCAGACTTCCTTTTACAGCTGTCTTAAATGGAAAAATTGCACAACCACACCTTAGCATGTCTTACCGAAAATGGCCATTCCTCTATGCATTGTAACTTTTCAGTGAGAAATACACAAAAATTTGTTTTAACTCTTGCAGGCTCAGAGTTCCTATGCCTGTTAATAGCGCTTGATTATTGACTACAAAGTGAGACTAAACATAACAGGTAGAAAGTTGAGTAGTGACGTTTTAAGATTTCCTTTAAACTGCAGTTTGGCTAACTTATTTCAATACAATTTTTTTTTTTAACTAACACTTAAAAAACCTAAGTACTTTTGCTAGTGCATTGCCCAGTCCCAAACATTCTTATCTAATTCTTAACACAGGAAACCAGAAGCGATAGCAAACTCAGTAGATCAGTGCTTGAAAACAGAAAACTAAGTAGCAAAAAACCCCCATATGAGAATATATCATATACATTACCATATTCCAAATTAACTTCTCAGAAAGACAGAAATTAATATCTACGTGGCAGTTTAATGAAGGTCTCTGCTAGTTACAAAGCAATGCTAAAGTACTAGAATGGAGAAGGAAGAACTGATTATATTCCACTACATCAATCACTAACAGTACTGTAGCTATATCCATCAAGACAAATTTTTTTCCTTTTTTTCCTGATATAAGATAGGGTGGAACACAGAGAATTCCTCACATACAGGTTGAACAACCCAGAGATTAAGTTACTTGGAGAATATATAAAAAGAATATAAACTAATATTTAACTTAGAAAAGACTAAATGGATACCTATAGTGATGCTCATGTAGTACAGTAACAAGGAAGTTAAATTCAAAGACAATTTATATACATACAATACATTTTCCTGCTGATATAGGATTCTCTTAGGTCTCACTAAGCTCTCGTCATAGCAGGAAGACATGACAATTGATGAGAATGAGAACATTCATAGCCACACAAGATAATGTAAAAATTGGGCTGGACAAGACAAACACCTCCTCCCTTCAAGCTGCAAAGCAACCACTAAAATGTAATCAGGAAAAAACTTCCCCTCTAGGCAGCTTCTTCACCATCACACAATTTACTGGACCCTTTAACTCAACCCTCTAGTATCAGCTGGGGTAAGAAATGGGTACTAATCACACCCAGGAGAGTAAATTATTTCCTGTATAATATACATGAGTCCACTGTATAAAGGATGCTTTCTTCTCCCCCCCCTTTAATTCTGAGTTACACTGCAGTTCAAGCAGTTCTGATGGTCAAGTGATTAAACTAAATATCTCACCATTCGTGAAAAGCATGCTGTAAGGATTCCACTTCCAGATCCTACATCAAGTGCTTTGGCTCCTTCATGTAACTGATCAGACAGAAGTTCAAGTGCATATGCATGCTAAGAGAAGACGACAGAGACAGAAAATATTTTAAGTGTCTATTTTACTCAATATATGCTCATTTCTTCAGAGATTTTGGGCAATGCACTGAGGATTCACGTAAAAAATTTCAGAATTATTTTCTATTACAAAAAAAAGCAGGAGAGGAGTTAACTACATGATATAATCGTTGTTATTTCATTGACTTCAACAAATTGTGAGTGTGCACATATTTATTTAATTCAGCATGTAGAGATACAAACTCATCCGAGCATTCAAGCTTCTAGCACACACTCAGTTTATATAGTTATTGGGAGAGAGACCATGAATCAATTTAACTCTCTTCAGGGCTCTTACTGTTCTGGCAGCATATGGCTCGAAAAATTTAGCTTATTATTACGCTATATACATTGGAATAGACTGGGACAGAGGCTAGCTGGGAAGGCAGCAGCCCTGGAGCATCAACGAAAATGGCTATCAAAACTGCCTCTTGTACTACCTGCACACTTGCTGAATCAAAAAGTAGGAAACAGAAGATGTCTCTGTTACAAGGGCAGGTAGCCAGGCTCATATATGAAATGCATTAGTCTACAGACATGCCTCATGAGTTTTGCTTTCCTGCATGGTGGACCAGTACGCAAACTAAGCTTAGGTCGCACACTAAAAAAAAAAAAACAACAATTCTTCCATTAACGTTTCAGAGAGAGACATTACCACACTCTTATGTCTTAACCCACCACACCCAGAAAACACAAACAGAACACTGATTGTTAACGTTTGCTTAGAGGATACATTTCCTTTTTGCCCTAACACTTCATCTACTACTGCTCAGCATAGGATAATTCAGAAATGACAACTTAGGTGAGTTAAAAATTTTGAAAAAATAATAATATTTATTTTCCCTAGCCACTGTACTTCTTTCTCTGTTTTCCCTTGAATAAAATCGTTAACATTTCTATACAAAATTCCTGAGTTTTTTTTTATATTGTTAACTAAGTAAATTCTAACAGAACCCAGTAGTTTTCAGTCAAGAGGAGCAGACTTTCACTATGTTTTGACACTTCTCAATCATTGCAAGGAGAAAATATACGCTTCTATTCATCCTTCACCTCAAATAAAGAAACACAGAAAAATTACATCTGTGCTGGATCTAGGTACTCTTAACACTCAGCCATGGATGCCCTGGTCCCAACCCCCCCGACAAAAACCTGCATCTCAGTGCAATGTGTTTTTTTTTTTTTCTATCCAAAGAATTAAAGGCATTACAGCAATATCATAGCACAGAAATCACCGTCATCCACCCCTGAATTCTTGTATTTTTATAAATTACTGAATCAGAGTAATTTTGGTTGGAAACTACCTCTGGAAATCCTGTGGTCCAACCCTCTTTCAACACAGAGGCAATTTAAATTAGGCTGCTTAGAGCCCTGTCCAGTCAGCTTCTTTGTATATAAAAGAACAGAATTTCCACAATCTGCGAAACCTGTTCCAGTGCTTAACTACCCTCAATGGGATTTTTTTTCCCACGCTAGAAATTAATCAGCATTTCCCATGTTGCATTTTTTTGTCCTCCATCCCTCATCCTTTCACTGTACATCTCTAAGAACAGCCTGGCTCAATCTTCTCTGTGCCCTCCCACTAGGCATTTCACAACAGCATCACTGCAATCAAGTGTTCATTAAATTTGCTAGGATAAGTACTTTATTTCAGAAGCATTTGGAAGTTTATAAAATCATCTATAGTAATCACATAAGTTTAAAGCTTACCATATGTGGAGCACTGATTGTTGCTTGGAAACCTGTAAAACAAGAAAATGGAAGAACATGTTTGTTGTTCAGACAGCAACCTTGCAATCTTTATCACCTCGACTGTAAAATGCAGTAACTCATCTGTCGCCCCCATTCAGGGTACTATGCATGTGCACAGTTACGTAGGTACGTTACTTCAGAAGTGAGTTAAGGTACATCATCTGAAAGCTAAGCCACATCAACTCTGGACAGGGGGGAAAAAAAAGGTTCTATCCTTGATCTCATTTACAATCTCCATTTTGTCACTATATTGCCTTAGCTTGATCAAGTATGTTGAATTCGGAGAAGTGATGTCTCTCAGAACAACGTAATGCCTTTTTCCACTCAGTCCCCATGTAAAAACCTGAATTTGTTACTTTGAGTTTGATGTGGTGGGGACCATAAAACTTTGAATTTTCCTACATAACTAATAAAATGCTAATACAAATCATAATTCTCACCACTCACTATTAAAGAAAAAAAATCAAGAATTTTCCCATACGAATAATGAAATCCTATTACAATCCATAGTTTTCACCACCCACTATTTAAGAGGAAAAAAAAAATCAAGAAAAAATAAATAAGTACATTCTTATTTCATATTTTCATAATATGAAAATATTATGAACTTCATATAAGTTCATTCTTATAATCAATTCTCCTGGCTTGGAAAGATAAAACTGGGATCTGGATGGGAAACAACTGTCCTATCAATAGATCTTCCCATTCAAAGCCTATTTTTATATTTAAAAAAAAACCAAACCACACTGATCTCAACCAACTAATTTCTGTAGAGAGAGACTGTTTCCAACATAAAAATCATTTGTATCCAGTTTAAGTATTTAAACATCAGCTGCACCACCACAAATTGCTGTGGTTTAAAAAATAAATACATATTTACACATATTAATATTGACTAAAAACCATCTATCTACCTGATGTATCCAAACTGCATTCCATAACAAGTTGAAACTTAGCTAAAAGGTATGGAATAAACTGATACAGAACTAAAGCTTCCAAATTTAAAATTTTAAAAATTGAGTCCACGTTCTTAACATACATGTGACAAAGGCAGTCACAGCTACGTAAACTAGACTACTTCAATAATTTTTAAAACTTGCTCTTACCTATAGACTGTGGAGAATCCATGTAAGGGTTGTATTTTGCATAGTGGCAACGGTCTGTAGCCAGCATTACTTCAAACACCTTGTCTGACTTGATGATTCCATTTTCTATAATTAAACAAATAAATAAAATTGAAGGCATTCTTTCTCTTCTGCATAGCAAGAGCATGTGCAATACGTGAATATATTCCTAATATTGTGAGAAATCAAGCTACCTTACCCTCTCTAACACTCTAACCGTCATCATACTAGAATTTAAGCTGTGGCCCATAGCTGTGGCCAGCAACCTTTGAACAAGACCCTCCCAGCAGTTACAGATGCTTTTCTGAAACAGTAGAGACCATTTGCAAGGATCTATCCCCTAGAAAAACTCAATTTTATGCACACGGTTGATACTCCTGAAAACATCCTCAGTAAGGAACTGCTATTACTGTACACACCAAACAAGATCTATTTCCTATTTCTAAGAAGCTATACAAGTGAGTAATTATTGAAAAATACACAAAAGCAGGTTGGAAATGTGAAGCTGCAGCATCCTTGCTCCGTATCTTATTTTCAAGACCTGTTCCTCTTTTGTGTTGGCCAAAGAAAAAGGTCATTTTATAAAGAAACTCCTAAAGCATCAGAATTCTTACGCTGGGGCAGACTGAGGCCAAAGAGTTTTCATATCAAAACACTTTGAATCTTTGTTCACTTTTCAAAATAAAATGTAAATGCACACGCATGTAAAATGGCAGGAGCACTGTGCAGTGCAGCCATTTTTCCTTGTAATTTTATTGAAGTTTTTTCTAACATTGATAATTTTTTTTAAAGTTCTGAAGAGACATTTATGAGTAACAGAAAACTTTAGAAAACAACTGAAATAAATTAATTAGTCACTTGCATTAAAAGACAGTATAAACTACAAATACCTGAAATTTCAACAACGGATTGCTTCATTGAACTACTTACTTAAAACAAGGAAAATTTATTTGGAAAATTATACTTAAAAAGAAAAAAAAAGATAATTTGAGTACCTTTACAATCTAACCCACAATGCAGTAACATCAGTTTGCAGTAACAAATCAGATTAAGGAGCTTTTGTAAGACTGTCCTAACTGAAGTCACACCAGTGGTTGTTTTAAAGTACTACCAACACTAACACACCTGTCCCCAGGCCCTTCTGCAGAGGCTCCCCTGACTGTTTAGTGTGCTCCCAATTACCGTTATCAATCATGCGATTTTCTTTTGGGTTTTTTTTTTTTTCTGATCTACTACCTGCGTCCAGGATTTACTTATCCTATACAACAGAAGCTTGAATTCAAAGAGCAAAATGACCCCCATAAAACATTTTGCTTTTTGGTCTGAAGACAAAGTACTAAACAGAACTGCAACAGGAATATACTTCCAAATTAAGGAAAAGAACAATTAGTCTAAAAAAATACTTTTTATAATTATTTCTATATCTGATAAATCCCAGAAAAAGCATATAGTACCCTCACAGACCATATACATTACACATTCTGTGCTTTGACTTAATTTAGAACTGTATACTACAGTTCCAGTTAGAGGAAACTCCTCATTTCAATGCAAGTTTTTTAATCTGAGACAGCAAGCTTTTTAATCAGTCTATTTACTGAGCAAAATTGTACCCCAAAAGAAAACAAACAAATCAATCTATTAACACACTGGCATTGATAATACAAGATAGCAAGAAAAAAAAAAATTGTTTTCCCCTGACCACTTGGAATTACTTCTTTATCAGTTTTGAGAAAAAAAGCACAGAAGCAAAACCAAACCAAACAAGCCAACAAATCAAAATTTTACTGTTAGATTCTCATTAGGTATCACCAAGAAATCATTCTCTCTAAAATAAATGCACTTAAAAAAAAAAAAAAAAAAAAAAAAAAAAAGAACAAAAGAAAGAGGCAGGAGAATAACCAAAGCCGATTATAACAGGAGTGAAGGGAGAAAGGTTCTGGGGGGCAGAACGGAGGTCAAAAAGCAGCAGTTGAGAAACACTTCGCAAAGGTTGTGTATTGTGCAGACAGACACACGCTGGAAGCTGTATGTAGCCATCTGCTCTTTCCTTTTGTGCCTTGGGGAAAAAAGCCACGCAAAGAATACACAGATCAAGCTTCCAGCTTGGAAGAGGAACTGCAGGGCCCTACAGTAAGGCTAAGAACTCCTGCTAGTTTTCAGAGGACCCTCTCTGTAGTGTTGTGACCACAAGCTGCTTCTGAACCTCTTCTTTCACACTACCCATAATCCGCCTCCCCTTTTTACAAAAGCCCATGCCTGCCACCTCTCTCATTTACTCCTGTCCTCTTCCTACTTAAGAGCATCAGTAAGTAAATTCATCTCTCAGCATTTACAAATTTTATTCTGCCTCCATTCATTCTATCACTTTACTTATATATTTTACCCATTCTTTCCCCAACTTGTTTAATCAGAGCACAAGAGCTCTATGGCAGAGATTGTCTGCGGATGTCTGTGCAAAACAAAGCACAAAACTTTGTTGCAGCCAAAGTACATTTAACTTCTATCAAGTGTTATGCTTATACTGACAGGCAAATGACAAAAAAAAAAAAAAAATAAAAGGAAACCAGTAGCTACTAACATTCTAGAAGTTCTGAGCATTCAGGATGCTCTCATTCAGCAAACACTCCCAAGATTCGCTGACTGTTGGACTGTCTTTGATCAGTGTCATCTTCTTCATCAGTAAATAAGAACTTAAGCAAGTTAACTGTACTCAGAGTCCCCAGCAGAACCAGTGGGAGAAGCTGGATCTCATGCCTCAGCCATGTACTTCAACTATTGAATAATGCTCCCTCTTCATAAAAAATACACCCTCTCAGCTATGAGCGTAGAATTACAGGACATCACATTATCCCCTCATACATTAATTCTGCTTTTCAAAATTGCTTATTATACAATGCAGACAACTAGAAGTTTTAGGTGGGAATTATGAAAAGTCATCAAGCCCTGAAGAGTAAAGTCACTATTGACTTCATAGAAATTTCTACTGTGTTGCTAAGGAAAAGGATTTTTCTTAGTCTCATGGTTGAATACAGAGAAACACAGCAACTGCAAGGTATGGATCTTCAAGTCCTTTCCTTCCTGCAGCAGTCAGCCGCAAGATGACCAGCTGCCAGGATCTTAGTCCTGTCTGGAACAAATCTCTATCAGATTTTGAATTAAGTCCAGAAAACAAGCATATAACTTAAAAAAGCCAACAATAAAAGTTTATACTGCAAAGAAGACATTCTAATTTCATGACATCTCTTAAGCGCCAAAAAAAAGGCAAGACAATCAACAGTAAATTATTTATTAACAAAATGCAGATGCAAAACATTTTCTAAATCTTAAAAGGAAGCTATCTATTGCAGAAAAATAATTTGCAATATATACAGGTTGATTATCCTTTACAATGATAACGTGCACAGAAGACTCTCCTTGAGGAGACTGCTGGGTTTCAAGACTCTGATAATCAGTACTGCAAAGAAATCTGATATTAAATTATAAAGTGTTTACAAGCAAAGGCCAATACACAAACGCACTAACTTACAGCTTAAAATCAAAAGTAAATTACCCTGTTCATTAGAGCTGTATCAGCACAACTCCTAGGCTTCAAAGGGCTGCAGCCGAAAACTAACCGCTTAAGAACGGAGCACGGCCTGCAGAGTTCAAGAGTTACTCTGTGCAGGGGCTGCGGCAATGACAACTTGACATAATTGGAGCGTGTTTTGAAAACGCACTCCGGTCTGCTTCTTTTCCACAAATAACACCATGAAAACAGGAAGAAAGCCCACAGGGCAGTCCTTGGATTTGAAGGTGGAAATATACCACTGTTGAACGTAACCTGGGAAACCGGGCACTTGGTTGTCAGAGAGCAAGTTAAAAAGAGCTAAAGTCTGAAAAGACACCATGGACTTGCAACAAGTAAACAACCTGTCTTTTCATTTAGCAATAAATGCATTACCGAAGTGCTTATCTTTCAAAGACCTGCCTGCATCACTGATGGTATCCTGACTGTTGATCAAACAAGTTTCCAGCCAAACCACAAAATACTAGCAGTCAACATTTACACCAATACTAGCTTCCAGATCAGAAAAAGGATGTCTCATTGCCACATGATCAAATCCAGCACACAAGCTTACTACACAAACTATAAACAGCTACTCAAACACCTCCTGTTGCTGGCTTTACATAAACAAAATGCTCATGCAGATCCCAAAACCATTCACTGTGGGACTATTTCAGCATCCACATAGTTCAGTTTCTCCCCAGATCGCTTTCTCCATAACTACTGCACAGTAGTTCAGTTGCAAAGATGACTTTTCAGCAAAACAGTGACATTTTTAAATCATACAGAGGTCTTAAAGCATGACGCAAAGCACACACAGCTCTATATTACAAAAGATTAAATCAAGTAGATTAAAATTACTCAAGTGACAACAGTTTTCAGATGTCTCCATCTGACCCACGCAAACCAGCTAGCAGCTTTCAAGAGGGAAGTGGGCTGGAGCAGAACCACATCTTGATTTTCAAGCAATGTGAAGTTAGTTGGTTTTAAGCAGCTGACCAACCAATGTTTTTAAGGTCGGGGTCTTTTTGTGTGGGGAGAGGAAAGAAAAATATGGGAAAGAACACAATTCAGTTAACAGAGTTTTATTTAAGCATCGAGCACAGGAAGATTTCACTGTAAAACACGAACACAAAGAAAGCACTTTCAACAAGAAGCGATGGATCAGCACCCCAACACCCGATAAAGGACACTGACCCCAAAACATACAAAGCTCTTTGTGCTAAAGAAACTGAAAGTAGGTGTTTGCAAACAAGTGTTTTTTAAACCACTCATACATACAAACCTCTTGTGTTTTGCTGATAATTTAAGAGTATCTGCCTCAAACACTGAGCTGCATGTCTGTTATCACTCGGATTTGGATTCACAATAATGCATTATTCAAACAGAATGATGCCTATGACTAACTGGAAGGAATCAGTTGAGATGCTATCATTCAGAGACACAAAGACAGAAAGATTGAGGAAAGTAAGGGTCCATCAGAACTAATCTTAAGAGTCCAGAAATTGAACACAAAGATCAAATCCCATGAAAATCCCAAAGAGCCAGAAATTAAAAATAAAAAATAAATTAAAAATAAATTAAATGAGCATCTAAAATGCTACTCAAAACATGCAGAGGTAAAACCACATGGGAACAAAAAGCTAGGTTCAACACAACTCAAGATTCAGTCAAATACAAACTTACCCTCCAAAATTTCACCTCTACTTTATGGAAGTACTCCCTCCCTATTTAATAACAATCACCTTTAAAAACAACCTGTCCACTCCAGTATAACAGATAAGAGCTCTCTATCCATTTTCATGGACCTGAAAGTCCGCAGATCACTAATTTAGACATATTTAATCACAGCTCTGTTGCTCCCTCATACTGTAGGCCAATGCTGCAAAGTTGATATTAACCATTTTCTTCTCTGGGAGTGGAGAAAGGCTCACTAGCTCTTTGCTCAAAGCCCTACAGTGCATATCTTTATCACAAAAGCCATCCATAATACGTACTCACATTTATCAAAATGGTTGATTTCGTCTAAGTCTCTATCAGCAGCTGAGCGAAGAAACTTTTGGGAGTATATGAGAGAACAAAGTGATTTTAAAGCTGGGTTTAGGCCACAAGAGCACAGAACTGAACTTTCCAATAAACTTTAACGCCTGTACGCAGATGAGGGAGACTTCACCTCTGAGCACACCTTGATCCCTCTGCATTTGAGGGCTGAACTTCACTTACAAATCATGTGGAATGTCAAAACTGAAGAGTTCAATACAAACCAGCAACCACCACCAATAATAACAAAAAACTGTTGCAGAAGTTAAGATAAAGTTAAGTTAGCTGGATAGGACAGCTACGTAAGAAACTCTCCTCACATTTAGGCTTGAGGCAAGACTACTTCAATAGCTTTAGTAGATCTTTAAAGAAAGGCAGATGCTGCACATCTTACACCTTACTGAGCAGACTCTATGCAACCACTTTGATCCATTTTCAGAAAAGCAAATACTGTCAAGACCAGCAGCCAGACCACATGAACAGTCTGTTTCTATGAAGGTGGTTTCATTAAAACAGCCACTAGTACTATGCAAAAGCCAAGGAATATCAAAGATCAGTGAAACATGACCCCGACTCTCAGGACAAAATGACACAGAGCTGTCATACCAGCAGAAATAATGAAGAATTTTATATATCCTTTAGAATTCGACAGTGCAAGCATTTAAAACTATTTTGTAATCACATCCAATGTTGCAGAATTCATGTTCTGAAGTCTTAAAACATACCTCACAAGTTGACCAGTCCAGGAGACATGTCATTCCACAAATTTACTCGTTTCAAGCTCTGAAAGAGTTTACTCTGGTTTTGCCAAGATTTGGTAACTTAAATCAAAATTAAAAACATTAATAAAATTAACCTCATCTTGTAACAGTCTTCAGAAAAATTTTTGCTTAAAGTGTCATCGTAACACTAACAAATGTGACTTTGAGGTATTAGATTCACGGAAACAATAATTCAAAAGAACATGAACATTCTACATTTCTTTCCAATCTTGCCAATAGCTCTTAGTGAGCTCTTAATACTACATCAGGATGAAGGAAACAGTAGCATTAGAAGAAAAGCTTGAAGTTATACTAAAACTAAAACATCCAAGACTCCCTCTTGCAATGGTAATCACCTGTAAGGGGCAAATTCGCAAAATTATTTCAATTTTATTAGGCAGCTTCAGACTTCATTGCACTGAATTTTGGGGTGGTTGTGGGAAAGAATGGGGATTTTTTAGCATTACATCAACAGCTTACTTAACGTTAAGGGGAAAAAAAAAACGCCAACAACAAAGAACCATTTAAGGACACAATCCTATCACAGATAACATGTGATGAATGTTTTCAAAACTACTTTTCCTTCCTGTTAACATTTCTTATTTCCTGGATGTTAAGTTGTCTTGATTTACTTGAAAGCCTCCTACTTAAAAGGGCAAGGGTGTAGAAATTCCTTCAAAACATTTCATTAACATGGGCAAATCACTAGCAAATACTTAAATCACTAATAAAAAAAGTCTTGTGGCAACTTTTATGCAATTATTCAAATTACTTGCTAACAAAATGAAAAAACACTCAAAGCTTCCAAAAAATAGCATCACAGATTTCAACTCTATGCCACCCAAGACATTAACTAAATTTAAGAAATTTTAGATATTCTTAAAATAACATATCAGTGGATGTGTTAATTTTTAATTTAAAACAATAGCTGAATTTTCAACTGTTTCATCATCTGGCCAGGAGTCACAATGCTTAGTCACTCAAGCCTCAATACAACCTATATGTTGAAGGAAAACGTGTTCACTGAACGCACACAACAGGCAGCATAATTGCTTGCCCAGTGGAGGTATTAAATTTGGGATAAGTGGGTATTATTGGTCTAATTTTCCATTGCTATTTCCCTTCATGTTCATGCAAGTTACATTACTCCTCCTTGAGCAAAATAGAAAGATGTAGGAGAGATTTGGATAAACTAAGCGAAGTGACACGACAGTGGGAAAAACAAAACCAACGTTTAGTTCTTGCTGAACCTAACTTGGGTTTAGTAATGCCATATTCAATGCCTTCATATTCATGGCAGTTCCCAAAGTGATTTGTCCTCAGCAATAAGAAACCTGCAACTAAGCTGCAGATTCACTGTAGACAAGCCTTCACTATGATGAAACTTGCCAAGACATCATTTTTAATTATTTAACATCTAAATAATGAAATGCTCAGAGAACTATCTTTAGCATGTCTAAGAACAGAATCTGCAAAGCCTGACAATATTTGAATATATACTGACTGGAAACACCATTCACCCTGAAAAATTAGGAATCTGGTCTCACGTGAGCACAAAATTCTGTGGAATTTGTGGTATCTCACAAATTATAGTTGCTCACTTTTGTGATACAAATTTATTAGATGAGGAAGAGAAAAGAGTGTAGCAGGAAACAAGCCCACAGGTGGTTAACAACATTACACAGCACTTTAGCCACAGTCAAGTTAATTCACCTTCACTTTCACCTGGAAATGTGGATTCAAAAGCATGTATATGTGGGTACAACTTGATTGTCACAACATAATCACAACAACAAGCAAAGAAAAATTGTCCTATGGCAGCATACCATATTGATTGTAGGAGAGAGAGAGAGAAGGGTGCAGTAAGGAAACTTAATTAACTTTGATGGATTGTGAGTTGGACAGGGACCAATTTTTCAGTTCTGCAGGTGGGGAAGAAAAGTGGATTTCTAAGATGCTGGCATGTAAAGTAACAGGACTTGGCAAAAGACCAAGTATGAAAGACAGAAAAGAGAGAGAGTGTGCAAAATGACCCAATAGCGAGACAAGAGAACAGTGGCTAACTTAACAAAATGAGAGGAGGGGAAAAAATACAGATTTAAAACCCAGATATCTTCAACCAAGCCAGATAACAGTAAGTCACCAATTACCCAGTCTTCTCCTGCTTTCTCAGCATCCATATACGGTAGGTCCATTACAAAAAGAAACTCCATTCAGTTATGTATGTAAACACAGTCAATTATTTTTACATCTAGTATGATTTCTAACCCTACAGTAACCTGCATTTAGACAGTTTCCTAGAACTGCCATCTGCTAGAAGATCTTAATTTAAATATTTTAGGGGGAAACTTCACTCAAGTTCGAAGACACATGTTCAACTAGTTGCAGTCAAGAAGAAGCAAAGATCGAAATAATCACTCTGTAAAGGTGAAAAAAATATTTTCAAACAGCTCTAACACTGGAAGAATCAAACATTCAGACAAAAAAAGCATTTTTTTAAAAATGAGAAGCAGCTTCGAGAATCACTGGAAAACAAAGCAGTTGAACACGTTGTGGAAACAGCACATTCACAGACAGCACTTTTGTTGTGAAGAAAAGAGTGCACGTTAAGCAAGTTTATTTTGTGTGTGTCAAATTGTGCAGCTATGTTGCCTCAAATTAACAGTGCGAGAATGTTTACAATGCAACAAACAGCTAAAAAACCAAAAAGTCACGCAACATTTTTCAGTCACTTGTCTGTAAACATGTACTGAAAAATATGCAGAGTTCCCAGGCCCATTAGTTTGTCCCAAACTTTCAAGACATGAAAGCAAAGATAAGGCTTGTGAACAACACTTGCCTAAATCTGCATGTAAATACACAAAAGCCCTTACCACTACTCCAACACAATGACCGTTACCGTTACAGAAAAATTAGTTCTATAGTTAAGGCAACAGTGAAATGAGCATACATTAAAACAGTTTCATTAAATTTGAGCACTTTATTGCCACAACATAGAAGCCTCAGTAACTGTCAATAACAACTCGTAATGAAGAGTAATCTTTACAGCTGTTTTAAAGGACAAGAATATGTAGCCTACAGGAGTTTCTCATTTATGTTTTTATTTGGAAACAAAACCAGTTCAAGAAGTTCCCATTTTCCCCAGCCCACTTACCCATAGCAAAGTTCACTGCTTCTCTAACCGTAATAGTACAACAGCATACGGATGTTGAGGAGTTTAGACCCCAAGGTTTCACAAGGGGAGTAATGAGAAAGTGAACCAGTCTTAACAACACAGCCTCCCTCACAAGCAGTTCTATACGCACAGTGAAGAGAAGACTTGGGGCGCAAAGGCAGGAGAAAGAACCTCTCAACCAGGCTTTGCTGCAGAAGAAATACTGTGTCACTACAACCCACATTATTTCCTTTAAATTATGCAAATTACATACTAAATTACACACTCAGTTACTAAGTTACAAGATAAACAGACATCAAAATTAACCTCATCTGCCTTGCATTCTTTCTTCTAGTATAAAAATGCTAGAAATGCAATGCTACTTAGCTGATTTTTAGAGGAAAACAAAGTTAAATACATTGAGGGATCTACTACGCAACAGGAATTCTCTAGAATATTTTAGTCTTTCTTTACCTACTAATTTTAAATTTGTTAAAAACATGTCTGAGAGAATTACATATCATATAAACCATTACTTTCTTCTAAATTTGTTCCCAACTTTAGCAACCTGGAGAACTCTTAAAAGTTGTGGTCTTAATCCTCCAACTGCTCTGCACTGATAAAGCCTCCCACTGAGGTCAACAACACAATCTTGCTGTAAGATCAAAAGCCTCTGTGCCTCCGCAACATTTTATTTCCGATTCACTGTTTAACATCCCTTAAAATATCTTGGGATACATATGCAAAATAGAGAGGGGGAAAATACAGACTGCAATTTTCCAGGTAATTACCATCACTGCATATTTTGATACTACAATATTAAACACTTATAGTTTACTTTCCTCTTCCTATACTACTATTGTTGTGCACTAACTAGAATGGCTTTCAGCTTTTTCATTATTATTGTTTGCAAAGCCCTAAACAGTTTCCATGTGTTGGAAAACACTGTAATTGTTTTCTTCAACAAAGAAATCAGTTTTGCCTTCAGGTTCTCAGGGCCAATTCTGACAATAACCACTTCTCAGATATATTTGAGCTTGACACTCATTTTTACATCAGAAAGTTTTCCCCTGCCATGTAAGGGAAGAGAATTTCACTAAAACAGTATGTCTAGCCCTTACAGTTGCAAAACAAAACAAAACAGATGCACTCCAACTCTAGTAACTAGAGAAGTTATCTATCTGTTAAACAGGCAGTTTTTACAGTGAAACTGAAAGTCACTTCAGCATATAGTGCTCTACTGGATGGAAGAGTTCTCAAAAGGGCAACCAAGAAAATACTGGAAAAGACCACAGGATCAGAGGACTGGATCCAGAGCAGACTGGAGAAAACAAAGATGATTCTCCTATGTCTTCACAATAATGACGAAGCCAAAGATGTGAAGTTGACTATGGTCTTACAGCATCACTAAAATACGAGACCATTGCCATAATACATGCTCCAAATCTACATCCTTTTATGTCTAGGACATGGACTTGAGGAGAGGCAGGGAAAGACCAGAGTAAAGAAAATAGACACTACAAGTGTATGTAACACAGATTAATCCGAGGCTAATATGAAAAATGAAAGCTCTGAACAAAGAAGAGGTTATCCTGTCACTCTGCCCTCAGCCTGGATCACAGGTAAAAGACCCTGCAGGCTTCAGGGCGTACCGAAGGACGTCAGTGAGGAGCACCTGCATCCAACACCTCCCACGTTCAGCACGGGGACAGCACAAGCCTTCGGTAAGAACATGGAACGCCAAGCCCCGGGCAGTCACCGGGAAGCTGGGCGACAGCACGACTCTGTAACCTCCACAGCTGCTCTCCCCTCCCAGCGGTCCTGGCCCACCTCTTCGAACGGAGCAACTCGGGGCTGGGGCCCAGAGCGAGCGTTTCGGACCCCACGACTGGACTGCTGCCGCACGCCCCCTTTCACCCAACAAAAACAACCTCGGCCTCTTCGGCCCCTTTCCCAAACCCGGGCAGCTCCCTCCCACTGCGCTTAGCCGGGGCCTGAAAGGCCGAAGGAGGGCCGCCGTGCGCCCGCCGACGCCACAGTTCCCTCGCCCGCCCTGTGAGGGGCCCCGGGGCGCCGCTCCCCCCACCCGGCGGGCGTGCTGACCCGGCAGAGACAGCCGGAGCGAAGCCAGAGGGACGCCGAGCCCGCTGCGTGCGGAGGATCACAGGCCCTCCAGAGCTGCCGCCACGGCCCCGCCTCAAGAGCGTTACGGGCAGACGGGGACGAGGCGGCGGGAACGGGGCCGGGCAGGGAGGCGGGGGGAGAGCGGCGGGCTGACAACAGCCGCGGCCGCCGCGCAGCGCTTCCCCTTCGGGACCGCCATCGGCGCCGCCCCTCCCGCCGCATCTCCTCCCGCAACAGCAGCCCGGGCCCGCCCTGCGCCAGCGGCCGCCGCCCTCCGCCCGGCTGCGGGACCGCGGCGGCGCTCGCCGCGCCCTCCCGGGAGGGACCCAGCCGGACACCCAGACACACACCCCCCGGCTGGGCGCCGCCTTCGCCTCCTCCCCCCGCCGGCGCTGTTCCTTGACAGTTGGCGGCGGGGCGGGCACCGCGGGAATGCGAAGTGCGTGCGGCCGAGCGGCCGGTAACGGTGACCCCCGCGGCTGAGGCGAGAGGGGCCCCGCGGCCGCGGCCCCGGACTCACTGCGAAGGTTGTGGATGAGCTCGGAGTGGCTGGCGCCTCCCGACTTCCAGGCCATCGCTAGACACACTCTGCGGAGCAGGTACAGAGCCGCCTTCAGCGCCGCGACTGCGCACAGCAGCTTCCCCAGGAAGGACACAACCTCCAGCGCCGACACAGGCGCCGCCTCCTCGCCTCCTCCCCCCCCCGCCGCCGCCGCCGCTGCGGCTGCCGCGCGCCCGCCGAGGGGAGGGGCCACGCGCCCACCGCCCCGCGCGCCCGACATTCT
Source organism: Leptosomus discolor (assembly GCF_034619465.1). Taxonomy (NCBI): domain Eukaryota; kingdom Metazoa; phylum Chordata; class Aves; order Leptosomiformes; family Leptosomidae; genus Leptosomus; species Leptosomus discolor. Next base: position 55,461,603 of record NC_141392.1, on the reverse strand, counting down.
CCGGCCGCCGCCGCCGCCGCTCCGCCGGCCCGCGCTGGGCCCTGCGCATGCGCGACCGTCCCGTCGCCGTCGGCCCCCCCCCCCCCCCCGGGGGGCACGCGTGTGGGGAGATCCCCGCGCGCGGGGGGTTTGCCCTGCAGCCGCCCGTCACGGGCCGGTCCCCTCCCGCCCTGCTGGTGTCCGGAGGGGAGCGCGGTCGGGCCGCCGCTGCTCCGGCGGCCTGTTCGGGGCAGCCGGCCTCCCGCACCCCCCCGTGGCCGCAGTGCCACCGTGAGCACTCGGTAACACACCAGCGCGCTTACCGCCGCAGCGCGCCGTGGCCGCTCGCACGGCGCTGGGGGTGCGGAGCGGCGGCGAGACGCGCCCGCGATGGCGAAGCACACGGGTGGCCCAAGACCCGGTGCCGGTAGCACCCTCCCGCCCAGGGCCACGAGCCCGCCCCCCCCCACAGCCGCAGCCTGCGGCAGCAGTCGGGCGCGCTCCCAGCGGCTGCTGCTCCCGGTCCGCGGGTTTCGTTTGAGAGGCCGCGGCCCTGCTCTCGCCCCGGGAAGAGGCGGGCGCGGGCTTGTAAGCTGAGGAGCTCCGTTAATGAATGAGCTAGCGAACCGGCACGTCGCTACGGCTTTGGCCTCTGTCGTGAAAGGAGCCGGCACTCGCCGCGTACCGAGGACGGGGGGCAGTGGGGGGGGGGTGTGCCCTCCCCGGCCTGCCGGTCACGGCGGCGCCGCCGGCCCCCGGCAGCGGCGCAGCACGCGCCTCGCCGCCCTTGCGACGGAGCCAATTATCGCCGTCCGGCGGCGCGGTGTTTTGCATGGAGCGCGCCTATTGGCCGCGGCCAGCCCGCGCGGGCCAGGCCTACGTGTTGGAGGCTACCATTGGTCAGTTCGCGCGGTCCCGGGCGGGGCGGGAGCTGCCCCGGCGGGGGCGGTGGCCGAAGCCGGGGCTGGATGGCGGTGAGGTGCCGGGGGAAAGCGGGTGCGACCGAGGCCCCGGCAAACAACGCAAAAAATGGGGAGGGGTGGAAGGTTGTGAGGGTTGGCACCGGCGCGTGCGGCTGAACGGTGCCCGCGGTTGCAACAGCAGCTGCCAGTGCGGTGCTGCTGTCGGGCAACGTTGCAAATTAAAATTCCTTTTAAAAGGAGGTGCCTAGGTCACAAGGTCAGTAACTCGGAATTTGATAAACTGATGCTGCCGGTGTGGCCCTTACTCTGTCCCCAGCGCTGGCACGCGGTGAAGTAGCAACGTTAAGGGAAAAGCAGCACCGCCGGGTCCTCCCGCAGCCCGTAGCGTAATGCAGAAACCCATGGGGCTGACTGCCTGCAGTCACGTGGTGGTGCTCCTGGGGGCTCCTAAACCCCGCAACGACGGCTTTTGCCACCAATCTTCGCTTGCCACCTGTTGTTTACATGCGTTTCTACTGGTTTTAAGGGAAAATAAACTCCGTTATTGCAGACTGTTTCGGAGAACCTGCTGCCAGCGCCGTGGCTTTTGCAGTCGTGCCCCCTTCTGGTCCCTGAGGCTGCAATTCGGCAGCGCTTCCTCTCTTAACCAGGCGCAACAGCGCAGGTGTGTCACCTGCTTGGTACCAGCCAGCGCCGTCCTCAGTTCTTTGCTTTTGAAACATGGGAACAGTGATACCTAACTACGAACAGGTAGGCCCTATCAACAGTACGTGGTATAAACATTAGGGAAAATAAGGGATCATCCAGCAGATACAATTTCAAATATCATATTGTTTCGTAAAAGCATTCCTGGTAACGAGGGCACGCACAGCCTAACGTACCACCATGGGAGACACAAGGTAACGTGTCTTCTGTGCGAGAACCCATCCTAGGAGGGATGAGCCTGTTCCAGCTCCACACAACACACATAATCCATCCCATCATTGCTGGTTCAGGTGAAGAAAATGAGGTGAAAGTGGGAATCTGCTTTTCTGGCTAGCAGGCAGTCCAGGGCAAATCTGGCAGTTGCCCAATGCACACACCAGGTCCTATCCATAGACTTCGCAGACCTTTCCCATCTGGTTCTTTTAATCCTGGAGACAGATCCACTGCTTCATTCCATATTCTCCATCCAACTTCTCCTGAGCATGACCTGGCAACTGCTCTACAGCCCAAGGGAGACTCCCAGCCTGCCCCAGAATATGAAAGGTCTCCCTGTTACATCCAGTGGGCTGGGAGAGAAGGAAAGAAGCCATGGACTTAGAGGAATTCCCAAAGGGCAGCAAGTACAGAGAACAGACAGACATTGTAAAAATACACACACAAAAATGCTTCATTGTTTTAAATGCAAAAGACATTTTCTGTTGTCAGATGGAAGCAAACTGCATTGCTCTCACATGGAGAGGTTGTTGGCAAGAAACTAGCTGGCCCATGTTTAAAAGCATTCCAGGGATACCTACCCCCTTGGGAGACCAGAAACACAAGAGAAACTATTTACATACAAACTGACTCTGCTTACCAGGACCAGCTTGAATTAGGGTTAAGCTTGCTACAGAGCACAGGAAAGAGCCCACCTTTATCTCCTAGGAACTTGCCCGGGTGCTTTTGGGCTGAATGTACCTGCTGGCCATCCCTTGGTTGTACTCTTGGCGTGACTATTCAGAGAATAACAACATAAGTGTTGTGGGAAATATTAATGTTGTTTTTGCACTATAGAGCTGATGTGGCAGGAATTAAAACAAAGAGCCTCAGCATTAAAAATAGTGATAATTGGCCTTGTAGTCAATGATTAGGATGAACTGCTGAGTAGCTGCCGAGTAGGGTTGAAATTTTAGCATAGAAGGGAACAAACAAATAAAGGGGGTTGGGAGGTAACAATAGAATAGTGGGAGATGTAGACAGGGGTAGAACTTTACCTAAGCTGATTAGGCGATTTGGATAGACTGTGAACCCTGGAGTACCTAATCCGTAGGGGAAACAAGGGAAGGGACCTCATGGACGGGAATAGGGAATAAAAAGCTGAATTTTGTTTTCATCAGGTGTGCCTGCTAGCTAGGACACCCACTCTTGCAAGAACGCTGAATAAAGTGCTTCACTGCAGAGTCTGACCTGAGTCTTTCATGGGACACATTGTTTTGTATTTCCCACAGTGTGAGCCTTCCTAAGTGATATCTGGGGCGTCTTGGATGGATACCAGGCACGTGCGAAGGAAACAGCATTTGGTTCTGCAGGTTTCCAGGAGATTTAGGACAAGCCAGGTTGCCTCAGAGAGGGCCTGAGAAACTAACACGCACCCATAGCGGCACTCATTTGTGCGGTAAACAAACAGGAGGGTCCCTGGCTCGTTCTGCTCTATAACCATTTTTTAAACTTACTACAGGCATATCTGTTAAGATAAAACTAAGAGGAACATAGACGTTCTACACTAGAGTAAAACACAAGCAGAAATAATTAAAAAAATGTTTTCTGGCCATCAGCATTCATGTGGAACCTCTCCATCTGCTCTGACACTCAGCATTCCTGTGTCCTCTTCCCCCTTACTTGTCCAAACCAGTGTGAGCACCTTGGTCCCTGGATGCCCACTGTCAGTTGCAGGCGCCTCCATCTTCCACGGGTACAGGCGTCTCCCTAGGCTCTCCAGGGAGCTGGTGCATGGGTGGCCCTGTTAGGGAAGAGGCACGGGAATGCCAGCAGCCGGAGTGGGCCGTCACTTGATTGCTCTGACATGGAGATCCCACTAATTGCAAGCACTTTGGATCTCTCTCCTTTTCCACACGTTCACCCACATCCCAGTCCCTTAGCTGTACTTACATACATTTTTATATAAACCCCTCTGTGCTACTATTTCTGTTTCATCCCTTCCCTCCCACCTCATGAACCCATTAGCTTCTTCTAAATTCTTTGAATTTAAAAAGCATGTAAGAAGTTGATCATCACTGTCTGATCCCATCTGCTTCTGCATATACATACCACAAGGAGAAATTTCCTTGTGAAATTTCCTTGCTGAACATTTCCGCAGTTATGTCCCAAACCCCACGCTAATTGGCTTCTACACCTACACTCACTCCTCTCCCTGCCTCCGTTCTGTTTTTAACTTAATCACTCTCCATCTCATCTCTTTCACTGTAACCTCAAGCCAGTTTCGTGTGTACCTTTATTTTGTATCTCTGTTTTGGAATTTTACATTATTTTGAACTCAGCATCCCTCTTTTCCCAGCCCTGCACTGAAAGAGGAGGTGAGAAGGACCCAGGCACGTCAGCGACTTTCTGCACTAGGGAGCAGGAGGACTGGGACCCCTCTGTGAGGGAAGGTGAGCCTGGAGCCAGGGATGACAACCACACAGCGGGACACCATCCCACAGTGTCGGAGCGAGGCAAGCAGAGCAAGGCTGGGGGCAGTAATGGTTTTGCCGTCAAGCAAAAGCAAAGTGACAAGTCAGGACCCAAGTCAAGCCAGTCACCAAGTCAGGGACATGGCTGGACACAGGCCCTCCTGCATCACAGCTCAGGCCAGGAGCGGGTGCCCCAGCCCAGGTGGGACCCCCGGTGAGGGCAAGTAAGGCCGATGAATGCACCCAGGGCCCTGGCACTCTCCCCTTGTATCTGCTCTGCAGCACCCTGCGTAGAGACTGTGCTTGTTCGAGGGATCGAACTGGGCACAATTCCAGGAGTTAGGACCGATATTATTTTGGCATCTCCAAATAACTTTCTTAAAATCTAGTTGAATGGTAATTGGAGGAAAGCGGATTATAAGCAAATAAGAGTTCAGAATTAGCTTTATCCTGCCCTAGTACATCCACTGATCTAGAATGTGGCTTCATTCCCAGGCCCCCTAACCTCTGGCAGAGAGACAAGCATGCTTTCAGTTTTCTTCCCTTTCACTCACACTCCTGGCTTTAGCCACGTTTAAAGATAATCCATAGATGCTCCTTCTTGTCTCAGCTAATATGTTTACACCCAGTGCCCAGAGTCGGCTTAGTCTAGACTTCATGTCCTCTTTGACAACCTCAGAAATATTTGATGAGGCATATTTTCTCCCGGTGTTTGTTTCCTCCTTTTATTTGTTTATTTAAATCTGCTATTACACTGAAACAACATGCTGACACAGCACACATCTTTCATAGTGATCAAACACAGAGAATATATTTGAAGGTTTACAGAGCCACCCTAAATCCATCACAGCTCTCACCTCCATCGCATAACCTGCCGCCAATATTTTCTTAAAGAAAATGTAAGACAGGGAAGAAAAACTGTGATTCCTCTTTCCCTCTTAATGAAAATAAGCCTTTATGTCTAACCTATTCCCTGTAATACTTCCGAAATGCTTTTGAACAAGCAATCCTGAGCAAAGAAAGAAACCATTCAAGAACACAAGATAAAAAATACACACAGAAATTACAAAGTAACCAACAATCGCCTAATAAAGCCTTTCAGTAATCACAAAGTGTTATCTCTTCCACTTTTAGCTATCCGGTCTGTGCTGTATTCAGAGGCTGCCTATTGACGTTTCTCACAAGTGTTACGAAAATTAGCTGAAGATACCCTGGGAGTTGATGGTGACTTGCAGGATTGCTGCTGTTAGCAGCTGAATAGCAGGGTGCCAGAGGTATTGGCTCCTGTAGGATGATGGTGCTACTGCGGCGTGCAACAAAGCCGTGCTAAGGCTCACGGTATGGCAGACTACAATAGCATCCAGCTTTTTGAATATGTTCAGTGTTGGATTCTGCTGTACATAATTATATGAAAAAAAAACGCTCCTCACAACTGAAGTTCGAATGATGCATAAAGCATATAAAATATCGCTGATTTGGTATCACATCTGAAGGATTACAAAACGGCATAGCAGACTTGATGAGGAACTCAAGAATGCTGTATAGCAAAAAAAATCTGCCAGATGGCTTTATCAGGCAAACTGCAACAACACAAGTGGAAGTCTGACCAAGCCACTGCTGCTGATGCTGCAAGTCCGCCTGACAGACCCTCAGAGAGCTGGCAGCGTCAGCTTTGGAAACAATGCAGCAGAAAATGAGGTTGCAAAAGTAGCAAGGTGCTTGTGAGAAAGTCCCTGACTGTGCTGCAGGGACTGGACAGACGGTCCCATCCTCTGAAATGACAACGCAGCTATGTCAGCCTTCAGCTCGTTTTACAACCAACCTCTGAACTTTTCATTGCGCAGTTGTTTGGGTCTCAAGCGAAATACGATAGAAGAAGTATGTGCGTGCTCCTGCTTGATTTAACACGCTGTTTGGGACAAAAGAATTGTTGTTGTAATTCTGACAGGTGGGAACCTGACAGAGGGAGAAGAGTATCACTCGCAGGTATTTAAAAGCAAATCTAGACCAGAGACGATTAGTTGGTGTAAAAGTCATTCATTTTGCGAAAATCAAAGTCGGTGACCTTGGTACGACGACACACAGGCGCAGCGTTCTGGCGGGAGCGGCCTCGCCGAGCAGGCGGGTCACAACGCGGGCGCGTTCGTCTCTGTGGTCCTTCCTCTCCCGGACCCGAGTCTGCAAATAGCGCCCGGCTGGCTGTGCTGGCGAGGCCCGAGCCCGCAGGACCGGAGCGCGGCAGGGCAGGGCAGGGCAGGGCAGGGCAGGGCACCCCCCCTGCCGACCCCCCGGCCCCTGCAGGGCGCCGCGCCGTTACCACAGGGCTGGGATGCAGCCCCTGCCCCCGCTTCCATCGGCTGCCCGTTAGCGATCGGCCGGAGCTGGTGGGCGCGGCCCGCCCCGGCCTGTCCATCTCGGTAAACGTCGGCAGCTGGCGCCGTGCGGCTGCTACATACGGCGGGGCCGAGGGGGCCGGCTCCCCGCTCGCCCGCCATGGCTAGCGCTAGCCCCGGCCCCTGCCCGCCCGGGCGCGCCCGCCGCCGCGCCCCAAGCCTGTCCCTCCGCGCTCGCCGTCGCGCCGCAGCCAATCAGGAGGCGCGCGGCGGGGCGGGCGGGAGCCGGCTCGCGGCGGGGGCGGCCATGGAGGACGTGTGCGCCAAGTTCGTGTCGCAGAAGATCAGCAAGACGCGCTGGCGGCCGCTGCCCCCCGCCGCGCTCCAGCCCCCCGACCTCTTCGCCACCGGCTCCTGGGACAACGAGGTAGCGGGCGGGCGGGCGGGCCCCGAGGCGCGGCGCGTCCTTCCCGCCGGGGCGTGGGACCGGCGGCGGCGCCCCCTGCCCCCGCGGCCCCCTGAGTTTCCGCCGCGGCGGCGGGCGAGCGGGGCCGGAGCCTGCCGTGAGCGCTGCTCGCCCCGGCGTCACCTTGGCGGCGCCGTGCCCGCACCCCGAAGGGAGCCCGGGGCCACCCCGCTGCTCGGCGGGGTTGTCCCGCCGGGCGAGCGGGTTCCCTCCGGCCGGCGGCGGCCTCCCGAGGAGCGGTGCGGCCTGCAGCTGCTGCCTTCCCTGGCTGTAGCGAGGAGGCCGTGACGTGTTAGATAAACTTTCAAAAGCATTTTCGGGTCAAACTGGTGGTGTCATTTCCGTACAGGATAACAGGCTCTCCATTTGGTCTGTTGGAGATCTTGGAAATGCGGGCCTCAGTGGTGAATATCAAGGAGAACCTCAACTGCTGTGTGACATCAGGCACAATGGGGACGTTATGGACATGCAGGTAGAGTAGCCGTGCTGAACAAATCCGTGTTTTTTAAGGGCTTGTTACTTAGGAGAAATTAAGGGATAGTGAGCTGTCAGAATGCTGAGATTCACAAAAAAAAAATCTTAGGAAGGAGATGGGCAAAACCGAGCAGTATCAGTTTGTGGATTTGTTTGGTTTGGTTTTGTTGTTGTTTTTTTTTACCCTTTATCTACCAGTAATTTGGGTTACTCTAAAATCAAAATTATCATCTTGGTATTGACATCAACTAATAGCATGTTTATTATCTCCCTTTAGTTTTTGGATCAAGAGAGAATCGTGGTTGCCTCATCAACAGGAACTGTAACTGTATTCCGTCATCATCAAAATAACCAGGTAAGTAACTTGTACTGGATGTAAGCTGCTATTCTGCATAATACAGGTCACTTTGATCTTAGCATAAGATCTCTCAAAACTACTAGAGCAAGAAACATCTGCACACCAGAATCAATTTTTCGAAGTCTGTTAGAAAAAGCTTTGGCTTTATACATACAAGGAAATAAAAAAGCATTTTGCATACACACCACATAAATTAGATTCCAGAGCCAGATAGACTTGGGTGTCTGCTAGTATATATATATCTGTAACCAAACGGTGCATTCACTGAAAACACGCTTTGAAGAGTTTAGATTGTTTGGGGGGAGGGCGTATTAATGGGCTTGTACCTGCTTTATTAGAGTTTTTGCGTTCTTGAACTAAATGACTCATGTTGAATTTCTTCTCACAAGTGTCATGTGAGGGAAGACAGATAAACTCCGTTGTCTTTCACTTTGATTATAAATCACTGAAAATAAATGCGTAATGACTTTTATATATTCACAATGACACGATAAAGACCAACATCTATTAATAGTTTGATGTGGTACCTAAAATAAACTAAATTCCTTGCAATCAAAATCTAAATCTGACCGCATATTTCATAAAGGCTGCAGCTCTTTTCCCTTGGAAAGCCTGAAAGGGATAAGTCTCGCAAAAGACATTTCACAGTTCATAAATAGATTGTGTTCTTTCTGATTTCTAGCTCCTGTGAAAAAGGGGGTTCAGAGAAGAAATAACCAGTGTTTCATTGAAGGGTTGTGTGAGGAAAATTTAGATCTCCTGATTCTTATTTGTACAGGAGATTCTCATTCCTGTGAGGTAGTGTGGCTTTCCTGGAGTTTGTTTCTGGTTTCGTGAGTATTCTGGAAGCTTTGGTCTATCAGGATCATTATTTAACAGCAGAATTTCATGTCTGGTTACTCCTTAGACTTTATCTGCCAACCAGCGGTGGGAGAAAGCCCATTATCATGTGGATCAAGACACGTCTTGTGGTGGAGCAGCGTGTACCGGAGTCATCTGCAACAAGCCAGAAATTGTCACTGTTGGAGAAGATGGTAGAATAAATCTCTTCAGAGCTGACCAAAAGGATGCAGTAAGAACTATAGGTATGTAAAATAACTGCTCAAATTAGTTTGAAGTGGTTTGTTTGGGTTTTAGCTTCCTAAATAACAACAACCAAAAAATCATCAGTTGAGAATTGAATTAAATATTCCAAGTTGACTGTGTTTGCTCCGAGTTATGCCTGTATTCCTCCAGACTTCACATACTTGAAGCATATTTCAGATGTGTTTCTATATTCATTCAGATATTTGCAAGTCAGTGTTTTAACTGGTGGAGAAGTTTCAAGCCTATATTTTCTGTAGGCTTCTGATTCACCTAGAATTGTTAAATGCTATAACAGTATGCATGAAATATGGTTAAGTTTGAAGAAGTCCTGTGTCCCAAGTTCCTCACAACTGGAGGTCAGTGAAATAGTTATTTCAGTTTGCTGTTTGTACTAAGGTTAATCCTCATGGTGTTCGTATACAAAACTATCTATTTCTCTGTGTCTAAAGGAACACCAAGAATCAGAAGCCACTGTTTGTACCCTGTTCTGCCAGATATCGTGGCTCACATTTCTCCAGTAGTGAAAAAGCTCCATATTTCCTAGAGTAACAGATTATGTGATAGAGGAAGATGTTTGTGAAAGGTGTCAAAACTTGGTTACTCCCAACTCTTCTATCATGCTCGTCTCTATTTTGTTTCATCTGTTGGAAATAAAACTTAGAAGCAGAAATAATTTAAAGGACAGTAACGCCATGTTTGATAGTCACATTGTTAAACCAGGACTTTCTCCCTGAAACTCGCTGGACACAGCATCTGTGTTTCTCCTCAAGCAAAATCTTTCCTCCAACAGATGAAGGAATTCACACCGTGATAAGCCAATTAAGGAAGGAAGTGCTCTGGGATTTCTAGAGCGGGTACTTGTGTGTGCATGGCTGTATGTACACACACCAGATAAATCCTATTAATTGCATACAGCCCTTTACTGAAGCTCCTTGAGAATTCCTGTAGGAAACCTTTCTATGCTTTTTTATTAAAAAAACAAACAAACAAAACAAAAAAAAACCCACAAACCCAAAACCAAAAAACGTAGCGGCGCATGAGGCAGATCTTATTAGCACATGCACACAAAACACAGTAACTTTGCCTTTGAGGTGCAAGAACATTAACTAGTTTAAAAGGATTATTTTATTTTAAATTTTTACTTATGTACAGATACTAACAGAGTGCTCTGGTACAAGTTTGTTAATAATAGGGTAGGATGTTTTGCTGACTCACAGGAAGCAGATGTCCACAAAACCCCCCTATATTCTTCTCTGGGCAATTGCTCAGACGCTTACATACAGATTTAATAATGTGCAGGATGCAAGTTGTTAGTTTTCTCGGTGCTCACTTATTTGCAAATCAAAAGTACTATGTAAAAATGCTTGCTTTGTAGTGGTAGTATCAGCCAGTGTTATGCTGCAGTAGGACTTTGCACTGAGATTTGCTGGCACATAAACATTTAAGAAATATGTGAATTAATTGAGAAATTTCCTTTTGGAAATGGAAAGGGAAATGTTAAAATAGGAATGGTCCATAAATAAGTCAGTCATACCTATGACCTGGTAAGTGAAGCTTACCTGGAGTTATGTGGAAGGGACTAGCACACTCATTAAATAGAGATTGTTTTACAGTAAAAGTTGGAGAGGGAGGAGAGAACATCTTGGAAGATGCTTTCAAGACCTTCGGGAGGGAGTTCCATAGTGCAAGCAATCCTTTGTACTGGTTCCCAATTCAGTGATATCTTGATGTTTCCCAGGTGCTGAGGTGAACCCTCAACATGTTTTAACATGAAAACAGAACTCTTGTACCTCAAGAATTATTTGCTATTTTTGTTACTGTTTAATGGACTTGAGAGTATAATATAAAGTTGACATGTTTATAGTCCACTGTGGTAGGGGAAAAAAAAATCTCCAAAGTTAAGAGATGATGTAAAAATCTTCTGGAGCCATAAAGATAACATCATTGCTAAATCACTTACAGTTATTCTGTCACAAAACTTTAAATCCTTCAGAACTTCAGTGTTCAGTAACTTAACATTTCTTTTTAAAGGTGTTTTGGTGGGTTTTTTTATCCCCTTCTGCTTTCATTTAAATAGTAGGCAGAAAAGAAAGCTCATACAGATATCTGTAACCAGGCATCAGTGTAACTCATCCATCTCAATATCAGAAAAGGGTTCCATCTTATGCAGCAAAATTCGCCTATAATTTCAGTACGGTCTTACAGAAAGGACTTTAAAATACTTCAGGTGAAAGTAGACTTAATGATGTTACCTCATCATAATCAAGATGAAAAGTTGATATATAATAACAGAATGAAAATATAAGAAAATGTCTATGTCTCTCCTAAAGCCTCAAAAGTTTCACCTCAATGCTGTGACATGTTTGACATTGTAAATTATTGTGACCAAAAGAAGCACTGGAGAAAAGGACCTGAAGAAAGAGCTTTGCCATTTAATTAACAGTAGCACAGCATAATTCTGGCTTGGCTTTAGGGACAGGGGTGGATATCACATTGACAGGTCTTGGAAAAGGCCTAAAGAAAGGTGGTGAAGTGTTTCTACATACAGCTGCTTAATGTTCTCAGCCAGAGTTACTGTTCCTTGTGTTCAAAAGGACTGCATTACGGAAAGCTCCATAGCTTGCCTCCTGTCAGAAGATGCAGAGCATCTAAAGAAAACTTGCCTGAAAACCATGGACTTGGCTAAATTGATTCCTCCTCTTAGGAACTATAGAAAGAAATCTTTGGGATCAACAAGTAGCCCTGTAAGCACCACAGCTAATTAAATGTAGCTTCTTAGAGATTTGTCTCAGTAGTGTTTGATATAGGAAGCAAGGGCTCCTTTTTCAGAGGGCACCCTTGCAAGACTTAAAATTCACATGACACTGGTCTGTCTCTGCCCCTGAAAATGCAGAGAGGTTGTAACCATGTTTAGGCAGCTGTGTTCTGTTCTCTAAAGAGAGTTATTTTTTGTAATTAAATGGAGACTAGCATTCCATAAGTTTACCTGAATGCTTTCCTCCCCTCTCTTGCAGATAATGCAGACAGCAGTACGCTCCATGCAGTGACTTTCCTTCGCACAACTGAGATCTTGACAGTAAATTCAATTGGACAGTTAAAAATATGGGACCTCAGACAGCAAAGAAATGAGCCATCTCAAATATTTTCTTTGTAAGACCTTCTTTTTCTTTTTTTTTTTTTTTACATGTTTACTGAGAAGCACATGCTACTTTATATAATCTGATTTAAATCTTTCCTGATAGCTTCTTGGGGATGGGATGATAAATGACTAATGTTTTTGAAAAGGTTTTTAACTACTTTGGTATTTAAATAATCAAAAGCAGACTCTGCTTAATGGCTGAATTACTGTTGTGGCTATTGCACCTGTACACTTGTTCTTTTTTAAGGAAAAAAACCAAACCACCACCAACCCTCAACCTAAAACTCTTTCTCTTTCCCCAATTAAATATACTTTACATCTGTTTTTCTCCGCAGGCCTAATATAAAGTTTCTGGCATTTGAAATGTATTTGAATGATAACTTTGTGTCTTTTAAGGTATTGTGAGAAAACAAACCGAGCTAGATTCAAATCCTCTTGTTGTCTGTGGAATAATTCCTATTGCTGTTAATAGGCTGTGGTTTAGGTACCTGGTTTTCTTAGTGCCCAGTCTCCCTTTGTAACTCTTAGTATATGTTGAAACTGTCATTATAACATGAATTTCAGAGTAACCTCCTTATTACTGTAGGTATACTTAGAGTATTATCTATATGCAAGGTTTTCTCACTCCTGTGAAGCTGTCAGGTTGTGTAGATGCCTGTATACCATAGGGCAGAGAACCTGATGCTCATCCAGTTGTAGCTTCCTGTTCTTGCCATACCTCTAATTCCCAGTAGATGTCATGCGGCTTCAGCCTGTAGTGACCAGATGCTACAGGAATCGAAGCAGCAGTTGATACTGTTACGTTGTTCGTCAGTGCTTCTAGAGATTAAGAAGGAGAAAACAGAAGCTGAATAAAGAATTCATGTTTGGGTTGGTGTGTTTTTTTCCTTCTCCTTTGCAGGACAGGTGACAGAGTTCCACTGCACTGTGTGGACAGGCATCCCAACCAGCAGCATATTGTGGCCACAGGGGGCCAGGATGGGATGCTGAGTATATGGGACATCCGGCAGGGTACTATGCCAGTGTCCCTGCTAAATGCTCATGAAGCGGAAAGTAAGTATCAAATGGAGGGGGGAGAAGAAGGTGGCATTTTAGAAAAGTTTCTTATTTCTGTAAAAAAATTAGCTGTTGTAGCTGTGCTAGAAAACAATCGCGTAGTTGCTACTTAATGTGTTTTCATCCAATTGGCTTCAGTTTCTTCCTTCTCTGTATGCAAGGCTGTTCTTATCTAAAAGCCAACTATCTAAACTAAGACTAGACTTGGTAAGTAGCTCTTCAGTGAGTCATTAGATGCACTTAACCAGAATGGCTGTGTTTTCTAGGAGGGTAGGTATATAGTCATAGAAATTGATGCTGTGGGATGCAGGTATAGTAAAGCAAGAATGGCTACTAACAAACTGAAGATAGAACAGATCCATTTGGTACCTCCACAATGCTACAACAGCTCACTTTCCTGGTAACTATATCAACAATATAGCAATTCACTTAGTCTTGAAAGTTTCTTGACTTTGATGCCACAATTATATTTAAGGAGTAAAAATATTTCTTGATGTTAAGTTTTACTGACTTATTTATCTTTTCCACAGTTATGGTATTTAGACACAAAATAATAACATGTGGGCTGGGAACAAATACATGCTGTGTGCGAATTTAAACTTATTAGTAGGGAAGACGACATGATAAATTATTCAGAATGTTGAAATTCAGATAAGATTTTAGACTTTAACCATTTTCACAGTACTGAAAAGGCAACAAAATAGAGTCTGTCTTTTCTTTTTTCCTTTCTCTCCCAAGAGAGGGGAAACTGCAGTAAATAACTAAGGATGGGGTTTTGGGTCTCCTTCCCACACACACTTGAGAATGGAAGGTTTCGGCGGGGACCTGGGTTCTTTTTAGGTGCATGTCCACATCATATAGGCAGAGTGCACTGAGTGAAGTACTTGATACTTATTCTGAAGTTGTTTTGTTTGATTTTGGTTTGGTACTTCCAGTGTGGGAAGTTCACTTCCATCCATCCAACCCCGAGCACTTATTTACATGTTCTGAAGATGGATCTCTTTGGCACTGGGATACTTCCACAGATGTATCTGAAAAACCGTCTTTCCTTCATCAAGGTAAGGATGTTTGAAGTCAACTTGCACTGAATTGGTCAGTTGGCAACATAATTAAAGTCAATGTTCTCACGTGGCCCAATTAATAACACAATCCTAATATGGAAAACTAAAAGCTGGTTTCTTTTCTTAGTAGTTTTCCTGAAGTGCCCATAAGGCTAACAGTTGTGTGAGTTGTTTGTGGTCTGTTGCTGTTTGTTTGTTTTTATCTGCTGTACTCTGTGCCACCTCTAGTATTTCAAAGATAGATCATGTTCATTTAATCATCTGTCTATAGAAAAGAAATGAAGGCAGCCTAAATGATACGTTACTGTCTGAGTCTGAGGGAGATACACAAAACTTTATAACACCAAAATAATTGATATGTTAATAGGATAGTGGAATTACAAATTTACTATTCAAGGTCATAGTTGGAATTTCCAATGAATGAAACTGGATCCCCTAATATCATGGCAGGATTTTAACTAAAGATCTGATACTGACTTAATATAAGCATTTATTTTCACATCCTAGTCACAAAGACTGCTTAATGTCTTGCCACTTCAGTCTGTAAACAGTGGGGAAACTTTCAGATGTCATCTGCTCCCTTTGGCCTCAAAGTTGCCATTCAAAGCTCAGTTCTATGTAGGGAAACAATAAGATAACAGATTTGAGTTGCACTCTGCATGTTTTCAGGTATATTGAATATAAACCCTTTAACAACTGGCTGAAGTGGTGCTAACTTTATGCTGAATGATAGTTCTCAAACTGTGAGACTTCAGTCTGAATGTAAAATGTGTGGAAAAAAACTAAAGTCAAATCTAGGTATGTCACTTACTGCTGAGTAAGTAGTGAGAAGGGACGGTAAGGAATAAGTGTTGTTAAAGCAAAGCTGATGCCCCAGATATAGCAAGACACTGTTTATACAGACTTTTGTTTATAGGTCTGTCCTTGCTTTAGTCTCAGTTTAGAAAAACTTGTAGATAGTTACACTTGTTCAGCGACATGAGTTCATAGCTGTTCTGACCTATTTGTCTTAACTGAGGGCAGAGCTGCTAGCAGTTTCTGTAATCACTTCAAGTACTTGATTTTTTTCAAGTGTTTTTCCCCTCCATTAACCAAAGAGATGACATCTGTTAACTAATCTGAAAACTGACTTAAATGTAAAATGATATTCCCATTATGTCTGTCCCATAGCTACTATGTTTCTCCAAATTCTGAGAATAATATAAATTCAATTGGAACTTGTTTCCCTCTCTTCCTCTTTTCCCTCTCCTTCTTTTAGGAGGAAGAAGTACTACCTATTTTTCCCACAATACCATTAACCAGTCTGTAGTAAGTGCCTGGCTAAGCAACGATCCTACCAAAGACCGCATGGAAATCACCAACTTAATTCCAAATCAGACTTTGTCTGTGAATAGTTTAGATATTTTGGGACCATGCCTAGTATATGGTACTGATGCAGAGGCTATTTATGTGAACAGACAACTTTTTGCATGAAACGACTCCAGTATCCCTTTGAAGTACTGAACACCTTGAACTACTGGGAAATGCCAGGTTCATTCTTAATGATACTCATTAGTCTGTTATCAGCATGTGGGAGATGCCTACAGCTCGGTCCTGGTGCTGCAGAAGAAATTTAAGGTACCTCAGATTCTGACAGCTGTCACTGTTACTGATGTCCAAGATGGGTAACTTCCCTGGTGCCTGTTTGGTTTTGGTAAGCAGGAAGATAGTCACTAGGGCAAGGTATTTTCATGTTAATTGATGTCCATAATACACACATGCATACAAAGTGAAGAAAAGGTAAATTACTAATTTTTATTTTTTTCCCTGTAAAGATATTTTTCAGGTATTAATTCTAAGACCAAACTATGGGGTTCTTTGAAATTCTTTTTATGTCACCTGAGATGGGGTTTTTCATATATTTAGAGAAACAATTTTTTATGTTAGTTCATGAGAACTGGAAAGGAAAACTCTTAAAGCTATGAAATGTGAAAGGTTCTATAGGAATCTTAGCATTTTAGTAACATTTTGGATTATTTACAGATTCATCGTGGATGCTGCATGTTAAAACTTGATAATGTGCTGGTAACTCAACAGAAGAGTGGGGTTTTTATAGTTAAGAGGTCATAATTAACAGATGTGTTGGCTGTGTTTTCAGGTTTGAGAATAAGACTTTCTGAACTTGAGACATAGCCTTTGTCACAATCAAAATTAGTCCTTGAAAAGTTAATTTTATGATTAGTGTTGTACCTACCTTTTGTTGCAGAGAACCCTTGCTTTTTTTAATAAAACGATTTGCACAAGAATTCTGGTCTGACTTACTATATTAGTTCAAACAGATTTAGTTATCTTTACAGGAAGGTAAATAACCAAAAGTTATTTGGACTGATCCTGGGGATACAATCTGAAGGATGGAGGGAAATCCCTCAGGATTTGGGCAGCAGCAGATTAAGTTACAAGATTTTACCTGGCATTTTCCATCAAAACGGCTTTAGAGCATACTTTACTTCCCCATCGGCAAGAACAGCCGCCTTGATCTGTTGTGATAAGAATACCTTACCTGAACCGAATTTCTTGTGTGATGGGCTGGAGGAGGTGGATGGTGCGCTGGGACCGGGCTGTCCTCCCTCCGTACAGGAATGGATGGAGTTGCCAAGGGGCTCGTTAAGGCGTCTTAAATTTTGCTTCCCGAGTTGTCAGAAATGCAACGCTGCCTGGAAGGAAACGGCGGCGATGGAGGCGTCTCTGGGGGTAACTGATGGGTTTCCTTTCCTGGCGATTTACGCGCGTTGGTCCGTAACGAGTCCTTCGGTCGGGCAGTGACTGGGCCGTGGAGGCTCGGCAAAACTTTTTCCCTATTAAAAAAATCCCTATTTATCCATCGAGCTCGGTCCTGCCACGGAGAAAAGCAGCAGTGCCCAGGACCTGGCAGCGGCGGGGCGTGTGTGTGTCTCTGGGTTTTGTGGTGTCCCCCCGCTCCCCCGAGCAGGCCTGCCCAGGCCAGCAGCGCGCTGCTGTTCCCGGGGCAGGGGGCGGCCGCCTGAGCCACCTCCCGGGACGGGGGCGGGTGGCGGCGGCGGCCCGGCTCCATCCGGGTCGGGGCTGCGGGGGGAGCGCCGGGCGCGCAGGGCAGGCCGGGAGCTGCTCATATCCGGGAAGCCCTCCGCAGCGGAGACACCGACAAAATGGCGGCGCCGAACTGAGAGGCCCGTGGCGGCAGCGGCGGGCGCTGGCGGAAGGACCGAGGAGCCGCTGCCGGCATCGCGGAGGGCCGCGGCGGTCGTCGCCGC
Organism: Leptosomus discolor; assembly: GCF_034619465.1. Lineage (NCBI taxonomy): Eukaryota > Metazoa > Chordata > Aves > Leptosomiformes > Leptosomidae > Leptosomus > Leptosomus discolor. Next base: position 55,444,088 of record NC_141392.1, on the reverse strand, counting down.
GCGGGCGGGGCGGGCTGGGCTGGGCCGGGCCGAGGTCACTGCGCCCACGCCCGGGCCCGGGGGCGCTGCTGCCGCCGCCGCTGTATTCTCACCGCAGGTAGGTCCGCTGTGCCGCGGTGGCGGAGGGGGGGCGGGAGCGGCCGCGGGTCGAGGGCGGGAGGCAGAGGCGCGGCCGCAGTGCAGGGGCGATAACGAGTTCTCTCCGGCAGGGCCGACCGGGGGGGGGGGGGTCTGGGCCCTTTTGGCCCCTCTGGGAGCGGGCGGGACGTGGCCGCGGGTGACGGTGCTGTCTCCGGTTCCTCCGCCCGGGGATTGGCGCCTCCGAAGGTGGCTTCTCGCTCGCCGGGGAACGGCTCCTCGGGAGGGGCGGCAGGGCCCATGCCACCCGCTGCCCCGGCGCGGCCGGTTGGGCCCTTGTGCCGCCGCCGGGCGAGGGTCCCGCCGCCCCCGCCGTAGTGCTCGGCCGCGCTCGTCCCGCCGGGGCGGAGAGACCAGCGCCGCACCAGCGGCCCGGGCGACAGAAGCGCAGGTGTCCCAGCGCCGTGGGACAGAGTTGGGACAGTCGTGATTGCCGTAAGCCCAGCACCCATCCCGGCGCTGAAACCCTCCTGGTCTGAGTGGTCCTCGAAGCGCTGGGCCCTGCCGAGCTGTGGGAGTTACCTTGGTACCTGCCCGTGCCAAGGCAGCTCCCACTGCGGTCCTCAGCGGCTGTCCTGCTGCTAGCCGTGAGGATCACCCACCCGTGGTGCGCTGGAAATGACCCCTGCTGCGGCCGGGGGTGGCTAAGAATGCATCTGTGCGCCAGGAGAGCTGTGTCCTGTGAAAGGAGAGAGCAGAGCGCGAGGATGGAAACGAGCAGAGCGAACGCACGATGTTCCCGGTGTTCAGCTAACCCCTCTGGTCATTTGCAGGTCGGTCTCCCCTGACCGTATGTAGTTGTGTTTATTTACTATTTTCAGGGTTCAGTTTTATCCTCGTCTTAGGAAACTTTTAACATTGGAAATGCATCCTTTGGCAAATTGCTTTGTGGCTCAATGTTATCTGAAGAACAGCTTCCTTTTGTTGTTTCAAACCCAAGCCCCTCCGAACTTAATTTTATGTCTCCCAAATTACTGATTTTTTTTTTCCTAGCAAGAAAGTGTTGTGATTATGTATCAAATAAGATAGTAGAAAAGGTACACGAGGGAGGGAACCAAAATAGATTAATATGTGGTGTACAATACTTCATTGGAAATACGAGTACTTAAAACTATGTTCAAAACTTTTGGAGATAGGAAGTGTTACATATCTATTACAAAACTGTTTATTTTTTTCCCCAGAAAAACTTGGATGTTATTGACAGTTGCATGCAGCCATTCTGTTTTTTCATTCAGATGCCTGTTTTTAAGTTCAGTCTTTCATGATTATACTGTAAAAAGACAAGTGGGGGTTTTTTCCTTACAGTTTGACCTGTAAAAGAAAATATTTTGAAAATTTTTTTTTTGTAACTCCTTTAGGGAAGTGGAGAACTTCATCAGTGGAAACAGCTGCATTAACAGATTTATCATTTACATTTAATGACCCAAAGTTGCAAGGAGGAATAGATGTCAGTTCCGTTGCATACAGTTTGTGTTTACTAGTTAGAAATACAAAATTGAGATATGTTTCTTACTGAACAGTCAAAAATTCTTTTGCTTTAAAATGTGTGCAAATGTCTATAAGAGGTGACTTCTGAATTTTGAGGTTCATTTGTAAAGGAAGGTGCACTGTAGTAATGCTTTCTTGTACTTCATTAAACTGGAGAACCAATTTAATTTGGTTTCTGGGCAATTAAGACTGTAGTTTCACATACACATCAAACTGTTATTACCTATCACTACTGCCAAAAGTAACAACCCACCAAAAAAAAAGTTACTATTTATCTGGGTAAGTTCCTTAGCTTGATTCACTGTGTGTGGCCTTACAGTTAAGCTGGCGCTGCTAAGTGGTGGGAGATTAAGTGGACTGGCTGGTTTACACTGCTAAAGCTCTGCTTCTGCTAAAAAATTATGTGAAAGTGCAGCTTTATTTTCCAAGACTGCTCAGTCCATATCCTGTTATGCTGCAGTTTCCAGCAAAATAATAGCTATCAAATACTTACAGCATCCCTTGTCTTAAAGTTTTCAAAGCACTTTAGAAAGAAATACAAGTCTCTCAGATTTGCACCTAAAGAAATCAGAGCACAAGCTGATTTCCCCCCCCCCCCCCCCCCCCCCCTTAGGTGGTAGACTCTAGGTCTCCTGATTCGTGGTTTAAGTGTCCTGTTAATTTAACCTTGATTTCTCTTAGAGGTGTTACATTTGTTTATCTCAGCTACCTGTGGTGTGACCATAAAGTGGATGTTCAAATACCAGATGAAATTACAGTAAAATACATAGGTGCAAAACCCGTTTTCTCCTGAATTCCAGGCCTTTGGAACTTGTTAAAAGGAGTAACTCATATACGGACTTTTTTTTCTTCTCTCATTGGTGTATGTGTGACACAAGATCAATACCAACTGTGTTATTTAGATTGCCCTGCTAATGGTGAACAGTCGTTACTCCTAATTTTGGCTGAATTAGAACAAGTAATCTGGATTACTAAAATTCTAATATATTTAGCCATGTTGTCCTATGTTTTAGGATGAGTTTATGCCAGAGGTTTCACTTTTCTGGAGGTGGTGATTCGTTCAAGTGTTATTAACCTATGTCCTTGTACTTGGGTATCCAACATGTGTCTTTTGAAGCAGGTCTCTTGGAAAGAAAAGGAACGTCCGTAGCAAAACTAGTAAAATGGTCTAAATATAGTTACTACATTTTCTTTGGAAAAAAGTATCTTTGACGAAGATATTTAATGTGGTCTTAAATATGGTGTGTTTTGAAAATGATTTTGAAAGAGGCCAAAATTAGATCACATTTTGATTGCTGTCATGCCGAATGTCATTACGCTGAATCTAGATTTTTTAATACTTTGAGCAAAACTTCACTATTTATTATTAAAATTCACTTAAATGTCTGATGATCTTTTCCTTATTCAGTGAGCACTGAAGAATTGTATGCTACCAGACTGCAGGAAAAAGCTTTACTGTAACTGCTAAATTACATTTATTTAAGGTTTCAAACCTATCACAGGGCAAAGAAAACTTGTGAGTGCAGTTATAGCACATAAGATTTAGATAGTTTCATTAGAGAAATGATATTAGTTCTTAAGTGGTTCTCCAAGGACAATGGGGTTAAGTATGTCCCCTGTGTTTCTTTTTGCAGTCCTTATTTATGTATTGCTTCAAGCTTTCAGGTTTTATTCATATATGGGTCTCGTGTATGTAATTAATGTAATTTGCATGAGTATTACAGGGTTCTTTTTCCTGTTAACTTCTTGTCATGTTCTTCCTCAGTCACTGAATCATTAATTCATTTATGGCAGTGCAAGTATTGTAGAAGTGAAACCTGGATGAAGGAGGAGTGAGTTTTGTGTAGACTGTGTAAACCTTGGACACCTGTTAATTCACGTCTAGTATGAGAAACACTTACCTACACACTACTTCTATAAGAGACAAAAGATGCTTGCAGACATCTGAATCCTCATAATCCTTCAGAAAGCTGGGAATGCAACGGCTGTGTAACTTATTCAGTGTTTCACCTTAGTTGCTCTATCCTTTGGCATACCAGTTACAGTGTTACTAGTGCACAACGCAGATGCAGAGATTTGAGTTCTCTGCAGGCACAGGGTTCTTTCCCTGATGAGTCAGCGCCTTCAAAATGCAAATGGTTTTTATTTGTTTTTGGCAGAAAGTTCTATTTCCCTTACCAAATGTCACAGCTATGCTTTCAGTGAATTTGATGCTTGAGTTGTTTAACAATTTTACAGGAAAAAAGTTTTATTACATTTTCTATGTTTCCTTTTCCCCCCTGCTCTCATCTTCACTTACATAAGATAAGTTTTAAAATAACTATTGGCAAAGACAGGTTCGAGGAGACTTGAGCTGAGAGACTGTCACAGACTGCCGTACAAAACTGAACCCTTAAACAGGTTTAAATGGCAGATGGTCTAAGAAATTATAAAGTTGTGTGCAATGACCTAGGCAAATGTTTACTTTTTAAATATGTGACTGCTAAAGAATGCATAAAATCATGGTAATTGTATGCTCTTACTGGTGTGCTTTGTACTTCTTACTTCCATCTATTTGTGGAGCTTTATGTCGGCTGGGGTGTTTGGCCCATATCCTGGCTAACTGGGTAGTAGAGTTGGCACCTTGAGCTATAAAAGTGTTGATGGAAAGAACATGGTGATGAGCGGAGACAGCACCTGGCAGAGAGGGAAGGCAAAGAAGCAGTGGTGGGGCAGTGCACGCAGCGGTTCATATCTGCTCTTGAAAGCTTTGTCCACCACACTGAGTTCTTTACTCTGCCCGTATCCTTTGCAAACTGTTTGGACTTGAGGCACCTAAACTACCTTTTTGTTAACGGGCTGTTGGAAGCCCAGCACAGTTTGTAATTTAGGTTGAGTAAAGACTGCCTGAAGAAATTGCTTAGCGCGCCTTTAACAGCTGTGATGGCAGTGCTGCGCATGAACATTTCACTGCCACCAATGCCACGTTGTGAACTTTTTCACTGCTGTATGTATAATGGGATTTTTTGTTTGTTTTAATAACAGGAGAGCAGTTTTGGGTTGTGACAAACCCCAGCACTACAGGAACCATGGTTTCACAGTGAAGAGCCACTGCTTCCACAAGTTCTGAAACTACCAGCCAGTCTTCCCTGAACTTTGGTGTATGCGAGTCCTTGGTGGAGGTTGCATATATACATGTTTTCATGAAGAGAAGCGAGAAGCCAGAAGGTTATAGACAAATGAGGCCTAAGACTTTTCCTGCCAGTAACTATACTGGCAGCAGCCAGCAGATGCTACAGGAAATACGAGAGAGCCTCAGGAATTTACCTAAACCCTCAGATGCTGCTAAAGTTGAGCACAGCATGGGCAAAATGTTATCTGAAGATCCTAGACAAGGCCGAAATCCCCCCAAATTTGTAACATACCATAAAGTTTTACAGGAGATAAGAAACTCACTTCTACCTTTTGCAAACGAAACAACCTCAGCTGTCAAAGGAACATCAGAAGTTAATCGACAAATGCTGCAAGACTTGCAAGCTGCTGGCTTTGATGAGGTGAAATGTTTTATTTTCAAGGTTTGGTGTTCTGCTAACTATAAACTATTAGGACATGTCGGAGGGGGTGTTGATCATGGAATGTTTGAACAGCATATGATAAGCAAAATAGCATCTTCAAAATCTGGTAGGTTTCTAATTAGGATGGAGTGAAACTGGTAGTAATGGGGGATGAAGAAGAGGAGTAGAAGGACTTAGGCTTGGGTTGTTGTGTTTTTTTTTTCTTGTTTTTTAAACATCTTGTTCAGTTTGTTCTTTGTGGTAGAGGTAGGTTGTTTTATTTATATCATTCTAGGTGGAGAGAACTGGACTCTTTAGAACATGGATTTTGCCTTTGATACTCAACAGAATTTTGGATTGTGCTTTGTTAAAATATGTTAATAACATGGCTATTCTAAATTGAAAGGCAGTACCAAATATTTCAGAAATTAATTTTAATGAGCTTTTTGAGATCTGTGGCTTATAGAAGCTCAAACTTTGTGGAGAAAGGGATTTGGCCATCCTTCCTTTATGCACATTGTCAGATACAGATAAAATAACAAGGTACATGACAAAACCAGTTGCGAAGTGTCTTCTCTGTGGTATACTCGCAATACAAAAATGTCGAGTCTCTTGAAAATCTTGGACATAAGTAATTGTTCTGCTGCTATTTTCAGTATAAGAACAGGGAACTAAATAATTGTTCGGTGGGTTTTTTTTTAAAGTATTGACTAAATTTATTTCCATTCATTCATTTTAATAAATGAAAGGAATCTGAAAAGTGATTTCCAGGAATAAAAAATTAATACACTCACAGCTCCTGTATTTTTGCTGGAACCTGCACATCAAAGCAAATCTGAAATTCATGCCTTCTCTGTAAACCTGAGTACAAAAGCAGGGTTTTTTTTTTAAAAAAAAAAAACACCTAGCAAACCACTCCTCTTTCCAAAGGAAAAAGCCACAGTACCACAACAGGGATTGCCTTTACAGGAGCGCACTGCTTGTGGTAGGAGCCAGCTCAAGTGTTCCACTGGCTGTGATGCTTTGGTATTTACAGAGAGATCTACCTCTACCAAGAGCAAGCTTCTCCAGAACTGTCAACTGGCTTTTCCTCAACCACGTCCCTGTGTCAAGTGCTGGTAGTGGTTTTTCATGTTCCTTTCACTTGCTGAGTTACGTAGTCCAGGCTGTGTTTTCAGTAAGAATAGAAGGATTTTATAATGATAAATGATTTTGTAATAATTTTTTCCTCCTGTGTGGTTTGTTACTGAGGTTGGGTTTGGTTTTTGGTTTGGGCAGGGTGGGTGGGTTGTTTTTGTGTTTGTTTTTTTTTCTTTTTTAAAGTAGGTCAGTTCTCAGATACATTTTTACGGATTAAACCTGCAGTCGTTTTTGCAAACTGAAGAATGGTATGTGGCTGGATAATAAACTAGAAGGTTATCTTACGTTGGTATTTTTGTTGGATCCTTTGTATCTTGAAGCCTTTTGCTCCTACCCTTTGTTCTTGGATACAACTGATAATTCCCAGGTCACTTGTGCTTATATGGACCTTTTTTCAGGCACAGTGCCACCATAAGCTGTTTCTGCTGTGTGTTAACCCACAGTTGTGTGCCACGGTAGTCCATATGGCACTGGCCCGTGAACAACACTGAGGACAGGTACAGCTGAAGTACGAAAGCATTTTTCTTGCTGGGGGTATTTGAGACAGCCAGTAGGAATGAAAAGAGAATGGATTTTGAGCTGGGATTGTTTTATGGTTTTATGGACTGGATTGTAGCTGGAGTCTGTTGGCCAGCTGTAATCAGCTGATTTATACTTTTTTTTTTATATATATATATATGTATGGAGTGTCACAAATGTTCTGGTTATTCCTCCCCCTCCCTCAAGTAGTAGGTAGTATTCAGGATTAAAGCTGAACCGATAGATAGATACCTATCAGTATCGGGTGTGTGTGTATATGTATATATATTTTGTGTGTATGTAGGTAGTAATATATATGTGCATAGAAGTTATGGGAGAATAAAGTTCATTGTGTTTTGTTTGGTTTTGTTTTTAAAAAACCACTCTAAATAGCTTGCAGAAAATCTGTCTTGCTTATTAGGATTCAAGTGCAGTCCTCATATGTTCTGTATAAGCTGATGTTCTTCAAGAATTGAATACTTCATGGCACATAGGTGACCAAGGTTTTTGTTCTTCAGCTAGACGGGAGAGAGATCCTTTGGCTCTTGTTCAGGTCCTCTGCTTAGTGGAAAGGGAACTAAATTGTGTCTCTTAAAATATTGCAGGTTCTGTACTTTGAAATTCTATATTTCTTATGGCTTGGTGATGTGAACTTGTAGGTTTAGGTTTCTATATTGTAGAATTACTTGGCTAAAAAGACCATAAATTTGGATTTGAAACTGATAAAGGAGAGAATTAAAGCTGATAGGTAGAAATGAATGATGGGTCTTATAAAAGTATATTCAAATTGGAAATTAAATACTCTGGACAACTTAACTCTGTGTTTGCACAATGATCGAGTAACATACTGGTGCGGGAAATGTACTTTTCTGCAACAGGTCAGTCTTACCTGTAATAGTAGAAGTGTTGGGGACATAACTGCCTTGAGAAGGAGCTATGAGTTCAAAAGTCATATCTGCTTTTCCAACAATGTCAGCTGGTTTGTAAACATTGTAACAACTTATTACATGTATTTTTTTTAATTTTAAAATCCTTTTTTAAGGTTCTGCTTTGTTCAGTGAATTTGATTATTGTTTCTGAAGGCTGTATGTAATTTTATATGTTTGTAGTGTTAAAAATGTACACAGGCATGGTGAAAGTATAAACGTGTGTTTGAATTTGAAGTTGATACTGACTACTTCCCTTCCGAGCCCTCTTTGATTTCCCATTGATTTTAGTAGGAGGTGAATGCTGTCATATGTAGGTAACCTGTTCAAACACAATGTGAACTAAAATGATAGCTTCAATATGACAAAGTATGGCCATAAAAAAATCACTGAAGACAGTGTGCTTCGTTATAGGGAGTTATGCTGTGGATTTGTTTCAGACTGAGTCAGCTGCAGGAATCCCGTGCAATACAAGTGGGAGAGCAGGGCCTGACTTTTAACCATCTCTGAAATTCTGCCTCTGTTGCTTGACCTTGATCTTATTCAAGTCAGTGGAAAAATCGCTGGTCCATAATACGTTTTCCATTGACAGGACTGGGATTGGCCATGAGATCAAAACTGGTGTTTGGATCCCTAAGAAGACAGGGCCTAAATCTACCACAAAAATAATAGATTTTCTGCCGATAACGTTGTTTTCATCAGGAAGAATTCTTAGGGAGAAACCGATGGATATTTGTTGCCAAAAAGTCATGCTGAATTGGAGGAAAATAAGCAAATAGCAACGTTCTGAATTTCACATTAGTGTATCTTTCATATAATAACTTAGCTTGGAAGGGACCTCTGGTCATCATGTAACTAGCTATTACCTGGGTAGTGTGTATCAGTGTGTATAAGCAAACTGTACAAAGAGCAAAGTGACATGATTTACATCAAAACTTCAGTGCTTCAACAAGTTAACTTTTTCCTGAAGATCCAGACTGTATTGGTGTTTTGGAGGATGTGTTGTGGAGAAAAAGTTTTAAAATTAGTTTTAAATCGATGGAGAGAAATCAATTATGTGCTTTACTTTCTGGAATTATATATATAAATATAAAAAATTACTGGAGGATATTTTGGAAAATAACCATGATTTTTGGTGGTTTTGCCATTTATTGTAATTTATTTTTTTTTCTATAATTTTGTCTTTAGGATATGGTTATACAAGCTCTTAGACAAACTAACAACCGTAGTATAGAAGCTGCCATTGAATTTATAAGTAAAATGAGCTACCAGGATCCTCGTCGGGAGCAGATGGTTGCAGCAGCAGCAAGACCTCTAAACACAGGTATGAAACCACCAGGTAGGTGTGTTCATGGTAACTCAGTAACTCACTGAGCGTATTCTTATAGCCGAAAAATACAAGCGGGCAAATTCCTCCTTCATATGCTCACAATGGAACAGAGGAGATGTTGAGATACAGTTTTTTGCTTTTAGAAATAGCGTGTGAAATATATAATGTAATTCTTCCGAAAGATGGGTGCATTTGACATGAATTTCTTAAACATTTCTTTTTATAACTGCATGATTTTAGTATTGTATGTAAGTGTTTTATACAAGGAATGGCATTCAGGTCTCATTTTAGTAGTTTTTGTCCCTCATTGATGTGATGCCAATATTTTGTTCTTAGTGTCAAGTGCTGTGTAGAAGCACTGAATTCTTAATTTTTTGTCTCTCTCTTCACACACTCGCCCACACAGCAGTACTACGTATGTATATTTTTGTGTATCTGTATTATTTGTGTGTGTATATATTTGTATACTATACAGCTACAATATTTGTATTTTAGGATGTCCTGTTTCCAGATTCCCCTCTCTGCTTAATTTTCTGCTTGGTTCCAGATTTTGTTTGTGTGGTTTTTAAGGCAGACTTCATGTTTTTACAGAAGTTAGGGGACAGACTAGGGCGTTAGTAGCAACAGAGTCAGAATTTTGCTACTTATTATTGCTCTCTTAACACATGCAAGCACGTTTTTAATAGATCCTGATGCAGCAGAAATTCTGAACTTCTGTTTGACCGAAGTTGTGCTGAGCTGCTCGCTCTGTAAAGTTACATTTTAAGTCGACCATATAGGTATGAAGAAAAACTAGTAGTCAAGAGTAGCAAGCTACTGCAATATTTTTTACTCTGTGAAGCAGGATTAGTCGGTGCTTGTATGCAGCTGCTAGCTAAACGCCACCATTTAGCCATGTTTGTTACTTGCAAAGGTACAGTAAATAACACATCCTTTTACTGGCGATACAGTGACTTTTAGTGGTTACAGAACTGTATGTGTTTACAGATATCGCAGTAGTAACATTGTAAAAAGCACAGTAAGACTGCATGCACTATCGATTCCTTGCGTATTACTTTGTTTATATGATGCGGAATAACATCTGAAAAGTAAATATATTGTAGGGTTTGGTTCTGTAAGTTTTGCTTTCATATAGTTTTAATTCTTGCCTCTATACAACACTTTTACCCAGGAAGACATAACTTTTAAAATTAAAATACTTAATCAAATTTCACGTAACGATTTTGGATGAACTGTATGCATACAAGAGTGTAAGCGAGCTGTTTGATTTTTACAGCATTCGGTTAAATTTCAGTTTAAGAACATTTCACTTGCAATAAGTGTTAAACTGGAATAAATAGCGACATGACTAAACCTATTTTTCCATGCTATTGCTTTTTTGCGCTTGTACCGAACATCCCTTCTGAGAGTTGCTTGTATGCATGATTAAAAATACATAGCACGCCTGATAATTTTGCATATTACCATTTTTTTCCAATTAACAATTGAGCGTATCTGGAAAGGAAGCAAAATGCACCTTCAGAAAAGTGATTTCTAAAAACTCTGGTACTATGGTTTCATTGCATTTTGTTACTCTTACACTGTGTACTGAGCATATTACCATAGCATGCTGTGTATTACTAGATAGAGGTAAATTTTTCATGTGACGTACAGTGGATTACCCTGTGTCAGAGAATTCCCATCCTGTTTTGGTAGTAATTAATGCAGAAGAATAAAATATTCAAAGCAGGAAATAGAAATAATTTCTAATAATATAAATGCTGTGTTTTCTTCTTGTAAAAGCAGGGACTGTACAGCAGTCGGTTAACCGCAAGCAGAGCTGGAAGGGTTCTAAGGAGTCCTTGGTTCCTCAGCGGCATGGCCCTTCCCTGGGAGATGGCGTAGTTTATCGCTCAGAAAGTCCCAGCTCGCAGCCTGATGTAGGAAGGCCGTTATCTGGATCTGGCATTGCAGCATTTGCTCAGGCTCATCCTGGCAATGGACAAAGAGTAAATCCCCCGCCTCTACCACAGATAAGGAGTGTCACTCCTCCTCCTCCGCCTCCTCGAGGACAGACACCCCCTCCAAGGGGAACTACCCCTCCACCTCCTTCCTGGGAACCAAACTCTCAAACAAAGCGTTACTCTGGAAACATGGAATATGTGATCTCCCGTATTTCTCCAGTGCCACCAGGAGCGTGGCAGGATGGTTATCCACCTCCTCCTATGAATCCTCCACCCATAAGTTCTTCCACGCAGGGTCAGAGAGGCATGAGTGCTGTCCCCATTGGCAGGCAACCAATAATCATGCAGAGTTCTGCCAACAGCAAATTCAGTTTTCCCTCAGGAAGAGCTGGAATACAAAACGGCAATTGTCAGGCGGAATTCATAGTTCACCAGAATGTGGTGCCTGGGAACTCGGTGAGTCGCCAGCCCCCTCCATACCCCATGAATCCAACTAACAGGCAAAGTCCCACAGCACTACAGATGCAGGCGGGAGGATCTGCTCCTCCTTCAGCGTACACCAATGGGAACCTTCCTCAGGCAATGATGGTGCCAAACAGAAATAGTCACAACATGGAACTTTATAATACAACGGTAGCTGGAATACCTGCGTCCTGGTCACAGCCTTCCCCCGTGCCACCGCAGTCATCCCCTGGCAATGGGCATGACCTGCCTACATGGCAACCCAATGTTCCCGTACGGTCAAATTCTTTCAACAACCATCATGGAAACAGGCAGAGTCACTCTAGTGGCTCTCAGCCTTCGGCCACAACAGTGACAGCTATAACGCCAGCTCCCATTCAGCAACCGGTAAAAAGTATGCGTGTGTTGAAACCAGAGCTACAGACTGCCTTAGCGCCCACTCACCCTTCCTGGATGCCACAGCCAGTGCAAACCGTTCAGACCATTCCCTTCTCCGAGAGTCCGTCTACGAATATGGCAGTTATGTCTCCTGTTGTAGAGGCTCCGAATTACCAGGGTCCCCCACCACCTTACCCAAAACACTTGTTACATCAGAATCCCTCTGTCAATCTGTACGAGACAGGACCCAAGCTCAACAAGGAGGAACTGCCTATTTTATCCAAGGAGGATGAGAATGAAAAGAATTATGAATGTGTTGATTCAACAGATAAAGAAAAGAAACAGATTACAACATCACCCGTTCCCGTTAGAAAAAACAAGAAAGATGAAGAAAGAAGAGAGTCTCGCATTCAAAGCTATTCCCCTCAAGCCTTTAAATTCTTCATGGAGCAGCACGTGGAGAATATACTGAAGTCACATCAGCAGCGTTTGCATCGGAAAAAACAACTAGAGAATGAAATGATGCGGGTAAACTCTTTCTCCTTTCTAAATCTACAATGTATTAATTTTGAGAAATATGTCTTGATTGGAGAACGTTTAAATAGTACAGATAAACAGAACGTTATGGTATATCATGGTATTGAGTCTGTTTTTAGTTTTGGTGTTTGAGATGTGGTAAGTCCTTCATTGCTTTGTTTATGTACTTCATTGTTGTCTTGGAAGTTAATTGTTTAAAGTAAGATTTTTGCATGTCTAAATGTAGTTCATCTGGCTTATGGTAAGGCAGGATAAGCAAAATCATTGTTACGTGAACTGAGATTTAACTATGTGGCTCAGCTTTTTGTTGTCGATTCTATTTAATCCTGATTTTTGAGAGCGTTATATGCAATATTTTAATGACACTTAAAATATTTTTATTTTTTTAAAACACTACAGGTACAAACAAAGCAGGGGCAAGTGGTAGGCTGGTTAGTACATTTATATAGTCACCTGAACAGTGATACCTTTTTATGTTCTGCAGTTTGTTTCCAGTAGTGATAGGGTTTTCTAAGTTCAAATCAAAAAAATCAATATTTAAATGTTAGACTGGTAGAATGAGAGACATGGTACCTTTTGCCCAAGTATTTTATAATCCAGGCTGTAAGGGTATCTGTTTAAACAAGGGGTAGTCGAATGGGGTAATAAAAACCAGACGTCAACAAAACCATGTAAAACCAACTTCTTTGTGCCTACATGAAGTCAGTCTGGGATTTCACTGTTCAACTAAACCATATCAAAAGGGTAAAAACTGGAGGTGTATACATATGTTATTTCAAAAAAGAAAATAGTGAGAAGTAGTGAAAAAAAAGATTTGCAGAAATGGAAATTTGAGATGTATTGCTTATATATATTTCTTAACGATTGCAGTTGAAAATTTGACGTGTGATGTGCCTTTTAGTTTATTCTATGAAAGAATGTATTTGGCTTCTGCCACTTTCTTGAAGTGCTGTTTTTTAAATCCATGTTTTCTTACGCTTTGAAAATTCTTACTGTAAGCTGTAGTGTTTTGTAAGTGTTTGCTTAATCACGAATATGTAAATGTTAGCAAGATTTTTTCCTGGAATTCTTTCTAGATCTTTATTCTTAGTCTTCTCTCTTTCCTTTTCACTTCCACTAACAGCTGATTTAAACTGTTAAGGTGTGGGAAGCTTTCCTGAACTCTGTAGCCTCCATCCCTGTGTAGACAAGTAAGATTTTGGAGCAACAGTATTTATTAAGAATAGCATGATCCTTTTTAGAGGGCTTTGCATGCAATCCTGCATCGAAATTAAGCATGAATTTATTTTGACCATTTCTGAGTACTTAAATGTAAGGTTATAGTTAATACTGATTTGCAAATGTCACTTTCCCTTCTTACTGTGTTGTGTTCCATGGTATTGCAAGCATTAAGTATTACTTATATGAAAGCACTGATGTAACTTTTCTTGATATTTTTCTTGTGCATTTAAAGCACCCTAGTAAATGTCTTGTCCTATATGAAATGCAATTTCTAATATTTAGACTGGATTTAAAGCTGGGATGTTTAATTACAGGCTGAAGTGTGGAAAATAGGGTATTATGCGGCAGCAGACCTCTGCTTTTTCATCAGAGTATAGGAGAGGAATCCCACAATAGTGAAGTATATTTTGTGTCTTCATGAGGAGGAGAAAGAGAAACTAGCTCATTACTTGTTTTCAGGAAGTTCAAGAGTATTAAACAAGTATTGAATCCCTTATTTTTTTCCCCCTTTGGTAGGAATTTTGAAAGGGAAAAAAAAAAATCTGAATGCATCTCTACAGAAATACCTACCTTCACAGGATGATGTATGTCTAGCATAGGTGACATATTTTTATGCTGTCAGCTTTCCTAGGGAATAGAGTGAAGCTGTAACTGTCTTCAAAATATTTAGTTTAGATGTGTGAGTTTGGCTGAGAACTATGCTAGGTGTCTTTGCTGCAAAGAGAAACTTAAGTCATGATTTAAGGCACAGCAAGATGAGAAGGGAGCAAAATGAGAGCGAATTGTGTGATAATCATAGAGCAATTCGGGAAGCTCTCGTGTTTTGTCATTGACTAGAAATAATTGGAGGTGTGTGTGCATGAGCGTTTGTGCAGCTGACAAAGTTGGTTAATTTTTGGTAAATGCTGTAGCTGAGGAGACTTCTAGGGAAAATACAGCAATGCAGAGAGCAATCAGTTTGAGATTAACATTTGTTTTAGTGGATGGCATAGGAAAAAGTGAAGATGGGTTGAGGGGAGAGGTGACAAATTGTGGGACATGGGCTGTTCTTTACAACAAAACTGTTAGGATGCAACAGCTAGAAAGCGGGTACTAGAAGGTAAAGGTACAAGGTTTTTGGAGACTCTTAATTGTGTGTCTTGCAGTGATTAATCACTGCATTTGGTCTCACCTCTTCTAGGGTTTTGTTGACATCTAGATTATATTCTTTGCCAGTTTTCTAACTGATCAGTGGAGTCCAGTTTGTGTGCAAGTGGGGCTGTACTGAAGCAGACTTCATGGTTCAGATGGGACTTGAGAAGGTGGCCCACTCTTGTCTGAACTTAACAGGGTCAGGTCTTCAAATGTTGTGTTGACATTTGTAAGTCTTCAAAAAATCCCTCCTTCTGTGTTGAAGTGTGCCCTAAGCATGTTCATTCACAGAAAACTTGAGTTGTTTGTGTCATGGAAGACAGTGCCTGGGTATTCCTGCAGTAGTGTGTTGATTCAGAGTAGGGAGCTGAACCTATTTCTCACATCCAGCCTTGAAACTACTGCTACCCAGTCCTAACTACTGCCTGTCTGATGTCGACAAAAAGTTTTGTCTTCAATTTGAGACAGCCTTCCCCATTTAAATCTTAATGAATTGATACTCCTTGTGAAGTTTATTTGGGTAGACAAGCATTTTGTATGCGTTTTCCTAATTGCATTTCCTTTGGGTTCATTTTTGTCATGATGCCTGTAAGAAATTTTCTGTGTTCTAACAGTATTTTCTTTAATAGGTGACATACAGTGTCGTGAAAGCATTTTTAAGATGCTGAATGATGCCTAATTGATCTTTTATCTCGCCTTTTTTCTCAGTCATGTCTATTATATTTTGTTTCAAGTTATATTGCAAGTTAGGCAAAGTAGAAGTCATCTATTAACGTGCAATGTATATAGGCCTAGGCTAGTGGTTAGCTAACCCTGATGATGGTCCTGAGTACTGTTATGCAGGCAGTATCTTTAACATTTGAAATATTAAGGAGATGGAAGCAGCAAGATTTAGTATCAAGAATTGATAAGATGTGACAATAAGAAATTGGAAACTTCTAGAATAGTGCTTGAGTGATGTTTGCAGGGATTCAGTTTGGCCATGTTCAATTTGATGATCAGAATGTCCAGGAAGAAAATAAGGGAGTGTACTGTAGGTTGAACTTGGAAATCATTGCTGTAGGATGGTGATTTCAAGCCAGGTAGGCAAATAAGATAATTGAGATGCTATGAAAAAGGGAGCAGATCTTGAAAATGCTGTCAGAAAATGAAGGAATGAACATCAAGCTGTATGGGGGTAGTGTCACAGAGAAAAGACTATTAAAAAATTGAAGAAAGAGTCTCCTTACATCAAAACAACATACAGAAAAAAAAAAAAAAAAAAAAAGATATTCTGCTTCCAGGGCCTGAAATTTGCCAAGAAGAATGGCACTGGAATTGAATGGCCCTTTAAAGGAATTGAAGCCAGCAAAAATATACTAGGAGGATCCCAGGTTGGGATATGACAAGAATGCTCAGCGTGGTTCTTGTAGATAAGGGTTTCCACACTGTAGGTGATGAGTTACTGTGGCCTGTGAGTGTTTCAGCTGTCAGAATGTTAGTGGTGTTGGCCAGAATACCAGGGATGTTTGTTCAAGATAAGGGTATGTACACAGATGGAAGCCAAGAACTGATACCATGAGGAGGAGTGAGCCACTTCAAAGAAATTGCTCTGCTCAACTGGTTGGTGTGTAGAGTGGAGAGAGTGTGACTGGAGTCATGTTAGTGAGGTGGGTTATGTGATAAGAGGGAAGATCAGGTCTTGGCTTGTGGCAGAGGCATGTGCTTCGTGTGGGTGGACAGTAGGAAATGGTGCCATGTGGATCTGGTTTGTGTAGCTACACAGGGAAGCAGGAGAGTGAGAGAGTCACTCCCTCCTGCAACTGGAATTCCACTGATATGGTCAGAAGTTTAGTGACTTCTGCTTTAGTACTCTAGAGAGTGGCAGCCTTTCCCCCAGCAGCTCCTTGGTAGCCCTCAGCGACTTACTGCTCCTAGGCACGTCTTGGCTGCTCTTAGCTCTGCGCAGAGAATCAGGGAGGCAGTTGATGCACGCTGTTACTCGGATAAGTATTATTTGCAGTGGTTTTTATCAGTAGTTTGTAAATTACCCTTTATCTCCTTGAGAACGTACTCCCTTGTCAAGAACCTTCTGGTGCATGGCACCTCGTGCATTTTGCTGTTGAAAGTGATCACGTTTTGTATCACTTCTATATGTTTTCATAGAATCCTAATGTGTAAATTAAAACAAAAGCCCTTTAAGTATTATTTTCCATGCTTTATATAAATATTTGGTTTGCTTTGCCTAAGCCTTGTAGTTATAAGAAAGCCACTAAGAATTAAGAGTACTGTTCACTCTTCAGATTTAATTCTGTTTGCTGCACAGGTTGGATTGTCACCGGAAGCCCGAGATCAAATGAGGAAAATGCTGTGCCAGAAAGAATCTAATTATATTCGGCTAAGAAGAGCTAAAATGGACAAGTCGATGTTTGTAAAAATTAAAACTCTGGGAGTTGGTGCATTTGGAGAAGTTTGCCTAGCAAGAAAAGTGGATACTAATGCTTTATATGCAACAAAAACTCTGAGGAAAAAAGATGTCTTGCTTAGAAATCAAGTTGCTCATGTTAAAGCTGAGCGGGATATCCTTGCAGAAGCTGATAATGAATGGGTGGTTCGCCTGTACTATTCATTCCAAGATAAGGACAATTTGTACTTTGTAATGGACTACATTCCAGGAGGCGATATGATGAGTCTCCTAATTAGAATGGGTGTCTTTCCAGAAAATCTGGCACGGTTCTACACAGCAGAACTGACCTGCGCAGTTGAAAGTGTTCATAAAATGGGCTTCATCCACAGAGATATTAAACCTGATAATATCTTGATAGACCGCGATGGTCATATTAAATTGACTGACTTCGGGCTCTGTACAGGTTTTCGATGGACCCACGATTCAAAATACTACCAGAGTGGTAAGAGAAATATAAAAGGTTTCTTTGTTATTTTGTTGACGTGTTACTCGTTGCAGGGAATTAAATAATAAATGGGTAGAAAGATGACTGTGCTGTTTCCTTTCTGAATAATAATGCACCTAACAATATGTCTACACACCAGTCGAATTATGGAAAGCAGTGTTTAGTTGGGGTGAGTTTGTAGGTGTGAGCATTGATTCCTTAAGGGAGAAGGAATGAGCTGTGCTGCTGTAAGTTTGTCCCATTAGTGGCTTCTGAAATTAGGAGAGAGAAAATCACAGCAGTAGCAAGATAATCACATAGACAACAGCCCTAACTCTGTTTTGAGGATGGGACTGATGTTTTGAATGTGTGTGTTC
The DNA here is from genome assembly GCF_034619465.1 of Leptosomus discolor. Lineage (NCBI taxonomy): Eukaryota > Metazoa > Chordata > Aves > Leptosomiformes > Leptosomidae > Leptosomus > Leptosomus discolor. The sequence goes on along the minus strand of NC_141392.1, from coordinate 55,426,095 downwards.
TTGAAAACCTTGCCCCCGGGTTTGGTGTGTCTTGTGTACTTCCTTTTAGTGTAACCTATTGATTTCTGAGAAAGTTTTAAGTAGGTGTTTAAAGATCCTGCTTGATTACTTAAAACAACAGCTAAAAAACGGTTAGAGCAAAAAAAAATTTCACAGTTCTAAGCGTGGTAAAATACAGATTTTTGTAATAACCTATTTTTAATTTTCAAAAATAAACATACCTTCAAAAACAATTTTTAAATTACTTTTGACTTGTTTTTTTTTTTTTTTTCAAAATATCATGTATCTTGGGCTAGACTGTTGCACAGTCTCTAGAGGGAAGTTGAAGAATTACAATCTGATTTTATTTTTTGATGCTTTAAATATTGGGGATTTTTTGTTTACATAGAAGCAAGAAAAATATACACCCTGTACCCCAATGTGGTTATGTTAAGGAAAAACTGAGAAAAGCTAAAACGCAATACTTTCTTACAGTTGTGTCAAAAATTAACTTAAAAACCCTGTGTCCTCAAAAGCTGGTATTTTGTATCATAAGCAAAAAGTCAACATCCTGATGTTGGTGATAGTTTTAGCTCTCAAATTGAGTGTTGAAACAGATTCTATTGTATAACAAGAAATGTTAAGAGAGAAAGAAAGTGTCATCCTAGATAAGAACTAATTAATCATCCTCAGTGTTGGCATCTTTCTCGCTCCACTATAGGTGATCACGCACGTCAAGACAGTATGGATTTCAGCAATGAATGGGGTGACCCAGCAAATTGCAGGTGCGGAGATCGGCTGAAGCCGCTTGAGCGTCGGGCTGCACGCCAGCATCAGCGCTGTCTGGCCCATTCCCTGGTTGGCACACCCAATTACATTGCGCCAGAAGTATTGTTACGAACAGGTAACGCATTTTTGCACTGTAATCTTGCTGCAAAGTAACTGGTACTCGGGTAGCTTGTTTCACCTTTCTTACGCTGCCGCTTTTCCCAAGTATGTAATATTTTGACAAAAAATAAGTAGTTGTTAGTATGGACATCTTAAATATTGAATAGAATTCTCTTGTGAACCTTTTTTATTCCTAGAAATAAAAGATTAAAATTATACTGAGGCTTTGACTACCTTGTTTTGACTTAATTTCAGGTTATACACAGTTGTGTGACTGGTGGAGCGTTGGAGTAATTCTCTTTGAAATGTTAGTGGGGCAGCCTCCTTTCCTGGCACAAACACCACTGGAAACACAAATGAAGGTAATTTTAAAAGTCTGGTATTAACAGCCTTAAAAAGGAGGCTTGAAATTTACATAGTCTTTCTAATTTGTAGTGGAATCAAAGGTGATTTTTGAGAGTGCTGCTCCATCCGAGCATGTTATAAACTAACAAGCTTTTAAACTTTACTGTGGTGGTGCACTTAATTTGTAAAGAGACTTCAAGGATCATGGTCAGATCTTTTATCTGGTCATGCCAACTAAGAATCACATTTCAGATCTCAGTTCCAGTTGTTATTTCCGCTTCCCTTTCTTCTCCTGTTCCAGCATCTGAGTGTTCTTTTCCTGCCCCTCGGCTTCATGCCCACTTACCTGCAGAGTATGTCCTTTGGTGATGTATCTGCAGGTGCTCAGCATGCAAAGGTTGAGGAGCAGCAGATGACCGTGGCTGCTCAGGGTTACTGACAGCTCAGAGCCATCAGTCGCTTCCTTCCTGAGCCCCAGCTGTTCAGAGAAGCCGCCAGGGCAACCTTCTGCAGGTGCCGTTTCTGCAAGACTGCGTTCGGCTCGCAAGATACTACTAGTTGGCTCAAATGTAATGCAGTATTGGTTTGGGAGTTTTAACTTTAAATCTGTTTGTCTTTCCAGTGTGCACCAAATAAATTAAAATTGGTTTGCCTCAACTTTTTTTTTTTAGGATTGTAAGCCACGTGCCTAATCTTAGGTTCCAGGTGCTGGATTTTGTGGTATCTTTTTCGTTTATAACAGGGGTATTCCAAGACAGACTCCAGTTTAAATTTAGAATGTGAATAAACTTTACCTGGAGTTTACCAGATTTCCAGAGGAAATGTTCCTTGTGTTTTTGAAAGAGCAGCTTTACGTTTTCCCCTCTGTAGTGTGAAAACACTTACACGTGTTCAATGATTGCTTTGTGGCTGTTTGTTGTTTTGTTTTAATTTTCACTGTGTCTTTTCCTTTTTATGGAATTGTAAATCAAATAACACCTCTTTTTGCTTTAAAGGTTATCAACTGGCAAACTGCACTTCATATTCCACCTCAAGCTAAATTGACTCCAGAGGCCTCCGACCTTATTATTAAACTCTGCCGAGGGCCAGAAGATCGTTTAGGCAAAAACGGTGCAGATGAAATAAAAGCTCATCCATTTTTTAAAACAATTGATTTTTCAAGCGATCTACGGCGACAGTCTGCTTTCTACATTCCCAAAATTGCTCATCCTACGGACACATCAAACTTTGATCCAGTGGATCCAGATAAACTGTGGAGTGACGATGATAAAGAAGGGAACAGAAATGATACACTTAATGGGTGGTACAAAAATGGAAAACATCCTGAACATGCTTTTTATGAGTTCACGTTCCGCAGGTTTTTTGATGACAATGGCTACCCATACAACAATCCAAAGCCTATTGAATATGAGTATGGTAGTTCCCAAAACTCAGAACAGCAGTCAGATGATGATGATGATGATGATGATGAACAGGCAGGTAGAGGAGTTCAAAACCGTGACCTGGTTTATGTTTAGTAGAGGAATGAAGATTAAAAACTAACTAAACTTATTTTGCAGCTGCAATTTTTTAAAGGTCTCATAAGAGAATTGAGATAAGATTGCTAGGGTAAAGACATGCATGCTTTTTATTTTTTTTTTTTTTAAACACTAAAAATTTGTGTCTCCCCCCCCCCCCCCAGACATTTTGTTTCCCCAGAGTACAGGGAAATCCTTTTCAAATATTAATTTATTCTAGCATTGTTAATTGTTTAATTTAGAAGAAATTTGATGTTAGGTAGAAAAAAGAAGTATCACTTGAATTTTATTGATTCTCTGTACTGTAAGTACTCAAAATAGGAAATAGTGATTTTTTATTTTTTTTTTTTTCCTAAGATGATACCTGGTATCTATTTGTACATATACTGGATAATTTTAGAAAACAAATCTCTGCTTCAGAATTTTTAATGACAGTTTTTCCTTGCGTTGACCAAATATAAAACGTACTTTACACTAATAAAGCGCTCTGATACATTTCTGAAGAGGGGAAGAAAAAAAAAAAAAGGCTGCTGTACCCTCACTTCTCACTATATTTAGCCTAATTTTCACAGCGTTGTAAAAACTGAGCCATCTATCTGGTGAAATGTTTGCAGCTGCTGTGGTAGTGGCATAGTTCTCAGCTTTGGAACAAGAAAGTGTCAATCTTGGCTATAGTATGATTGTAAAGTGATAAAGCATTAGAACTAGTATTTTATTAAATAGTAATTGAATTTGACATTAGTAACACTATGGCTTTGAGACTGGTACTCTCAAAGCAGAAGGACTGCTCCCTCAGAAACAACTTGTCTCTTGTCATCAGTTCTATAATTATGAGAAGAAAAGAAGCTTTAGGAAAAACATTTTCTTAAATCTAGCTTAATTTTCTGACTACAACCAAACTGTAAAGCATGTACAATTCTGCTTTAGGTGGAAGTTTTAGTTTGGAAAATAAATTTTAGAATAGTTTCTTTATTATGTGTTTGAGATAGTAATGGGGAAAGATTATAAATTATGGCTTTTGAGACTTGTTGTGGATGCTAGTATCACTTGGCTTTAATAGTTTTCCTCGTAGTTACACGGCCTGAGGAGAAATGTCGTGCACCAGTCGATCTGAGCCGTCAGTACAGGGTCAGTGGTCCGTCTTTCCCAGCCCAGTCCAGAACAGAGTTAGGAACTTACGTCTGTGTCTGCCGCCTTCTGCATTACTGTTCTCATAACTTCCTGCAGCAGTGAGCAGGCATCCCCTTGGGTCTCGTGGTGGGAGGGTGCTGAGCCCGTTGAGGTTGCTGGGAGCAGGGAGGGGGGCAGCCCTCTAAGCTTCCTTGAGACAAGACCAGGAGTTACAGGTGAGAGGCAGAAAGAATTATGGTGCGCTCTCTCTCCCCACCCCCCCCTTTCTCCTGAAGCTAACAGAGTGGTAAAGAAAATGCACTATTTTTAGTAAACTTCATGTTTTCTAGAATGTTTCTTCCTTGGAATTGAATTCCAATGAGTAATCTAATAATGTGCCTGTAAGCATTACTGCTTTCTTAAATTATTATTTGTGCCATTGCAGTGGCATTGTGACTATCTCAAGATCATCCAGATGATGACATGTAGATGATCTTTGAGGTCCTTTCCAACCCAAACCATTCTATGATTCTGTGATCGTGAAATGGGTGTTCATAGCGTGCAGCAAGCGCAGGTTACTAGTTTACTTTTCTCACCAAGCCGGTTTAAGAATTTCTAGTGTGCTTCCGGCCATTCATTCCCTCTCTGTGCTCCAGTTCAGCGTCTCTCTCTGTGCAGTGCAACTGTCTGCAGTACTGTGCTAAATACGGGGTCAGTGAAAAAACTGCTTGGTGTTTGGAGGTTTCTTTCTTGTAAGCGTTTTCGTTGGAGTGATCTGGTTTCCAGTGTGATCAGAAAAATTGTTTCTATCAGGATAACTGAGGAAGTAGTAAACTGCCGTAAAGAGGGTTGGCAGCGGGGAAGCTTCTTAAATGGACTTGGTCACAGGAGAAAACGTTTGTGGAAGTTCACCCATCTGCTGTGAAGTTGTTTGTCATGGTTAGAAGATGGTTATGAAACATTGTTTTCTTTTCTCAAGCAGGTAGTTACTTAATGTAATGAAAATGGGTTTGTAGCTTAATAAAACAGTACATCTTCTGTCTGCCTGTTCCACAGCTGTTGAAATAGAATAGCTTTTAAGATTGATTTCATTTAGCTTAAATATTATAAAATGGCTGCAGTGTATAACTACTCCATTTTATATATGATGTAAAAAAGATTGTTTTCCGTGTAAATAAACTTTAAAGATTATCCTCCTTCATAGTAAGTATCCCAGTAAAACTGGTCTACTTGTCTTGGAGTAAAGTATAATATATTACTGGTTAAAGGTAATTTAATCAAGCCTGCCTTACCATTTGTGAAGTGTGCAGAGAAAACAATGTCAATTCTTCATTAAATTGACTGTTAAAATTGCCTTTTTACCTGAGTGTATTTCTCCTCTGCCTGCATTGTATCATGGTATATTCCTGCGTAGTGGTCTGTAGCCAATGCGTTTAAAAAAAAAAAAAAAAAAATAGTAGGGGGAAAAAAAGAAGTCCTGTAAAGGCACCACAGTTCTATACAAGCAAAACCAATTGCTTTTCATAAAGGAAATGTGCAAGTACTGAAATATTAAATATTATTTTACCATTTTAAAACAAATACAGGAAATGCTCACGTCATTAGAATTTGGTAGATGCTTCTGGCATTTTCTGTTATCTTATGTTAGAAGTTGTAACATACCTTGTTTTATTTTTGCCACCTATGTGCTGCAGTATTATGTATTTCCTTGCAAACATGCAGTGTGTTACAGTCCAAGTTCTCTGTTACGCCTAAGTGTCACAACTCTCTGACTTGCTATGTCTTACCCGTGTTTTGAAACTTCACGTTTCATATGTCGATTCAGAGTCTGTTGAGATTCCTCATAGCCGCTGCTTAAAACATGGGTGTTTTGCTGGTGACCTGTGGTGGGGATTGGTTTGTACAGGCAGTTGAGAAGAAAGGCTCCTAACCAGCAGCTGTGGAATTCTGCAGTAAGTTTTAGTTCAGATTACTTTCACTTTGTAAAGCATGAAAACAAAATTCTCTTATGTGCCCTTGTATACATATTAATTGTATTTATAAATTTTCTATAATCCTATGACTGTACTGTAAATACTATTTGATATTCAGTGGCATTCTATGCTAGGGCAGGCCCTCTTGCTGTATCTTTTCTATCTTTGGCTTGTAATAGAATCTGTAGAATACATGGCTAGAAAGTCTCTTTGAGACTGATATATCTTCTGCTGTTGCAAAGCTGTGAGTGGGAATGGTTTATTTAGACTCCTTTTAATATTATTCAGCTAATAGGCAGTGCAGTGGGTGGGTTCTCGGATGATGCTGCTGTCACCCAAGATACTATTAGGGTTTGGTTTCAGATGTCTTTGGTGTTTCAGATCAGACCTTTAATCTGTTTGCTTTAATTCAGCCAAAGCAAAAAGGTAATGAATTGGGTCAATGCCGTAGTAAAATGTTTGAATGCCTTAAGATGCTCTTGATAAAGGCACTATTCAAGTTTACTGATTCATATATATCTATATAGATATATATAGATATATTCCATGTGTGTATATGTGTATATATAATATCTTTTTTGTATTATAAATATCCTTCTGACTGTTAGTTCTTTTGGATCCTCCAATTAAATACATAGACCACCACACAATTCTGCTTACGCAAATTATTCATTTATTGTGTGTCTAATTAGTAAACTTAACTATCTTGCATGATCTCACAGCCATAGTAAGCTACTCGCTGGTCTTCTGAGTACTCTGTACTTGTCTCTGTCACGACATGGGCGTCACCTTTTGCAAGATCTCTGCATACCTGTAGTCCAGCTACGTGTGTGCTGTGTGATCTCTGAACACTTACTGATACGTTTGGGTTTTATAGGGTTATGTGGTGGTGGCTTGGACCATAATTTCCCCTGACGTTTGTGTGAAAAGAACGTGCATCCTTTTATGCTGACTTTTCCAGTTGGTGCCCTGGAGCGTCAGTCCCCTTCGTGTAGGAGCGCTGTATTTCCTGTTTGTGCCTGATAGTCGAGGAGCGGAGGTTTCCTTGCCCCCACTGACTGGACTGTTAGCACAGCGTGTGTGTTTGACCTGGGGGACGTGAGGGGATGGTTGCATTAACGCTTATTTAAAAGTTACTTCAGAACAAGAGAAACAATTCCAGCACTTGTGAACAGCTTAACTGAATTATTCAGCTGCTAGTAATGAGCGACATTCCTGAGTTTTAGAAACTGTTTCTTTTTTCTCAGAATCAGTTTCTGTAGTGTAATACCTGCTGGGGTAATAAAAATTATGATGATTCTTTCTAAGAAGTGAAAAGCAAATTCTTGTTTTGGCTAATCAAATACGAAATGTAAACATTAGTTGCCCAAATGCATTTATTTTTCTTTCCTTCTCCTTCACACCCCTCTCCCCTGAGTCCCCTTTATGCTGCAACAGTTCTACTGATTAACAAAAAATTTGCGTATGTTTAATAGCAGAAATGTTATTGTTCTTAGCTGTCATCTCATGTTTGTAACCTGTTCTCAAAAGTATACATTTTGATGTTCAAGAGTTTGATTTGTCGGTGCTCTTTCCCTGTTCTCTGTTGCCTCTTTCATAAAAATAATTAAATCATAGTTATTTATTATGCATACATAATGTATAATGAAGCTATTCCTTTTCTTGAGAGATATGACAACGTATCACAGCTTTTGTGTTTAGTAGGAGGGAAAATTGTCTTTGCCAAAGTCCACTTCTTTAAGCGCACAGGTCAAACTGCTGACGCAAAAAACAGTGTCTTGTTGTAGAGACTATGTTATATCCTAATTCTTTTACCTTTTGGTGTGTGTGGGGGGTGGGTGTGGAAGTACAGCACCATTTTTCATTCGTTAGCCACCTGCAAAGGGCAGAAGGGTAATCGCTCCAGCTGTCATCAACCAAGTGATGTGACAGAGCAACGCTTTGAGTTTTAGAAGCTCATGAACAGTTTCCTTTGTGTTATAGTAAGGTAGATAGGGTTGTTTTAAATTCAGACACTCGTTAAAGGGATAGACCAAAATCGTAAATGTGAAGGTGTTAAACAGGTGAAAGCAAAAGGGTAAGAACAGGTGTGATAAGCTTTATTAAAACGCTGCGTAATGCTGCAGGTCTTCTGAGTTTACCCTCACGGACTATCCTAAACCTGCTCCGCTGTACCCAGCCTTTAGGCCCGCTGGCCGTCATGGCGACTCCCCTCAACCGCCGCCGCGGGCTTTCAAACGGTCGCGGCGGGGCGGGACCGCCCCGCCGCGACCGTTTGAAAACCCGCGGCGGCGCAGGCGCAGTCCACTTTTGTCGCCTTCCACTGGCGGAGGCGGGAAACTTTCCTCGTTGTCAGCATTGGTGGTTCAGTGGTAGAATTCTCGCCTGCCACGCGGGGGGCCCGGGTTCGATTCCCGGCCAATGCATTTTCGATTTCATCCCCTCCGCTTTGTCTTTTACTTTTTCTTAAATAATAATAATAATAAAGCTGGCCGCTGTCCATAGTAATGCTAAACCAGACACCAACGTGCTGTTGGCTCCGTTGGGCGGACCTTCACCCCCACCACACGCACAGCCACCTCGTCGTGCTGGAAGTGACGCAGCCGGATTTGGCTTTAAACTGCCGGCGGCGGCGGGAGTGGAGGCGGGCAAAGCCGGGGGGTGGGGCTAGCGCTGCTGGAGGAGGAGGAGGAGGGGGAGGAACGGGGAGGAGGAGGAAGGGGGAGGAAGAAGCTGAGGGGTCGCGGCTGCTGGGAGCTGCTGCTGCGGCGGGGCCGAGGAGCGGAGTAAGTGAGTGAGAGAGACCCGCGGTATCTCCCCTCCTGGCGGCGGCCGGGCTGCCCGCCCCGCCCCCGCGGCGGCCGTGCGCTGCCCCTGCTCGCCCTGAGGGGAGGCGGGGAGCGGCCGCCCTGAGGGGACGCGGGCAGCTCTCCGCCCGGGGGGGGGGGGGGAGGAGGGTTTCGGCTCGTCTCTCCCGCGGCCTGGGCGCTGCTTTGGAGAGTGTGTCGCCGTAGTCGTTGCTGTCGTCATACCCGTGACCATTACACCGTGCTCGTCGGTCTTACGTCAATGCTGTAGCTTACGCGTGCTCGCAGGCGCGCGGGGCATCGCCGTGGCGTCCCTTAAGTCATCGAGAGGCGACTGCCTGCAGGTGTGTGGGTGCCCAGCACCCTGCCCCGGGAGGGCTGCTGCCTTACGGCACCGGTTCCAGCGCTGAACCTTGGCTCGAACTTCTCCCTCCCCCCCCGCGCCCCGCCTATTTTTTTTTTTTTTAAATGAAGTAAAGTTTTTTGCAGTTATGCTGTTTTTTTCCACAGAGGGAGGCAGTAGGCATCAATTCTAGGTACACATTCTGCTGCAGACCTTTCTAAATTTTCTGAGAAATTTGTTGATTTAACATCGACCATCTAAAAGAATGCCAGCCCCTGTGAGATGGGGAATAAGTAACATGATTTTTTTAAAGTCTTTTGAAAGGCTTAGCCTTGAAAACATAAAATCATCTGTCAACAATGTATCTCTATCTAATGATTTTGGGTTTTTTTTGCATGAACAGCTATGTATGCATATGTTCATGGTTGCTGGTGGTTTTTCTTTCAATACCGTTACTATTAAATACAATAAGAGGATGAGAACCAGTTTGTTTAGTATCCAGTAAGTCTGACAACTTTTCTATTTCCCAAGTAATTAACACGATTGCTTGTTGATACCGAGTGTTGCTAGGAGTGGATGTTGTGAAGAAGAGTTTTAAAGCTGGCAGGGAACTTGGAGGTGATACAGGCCACTATGTCATTAGTAAAAATTGATTCCTGAAAGCTGTTACTTCAGGGTTTTTTTTCTCTTCTGGCTTGCAGAGAGAACTTTCCAAATTTTACATGGTTGCTTTGATGTCAGAGCCTGTATAGCAGGTTGAAATAATGGAAACATGTACACTCTGCCAAAATTCAGGCTCTGGCTTAGTCCAAACATTCAGGTCGGACTGAAGGACTCTTTGGAAATGTTTTCCTTGTATGGCTTGTGCTGTTCTCTGAGTCAGCAGAGTAGCTGATGGGTCCCCTGTAGTAACTGATAAACCCTGACTTTAATCTTCCCTCCCAACATCTGCGTATCAACCTCTTGTTTTTTAAAGTTGTGGGGGATTTCTTTGTGAAATGGGATTGATACTGCATTCAGTTGCGGCTTCGCAAATTCTAATGTATGAATGCGAGCAGAAATTACAGTTATTGCTTACGATAAGTCCTTAAAGTCACTATGGAAAACATGGTGTATCTATCCCCAGTGATTTTTTGATAGTGGTCAGGCTGTTATGTTTAAAATAAAATATAAAAATAAATTCTAAAGCCTCATTCTCAAAAGCTGTAGGTATCCTGAACTTTTGTTAGGTTTCGATCCCTGTCGCTCTGGGCTATTTTAAACTCTAGAAGTATTTTAGGTGCTTGGAGCATATGATAACATGTATTCTGTTACCAGAGATGGGCTAATTTGGTGGGTTTCTATTGTGTTAATTTCAGGGAACCATATATACTCACAGCTTGTGTCTTTGTACACAGTGTAGAGTTAAACTTGCAAGACAAACTGTTGACGCTATTTTCCTTATATCCTGTTTGCCATAAACTTTACAAGCTCATTACTATTTCAGTTGCTGTTGGAAAATAGATAACTTCGCTGGGCATGATTCACGGAAAGGTCATCGGTGATAAGTGCAGCCTTGCTGCTTTGACATCCTGTTACGTGACAGTACTAGGTATTTGTAAATACTTTAAAAATTATTAAGTGGTGCAGGATTAGTTCTGTGGGGTTTTAATTCCCTCAGGTCTGGTTTAACTCTGGATTGGTGTGTACTGATGCCTCTCCCACATATCTTGCACCCTGCTCTGAGCTGCCACAGTCTACTATGACTTCCTACTGCAAACTTTAATCTGGTTTCAGATTATACTCCTTTCCCCACCCTGGTCTTAGAACTGCCTCAGCATCTTACTACCTACAGGTGCAGTAAACCTGTAGGCTCACATAGTGTGTCAGCTCTGACACTGCCAGTATTCGAGTGGCAGCAGCAGTGGCATGTCCAGACGTAAGCAGAGCCAGCAGCTTTTTCTGCCCCACTTGTGTGCGAGAGTCTTGTATTTGGAAGCCACCTCAAGCTTTTCTGCTCTTATGACTCAAGACGGAGCAACAAATTAAATAGGCTTTCTAGTGTAAACTAAATTCTCTTGCATTTTCGGTATCACTGATGAAATGGATAGATTCCTGGGTTTTTGTTGGAATTACTACTTTTGGTTATGTTGGAAGCATTATAAACTTAAGTGAGCACCTTCTCCATAACCCCCCCCCCCCCATCCCCCAGATGTTAGCTCATTCTTTTGACGTGTCTGTTTCTCCTTTGTGTCCTTCCTTTCTCTGTCTTATCTCACCTGAAAAATCACATTTACTGTTTTGTTATGTTGCAATACTGTAATTTTGGTCCCAAGCTTTTGTATCTTTCTGACTTAGACTCATATAATTTATTTTTTTTTCATTCTTGCTACTTTCACATTTCCAGATGAAAGCTACTCTTACAAGCTGGTTTTTTTTTCTTTCTGGGTATTAAAATAGAATTACTGTTCTGCTTGGTTTGCTCTACAGCATTCAGTGTAAAAAAAGTTATCTATGACTTCTGTCTTTGAAACTCTAGTTTGACTTCAGTAACTTGCTATTACTTGATTTTTAAAATGTTTATTAGCATCTTGCTCAACTTGTGATTTCAATAGTGTTAGTCATCAGTTTGAATTCTCAGGACAGGCAAACAGGTGTATCTGGTAGGATGAGCAGGAGTGGAAAAGCTTGCTCCTAAATATAGCAGGGAAAACTTCGGTAACATCTGTGTGATGATCCATACAGCAGTTGACAAACATCTTCAGGCTCTTTCTCCTGAAGTAAAAACCAACAAAACTCCCAAGTCAAACTGTCTCTCCAAAGCCTGATTAGCCTGGGATATGGTAGTGCTTGTGGTTGCTGGTCACATAAACTCTATCAGCTTGTAGACACGGCCAGCTCAGCAAGTCTCTGGCCAGAGTGAGATTATATAGTGTAGGTTCTTAAGATAGCAGGTTTTCAGACTCAGCCTCAGGGGTCCCTTCTGTGTAGATGGGTGTGGGCTGTCAGAGGCCTGTCTTCAGTTCCTCTGCTGCTAGGGTTCTGCTGTTCAGGCTGAAACTTTTCACAGCAGCTGTCTGCTTCAAGGGAAGCTGGGGAAGGAAGCAAAAACAAGAGGATGTCAGCTCAGGGGTGGGTCAGATATGTGTCCATGCATAGAGCTACTTGGGAAAGGGACAGAAGAAAAGGAATGGGAGTGTTAAAATGTTTGATTTGTACTTAGCAGCCCCTCTTTACAATGGGGAGATTATCCTTTAGCAATAGCTTGTCTGATGTGTGCAAAGTGTGGCTTCTGAAACCTCTGCTAGTGTGTCCGAATTTGACCCTGACCTGGTCTTGCAATGTGTTCAGTCTTAAGTCTGTCTGTTGCGCATGTGAGTTTAGTACCTCTTACATTCTTTAAATAGTTGATCTGTATCAAGTATGCTTCATCCCAGGGCTTAGCCATAATTGCTTGTCTGCGGTCGCTTCTTACTGGTACTGGGTACAGGTACCGAAACGAGAGCAAGACGACTCTCTTGCAGGCATGTTTATTTGCTTATTTTAATGTTTTCTGTGCTTGGTTCTAGGAAATTAGGAGAAAAGTGGGGAATTCTTGGTGTGCAAGAGGCAGGAAAAGTGGACGCAGTGCAGGTATTTAGAGAAGGAGGGGATGGGATGTGTAAGTAATGGATAAGAACATAGGATGACTGCTCCATGTACAGTGGTGACTGTAAAGATTAAGTCTACTGCTTCTACTTATTACTGTATTTGTATAAATAATAATTCTGTGCTGTTCTAATCTAAAAGCGTGGATTCTGCTAATGCTACAAAGTGGAAGTGGTCACAGCCCATGATGTTTGCTCAAAAGAAAAAAAAAAAAAAACCAACCCAAACACCCACCAGTGGGGAAAAGTAGTGTGGTTTGAACAATATGTTAAATAAAGTGGGTAGCTACACACTAGATGTTTAATTGTGGCCTTTCCTTACCTCTCAGTGATAACTTAGCAGCCTCAACATTTTTCAAGAGTTTCTTTTTAAGTGTGAAAATGAAGGTCATGGGAAGGAGCAAGCTGGGCATGGAAGGTGGATATTTGTTTCAAAGAAATGTTAAATAAAACTGCAGAATTGTAATGTAAAATCAAACAAATGGAAAAATAGTGTTCTCCACAAGGCAAGATCAGACTGTTAAACTTATATGCGTGGAATGTTAAGGCAAAAAAATTAACAGAATTTCATGCATCTGGAAGAAGGGCTTTGGTCTATTGTTTGTTGGGTTTTTTTGAACCACAGGCCATTGTAGTATGGTTGTAGTGCTAACACAGTAGAATACAGAGGGAAGGAGAGAATGCAATTGTGGCTTGCAATGTTGCATTTAAATCTGCATATCTTGTATAAGCTTTTCAACAGAATCTTCGTTGCATGAAACAATTCTATGAAGTTAAGTTTTGTTTCTAGGAATAGGGAAACAATCATGTTTTTGTATGGATGACGTTCTTTCTAGGACCTTTTTCTAACCAGTATATTTCCAGCTTCTATATTTTGATATGCCAAATGAGGTAAAGAGCATATGAAAATAGTTGCAAAAATTTGTTCTGCTCCTGGGATTATCTTTTTTTCCTTAATCTTTCCTATTTTTTCAGCTTCATGTTGAGCATGAGCCTTGTTATGATCAGTGAGAATGTAAAGCTGGCCCGTGAATATGCCTTACTGGGAAATTATGACTCTGCGATGGTCTACTACCAGGGAGTTCTTGACCAAATGAATAAGTACCTCTACTCTGTCAGAGACACCTATCTGCAACAGAAATGGCAACAGGTAAATAGTACTTTTCTGGGACACTGAGAGAGAAAAGCATTCAAGTAACAAAAATTGCCTATCTTATGGTAAGCAAAAGTATAAAAATACGCTATTCTCTGATAAACTAGTCCTGTTATAGGCTTTTTTCTTATTATATGGACTTCTTGCTCTGGCAAAACAGGCAATCGAACACATCCCTGGGGAGCCAGTGTACTGTTTGGCTTGTCAGCTTCTTGCTGATGAGTCCCCCTGCGATGCTGAAGTTTTTTAGGCTGCTACCATTTTGAATAGTCTTATTTCCCTCTCAGTGTTTTGGCAGTGTGACTTAGCTCCTTAACAGAAACTGAGTTGTGGCTACCATGTCAATTTACTGTTAACGCAAACCATCTTTTTTTTTTTTTTTTCTTTGACATTCAGTCTATTAGGTTGCACTCTTTTCTATCATATTTGTTTAATATGCAAAATTTGTCAAAAGTGTCTTCAGTGTTAAATACAAAATCTATTTGTTTATTCTTTAAATGTGCTGAGGAACGCAGAAAAACTGTTTTAATATCTAATGTGCGTTATTCTTATCTGTTGAAGCAGGTAGCTTGTGAAACCTTGTGAAATCCATCCAGGCATTACGTGGGCTTGAACAGAGGACTGTTACAAACTTATTTGCAATGTGCTTAATCTACTTTTTTTTTCTTTTTTTTTAATCAGGTTTGGCAGGAGATAAGCGTGGAAGCTAAGCATGTGAAAGACATAATGAAAACATTAGAGAGTTTTAAACTAGACAGTACTCCATTGAAAGCTTCACAACAAGAATTACCGGCTCATGATGCAGAAGTCTGGTCTTTGCCAGTACCTGCTGAACGTAGGTAAGAAGCCTGAAGGCTTAAATTAGCGTTTATCAGGGCGAAGCGTGCTCTGACTTCAGCCTGTTCCTGTGTGATTTTAGTTCTAGAACTTAGATGTGTGACACTTAGCACCAGCAGCTTGCCACTGTTTGTGGGGAAGGAGATGCCATTTTGAGGCAGCCTACTTCAGAATGTTTTGGGGCTTTTTAATCTTATATCTTATGTATCTTATCTTATATAGGCTTGACTAATGTCAAGCTTCTTTTTCTTTTTTTTCTTTTTTTTTTTTTTTTCCCCCCGACTTAAGATAAACTTGTCATTCTGTGGAAGCCTCTATTCTTGAATTGCCCTTGTCATCAATTTTATAATGATCCTGCATGTAGGTGATATGAAAAGGATGAAGATGTGTTATCGGAGTAACAGTAAAATCTAGAAGTGTCCAAGCTCAGTTCCTATTGTGTAGCAAGGTGGTTCCCTGATCTCCTTCATGAACTGGTCAGCTAGCCTACTGTAAGCTCAAGAGAAGGGATGGGAACAAGCAGCTGCAGGCAAGCCTGCTTATTTCAGAAGTAATTTTGAATTATGCTGGGTTAGTTTCTGTGAAACCAAGGCCTTGCAGTGTGGTTTGACAATGTAGCTGCTGCTGAAAGGAGTCCTACACCCCACAGTTGCCTGAGGTTTTTTTTTCACTTTGGTCTTTGTTGGCATTGATTAGCTGGTTCAGGATGCTAAAGTGGCAAAAAAGACTTGTGAAGCTAGTGCTTTTTTCCCTTGGCCTTTGTTTGTTTGGGGTTTGTTTTTTTTTTTTCCTGAGATTAGCTATCTGAACTGGTTAATTGGAGATTTTAACACATACCAGTGGTAGCATGAAGGAGGGAACAGGAGTGTGCGTGCAAAGCAGACACGGGACTGTGCATTTTGGCAGAAAGTGGCTATTGGATCAGCTTAGCTGTACTGTCAAACTGTTCTTTGAGGCTCCTCGCAGATGGATAACTTCAGTCTTTTTGGGTACATGGGGTTTTTTTTAATTGGTTTATTTTAAGCCTGCCTTCTGAAAGAAATGGGACTTGTGTGATCACACTTTCTGTTTATCTCATTTAGTAACTTTGGAACACTGCTAGCCAATTTCATTCAAATGTTCTGGAACAATACTCTGGGAGGTAGAACTTTCCTAATGTTTTGAAGCTTTCTAGAGAAGAGATGCACAAATTCATGTTTCTAAAAAGGGAAAGACTTAAGAGAACTTTTTCTGTTCCATTTGTCTTACCAGCTGGTGAAGTATTGAGTTGTGGTAATATGAAAAAGCCACAGTAAAAACTTGGGCCATGTTGCGTTGGAATAACCATAGTAAATTCCTGCACTGAGATAGCAGAGCTCACAAATTTAGGTGGAAATTAGGTGTGTAATCACACTATTCTTTTATTTTGAGCTTTGGGGTGGAGTTCAGAGGTGGCTAGGTGTTCATAAATAAAAGTATAGGTTGGCAGGTACTTCCTTTGGAGAGTGAAGACTTTAACACTTATGATCTTACCATTAGCATATTCATGTTGCCTAATATGCATTTCGCCTGAAGGGATATGTACAGTTCTGACAAACCTGCTGCTGAGAATCAGTTAAAGACAACGTTTATGAAGGTACTGGATCCTGTTACATCTTGAGTGATATGTCAAAACACATCTTCTAGTTCAAGTAAATGCTCTCCAGGGTCTTCCATTTTCTGTTCTCTAGAAATATCCCTGAACTTAAACTTGACTGTTGGCTTATTAATGCTGGAATTTTAGGAAGCCCCATGAAAACAGTGTATCTGTGAGAGTAATGGATTTGTATGGGGAAGAAACAGAATTTTAAAAAAGAAATCCATAATACCAGTCATGTTACTGGTTTATTCATATGTGCTTCCAAAAGTAGTCTAGTTTCAAACAACTGGAGGCCCCACATACACCTTTTCTTTCCCAGGAAGTGAAAATAAAACTGTCATTCCCAAGAAACCTTTACATTTCTTTGAGTAGGAGAGTGAGGGCCATTGTGATAAGGAGAAAATATATTGGGGTGTGGTGTTTGTTTGTTTGTTTTTCTAAGCTCCACGCTATGAGGATTCATTTTATTTATGAAATATACAAAGCAAGGAGCTTGTTTTAAGCAAATGAGCCCTGAGCTTGTGGCAAAGGGAAAATGGATTTTTAGTGGCTGTCTAAAAATATCTGTCTTGATTCTGATGTGCAGATTTTTATCTTGAGCAAAATGTGTTTTCAGTTTGTAACCACTTGATTTGGTTATGTAGTGTTCACCAGTGACTTTACACTGAGGCTTTTTGCATATGTTACAACTAATTAGATCTTCGCCAGGACCCAGAAAACGTCAGTCTGCTCAGTGCAGTGATTGCAGAGGTCATAATAATCGTATAAGTGCAGCTGTCAGAGGCCCTCACCGTCCATCCTCTCGAAATCCCAATGATAAAGGGAAGGCGGTCCGCAGCCGGGAAAAAAAGGATCAGCAAAATAAAGGAAAAGAGGAAAAGGTAAACTTGCAAATAACTTCATGAAGTTGAGAAACTCAGTCTTGCTTTCTTTATATTGAGAGTATTGTAAGTTTAGATGCCTATAAAATGTTTCTTCTGTTCAAGTTAGCGTGCTGATTTGAATCTCATCTTGTAAGGTATCTTTGCTTTATGGACAGTCTTCGTTACAGATTAATTAAAAAAAAACCACCCAAAAAAACAAACCAAATGAAAAGAAACCCTCATCTGGAGGAAGTGATCTGCTGAATGTGGGTTTGTTTACTGCAACTTGGAGACAGTTGTTTAAAATTATACTGCTGAATTACTGAAACTGAGCCTGATGGAGCTAATTGAAATGGGATGCCCTTGTGAGTTCTTTAATTGTTTTTGTGTATTTTAGACTGAGATTGACTCACCTGTTCCAAAGTGTTTCAAGATTTATTTAATCTTAAAGGAAGACCTTTACTTATTTTTTTTTTTTGTTGAGATCTGGTATTAGCTCCAGACTTCAGTTTGAAACAAACAAAAACCCAATATACTTCATGAGAGAGAATGGTCTCTCACCTATTTCTTTGCAATCAGAGTGCTTTAATTTTTGTTTGTGCTTTGGTCTTCATAAATATAGCTGCTGACCACAGTAAGAGATCATACCTGAAGACACTAAATTAGTAGTTTTCCAGTGTCTGAATAGATCAAATATCCGTGTAATAGTTTGTTAGCTTCAGCAATCTTATGTTGTGGCAAGGTGTCATGGCCTGTGGAAACAGTATAAACTACAAGGATGGAATTGTTTTCCTATGTAAGCTACCACTTTTATTAGGAGCTAAATTACATTGTCTTTCAGTGATAATCCTCTCTCACTAAGGATATACACACACAGAGACAGGATAGGTCTTTTTTTTTTTCTTTTTTACAGTTCTGTCATCACCAGTGCTTGCTGTTAAGTGTATAAAAAAAAAACCCAAACAAACAAACGGGGTATGTGTAGTGCATTTTATTTCCTTTCAGTTGCATGGTCTCTGCTGTTTGAGCTCTTTCAGCTGTGTAGCTTCTTTGCATCTGCTCCACTGCAGAGCTGCTTCTCTGCAGTTCTTATCCATGCTTCTGTACCAGCCAGTTAGCTCTTTTTTTATTTCTGTGGTCTTTCCGCAGATCACCTTTGCTCATCCCACACGTGGAAGTCCTGCTTAATTCTTTTTGTGTCCCGTATATATGGCACATTTCTGACACTTACAGGATTTGAGATACTCTAGCTCAGTGACACTTTCTGATCCAATCTCATGGATAATTCCTCCTACCCAGCTACTGTCTCAAATAGTTTTTAATTTCTCTGGGAGAAGAGGCAAGCACTGTTATACTGGGATAGATGTATGCAGTTTTGATTACCTACCAGAAGAAACTGCATGAGTACAATCTACTGACTTTGGGGAGAAGGAAGTGGGACCAGGGCAGTACAGAAGTCTGGGTGAACCACGTAGATCCTGCAGTGCAGCAGTAACATGGCTGCTTCATAATTTTCATGCTGGTTTATGTTGCAACCTTCTAGAAATATGATGCTGTTGTAAACTTGTTATAAAAATCCATTAGTAGCATAACCATTGTTATATATTTACCTTGTTATATCCTTTATATGTAGAACAAATCCACATCTGAGATTTCAGAGTCTGAACCAAAGAAATTTGATAGTACTGGATATGATAAAGATTTAGTAGAAGCTTTGGAAAGAGATATAATTTCTCAGAATCCCAACATTCGATGGTAAGTTTGAATACTGCTGCCAGTCTTTCTGAGTAGTTATTTCTTTTTCCTCTTATACAGTATGACAAGAATTAAGTATTTTAGCATATGCTTACACATAAAAAGTAACTAGAGGTTTTCTTTGCTCTTTAAATAGGCAACTAAACTTCTTGTGTAGTTGAATATTTTTAAAACTTTTTTTCTACCCATAGATTCATAGAATATTTTGGGTTGGAAGGGACCTTTAAAGATCAGCTAGTACAGCTCCCTGCCATGGGCAGGGACATCTTTCCCTAGGTCAGTTTGCTCAAAGCCTGGTCCAACCTGACCATACAAAGCTTCTCGTACTTTTCTAAGTGTCCTGAAATCATTTTTTGAGATACTTTTTTGCAATGTGTAAGACCCTAGTGTCTGACAGTATCTCTTAATTTAAAAAAATCTGTATTGCCACCCAGGGGTGCACCAAGATAGAAAACCAATTAACAAAGAAGTTACGTCAATATACAAACCCTTTGAAATCTTGCTGGATGTGATGTGACCTCCAGTATAAAATACCACCATGCGCCAGTACCTTTACCTAAATGTGTTAAATATTAAACCTTATACAAAGGTTGTTTTGTGTTCCAAATGTTTCCCATCTTAGGTGCTTTTGTGAGGATTAAATGACCAAAAATCCTCTGGCAGATAGACTTTAAAGAAAACCTGAACAGCTTTCCTACAAACAACTTTGTACGCATGTAATTGTCATGTATTTCAGTTTAATATGTAAATATATGTTTCAGTTTTTATACGGAATCTTAAATTACAACTTCAGATTTGAAACTAATTCTCCATATAGATATGTTTTGAAACCAAATTATTACTTGGGCACAGGCCAAGTGGAATGCCCTGAGAGTTACCCTGAAGAACATAAGACCAGCCTATAAGGTATCTAAGAATTAATACAGTTATAACTCTGAAAAAGAATTCTAAAAATTCTTTTTAGTTCAGCTCTATTTACTAGTCTTCGCTAAATTGTTCTCATAACAATGAAAGATGGTGTTGAAGTTTCAGGGACAGCCAACCTCTCAGCAAAAGAAGAAAGCATCATCTGTGACTAGCATAAGTTTAACCAGCTTGCCTCATTCTGCTTATTCTTTCTGTGAATAAGAACAGCGATGCTCTGGTGAAATAGTTAATGTGTCTCTTTGCTTTTGCACCCAGCGGGAGTCTACAAGCCAGATGTCAACTGTGGTGGTTGTAGGCTTTTGCCGCTAGAACATAAATAAATCCAACTCGTTTTCCTGAGTTATGGAAGAGCCATTACATAACAATAAGTTTAGTTGCATGTTGTTTTGAGCTGTGGGCTGATTCTTTTGTAGCCTGTCTGAATCTGTCAAACAACTTATTTTTCTCGCCAGGGATGACATTGCTGATTTAGTAGAAGCCAAAAAGCTGCTTAAGGAAGCTGTAGTTTTACCGATGTGGATGCCGGAGTTTTTTAAGGGAATTAGAAGACCATGGAAGGTATGAAAAAAAATCTAATCCTGCGGTCATAATTAGGATTCTGAGATTTGATCTTAGCAGAACAGAAAATTTCAGGTGTTTTATAGTTTATATAAATTCTTTCCACTTTTTAGTACCAAAATTTATGGTAAATGGTACTAACAAAATAAAGATGTCAGCCAGATAAATACTGTCTTCAGCTATATTGTTGCAAGTAAGCAATAGTAATTAATTACTTACCTTTGAATAACTTTCCAGTTTACATCTAGTATTTTAATATTACACTGTTAAACAAGCTGTGAAATGGTCTGTGTTTTGATTCTTGTCCTAAAAGTGGTTCTTTTTCATTTTAATAGGGTGTGCTGATGGTTGGTCCTCCTGGTACTGGAAAGACCCTTTTGGCAAAAGCTGTAGCCACTGAATGCAAGACTACTTTTTTCAATGTTTCTTCTTCCACACTTACCTCAAAATACAGAGGAGAATCAGAGAAACTTGTTCGTCTACTGTTTGAAATGGTGATTGAAGTTTCTGAACATAAATTGTGAGATAATGAAGTAGAATTACCTCTGGAATAGTGAAACCTTGCCAAGGTTTAGAACTCATAGTGTACATGAACAGCTCTCCAAGCTTCAAACACTTTTGGACCTTCTGGTTTGGCCATGTACATTCAAGATCTGGTTATTCCTAAATAGCTTTATAAAAACTGAAAAATTAGGTCATCTTTATTTTCGGGTTAGCTTAATACATTAGAGGTAGCTCACTATAAGCTGATCAGTGC
Organism: Leptosomus discolor; assembly: GCF_034619465.1. Lineage (NCBI taxonomy): Eukaryota > Metazoa > Chordata > Aves > Leptosomiformes > Leptosomidae > Leptosomus > Leptosomus discolor. The sequence continues at coordinate 55,405,039 of NC_141392.1, read as the reverse complement.
TGTAGATCATACTTGAATGTAAAACTGGAGATGGAATCTAATTGCTATCTGGGTGAGAACCCTACTTGGACTGTGTGTGTTTTGTTGTTCTTGTGGGTGGTTTTTTTGTTTGTGCTTAAAATAAGTGGACTTCCAAACTGTAGTTGGCTTCAGAGCACGTAACACTTGAAATTGGCTCAGAATATGTAGCCTTTTTTTTTTTTTCATGTGTTACTGGGTTTGCATGCAGTATTTACTGGGGTGCCCAATACTGAAGGGGGCAGCAGAGTTGCAATTACAGTAGTCAGAAAAGTCAGGAAATAAAAGATCTTTTGCGATGTAGTTGGATCATATGAAATGAGTTGATATTATCAAAAATGCATATATACATTGGACAGCATCTCATCTGCTGAGGACAATAGCTTTCATTATCAGAAATCCTTGTATTGTTTTCAGAAAGGTTATTTTGCAGTTGACCTGTCTTTTGGACAGGTTCCATATCGTGGTGTCCTAGCTTTAACTGAGCTCTTATTCAAGCATTTTGTGATGACTTCACAGTTATAAATGTTAGTCCTAATGTGTAAAACTGCCTTTAGCTTGTTAAACATTTGTTTGTAGCCCCAACAGTTATCGGACTTTGCCAAAAACTGTTCTGCTCAAATGTCACTAATGAATGCACAGCTGCTGTGTAGTTGTGTGCAATGGTGAAAGAGGGGGAAGGTTAGATAGTGTTTGATACTTACCAGCCGATTCGTTTGGGTAAACGTGTCATTCATTACTCAGCTCTACATATGTTGCTGTTTCTTAAATGTGAGTAGACTGCCATTTCAGTTTCTGCTTTGTCTTTTGCTTTCTTTAGGCACGATTTTATGCCCCGACAACTATATTTATTGATGAGATAGACTCTATCTGTAGTCGCAGGGGGACGTCAGAGGAGCATGAAGCTAGCCGGCGTGTGAAGGCAGAACTGCTGGTTCAAATGGATGGTAAATAACCTGATCTCTGGGAAGTGCTGGGCAGCAGGAAACTTGAGGGAGGGGAGGAAAAAAAAAAAAATCAAAACTTTATTCTTCAGAAGCAATTTGCTTGAAAACCTTACGTGAAATTTGGATTAAAAAAATACAAGTGCACTATTCCAGCTGTCAGTGTGGAAGGACGAAAGATACCAGTTATTTAACAGTCATTTAGCATCTGAGCAATGACCTTATATTACTGATCCAGAATAATGAAGATTCAGTGGAAAATACAAGATTTCAAAGCTGCAGAAGAAAAAAAAGTATTAATAGCTCCTCTCAGTCTTTACCTAGCATATCACTTCTCCAAAGTGAAGTAAAAAGTGGTTCAAAAGTACTGTCATCTGTTCCAAATTAAACTTCAAAGGCAATTAGCTTCTTTGGGATCTCTTTTTTTTTTCTCCTAAAGATATAAATAAAAAATTATGGCTTTTTTATAGAAGTGATTGGAAGAGTTTTCTTTTTAAACCGCTGAGTTCATTACAGCTATTTGGTTCATATTTCACAGATCAACAAAGTTTAAAAGTAGGCGACACTGTGCAAAGTCGCTATAGAGGCATCATCCTTTTTATACTCTGGTAAGCAGGAAGAAGGAAAGGAGCAACTGAAAAGTGCTGATCTGTGGAGTAATTTGTGATAGAATTCCATGAGTCAGAAGATTTGTATATTTCTGGTTCTCTGATGTTGATACCCTTTTATGTTTGACTTTAAGTAGCAGCAGAGTTGTAATACTGTTCTCATAACTCAAGTATGTACATAATCTAATTTTATTAGTAACAACTATTTGGAGTCCTTTTACTTGAACTTTCATAAGTGGTGTTTTATATGCAAATTTTCAGGCAGACTAGTTACAATGGCTATTCCACAGCCCAGTCCTATGATTATAAGCAAAAACAGTAAATGCAGAGTGTAGCAAGTTTAATGAAATGAACTTCTTCAGACTGCAGCAGTTTCACAGTACTTTAGCGAATGAGGTGCTCTCTCTGCTTCTGAGAAGCTGTGATTCAGTCCACTGAATGTAAACATTAGCTTCAGCAGTTTGTAAGGACCCGCCTGCGCATGTGAAACATTTGGCCTGAATTAAGAAGTGAAGAAACTTCGTAGGGGAATAATGCTGCTTCTGTGTGGCTGTTAGTGAACACTGTTGGGGAGGGGTGTCTGGTTTTTGGTGTGGTGATGGTTTTGAGTTTTGGGAGTTTGTTTTGTTTTGCCTCACGTGCCGTTACAGGACGTTGATGTGAAAATTCAAACACACTAATGGCAGAAATACAAATGACTCTGCTGTAGAACCATGTTCCAGCCATGATAGAGAGGAACTTCCTGATCTGAGCAGTGGCCTATGCCACTGCTTCTAATTAAAACCAGTCTCCATTTTTGCTTGCAGGCTGTCATACAGATGAAAAACTGGACTCTGTTGCACTTAGTGATTCTAATCCACTTGGACTCACAGAAATGCAATAGAGTAGCTGCTTTAATATTATAGAATTGTGGATATGTTCTCTCTGTACATGAAATTTCACAAAATATATGTACGTTTTACTTTTCTCCAACGCAGGTGTTGGAGGGGCAACTGAAAATGATGATCCTTCCAAGATGGTCATGGTACTTGCTGCTACTAATTTTCCTTGGGATATTGATGAAGCCCTAAGACGAAGACTAGAAAAGAGAATTTACATTCCTTTACCATCAGGTATGAAGACTTGGGGAGAGGAGTGTCTGAAAAGTCTAAAATCTCAACTTTATCAATATTCCTTTAACTTTGATCACCTAGTTTAAAAATCTAGTTGCTACATGTATGAAAATTCACTTATTAATTTAGGACCAGGTTAAATCTAAACTGAACGTTTACCTTTGTAGCAAGTACAGTGTCCTTTTTCTTATTCTTCCCTCTTCTCCCCCTTCAATTCATTATCTCTAGAAGGCAAATTGTATAGACTCAATTTTCTGTTCTTTGATTAGCAAAAGGTAGAGAAGAACTGCTAAAAATAAATCTGCGAGAGCTGGAACTGGCTGATGATGTTGACCTTGCAAATATAGCTGAGAAAATGGAGGGTTATTCAGGTGCAGACATTACCAACGTATGCAGGTATGTTAACATTGCATCATTTGTGTTACTACTCTATGAACTCTGAGAAAACTGTTTGTAAAGTAACTAATTTACATGATTAAAGTCGTTGGATAAAAACAGACTGTAACTTGTCTTTTATGTATGGCTAAAAGGTGAAATACTGCATTAATATTTATCTAGATTTCCATTTGATATTTTCATATAGTGATGATGAAGAGCAGTTGCAACATAGTAATCTAAACAAGGTATGATTTAGGTAAAATTCTGTGTTCTTTTCCTGTACACCAAATTCCTTGTGTGAGGACTAGCCACAGGATGTAGACCTTAACTTCCAGAGTTGCAGTCATTCCACTGAGGTTACACTACTTCAGCAAAACATCCGTGTGTAAGAGGCAATAATGGCAGAGGCCAGAATAACTGAAGTAAACATGTGGAGTGTTTTTCCTTTGTGACACAGAAAAGGTATACCAACCATATTGTGTGACAGTACAAGAGCTGTGTACTTGGCACATTCGCTTTCGTGATGAGGCTGACTTAAGTTTTCTTCTACCTCCTCCGTCTCCCCTTCTCCTCAATGCTGTTTGCATACAGTCATTTGTAGGCCTATTCTATAACCTAGATTCCTGAAATAAGTGACTAAAAATACCTCCTAACCCTTCCCCCAATCTTTTATTTTCTTTCAAAAACTGAAGAGAGAAGGAGAGGTCTGATCTTTTAAGAGACTGATGTCATTCATCTGGCTTATATCTGAAGATTTGCACTGGCACAATTGCAGCAGTGGCAAATTATGGAATCAGCAGTAAGGGACAAAGAACTGAAGCTTCTTAAGATGCTGTAGTCATCTAATAAGCGCCTGTGTAATTATGTTTTCAGGCTTTGGAGGTAGCACTGAAGCGTGGCAGTGCAAGGCTTGAGCTCCTGGTTGACCCAGCGCAACTGTCGTGGGGCTGTGCTTTGAATAGGACAAGAGAACTGTTCTGGGTTAGAAACGCGTCCTCATTGCTTTCCTCAAACGCCGGTCCGTTTCTTGCCTTGATTCCTAATGCAGCTCTGCAAACGCTTGTCAGCACAGCTGAGAGGACGAGACGCTGTGCTGCAGGGGTGAATGCGAGTAGCCTGTCTGCAGAACTGCCACCAAAGGCTCTGCCAGCAGGGTGCTTAAGGCTGAACTAAGAGTTTGGAGCCTCAGTACTATTTCCTGAACAAACCTTACACAGTGTCTGGGGAAAGAATGGTGTGTTAGTTGCTCTGAATCAACGTCGTGCAGATTTGTTTCATTTGTAGGTTTGTGCAATGAATTTGCAGTGTTCTTTTGCTCAGTCTTGGTGTTGGTTGTGCTTTGAAAGGAGTTTGTGCTAATAGGTTCATGCTATATGAAAGGGAGCTTATTTGGCCTGCTGCTTTGTGTGGTTTAGCTGCAGTTTGTCTGCTCTGGTCTGTTCAGCGTGCGTTGTTTGTAATTAATGTTATACTGGATACCAGTACGCTTGCTTAAAAGTCAGAATACTTGTATATAGACTCATATGCACGCTTTGCTTTTTATTTTTTTCAAAGTCCATTTGTACAAGTACTACTCAAAAAAAAAGAAAAAGCAAACAAGGGAAAAAAACCAACAACAAAAAAACACCTGAGTCTTTCATTTGTGGCTGTCTTTTTTAGAGATGACTGAGGTGGCAGCAACCAGAAATCCAGACAAACTGGGCTTTGTATGTGCATGATTTGGCCTTTGACATCGTCCTCCACAACATCCTTTTCTCTAAATTGGAGAGAGATGCATTTGATGGGTGGGCTGTTTGGTGGGTGAGGAGTTGGCTGGAAGGTTGCATCCAGAGGGTAGTGGTCAACAGCTCGATGTCCCTGATGGTGGAGATCAGTGACCAGTGGTGTCCCTCAGGGGTCCGTACTGGGGACCAGTGCTGACGACCAGTGTCTTCAATGACGTAGATGGTGGGATCAAGTGCACCCTCAGCAAGTTTGCAGGTGACACCAAGCTGAGTGGTGCAGTTGACATGCCTGAGGGATGGGATGCCATCCAGAGGGACTTTGACAGGCTTGAGAAGTGGGTCCATGTTGAACCTCATGAGGTTCATTTGCACTGAGACAGAAAGACATATGGCTGATTTGAAAGTGCTTTTCTGTGGTTCAGACTCACAGTATATGAGTACAGTAAAGTTCAAACTTGTAGACTATCACAGTCCTCGCTAGTGACACAAGCAAAACTTAAGAAAAAGTGAACCAAGAGTTCTAGTTTGCTCAAATTATTCTCCTACCTTAAAGAATCTGAGGTGAAAGCCAAATTTTCCTGAGCCAGAGTGAAAAAAAACAGTCAGAGATAACAGTACAGTTCCTGCCAGTCAGCATATAACCACGGACAATGAAGGTGAAAATTTATTTTAAGATGACATTCAGGAAATATAAAATGTGTCTAAATTGCATATTAGATGTGAGTATGAACTGACTTGGAATTGTTGTCTTGAGTGGACTGCGAAGGTTGAAAGGCCTTTGGAACGGAACTGACCCCTGCTGCGGTTCCAGTGGGTGGCAGCTTATTTTTTGAATAGAGCTTTGGTGCGTCTCCAGGCACCGAGTGTGTTTGAGAAAGCCCTGAGAGCTGATGGTGGAGTGACCGTCAGTAAAATGAATTTACAGAAGAAAGTGGTGGCAGCCACGCTTGAATTTTGTGGGTGTGTTGAAGTACGGTGGGGTTTTTTTGGTTGGTGGGTTGGTTTGGTTTGGGGGCAGGGTGTGTGTTTGTTTTTTTGGGGGGTTTTTGTCTTTTGTTTTTGGTTTGGGTTTTTTTTGTTGTTGTTAGTAAAGTGCTGTCTGGAGGCAAATTGGATGCATGGGATGCTCCCCTGCCCCATTATGTAACACTGGGTTTTAGTTCACAAATGAGGATGTAATAGCAAAGCATGGTGATACTTGACTAAGATGGAGTTCAACAAGGCAACTTTTTTGGGTTGTTCTGAAATTCTAGTTATTGTATTATGCATTCTGATTGCTACAATTATTTAGTAAATCCATCAAGTCTGTCAGTTATGGTTTCCTTTAGGGGGAGAGGCTGAGACTGAAACAAAACAAGACTTGAAACTGTCTTTCTAAATCCTCCTAGAAGACAACGTGTTAGTTTTTCTCTCATTGGATTCTCACCTACTAGTATGGTATGATATACATTGTTGTGATATTGCCAGGATTACCCTGCCACTTTTTTTACTGCTAGACAAAATAAGTAGCACTTTCTTGTTCTTATAAGCTGTATAACAATGAATTAGTAGGGCGTTTAGTCTTTCAGGGTTACCCATTTATCACCTCACCAGCTCATCACCTGCTGCTACTGGTATTACTGTTCGTAATCCAAACGCGGTCAAACTTCATGCAGCAAGAAAATGACACACTTGTAAAGACACTTAATGCTTATTGAGGCCAGAAGTTTGAGGAGCTACAGGCTGAAGGGATTCTGTAGTCTAACATTTCGCTGTGAAGGTATAGGTTGGAGGTAGATACTATTGGCCCCTCTGTCTTCGAAGTGGGATTCCTATTTGGACCAGGAAACATTCAAAACATTCCAGCTGTTTCTGTATGTAGGAGTGAAACCGTTACTTTGCCTTGTTCCTGTTCAAAAATACGATGAACAGCAGCTACATCATAGGCGTGCAGAGGCAGCAGTCTTTACCTCTCTTGCCTAGCCTGTGAGTAGTAGCTATTCAAAGATCCAGTGAGGATGAACCCATGTTTGAAAAACATGGGCAGCGTGGTATCGTAGGTTGTACAAGCACTTGGAGATTTTCTGTAAAAGTTTACAATTCTTTATTGTATCTTTTGGAATGCAACGGCTTAACTGGACTGTCTTATGTTGAGCCTTCCCAACAACTGAACTCACCATACTGTATTGAGCAACTTTTTTTTTTCCTTTTTGCATCCTTAACAGAGATGCATCGTTGATGGCTATGAGAAGGCGTATTGAAGGCTTGACACCAGAAGAAATAAGAAATCTTTCCCGAGACGAAATGCACATGCCAACAACTATGGAAGACTTTGAAATAGCTTTGAAGAAGGTTTCTAAATCTGTATCTGCTGCGGACATTGAGAAATACGAGAAATGGATAGTCGAATTTGGATCGTGCTGAGTTGTCTTATCTTGAAGAAGCCACCTTACGTCTTAAAACAGCTTTAGAAGTAATAAGTAGCGTGTCAGTGCACTGCATGCTCTTTTTAACTTTTGTAATTTAAGAGCAACAGATGTCTAAATAAATCCTTTTTTAAAATGCAAATTCTGTCCAGCTGTCTTTGAACTAGCTCAAAAGTTACCGATTTTTCTCAAATACGAAAGATACTGATGGGAACTGCTTTAATCTCCAAGATTGTAAAATTGGAAGGAGTCCAGTAAGGGGCCACTTAGACTGAAAGAATGATGTATTTTGAGAGCTTCTAAAGTAAACCTCGTTTTAAAAGCAGTAGTTCAGTTCTACAGCTCAACCAGCCCTGTTTGCTCTAAATTAACACCTGTGTAATAAATACATGGTAGAGGGGGAAAAAAAGTGCTAGATGCTGAATTCATATCTCAGAGGTTCATTTTGTTTTGGAACACAGAACAGGACGATGCCAACCCCTCTGGTGGAGCTCCTGCATGGAGGGAAGGGCCAGCTCTGCTTAGTTACCTGTGTGTAGAAGGCAGAGGGACACTCCGAGGGTGAGACAGAACCAGAAGGGCTGCAGCGAGAGCCACAGCTCGTGAGGAGGTACGAGATGTTGCCTTCCCTAAAAACCTACCGCCATCCTACAGAGTGGGTGGTTTTGGGTAGTTGGATTTTTAGAATTATCCTTTTTAGTGTTCTCCACCCCCATTTCTTTCCCCCCAGCTGGCACACCTATCCTTGTCAGCTCCTGTCTTGGGAAAAAGACCTACCACGACTGGCATGCTTGCCCTATCCTAACTGTGTTAGTTGTGGTAAGGAGGTTTTAAACCGGTTTACGAAATGGTTCAGAGTGGTCCCAGCCTGAAGCAGCACTCCTCTGAAAGGCATGAGAATTTTATGACTCAGGAAAACCATGTGCCTGCTAAAGCAGAACACTAGTGCTTCAACTTTTTTTAAGACTTGATAGCTCCAGCTCCATAGCACAGCAATGTTGTCTGGCAATTACTGTGTTCAAGATTTGCACTATTTTTTAAATATAATTTCGTTAACCTGATGGTAGTATTACTTCCCTTGTGCTTTGTAGCTCTGTGGAACACAATACAGAAGAGGATTACTTAGCTCATGGTAATCGGTCAAATTGTGAAGCAGTACCAACGCTTTTTCAGGCTTAACCACTTGTCAGTGTTGCAGCTGTTTAGAATAGACTTAAATCTCCTTGTCGCTGTGCAGGTGCTTGGTTTAGAGTTTCATAAGTAGGGATGCGAACAGCACATGCTAACAGCTGCTGGATTTCCATCTGCAGTGCAGTTCATGCTGCACTTGTACAGTAAGGATGAACGGTTGTGTTCCGTGTCCATCCTACTCTTTCTTTTTTTTTTCCCCTCTCCAAAGCAGCTAAACTTCAGCCTTATACATCACTTCTATTTGAACCACGTTAATGAAGAGGCCAGGGCTATGTCCGTAAAGTGGCAAGAACCTTAATTTTCACAGTTCCCCGTTCAGCCACAGATGACGACGACCCCTCTGTCGTGTGTTTCCTTCCGCTAAATTGCATTCTCAATTCAGGTGCCTCCGTAGCTCTAGCGTCACCTCTTACACAGTTATGTTGTCATTCTGGTAGCTGTCTCGTGGTACGGTCCTGGAGAGCACTGCTTGGGGCTCCAGGGGTCTCAGTCACTGCTGCTCGTGCCCTGCTCGAGCGTTTCGTGGCTCCGTGCCTGCCCGAAGCACCCAGCCAGCTGTGCCATCCCCCGCTTTATCATCCTTACTCAGCTGGATAGCTGGCAAATGTTTGGGATCCTACGCTCCAATGACACTGAGCCTGAGGAAGTAAATGCAAAGTACAAACCCACAAGGTACTAGAACAAAAAATAAAATTAAAATAAAAAAGGGACGTTTGAGCAGTGTCCCTGTTATCTCAGGCTGATGTACATACACCACACTGTGCTGCTGGGGGGTGGGGTTTGTTTTGGTGGTTTTGCAAGGCAAGCCCGTGTTAGAAATGTTTCCGGTACCACTGCAGTGCTGTCAGTTTAGTGAGACAACTTGAGTTGTTCCTGTCACGGACCAGCTGTAAGGACAAGTGCCTGAATACCTCAGAGATCTCATTAACTTATGATACAATCTTTCCTTGGAGGGAGGGGGAGGCAGGGAATCCTAGCTTTTTGCCCTCACTATAACAACTTAAGATGGACATGGATAATTCTGATCACCCAAATGATAACTGTACTTGGTCTACTCCCTAGTCATTCTTCTGACAAACAATTTTTGTAAATAAGAACAATGAAAAGCTAAAAACCAAATGGTACCCTGCATCTAATGCATTTGGCAAACGGCTGTTTTATGTAACTAAATATAGATGCACACACGAACACAGCCTAATAAAACAATTTAAATGTTTATTTGAAAAACGTTAACAGTACAAATCGGCACGGGCAGACTGAGCCCACTCACCATAGCAAGCCAGTACTTTCGTGGGATTTTTGTAGACTTTTTTCTTTTGAGATTTCACATAGTACTGCTGTCACAGATACAAGTAACACATTGTTTACAAGTGCTAACAATTTTTATGAGTGGAAGGGGCCATAAAAGTGTAAAGTGCTTGAACTATAAATCTGCCTTTTTAATTTTTGTTTTGCATATATAGAATGTCAAATTACTTGAGTAACGCAAATGTTTGGTAGTAGTATTTTCCTTGCAAGGCACACACAACCCTAAGAGACCTGAAACCAGGTTGGGCAGCTTCATTTAGGCTTGCAGGCACAGCTGATGTTTGCGATACTCTTTCGTCCTTTTCTGAAGAATGCTATCTGGAGACTTCAGGGCACGCTGAATTTCACCATCTCGCTCTTCAGGACAGCTGACCTTGTTTATCTATGGGCACGAAGGCAGCCAGCATCCTGTCCAAGGTGTGGAAAAGTGACTTCACAGAAGTTAAAACCAATGGTAGCCCTCAGGGTGGAAAGCTGTTTTACTCTGAAGCTTCTGAAAAGGCTGCATGTTTACGGAGAGGCACAGGGAAGTCAGCTTTGGGCCTCAGCCTGAGTGTCCCTTTACCAATTAATCAACTGACTTAGTTTTCTTAGTAGGAAACAAACAAGGTATTAAGATCAAGTGCCAAATTTCACGTCAACTAAAAATTTGGTTTTAAAAAAACAGTAACCCCAAAGTAAACACAGTATTAAGTGCATGCTTTCTCATCTAAATTATTTTTCCTGTCTGGAAGATCTGAAGGCAAGCTGATGGTAATCACAGGTACAAAGCTGACTTGATCCAGGAGAAGGATGCCTCTGAAAGGTAAGATTACCTGGCATTAGAAAACAATGCACAAAACAATTCCGTGTTCTAAAAATTAGATTTATTCTTAGCCTCCCCAAACAGTTTAAATCAATGCATCAAGTATTACCCTCATAATACCTCTTTTATGAAGCTAGAATGAAAACTTGATGGAAAACCGTTTCCAAAATGTACCAGCTGTGGTTTCGGAGGGCTCCCTTCACCCAGTTTCTACATCTGACATACCAGCAGTGTAGGCTCTCACGTGCTCCATGTCATAGTAGCCTAAAACTGTGCTGTCAGGAGCTACTTTGTCAAGCTCTTGCACCTAGTTCTCTGAGACTGGCTAAAGCCTGTAGTTTTATCAGTGTACTGTAGAATGGCATTGAAAGACTTGGTTCGAGGTCCTGACTCACATCTGCAACGGGGTCGTTCACCAAGTGAGACCCTTCTACTCATTCTTACTGGTTTACAATCACAGATTAAACCTTTACCATTTTTTACAGCACCGCTTTATACAGGTAGCAAGAAAATGACTGTGTGGTTTTGGTTTCTTTTTCTGTTTTTTGTTTTTAAAAAGTGGGGGAGGACCATCCTTACGGTGTTGCCATTTCTTGAAATGCTCGGACAAGCCATGCACAAACCCATGTTCTCCACTTGGAAGAGCACTTACTGCAGGCTGGTTCCTCTGCTCTGTACTGACCTCTGCCATGGACAGGCCATCAGACGCTTCGCTGAACAGTTTATGGGGATTAGAATTTTCTTCCTAATTCTTCTCAGCTCAAGGTTTCACATGAGGCAGCATTAAGCTACTTACTGCTGGCGGGGGTGTGTGTACAAAGTGTGTCTTTGCTTTTTCTGCTCTAACAAGTTGGTTACAAGAAGTGGTCCCATCGGACAGTGTGCTTTGTGAAATGTCAGCGGGAAGCATGGTCTCTCTTGTCACTGCAGCTTCCAACCTTCCTGATTTTCCAACCCTCCATTTTCCCAGCTCTGTCAGACAGACTAAGACCACTCGTATCCCTGGGTGGACCCGTAAATTAACTGCACTCAGGGCCATTCAGAAGCATAGCTGGTCAGTTGCATTTGAAGACCAGCTGTGCTTGTGGGTGATGCAGTGTGCTACACTGCCAGTTACTTCTCCTGAAGCGACGTATGGTTCCAAGGGTGAGGTCTTCCAAAACTGATTTGGGTTGCTTTAAAATGTACACGTTTGCCCATTCCAGCACTAAATCTATACTGATTTCTTAGCTGCAGTTACTAATTCATCTTTCCACCCCTTGTTTTGAGAGCTTGCTTCTCTGAAAAATATTAGTGTTGCTGGTAACACACCGAGTGAATAAAGCCATCTGTTGTCAATCCGTCAGCTTTATTTATGACCTTTTGCCACCAATGGTAGCACCAATCGCTATGGCTTGTAAGCTGCCTACATAGATAGCGCCTCCTTGGAGAAGTCTGATACAAATTTGCAAAGCTGAATTTGAGGCCTTTCATAACGACTACAATAACTCCAACACAGTAGGGGTATGAAAAGATTTAGAGTCGTTGGAATTATTTAGCTCCAGCTTCTACCCTCCGCTCTTGGAGCTACGCTAATGGTGTCTCACAATGTGTTCCTTAGAAGACTTGATAAAAATGCAGCAGTATGACAGCTAAGCTAAAGACATTTCCAATGAAAGATTTTTCCCATGTTCCTCTGAAATGGCTATGTGTCAAAAGGTCACTTGGAATGGAAAGTTACTGGCAGCCTTTTCACTGAATTATTGCCACCATCTTCCTACAGAATGGGACTGCTCCTTGAAACGTTTTATTTTTTTAGTTAATGTTGTGCCTTCATCAGAGAAACAAAATAGCAAAAAATACTTACTTGTTTTCACAGGAAGGGAAAATCACCTTTAAGACTTTGAGAATAAGAGCTGCTCCAACAACTCCAACTACAATGACTTCCATCAAACTAAAGAAGATAGGTAAAGATCGAAACCAGAATCTGCACAACCTTTTTCTCAAGTCTTCCACCCACTGGCACATCACCTACAACCAAACAGGTAAAAAGATAGGTTGCAAAACATAGCAAGTGCAGTTTTTGTAGCTATTGGTGAATCGCGTTACCTGCTGATAGTTTAAATAAGACTTATGAACGCTTAAACATACATAAAAGCAGGATGGAATTGACTGGTGACTCAGACCTCTTCTCTTCTACAAAGTTTGGAACAGGTGAAGGTTTAATTCTCTGCTCATCCTAGCAGAGTTCCCTGAAAGGAAAGGCCACTTTAAAAAATAAAGGACACTTGAACAGAGCAGGTGAAGGGTGAGCTATTTGGCCTAGGCGTAGAGAAATTATGAGACCACGGCAGTGTACAGCAGGAAAAGGGTTACTGACAGCCCAGGAGCCAGGCAGCACCTTCTCTAGCCTACCCATAACTTTCAGCCTACTATTTCAGCTCTCCTGTCTCAGCAGCAGATTATAAAGGGTTTCTTTCAGCCACAGAGGGGCCATCAAGTCCACACTGACCTAATCTGGAACTGAAACTTCTCAAGCTATTGCTGTCTTTCTTACAGCGGGTGAGACCAAAGGCCCATCTCCCAGAGGGGTAAGCACTCAAGCAGAGTCAGAAAAAAACTGGTGTAATTTAAGGCTAAATGGTATTTGAAATTGTTGTAAATGCTTAGCTTGGTATAATGTAAATATCACAACTCACTGTCATGAAGTATCTGTGAGGTCAGAACATTGCAGGATTTAGAAACCCATTTGATTCCTACTGGAGTTAAAAAAAAAAACAACAACGATTTCTCACTGCTAAGGGGTAATTTAGGAAGGTTTTTTTACATTTACGAGAGTATGTCTGTAAAAGTCCGTTCTGCTTAGCGGTTGGCTATGGAGATTTCTCAGACTTATGTGGAAGTCAGTTACTGTCAGATACCTCACACAATAGAAAATCCTGGTCTTTAACAACAAATATAAAACAGCGAGACAGTACTCTGAGAAGCCAATAATAGGTTAAGTAGGAATGGCAATTCTCTCTTCCAGATATGAGTTATTACATACCATGTTACTTTTTTTCAAATTAAAAATAAAGGACCAAAGACAAAGGCCTAGGAATGTTATATACCTTTTCCATCTTTAAATGGATGTTGTGTTTGGTCTTTACGTGAGGAAAACCCACTATCTGAATCCTAACAATGCTGGCTTTGTTTGTTTTGTTCTGTAAACATCCACAAAGGAGAAAAACATAATAGTTGTATGTGTTTCTGTAGACAACACTAAAAATGGGGAAGGAAGTTTATTCCCACAAACTGTAATACTGAACAACATTCAGCTCTACCTGCGGCACGTTACTACAACTTTTCCTCCTAGAAATGTCACCAAGCTGTATGCATTTCATCTCTGGGGAAAAAAAACAAATGGGGGGAAAAAAACTTCCTCCTCCTTTTTAGACCAGTCTTTAAAGATGTACATACTAATAATTAAAACAAACAACAAAATTACCTTGTAAGAAGATGGAGGCTCTATCCTAAGAGGGGTCTCTGGTAACTTGCCAGGTAACGTCTCTTCATCTACTGTAGTTTCTGCTTGCTGGATGAGGTACTGACTGGTAGTTTGCAGTGGATCTTGAATATCTGAAGAAGAAAAGCTAGATTTAGGGGGGGACTAGCTTTTTATTTGACTCACTATTCAGGAAAACAAAGACATACTGCATCTCTATACTTATGGTACAGTTCTCACACACAGCGAGAACACAGAGGGCTGACTTTTTTTTTTTTTTGACTTGAGTAGTGAACTTGATAAGAAGCAGAAGCAGTGTTACAGTGCAGCCTTTAGCTGTGAGTTTCAGCTGTTGCCAGATAAAAGGTGATGAACTACATCAAAATATTAATCTCCTATTAAATCCTTGAGAGTTTTTAATTAAACAAAACTGAAATAAGATTAAGGCATCAAATAACTTATCTTGCTTTTAAGTTATGCAAGTTTAATGACATAAAAGTATTCTCTGGTTTGGAAGTGACCCAGACAGGTATTTCCTCTCCACAGTTTTCTCTTTCATTCTCAGCAAAAAGGGGGTTTTACAGAAACTTCCAACATAGAGAGAAATGTATTCCTGGGAGATGTCTGGATCTCAGATTAACAAGTACCAAGTGCTTCAAAGGAGAACAGATTTGAAAACAAACAAACAAAATACCTAGAATGTAGAAGAGTTGAATTTATGTGTTTAAAAAAAAACCAAAACACAAACCACATAAACAAAACACTTCCCTGTTAATGAAGAAACTGTTTCACTATGTAAAACATGGGAATAATTATGTTCTTTCACCCTTGTAAAGCAATACATCAACTGTGGATAAAAGTATTTTGTAACAGCTAAGAGAGATACCTTTTCCTGAGAGGCTGGGAAGTGTAAATAACATGTCGTTGTCCCTTGGGATGGAATACAGCATGCTCTCTTTCAAAGGGACAGTGTAGTTTGAATGTCTAAGTACTCTGAAGTCCTTTACTAAAATATCTATTTCTGTTACTTCTTCCTGCCGAACCTACAAGAGATGCAAACATGTTGATATTACTGAGTTTAGAGTGAAGTAGGCTGGCAGAGAAAACCAATACACCACAGAAAACTCCAAGCCATTAAGATTTAGACATAGGGATGTTACAACATGAATCAGTACTCTTTGTTTTTACCTACCACGATTCTATAGACCATACCACGTTAGAAAACACGCTGAACGGGCTGGGTGTCTCTCTCTCTCCCTGCAAAAGCACATGGTAGTCACTCCATGGGCTTTTAACCACGTCTCCCATAGCTCATTACGATCCTCTCTCAGGGAGCCGTTTTAGGGCATGGAAAAATCAAGTATGTAGTGAAAGAGCACTTGCAAACATTGAAAGTGTCGCTGAGGCAAGACTGGCACTTCTGCTTTTGCAGTAATGTTGCTTTTTGCCAACAACTGAAAGAATAGTTTTCTTCCTCCTCTTTTCCAGTGATGCACTGGACCCATTTCACTTAATAATCTCTGTGAGCATCGCTTATATAGAACACATTCACCGTAACTCCTACTAACATCAATAACTGCATTGTGAGGCCAAGGACTGACAGAAATCCAGAGCGTTTGTGACCATAATTATAACTGCTACATAGAAATATAACTAACAAAAGAGGAATGCAGCATGTGGGACAGTTTCACTTGTGCTTTCAGAGCCACAGGCCACCCAACTGCCTCCTTTTGCTTTGAACATGCGTAGAACAAAGCAATGAAACAGATGATAGTTACTGTCAGCTGATAACTAATGAGAAAGATTTAAAGCTTTTGACTTAAAGGGGCAATTAAGGAAACAGCATTAGCTTTCTGGTTGTTCTTACCAGGTCCCTGTAAAAATCTGAAATGCGTTTTAATGTCTAGTTTGAAATCTGAAATACAACAGTACTGTATAACAACTGAATCAAACCAAGATATATTAGCCTCCTAACAGTGGGATAAACACCTCATTAGAAAAGCTTCAGACCTCTCAGTGGGAATTTTCATTAACAGAGTAAAATTTTGACATGATGCAGATCCCTGTAAAAAAATACTACACGCTGAGTATGCAATTAATTAAGGATCAATGGCATTATAGTCATTCTCCTTTAAAAAAAGAAGTAGCAGAACATAAGCCAGCTTCAAAAGAGCCTGGCCACATATAAGATGCAGACATGTACAGAAAGAAAAATTTGACACTTTTGCTGGCTTCAGCAGCTGTATCATCTCTCCAGAACCTCTGACTGGAAAAATAACTCTACCTGATAGGTAATTTTGAGAACTCAGTTCTGCACATTTCAGTCTCCACTAGAATCGTAACCCCTCACATTCACTGGTATTTGTGCAAATACAGTTAGAATTTTTTTTTTCTGTTCATCTCAAAATCCATGTTCATTATCACGATTTTTATTCAAATGAATTAATTATCTTACATGCAAAATATTCTAAGGCTAAGTTCTTAGGTGTTGTGGGCTTTCACAACAAGCCCACCTGCTGTAAGAGTTTGCTGCTGCAAGCTGTTCCCCACACTTGAAACGTTTTGTTAGCTTGGAATAAACAATGAGGAAAACCTCAGGACTAGGAACAAGCCCATGCCTCTTTTATTTATTTTGTACATTATTTTGTAAATGAAGTATTGCTTCTGAGTCTGACTTTTGTTTGCATAAATGCATGTGTTGAAAGAGCATGTGACAGAGTTAATGATATTCTAACAAGCTTAAGGGAAAGTCATCCAACACTTCGTCATTAAAATAAGAATAGAAGCATTAAAACTTCAAGTCTCCTCATGAAACACACCCACTACTACACTCAACTACACCCACACCCTATACAGGCAATTTAGGTTGGTATTATCTCCCTCAGTACTGTGCCAGCTAACATTAGATTATATACTTTATGCTCTAACCACCAGCCAGACACATGTAAACCTTTTAATCCTTGGTAACTACTTGCCTCCCCTAAATTAAAAACAAGCAGAGTGGTTGTTTGGGTTTTTTACCTGTTTTCCATCAATTTCTGTCACTTCTTCCTGAATAACAATCAGCTGCAAATCAGAACTGGATGCCAAAGGCCACTCATGAACCATGATGCGAACACTGACAGTTCCCAGGTGCTGCTGGTCTGGTAAGTTATCCAAGTTTCCGTTCTCCACTGTCAACACACAACGTCACAGTGCTCAAAGAGAAGCCACCCCAACCAGAAAGCAGTATACAACCATGGGGCAGACAGCTTCGACTCTGACACAGAAGCCTTTGCACACGTAGCAGCTGAATGGAAAAGTCATTACAGCTACAGAGGACCACCAGCAACAAACCAGAGATGCCTGAACAGTTGTACAGCAGTCTGTGCTACGCTGACGTCCTTAACGCTTCCAGTAACCGCTGTTATAAGCGGTAGTAATCTGGGCAACAGGTAGAACAGGTACCATGGTATATCACTAAATCAAACTCGGAGCAGGTGTCATGATACAACACAGCAGACAATAGCAGCGCTGCACAATCCCCAGATTGATGGAGCTTGCAAACAATGTCACAGCCCTGCCTCTGAGGTTTGCGTTGAAGCACTCCGAGCAGCACTCTTTGGCTTCGTTAGTGCAGCATTCTTATTATAGTTGTCCAAAGGAGTTTGTAAGAGTAATGCCACAGCCCAGCCAGCCAACTGTGTAAACATCTTGATTCGCACAACATTCCCCTTCCTCTCAATACAAAACCAAACACGCTCTTTTCCACGCACGCTCAAGATGAGCGTCAGTTCCCCCATACATTATTTTTTCTGTCCCCCCACCCCGTTTTCATATGTGACTGGTGACACTTCAAACTCCCTACCCAAAAGCTTTCAGCTATTTCAACAATGTAATATTCCACAAGCACTCAGAGAACTGCCTTTCTGCCCTCGCTGTTTCTGCGTAGACTTGGTATCCTTCTCCCAGCTACCGTGCCTCTGCTACAGATGAGGGCGCGCTAGAACTGAAGTGCTGCAGAAGAGTGGAGGTGACTGATCTCTCCAGCATGCAGACGGCAAGGTACGTGAACTGAGACCGAACTGGCCCCTGTTTCAAAGTGCTGTGTGTCACTTGCAGTGCTGAACCCAAGAGGCAACGTGGGGGAAAGCTGGACTAGCATCTCTCAGTTACACAGTGACAACTCGGTGTGTTCATTACTTTTATGCTATGATCCCTTTCCTCATAAAGCTATTTTGCTTATTTTAAATATAGAAAAATACTTTTGGGTATTTTTCCATTGCAAAAATAAGATGCAGAAGGAGAGGAAGAGGTTAAAGAGAAAGAGAAAGGTTCCCTCTAGGTGTGAGCCAGAGCACTGACCTGGTTGCTGAATGTTTTCTGACTTACAGCAGCAAGCATACATTGAAGGACCAAAGCCTCTAAGACGCCAAGTAGCTGAAGCTCCCTGTGGTCCCAACCTTTCATGTCTCGGGCTGCTCCATCTCCACTACATTGAACAGGAGTAAAAGCCACGCTTCCAAAACTGACAGTTTTGGGA
This sequence comes from Leptosomus discolor, assembly GCF_034619465.1. Lineage (NCBI taxonomy): Eukaryota > Metazoa > Chordata > Aves > Leptosomiformes > Leptosomidae > Leptosomus > Leptosomus discolor. The sequence continues at coordinate 55,386,561 of NC_141392.1, read as the reverse complement.
ACTTCAAGTGGGGATATAGGTGCCAGGCACAATCTAACAAGTGTCAGGACCATGCCATTGAGGAGACTTGGCCTCTACTCTAATACTCAAAAGCATGAATATTTGGCTCAAGTTTGGTTTTTATATACATTCGGGAGTATTTTTCCCCTCTGTTAACAGGTAACAAGTAGCTCAATATTCCTTTAGCATTTTACAAACATTATCTGAACCTATGGTCGAGGATTTAGTAAGTAAATGGTATAAACATTACTTCACAGAGAACAGAGAGAGGTACTGTGCTGAGGACTCAAACCCAAACACAGAGATAGAGAGGCCTCTCTATCCTCCCTCAGGTTCCTAGCTCCCAGGTCAAATCAGGATTTTTCTTACTGTTTCAGATTCACGTACATGATTGTAGTCACTACAAGCTATAAAACTATGATTTGGGAAATTAATAGGAACTACAGTGGAGTGCTCGGTATCTCTCAGAATTAGTAAATAAAATTGTATCTATTTTTCTGGTGTCAGTTATCTTGCAGGTAAGTGACATTTTGCCATGTTTTTCTACCCTAGGATAGAAAAAAATAGAAGCAATAGGAACATAACTATCCCAGAAAAAAAGATAAATTAATTGCTGCTCTCCCTCTCCAGAAAAGAAATAATGTCAAATTAATAATTGATCATGCTTGGGAAGGAAGGGTTCAAGAAACAAGGTCATTGCTAGAGAAGCAATTTAGAAAAAGCATTAGTAGTCTCTAAGTAAATGTCTGATTGTAAGGAGAGGATGACTTCAGAAACCAAACAAGAGACTAACTGCACCTGATCCATCAAGAGATCATTCTGAATACAACAGAAGCTTAAATGAAATGAACATAATGGTCCTTGTTTCATTAATTATACAGTATGCTCTGTATATCTCAGAAAAAGAAACCAAAACACAGCACTTTCTGGTCTTTCACAAAAGGTGTAGCATTGAATGAGTGGAAAAAAATAGCAGTTTCAAGATAATTTGAATTCATTGATCACTGCAGGACACTAGCAAAACTGCAGTATTTGTCCTACAATATCCTATCCAGCAAAAACTTGTTTGTCCAGTAGACACAGAAATGAGATAATTAAAAGATCTTCCTAACAATAATTCATACTTCTGTTATTGAATCTCCTTTTGGATATATGCCAGCCAACCCAGGGACACAGCCATTAGCAGGGTGGAGTTGCATCCTTCTGTTTACATTGTCTAGCTTGTAGTGCAAAACATTCTTTTGAAAAGACAGGCAGAGTCTGGATTTCAGATTAGACCATGTACATACAAGCATGTGAATGAGACTTGAGAACAAGACAGTAAGATCTTTTTCTACCCCTTTTAGTAGCAAAATTATCCTGCCTTGGGAAATTATTTGCTTCTACAATGCTCAAGTGTGCCAAGTAGGAGAACATGTAGTCATTGTAAGCTTTGGTTACTAGATAACAGGGAAGCCAAATACCCCCAGGGGGAAGGAAAAAAAAAAAAAAAAAAGAGCGAATACTCACATATTACTGTTTGACATGTTATGTGGGCAACCCCGCTTTTCATAGGAAAATCATTTAGATATACCTGTCCATTAACATAGGTGATATTAAAAACAACCTGAAAGAAAGACAGACAGAATGAGTGGATGGCTCCTGGCACTATGCTACTCATCTGTTCTGAGGAACACGCTTCCTACTGACTCATGTCAGACACGACAATATGTTACATCCACACGCAAACTTTATTTAACTGCATATTAATTCCACGAATAAACAGAAAAACTGCACAAACCTGTCCTTTCTCAAATTCTCCATTGGTTTTCAACATCATAACATTGACTCGGATTGTTTCCTGGAAAATAACAGTGAGAAGAGATGTAAGTTTCTGAGGAAACACATAAGCCACTGCAGGCCACAGGCAACTTTCACGCACTGCCCTGGCAGAATGACAATGTACAATGACCAGAGCATATTCCCAGGATTTCTATCCAGCAAAGAGAAGAGGAATATGCTTACTTGTTTCATGTAAGTGTTGGTTTGGGGTTTTTCCCCTCTTTTGAATAAAGAAGATTGATGAGAAAGAATGACAGCTGCATCCCCTTATGTATAGGGGTTTTTTTAAATAAAAGATAATAATAGTCAAGCTAAATTCTCAGCAGAACTTGTTTCACATGGATATAATGGAAAAGAAGTCATACTAGCTGAAAAATAACAGGCAATAAAAGGTAAAAATCAGATTCTCTGTGAAAGTTTTTTAAGCACTCAGTCTTCAGGGTGAAGTGTAATTTAATACATGTTAGTCTATACTAAAGAACACGCAGTCTTGTCAGTGCCAGCAGTAATCCTGTTTCTTTGGTTATGATTCCCAAATTAGGCCACACGAGACACCTCCAAACTCACAGCTAATGAGGATTTGCTTCTTTCTTTCAAACCCTAATTGCTGTAATTTATCAACTCACTCATTCTGTCCTCACATTTCCCCCTTGTAATTTTAGGGGCTGTTTTGCAGATGGGGCCCTAAATCTCCCAGGCCTGCCCCTGACAAAACCTACACACAAAAGCTGTATCTCTCATGGACACAGCCAAAAGTAATGATTGCCACCCTGCTTTCCTGAGCCACCTCTTCAAAAATAATGTTAAACTCCCTGTTAGCCTTTTGGGAGCCTTAATCTGATTACGTTTCATTTTTCTCTGGTAAACTTTTCCACGCCTTCAGCATCTCCTTTAGCTCTGTGTTTGAGGCATGGTTTCACAATTAACAGCTAAAAAGTAAGTCATATCTCAATAAAAAGTTTAACTTGCTCAGAATTTAAAAAAAAAAAAAAAATTAGAAAATTTGAATACATTAAAAGGATTTTCATTTGGGAATTTTATAAAACACTAAGTTTTCAGCCAGGAAATGCTTGAAATATACAGTACCTAGCATAATACAGTCCCAATTCATGAACAGAGAAGTGCGACTATGATGTAAAAAAATCCTTAAAACAACAGGTGTTAATCGACATACACAGCTGCCAAAAACTGAAAAACAACATCTAAATCTGATTTCAGCAGAAATCTCGCATCATGAGAATCATGATTCAAAATCTAACACAGATAACCTTTCAGTGGGAAATCACTTGTCATTGATGCTTCAGATGCATTTGTCAAATCAGTAGGAAAACTCTCTGGCCACTGAGACCAAAGAGAAATCTCTTTCTCAGTGCCCCTTCTAGGAAACAGGTGTTTCTACTGACTTTTCTTCAAAACTTAAATCCTAGCTATTCAAAGTAAATTAAAATTACTGATTTACTTAGAAAACTGGAAGTCTAGAACTGAAAATATAAAGCAGATTAACAATATAATCATAGGATGTAATCCAGCCTGTCATCCTGTAATTTCCTCGAACCACTTATTTTCTTCTCGTGTTTTAAGAATTCTGTGTATCAAAAATAAAAAAAAATCCACCGAACTTTTAGCTCTTCCAGCTCTAGCATCCAGAGCTGTACATCTTTTACACCCTCAAGATGTTTAACAGATTACCAAAACCTTGTGTAATTACTTCCTAGGTTTTTCTGTTTTCTGGGAATTCAAAGGGCACAAAGGATGGATTTTCCAGGCAGTCTTAATAGTCCTTCAGTTTTCAAGCCTCAAAGGAAATTTGTGTTCTTTTACACAGAAAGTATTTTGCAACACCTTTTTTCAACATCTACAAAGTGACTCACTGAGATTACAAGAAAGAGGAAATGACTGATAGCCTGTAACTGCTGAAAAAAGAGGAAAATCCCCCCTACTCTTTTGGTTTTGGTTTGGTTTGGTTTTAATCAAATACTTTACTTGAAAATGAAGGGCATGGGGCAAGATAAATATACTCAATAGTTGAGCATTAAATGTATAAAGTGAGCTATATACACAACGATTATTTTTCCTCAAAAGGGCTGTCAATTCCGTTGACGTAGTATCCGCAAGCACCGTCATGAATTCTGGAACATACTTAAAACTTGCTCTCGGAGAGCACATTGCATGTTTAAGAAATGAAAATAGTTCAGTGGATCACTTCCATGCTGTCAAAGTTACAAAAAATAGATCATAGCGGGCAGACAAATAAAACAGGTTAACTGCTTGCTGCCCCTGCCACTAAAAGTGAGACTGTAGATCTCTCTGCACATCATCCTTCCCTCTCCTTTATGCCCCGTCAGTGAGCCAATTTAGCGCATTACATTGGCAAGAAAACTTCCCCTCTTTTTGCCAGGCTATTTTTCTGCCAGTTGAACAAGCAGGGAAGAACCAGACAAGCACAGAAGACGCAAGAACGCAGCTGGGAGGAGGGAGCTGGGCTACTGTTCTGATGGCCACAGGCTGTTGCATTGGCTCTGCTGCATGGTCTGCCTGCCCTTGCAGCATCTCCTTAGGAGAGATGCACCATCATCTCGGGAGATGGTGCGGCATCTCCTGAACAGCACAGGTTCATAAAGCTACTCAATAACTTAAAGCAACGATTAATACTCCACTACAGCGGCTACACCATGACCCTTGCAATTTTGTGTTCACAAGCAATGTTGCCATTCCTGTGACCAATTTGTTCACATCCAGATCCAACAAATGCTACTGGTAACTTCCCAAATTCTGTACATCCATTCTCCTGAGTTGTCATAGTTCTTGTTTTGCCTCTTCACTAAGCAGACGCACAAGACTTGATGCCAGTCTTGCTAAAAAACATTTCAAATAGATCACAAAAGTTTTGGTGCTAAAAAATAATCAGTTTTCAATTGTTCTTGCTCCAAATGTTCCTGAACTGATACAGAAGCATCTCAAGGACCAGAAGAAGACCGGCTTCTCCAGAGGCAGAATCAACTATATTGATGTAATTCCTGACAGACTTACTCTTAAAGCTCTCCAGTGACGTCCAAAAATTTCACACTCTCCTCAACTATTTAGTACTCAGCTACCTTTAATAATAAAAGTTTTCATAATGTCTAACCTGAAGCTCCCTTGCTGCAATTTATGAACAGGTAGTTCATTACTCTTCATAATATCTTCCCATGGAAAATAACAGTCCTCCAACCCAGTCTTCCTGATTCTATGCTAATGCTCTCAGCTCACTTCACCCTTCCTTGGAGGCGAGTCCCTCACTGCAATCTTCCCGTGGCTTCCCACTGGTCTTTCCTGCAGTGCTGCACCCAAAAATCAACGGGTCCTGCTGTGGCAAATCCTCCTGACCCTACACACCCCATACCAAAATCTACATGAGGACAAGAACCACAAGATGCATGCCAAGCACCGTGAAAAGCTGGGCAGGAGGGCTGGGGGGAAGAGGAAGGGACTGTTGCAAGCAGCTCACAGGAGAGCAGAGTGCCATCCCAGCTGACCCACTGTCGCCCACAGCAGGGAATGGGTGATGCACAGCATTCCCACTGTTAACCTGGTGGGTATCCCCTTGATATCTGCTTGTGAATAAGTGCTCAAGAGCCAGACTTTCTTTATGCTTGCTAAACTTGGCAGGCCAGTAGCTCTTGTACCATGCTTTCATGATGAAATGCCTGGCCTGACAAGCCATACTGGCTAGAAAGCGCTCCGGTGATAACTCAAATCCTAGGGCTGAAGACTCACAGACTTATGAAACATCCTTTAATTTCAACATATAAAATACTTTTTTATGTTACTATAATAAAACACTGCTTAGGAAAAAAAAGTGTTTTATAGATGTGTCTTGTAGCTATGTACTTCAGTACTAAGAAAAGTAAATAACTCTGCATCACTTATTTTGTGTATCAAAAGCCTAGTAAGCCAATGCTGTAGTAACAAAGTCACTGACAGCAGGACACGCGCCCTCTGCAGTAACCCATAAAATTGCACTGTCAAGTTCTGGAGAACCCTTTCAGGTTTCTCCAGAACTCCATAGTTTTTACTATGAGTGTAAAACTTTATAATACACTTTCCAGTATTAACAATATCATGAAAGTTCACGTAAATTTCAGACAGTCCTGTAATTTAAAAGGTCATGAATTCATTGGAATATCTGAGAAAGCTGCACTTTCGACAGAGTCAGAATCAAAAGACAGCCCCAAGAAGCAATTCAGGTCCTGAGGAATCAGGTTGTGTTTTCAGCTTACCATTGACACCCATTACATCATTCACAGCACCTTATCTTTGCCTGTGCTGATGAACGCCTTCACACAAAAGTCTCCAATTTACACTAAAAATGGCCCTACCATTCTTAATGCTGTTACAGGATGTAGATGTCTCTCCTCAGTTTTCCTATGATTTCTCATCACTGTTTTAGTGCTTTGCATTGGGTTTGACTGGCAAGATTTTTGGTAGCAGGGGGACTATAGAGGTAGCTTCTGTAAGAAGCTGCTAGAAGCTTCCCCCATGTCCGATAGAGCCAACCAGCCAGCTCCAAGACAGACCCACTGCTGGCCATGGCCGAGCCCACCAACAATGGTGGTAGCACCTCTGGGACAAAGTATCTAAGAAAGAGAAAAAAGTTACTGCAGGATAAAAAGGAATTGCAGCCAGAGAGAGGAGTGAGAATACGTGAGGGAAACAGCTCTGCAGACACCAAGGTCAGTGAAGAAGGAAGGGGAGGAGATGCTCCAGGCACCAGAGCAGAGATTCCCCTGCGGCCTGGGGTGAAGACCATGGTGAGGCAGGCTGTCCCCCTGCAGCCCATGGAGGTCCACGGTGGAGCAGATTTCTGCCTACACCCCATGGAGAACCCCATGTCGGAGCACATGGATGCACCCAAAGGAGGCTGTGACCCCATGGGAAGCCTGTGCTGGAGCAGGCTCCTGACAGGACCTGTGGACTCGCGGAGAGAGGAGCCCACACTGGACCAGTCGTTTCCTGAAGGACTGCACCCCATGAAGGAGACCCACGCTGGAGCAGTTCTTGAAGAACTGTAGCCTGTGGGAAGGACTCACATTGGAGAAGTTGTAGAGGGCTGTGGGAGGGATGCCACACTGGAGCAGGGGAAGGGTGTAAGGAGTCCTCCCCCTGAGGAGGAAGGAGCAGCAGAGACAACGTGTGATGAACTGATCACAACACCCATTCCCTGTCCCCCTGCGCTGCTGGTAGGGAGGAGGTAGAGATAATCAGGAGTAAAGTTAAGCCCAAGAAGAAGGAAAGGGTGGGGGGAAGGTGTTTTTAAGATCTGGGTTTACTTCTCATTATCCTACTCCAGTTTGATTGGTAATAAATTAAATTTATTTTTTCCCCAAGTTGAGTCTGTTTTGCCGGTGACAGCAACGGGTGAGTGATCTCTCCCTGTCCTTATCGCAACCCATGAGCTTTTTGTTACATTTTTTCTCTCCCCTGTCCAGCTAAGGAAGGGGAGCGATAGAGCGGCTTTGGTGGGCACCTGGCATCCAGCCAGGGTTAACCACCCACTCCAGCAGTGATATTTACTGTGGCAACGGCCACAGTACCTGTAAAGAGGACAGCACTTCTACCACAAACATATGTCATTCTGTTCTAGGACAGCGAGGCAACAGCAGTACAGTGTGGCAGCATACATTACAGTGAACTAGTGAATTTTTGTGAACTTGGATCAACAGAGAAAAGCAGGTAGTGATCGTTTTCTAATCCTTTCTCTTTCACCAAGTGCTGCCACAGAACCCAGGAGTGTTAACTAGGGCAGCATAATCGCAGTAGTAGCAGGAGAGCAAGATGGGGAAAAGATGGCAGCAAAGAATATAAAGCATCTGGCATAAGTTAAAAGGGAATACTCATTAATACTTAAAGACTCCCCATAGCAACGTCACACAAATCTACCGAGAACATTTCACCTAATCTTAGCCTTTTATGAAAAACGCTGCACAAGACAAAGCTGTTGGGTCTAATCACGCAGGAACTTCAGACAGATCTGATTACAGAATCACAGAAAAACTTCTTCCGCGGGCAGCGGGTACCTGAGACAGGGTGCACCGTACAGTTTCTCCCAGTACAGGGTAACTGTCAAGTCCTACACAACTGCATTAGTCACATAATCCCCATCTCGATTCAGCCGCTAGCAGCCAGCCCACTTAAAGCACAGCTGTTCTCTGTTCTCCGAACAAGGCTCTTTCTGCACCAGAAGGCCTGTGGGAAGCGGAGCGGGCAGCACTAGGAACAGATGGCATAGTGCCTCGCAAGACGGCCAGCTGTACAGGGACTTGAAAGACAGACAATCCCCTCGCGGCGATTATGCAGGCACTATTGGAATATCCTGTTCGCGATACAGGAAAATAGAAAGTCCAATGAAGGCTGCCAAACAGATAAGAAACAGACAAAACAAGTAACTTGTTTCTAAATTTGAAAAGAGATTATAGGGAAAAGAAAGTGTTCAAACAGACAAACAAAACGACCACCCGAACTCACACCATTGGAGTCCTGGCACTCACATGGACAACTGGTGCCAACTGGTGTAACTGTGTATTTGCAATCCAGGGCTCTGTGATCTATGCTTCTCATAATTCTTTCATCAGACTCAAAACAGAACCATGTTGTAGGATGAGTCGTAACTGCAGTCAGGCACAACTGAGTCAAGAAATTATCACGGCACAAGTCTGACACGAGAAGTTTGTCTTGACAAGTCTGCAGGATGATAATGAGTCCCTCACATTTATACACAGTTTTAGTACAAAATCTTCTCCAATAAGGTTTGGCATTATTAAACTGAATGACAATATTTAGGGTAAGATGACGAAATCCAGTATTTGTTTAAACAGCTAAAGCTGAACTATCTTTGTTAATATAAAAATCTAACATGATGCTTTCACCTAACTTTCCTTTTCTGAACAAGCACACATATTCCTTCCTTGCTTTAAGATGATTCTTGGATAATATTGCTTATCCTCTTCTTTGCCCTCCATATGTTGCTAGAATTAACCACCTTTGCTTTCTCCCTATTAAATCAACTCATACTATGGATATTTTACCAGAATTGTTAAAGGTGAATACTTGGTCTCACATCACTGGGACATGGTTGCATCATACTGCTTTAATTTAATTAAATATACATGGACATACGATGTCAGATCTTTTAGGCATAAAGTTCAGAACGTGCCAGGCTGTTAACAGAGAAACTGGCACAAAGCCATGAAAGAAACATTTCAGCATGTCACTATTGACAAGTTTCTTCTTCGATTAAAATACATTACACTCACTGCATAAGTACTCAAATGGTTGATGTAGTAAAAGATTACTTTGGTCTGTTGTGAAATAATCCACCCACACAGAGGTTTCTTGCAGCCAACAAATAATCCAAAAACAATGATTTTCAGGCAACTAAACTAAAAAAAAAAAAAAAAAAGTCTGGTAGGCAAATACGGCATTTGGGAAGAACACTGCTAAACCTAAATTACCGAGAGGCAAACAGAGTAAGCAAACAACACAGCATTAGCATTCAGCCCACTGTGCTTTTAGCCAGTTCCTATCAGCATATTAAAAAAATACTCTAAAACACAAAACCTAATTCCTGACCTTGCACCAGAAAAACACGTTACTTTAACGTGAAGGTCAGTTGCCTTATTGTATCACTCCCTGCCTTTTTTATTTTAAAAAAACCCTCGTCTAACATCAATCAATCTATAATGCAGTTTTGCTTATCCAAATTTCAGGAGGAGAAAGAAAAATCACAAAGCATATGCTAATGTTTTAAAAAAAAATAGTCCAGATTTCAAAACAGCGTATTTAAGAAATGACAAGTATTGCACAACAACGGAGGCATTCACATTCCGGAGCTGAACAAAAGCGTTTCAGCCTTACAAAACATTATTTAAACGTTTCAAGGTTTTTTCCTCAGTCCTTCCACTATGTAACATCATGGCCACCAACTTGGAGGTAAACTTTAACACCATGTACAAGAATTACAAAATGTGAAGCTATCAGCAGTGTGCTGCCAGTGGGCTCACAGGATTGTAGAAGGCACAGTTGCGGTATCAGTCAAAGAAAAGCTGAACACGTTGATGCTGCCTGCTCCCAATCAGTCTGCAGTCCCAAGCCATTCTGAAGACAGACCATCATTATTCTTACCCCATCGCCCACTGTTGTCATTAAGCTCGCGACTTCTGAAGGCAACCTGACAGCATCGCATTCCCGCTCTACCTATTCCCGCTGCCCAGGCACTTGCGTTCCTACCAGGACACCATAAACCAGCTCACGCTCAAAACCCAGCAATTCTTCTACTCAAAACTTTCTCAAGTTGCACTGTGTCTTCTACACCAAAAATGACCCTGTATGTACAACAAGGAATAGCGCAGGAGGAAACACAAGTTCTTACTTTTTTAAGTTTGAGATTTAAAAATAAAAAACACTAAAGTAAAAATGTGTACCTTCCCTTTCTGACTGTTAAAAGAGCTTTTCTGCATATACTTATGCCACCACACCAGTACCAAGCGCAGACGCTTCCAACCAGCAAAACTTCTGAGCTGACAGACCACCTAAGCAGTACGGCACAAAAGGACAAACTCAGCCCCACAAACAGCACAGTTATGCCCATAAGGCATTACAGCCCTGTTAATTAGTCAAGCCCTTATTAGCACTCTAAAACATACCTATTCTATTTCTGACCCCAAGCTGGCTTCCACGGGGCTGCTCCCTGGCACCCCTGTGCCGTGCTCACTCACGCTTCCAAATCCAAACACAGCATGCGCAGATGTGACTCCACACCTTGTGTAACTGCCAGCTGCGACACACAACTTTACTGCTATTAAGTTGGAGTTTTGGTGTGAAAGTGTAACAGTTTCTGGGTAGAAGGTAAGCAAGGGCACAGGTCTATTGTCACCTCACGTGTCTTTTGGCAAATTCAAGCTAGCACTCCTTTTCTCAGAGGGATAAGCAAAGTACCCGAGGACTGAGCTCTCTCTGCTCTCTTCAGTGCACCTGACTTCAAGCACTCATAAACTTTTACAGGTATCTGAAGATCTAGGTCCCCATTTTGAAATCAGAGCTAAGCACTTCTCTCTTAAAATGTTCATAAAGAGAAGCAGAAACCAGGAAGTAAGCCCAGGAATCCTGCTTTGCAATGCAGGATGTGCCAGTGCAGGGCCTCTGTCAAGCTTTCTTGGAAATGTTTTACTTAAATTGAAGAAAAAAAAAAAAAAAAACAGAACAATAAACTTTGAAGGAAAAAAAGACATAATAAATTTACTGACATGACAGAAACTTCACATTGGCTAGACAAGAGACTACAAACCCAATGCAGCTCTCCTCTGCGATCTCACACTTTGGAGTTCACAATTAAAACAATTAGAGGATGTATTTAGTCATGATTCAAGTGCAGGCAGAAGTACCCAGCTCTCTTCTGTAATTCTAGAGGTCAAAGCTCACCGGTGCCACGGCACACCTTTTTATTCCCACACAGATCTCCAAAGTAGTACCCAAGAAATTCCTTCCACTCTTTAAAAAGCCACCAAATTTAATTTTAAACTACTCTTACCAAGATACAGCATAGGGAGTAGAGCGGAAAACCAGATAGCACAATGCCCCATAATATACCGACACATCAAAACCCTTTTCTCGGTTCATTTCAAGAGTACATAAACCACTAGGAGCAAGTGCAGACCTAACGCACTGCGTACTTCTGTAGCCCTGAACCACCAAGATGTGGGCAGACAAGCATAAAAACACTATACAAACACATCTAGACGGCACAGAAGGAACCGTCTCCCCCTCAACCTGTCAGATCCTTATTTCAGCGTGTCACACCCTATATAAACGAATCATTAAAGGGCGGGGGGAAACACGACGCGCACGGTAACCAAGTTTGTGGCAGATGCGTAATTTTGTCCTTCCGTGCCGTTTTTGTGCACTGTAGACCGAAATGCACTCGAGCAGCAGGTCAAGCAGGGGTAATGCACCTTAGGCTGCCCAGCACTACAGCCGGAAAAAAAAACTCATCCCCGGCACATTCCCGCCCTCCGGTGCCACCGGCTTCGCCCGCTCCCTGCAGCCGCAACAGCTGTCCCCGCCGGCGGTGCCGCCCGGCCGTGCCAGCCCGCGGCCGAGCCGATCGCGGCCGCCCCGCCGCCGCCCAGCGCCCCGGCAGGGTCCGGCTTACCCCTCGGAGGGACAAGGACAGGGGCTGCCCGCCCACCCACCCCCCACGCCCCGGCCGCCCCGGCCCCGTCGGTACCTGGCCCAGCTGCAGCGGCGCGGCCGGGCCCAGCAGCGCGGCGGCCAGCGGCAGCAGCAGCAGCAGCAGCAGCTCTCGCCCTCCCAGCGCCGCCTCCATCTTGCGACCCGGGAATTAAACAAAGTGAAACATCAACAAGCGGCGGCAGCGGCAGGGTGGAGGCGGGGCCGGGCCGGGCCGGGAGGAAGCGAGGGAGGCGGCGGGAGGGGACCGGGCCGGGCCGGGCCGGGGAGCCCGGGAGCCCCGGCGCCCTGCGCCAAGTCGCCGCCTCTCTTCGTCCCTCCCCGCCGGCGGGCGGGGCGCAGCCCCCAGGCCGCGGCACCAGCTTTTTCCTCTGAGCCACGCCGCCCTGCCAGCTCCCCGCTGGGGGCGGGTGTCCCCTCGGGAATGACCTTTTTTTTTTTTTTTTTGGAAGAGGGGCAAAAGTTTATCGAGAACAACAGCTGAAGTCTTGCCCCCTCGGGGCGGAGGGGGGTGGGGGGCGGCGGGGCTGGCCCGGCCCCGGCGGAAGAGCCCGCATGAGGCACGGCAGGGGCATTGCCCACCTCGCCCCAACGCTCCTAATTGCTGCTGTTTAGGAAACGGCCGAGGTTCGCCCGCCGGCTTCCCCCGCGCCCGCCGGGCACCCGCGATCGCCCACCTGCCCTGCGTGCAGAGGCGAGGGTTGCCCGGCCGGAGCCGTGCGGGGCTGAACGCTGGGCGCCACATGGCCGGGAGGGCGAGCGAAGCAGGCGGGGTAGGCCGGGAGAGAGCAGAAAGAGTCACCAGAAAAGAAGAAAGCGCAGGAGAAAAGTTTTAAAAGGCCAGAGGTCCGCAGCCTGGAGAAGGGAAAAGGGAGGGAAACTTAACAGCGGCGGTCAAAACCTCGGAAGGCTCAGGCAAAGGGAAAAGCAACCTGGAGCTCCATGTCCTCGATGGGTATGGTGATAAAAAGTGCTTTATTTGCAATAGAAAAAAAATGTGGTTATCTGTTCGCAAAAACCTTTCTGACGGTGAGGGTGGCAAACAGCGACTTGTCTAGGGAGGTTTTAATGTAGCCAGGGCAGGGCAGTAAGTCCTGTTGAGACAATCCATGGCCTGATTTTATATTGCTCTGTGACTCCCACTTGGTTGATAGTGAACGTAAATCATAAAACCCACAGAAACTTAGTATTTAGTTTGCATTCGTGAAACACTGGTATAAACATCTGGTACAAGGTACAAGGCATTGGAAAATGAAGCCTAAGAGAGTCATATATTGTGAAGTCTATTTCATACACAGTACGTGAAAACCTCAACTATTTCATCCCTAAGCACATTTATTATCAGTAGTTAGTTCTATTTTAGAGATTAGAAAAAATAAAGCTGATTAACTGCCTTCTCTGCAATCACACAAGTCAGTAACGGAGGAAAGGATAAAAACTCTGACATCTTATTTTCCACCACCTCTCTTTACCATCACCTAGTTTACCTCATTTCTCTTAGACCTGTCATTAAGATTTGTTTACTCCATTGTGTTTGGTAAAGTGAAAGAAATAGGTGAAGGGTCTGTTCGCCGTGCAGTCTCATCAGGCAGACAGCTACGTGGTATGTCAGCTCCCCAACAAGACGTTTTACTGAATCTCATACGGGCTGTGTAAGAGTCTTCGGGGCTAGGGTGGCAGCTACAAGAATGCAGCTCTTGTTGGCACTTGCAGTCATTTGCATGTGCTGGTGGGAGGAAGTTTAAATTACCTAAATTCCTAACTGTGAGTTGCACGCTGTGTGTAAATTAGAGCGGGGGTTACCTCCCAACAGGGCTGGTGACTCCTAGGTGAGCAAAAGCAAGCTGCAGCACTACCGTGCTTTGTGCATTAGATTCATGGTTAGAGGTGCAATAATTAATGGTATCAGAGTATATAAAAATACAGGGCAGCAAGGACCGCTGACCTGCAGAGTTTATAGGTTCAGCAAAGTTCAGGCTGGGTTCCCAGCTGACCTCGAGGAATTTGGTCTCACTGAAATGGAGTAGGAGGTGAATGCCTGTTCCTTTTCTCTACAGTCTCCTTTTGCAAGTTTCCATGTAAACCGCCTCTCAACTCATGCTTTCCTTCCGTTCTTGTTTCCATCATTCTTTTTTCTCCCCATCTTTTGCACCCCCTTTTCTTCAACCCTCTTCCTTCCTTTCTTGTTATTCTCCTGGAACTTAATTAAAACTGCAAAAATTATGCACTAAAAACACTTTCAGCATACTTCTGTTTGCCCCAAATTTCAAAGCTTTCATGACTCTCACAGCACAAAAGAGTCACAACAATTTTGTTTAATGTAAATGGTAAAATTCCTCGCCGTAACTAAGTAAGTTGTGCTCAGTTTCACAAGTGATCTGCCCTTGGGTGGTTCAGTAACTACTCGGTGCTGGGACGGACTGGGAGCATAGGAGGGCTTTCCCTTTGGGCTCAGCCGCACGCTCTTAGGCTCCTCTAGGCTACTGGGGAGTGTGTCCTGACATTTGTCACTATTAAAATACATAACGTTTTTAAGTATTTTGTACTGAGACTGACTACTGCTTGAGCTGCTAAGTGTGCCAGAAGTGCTGTATTTCAGGGTTTTAAGCTGGAAGGGGTGTTTCTGCCTTTTTAAAGTGATCATGAAAAGCCATTTTTTCTTTGAACCTTCATTATAGGCATGGGATATTAGAAGGCAAAAGCCAGCAGAAAGAATAAAGAAGTTATAATTTAATTTCTTTTATGGCTAAAAAGGGTGATAAAAGCCTGGCTTAAGGTAGTAGTATGCTTTCTTACTGAAGTGCAAAGTAAGAGTCCTTAAAGTAGCAAGCAAATAGTTAAACTTCAGTCAGCACAGGCTTGCATAAAACGGATGTACTCTTTACATCCCTCTTAGTTTCAGAGTAATAAATGTAATGTGTGCTACAGTGCTTTCTTCTATCGATTACTGCCATACAGGATGGCTTCAAACCAGCCTTGACTCCATTCAGGGTTGATGTACAGACTGGGAATAAGCTCACAAAAACAACACAACACTGCAAACCACTTGATGATAGCACGAGGAGCTTTGGGAACTAGCACACTACGGGGGGCAGAACGCAGCTCCCTGCAGTGCAGACCTTGGTCCCAGAACCAGCCCACTGTGTCTCCAGGACCATGACACAGCAGGACAGCGATGAAAAGTGGGTAAATTCTCTGCTTGGCTATTTATAAAGGTGCTGTTATATAATGTGGTGATCTGACATTACTTTTATTGCTACTTAAAGAGGAGATCCTGCTTTTACCAACCTACATGCACCTCTGTACTCCCAGCTGTGTGTTCCATGAGTGGCTGGAAAGCTGCCTGGTGGAAAAGGACCTGGGGGTGAGGACCAGCCGGCTGAACATGAGCCAGCAGTGTGCCCAGGTGGCCAAGGTGGCCAACAGCATCCTGGCTTGTATCAGAAATAGCGTGGCCAGCAGGAGTAGGGGAGTGATCGTGCCCCTGTACTTGGCACTGGTGAGGCCGCACCTCGAATACTGGGTGCAGTTTTGGGCCCCTCACTACAAGAAGGATGTTGAGGTGCTGGAGCATGTCCAGAGAAGGGCAACGAAGCTGGTGAAGGGTCTGGAGAACAGGTCTTGTGAGGAGCGGCTGAGGGAACTGGGGTTGTTTAGTCTGGAGGAGGCTGAGGGGAGACCTTATCGCTCTCTACAGCTACCTGAAAGGAGGTTGTAGTGATGTGGGGGTTGGTCTCTTCTCCCAAGTAAGAAGAGATAGGACAAGAGGAAATGGCTTCCAGTTGCACCAGCGGAGGTTTAGATTGGACATTAGGAAAAATTTCTTTACCGAAAGAGTGGTCCGACATTGGAACAGGCTGCCCAGGGAGATGGTGGAGTCACCATCCCTGGAGGTGTTCAAAAAACGTGTCAATACGGCGCTTCAGGACATGGTTCAGTGGGCATGGTGGTGTTAGGTCAATGGGTGGACTAGATGATCTCAGAGGTCTCTTCCAACCTAATAATTCTGTGATTGTATGACTCCTGCTCCCTCCCTTCCCCTTCACTGATTCCCTTTTGCTGTATGGCAAGTCAATTCTGGATATTAATCTGCAAGAAAACAAATTCAGCAATTAAAAAAAAAATGTTTTCGAACAGATTAGTGACTCGAATCGACTCATTGTGTGGTATCAGAGCGTGATCTGGAAAGAGGTGAAGACAGCATAGCCTGAAGTGGAAGCTCTCTGCCCAGAGGATCAGGGTCCCTTGTGTTGAAGGCAATGAGCCTTTAGGTTAGTTGAGCTGTAAGACATAACCCCCAGAACACCCTATGGCGTCAGCTCGAAGGGAATAAATTCTGTTTGCTTGTCTGTCCTTTCAGTGCCACCCGCAGTACTACAGGCTGTGTTGCGACCGTGTACTCTGGGCAAATACTGGGACTCTTAATCACTTTATAACCCTCTAATTAATAACTATGAGGTAAAACTGGTTTCTTTGACTACGTAGAATATGCACACACCCCCCTCACTGAGCACCAGGCTCCAAAGCTGCGTGATCACCCTCAAACCGCGTACCCTGCCGGCGGACGCTGCCCCTGGGAGGTCTCCGTTTCCCCCCACCCCCTTCAGGAAGGGGTCCCTCCTCAGCTGCCTCCCGCCCTGTCCCCACTGGAGGGGAGAGCCGTGGGGAAGCAGCCGCCCCGTATATTCCCGCAGCCCCTGGGCTTGCGAGAGCAGGGAGCACGGGTGGGCTCGGTGCCGTGTTTGACGCGCACCCGTCCTCACGCCGTGGCGGGAAGCTGCCAGGCCCAGCTCTGACCCGGGGATCGTCCCGCCGCGAGGCCGAGGCGCTTGTTGGGGGCACCCAGCCCGGGGGAGGGAAGACCCTTGCAGCGGGGAGCCCTCCCTCCGCCTTCCGGGAGTCCGGCAGGGCCCTCCGGCACCCCAAAGCCCTGCCCAAAGCCCGCGGCCGGCCAGAGGGCGGCGGGGCCGCGCTGCCTCGGCGCCAGCTCCTCCTCTTCCGCGCCGGCAGAGGGCGGCCCCGCGGCGGCGTGCCGAGGCGGGCGGCGGCCATGGCCGTGTTGCTGGAGACCACGCTGGGCGACCTGGTGATCGACCTGTACACGGAGGAGCGGCCCCGCGGTAGGAGCTCGGCGGGCCGGGGGGAGTTGAGGTGGTCGCGGCCAGGGGGGCGGTAGCGGTTTGACCCCTTGCGCGGGGGTGAAAGAAGAAAGCTGGGGCCGAACGCTGCCTGCCGCCGCCCTCCGCGCCTGGATGGGGCCTGGTCGGCCGGCCGGCACACGCCGGTTGTTAACCGCCCGGCCCTGCTCACGGCCGCCGCCGTGGCCCTGGCGGAGGACGCTCCGCTCGCTTGCTCGCGGCTCCCGGGCTGGCGGCGCAGCCGCGGCAGCCCCGGGGGCTGCGAAGCTTCCCGAGGGTTCGGGGAAGGGGCCGTTGGGCCGCGCCTCCCCGGCCGCGGGGCTCCCCTCGGAGCTGCCCGGCGGCACCCTCGCCCCCGGCAGCGAGCCGGGCTTTTCGCCCGGGCTGCCGCACAGCGGGGGGCGGCGGTTCGGCTGCCGGCCCGGCCCCCTGGGGGACCGGGCTGCGAAGAGGCGGTTTCGGGCAGCAGCGCATCTCCTCCCACCCGTGTTTTGGCACGTCGCGTTGGACCTCGGTGCTGGGGTTAGATCAGAACGGGTGCCAAGGTGTCTGTGGCCGTCAGGGGTCCCCGTGGGCAGCTTGTATATACCTGTGTGAAGTACTTTGAAGCACCAATTACCGTTGGAAGCTTTTTTTTTTTTTTTTTTTTTTTTTTTTTTTAAATTATGCTTTTACTATCAATGTAATGTATAATACCGTATTAAAAAAATAAGCAAATGTAATTATTCTAAATCAAAGGGCAACTGTGATCTTTTTTAGGTGTTTGGAAAGAGACTGGAGAGAAAAATATGTGCGTTTCTTTGTAACTAGCTGTATTCAGGGTTCTTTGAATCACTAGAGATAGAGGCTTTAGGAAGGGAGGAAATGTTACCTCTTCTGAGGGCATTTCTCACAGCATTTAGAGGTTGTATTCTGGTAAGTCTTAACAAAACCACTTTTCTACGTGTTGAACTGGGTATCTATTATATCTATGCTTACTATATCTGGGATTTTCTTAGTAAATGTTGGTATAATTTCTTGCAGCTTGTCTGAATTTTCTGAAGCTCTGCAAAGTCAAGTACTACAACTATTGTCTTATTTATAATGTACAGGTGAGTATTCTCAATTCCTTATTTTTTTGTTGGTTTAAATTCGCAAACATGAAAGAAGTGTCTTACATATTCTTCTTTGTGACAGAGGGATTTTATTATACAAACGGGTGACCCCATGGGAACTGGCCGTGGAGGGGAATCCATATTTTGGTAAGTAAAACTTCTGTGTTACTTCATTGACAGAGAGGTTTACAGGGGAGTATGGGTTCCAATTAGATTGTCTTCAGCTCTCTTGGGGCAGAATTATTGATGGGAAGTAAAAATGTTGATGTGTAAGCTTCTGTGGTTGTCATACCTAAATACCTTTTTAATTCCTACACTGCCTGTGGCCGTTCAGATTTTTTTTCCGGACAGTATTCTATCTCTGACCTTAGAAGCAAAGTTGCAACTAGCAAGTTGTACACAAATTTGTGTTTATTTAAAACTTAGCAAACAACTATAGGTTTGATTTTGTAACAGCAGTAGCATAACTAAGTGCTCTGTAGAAGGCAAAATCAGTAGTTTGTTACTGCTTTTATTTTTGTAACAAAATGTACTTAACTGAGCAGGAAGGGAATATAGAGGCTATACTTGATTTCCTCTATGTATAAGAAAGTAATACTGTTGCTCTAAAAATTCACTCGAGTTCATTTTAGTCATGTTGAATGAATACAAGGAAATAACTTTTCTTCCTTGTTTGAGGTGTTTTCAGTGGTCATCCACATAAAAGTTGAAGAAATGATTCACACAGCTGGGATGGACATTAGCAAAGTACATACGTTCTATATGGTTCCTTTGAAATTGTTATTAAAAGTAGAATTAAAATTGCAGAGCAGAACTAAACCTGGAGTGCTGGGGAACACAGTATACAGAGATAAATAACTCAGTTTGAACAGAGGCAGCGTTGCTAGACTAATGTTGACTGTTTTAAGTCTGGTATGTCAGAGCCTCTTAAATATAGAACCTTGAACACGTGGATCCGTGGATCACCACTCAGGTGATACTGGAAGCAGTATAATTGTGCTAAGCAGGTGCAAGTCTAGGTAGGTAAACTTGCCAGGCCTGAGGTGTCTCTGCACGTGGGTAGATCAAGTTTGTTTTGATATTCTGCCCTTTCGAAAGGATTGGTCTTCTGAGGCTCATTGGTGTGGCAGACAGGGAAGTATAGTGCAATGAGAGAGCAGCAGATTCTGTTCTGCTGCTGGCATGGAGAGTGGCAGTTTGTCTTTTCTACCTGTTCTTTAACTGCTGAACTCTGCAAAATTGGAGTTTCTGTTCTTGCTACCCAGGAAACTGATGCAAGCAAAGTTTAATTTGAATCCTTTCTTCATAGAGGCTTACACCTGCTTAGCAAAATGAGTTTAAACACAGCACTGTCCTCAAATTTGGGCAAATGTGTGTATTGACCATGCCTCTGTCAGTTATGAGTGAGACAAAATGGGTGATATCAGGGTTAGACTTAAAAAAATTAAGACTGTAACAATTTGCCATACCCCCTGTATCTCAAATTACTGTATGGAGTCCCATCTGTATGCTGAACTAAGTTTACACATTGATTTAGTGGCTTTCCATTTATCTTGGAAGAGAAATTTTTGATATAAATAATTTCATTGTTACCATGTGGATTAACTTCTTTTTACAGAACCTGCTTATCAAAACTTGTATTCGCTCCATGCCATCGAAAAATACTATATACTGCATTTAAAAACATACAAATACACCTCCCCCTGTCCCCCCACTGCTGCGAGGCCTCTGTGAAATGCCTCAGAGAAAAATCTGTTGTTCCCTGTAATATGAAGTGAATTATGTAAGTGTATGTGTCCATAAAAACGTGCATGGAAGCAATGTGAATTGTGATGTAATTTGAATGCCAATGTAAACATTTTTAGGGTATTATATTTACTGTTTTACAGCATTTGTTTATCTTGCTTTTAAAAATTCCTTTGTCTTGTAACATATTTGTTGTATGTATTTTCAGTCAGCTGTATGGCGATCAAGCTAGATTTTTTGAGGCAGAAAAAATGCCGAGAATTAAGCATAAGAAGAAAGGAACCGTATCAATGGTGAACAATGGCAGTGATCAGCATGGATCACAGGTCAGTGTAGTGTTGGGAAGCCGCGGTACGCGACTAAATAACTAAAATGAAAATTCCTTGAATTTACAAAAGAGACATAACAATGACAGTGTCATCTCAATAGCATCATCTTGTAATATGGTCAAAAGGCATGTAAAAAACCAACTGTAGGTAAGTATTTTGCATAGTGTTCCAGGTGGCAGTGGGTATTTGCAAACAAGAAAGAGATTAAAGTGCTCAGATTCAAATCCTGTTCTAGTTAATTTTATAGATTTTATTTGTTAGCATTCAGTCCTCTTTATTTTTTTTTTCCTTGGTTTATTCATTTCTGTTAATACCTTGATGTGATTTTGCTAATGTGTAGAATGGACAGGAAAAAATCCTGTAGTTAAATGGAAGTGAAAAGTAAGGAAACTGGATTTTGAAATAATCTTAAAACTTTCTGGTTATAACTTCATTTTAGTTTGGAAACTGAAATCATACCACTGTTTCCTCTGTATGGTTACATAAAAGCATGCATGAATAATACAATATAAGTTTACAGTTTGTCTCAGTGCTGTCATAAAACAATTTCTGAAAGTGGTGGTGTTCCCTCTGCTGTTCCCTGTTCATGTGCATAGTTTTTGCTGTAGGTATATGAAAAGCTCTAATATCATAGAATGATACTATTTCTAAATTATTTTTTTAGGTGCATTGTCGCTTTTATATATTAAAATGCCTCACTTGTAATATCCATATGTTTTAATTTTAAAAAAGAGGGGTTTTTAATAACTGAAGGGCAATTAAAAAAAACCCTATGGCTTTATTTCAGCTATAACTTGTCATATATGGAGTTAATTTTTCTGCCTCCCTGCATTGTATGTGTAAAATAGTTTGGGTGGCGAGGTTAGGAAAAAGAGATTACATTTGTATTTATGTTTAGGAATGCAACCTGTTAGCGTGTACACAGGCATATGGGAATTAATGCAGTTCCCAGGAACGTTATTGCAGCTTCCTCCTTGGGAAAGAAGAATTCCAGTGAGGAATTGTGTGGTTGGCTTACAAATATAACATAGCTTAGTGTGACCTGTACCAAATACTATCCAGTCTTAACTGTGTTGCAGAGAATAGGGAGTGAGATGTTACCAGTCAGATTATAAAGCATGGATGTAGGGCTTGTGTTCTATTACTTGTGCATATCTGCTGCTGCTTCTTTCGTTCATTGCCAAGCGTCCTCAGTCTTTAATTTGTTACCAAGTGTTCAGTTGGTATTAATTTTCATAGTTTCAGTTTTGCCCTAAAGGGAAACACCTGATTTGTGTTAGGATACATTTCAGTGCCAATTCAAGCTGATGAAAGTCAGTGCTCCTGTGTTCTAGTTCTTGTCTCAATGCTACTGCATCCTGTTTCTTGGGAGGGAAGGGTCTGTGATACAAGGGAAGGAAGGAAAAAAGTCTGGATAGAATTAGGTGAAGGTAGAACTATGGAAGTTTTTGCCAAAATTGTGAAAATGCACCTGCGGAATGTAGTTAGATGAACGAGTGATTTAAGCTCAGCTCATTGCTGCCCAGGGGGGTAGCCTTGCTCTTTCTGATCTCTCCCTTTCATCAGCTGTGATGCCTGTCAAAACCTTTGCTGATCTTGCTCAGCAGACCTACCTGGCAGATAACTATCTGCTCTTCCTCTGCTGGTCTGGTTTTCTGCCAGTTTACTTCGTCAAACCGATTCGCAGAAGGGTCCAATGAGCCAGAGCTGCAAGCTCAAGTGGAGAGAGACTCGTGTGAGAGAGCCTCCTTTCCTCAGGCAGTGTCCATGAGCTGTGGGTTGGGTCACTATGTTCTCAGAGCTGATGGAAGACAACTAATCTTGTGCCGCTGAAGTCGGGAAGAGTTGTTTTTTTTTTTTCCCCACTGATTTCAGTGAGAATTGTACCTATTCTAAGGTAAAACTCAAGTCCCGAATTTTTCTATTTACTGTTGCTGCTTTTGTGTCTTCTTTTGTAGTTTCTTATTACTACAGGGGAAAACCTGGATTACCTTGATGGTGTGCATACAGTATTTGGGGAAGTGACAGAAGGAATGGATGTACTGAAGACCATTAATGAAACCTTTGTAGATAAGGATTTTATCCCATATCAAGATATCAGGTGTGACTGCTTTTGACTTCCCTTTGAGGAATACATTATAGTTAAACAAATACATCTTTTTTGGAAACTGGATTAACATAGCAATGTCAGGTGATCTTGTATGTGGTGTCTTAAATACTCTTTTAATCCAGTATTATTGGTAAACCAAGCAGGTACTAAAATAAACAACTTTGTAAGAAAATGTGCTACTATGTTGCTTTTACAAAAGCATCAGTACTAGTATTTACAAACGTACAGTATGTCGCTGTTTGGAATATAACTGAGAATCAGTGGGGTTGGTTTATTGTTAACTTGCATAAAGAGTTTTATTTGCATGTGACTGATGCTGGTCTTGTTTTTTGTTTTCTATAAGGATAAATCATACAGTGATTTTAGATGATCCGTTTGAAGATCCACCTGGCTTGTCTGTTCCTGATCGCTCACCAGAACCTACTAAGGAACAGCTAGATGTGAGTGTTTGTGATAGCTTCTTGGGGAAACATTGGAAGAAGTACTTAAATAAATTTGTCAATGTCAGTGGCCAGCACAGGCTTGATCAAAATAAGAATTTTGCCTTTAAGATTTTGGCTGTCAAATTTATATTCTAAAAGAACTACACATTTTTAGTGTAGGAGCATAAGAGATGCTCTTCTACTGTGCCAGTTTGAGTTCTGATATGTCAAATGCTTGCCTGTTATTTGGGGCTGTTGTTGCGTTTAATCAAATATAGCTGCTTAATCTTTCAAGAACAGGATAAAAGAGTGACTTGGGTGCTGTCCTCTGTGACTATGGCAGAGTTAGGCTGGAAGGCTGTGGTTTAGGTTTCTAATTATGGTGTAGATATGCAGAACATTCAGATACACAGAACATTCAGAATATTCACCTTTGGTATTACTGTTTTTTGTCTACTCTGCTAGAAGACAAAATATAATTAACATTTGTTAATGTTAAAGTGCCTGTTGCTGTTTTCCTTTTAAATGTGAACTACCCTGTGTTTCAGTGGAAGTAGTCTTAGTCATTCTTTGAGTTATGTCTGCAAGCATGCATACTGCTGTGGTGTATTTGTTCAAACAGAAGGAATTTGCTAAAAATATATTTGTAATTATTCATAATTTACTCATAGCATGCAGTTATGAAAGTTGCTATGTGAAATTATCTCCTTGAATAGCAACGGTTGTTTCAAGCTATGAATAAATTGACTAGAGAGAATATTGTTTGGTTTTAGAATCATAGAATACTTTGGGCTGGAAGGGACCTCTAAAGGTCGTCAAGTCCAATCCCCCTGCAATAAGGAGGGACATCTCTAACTAGGTCAGGTTGCTCAGAGCCCCGTCAAGCCTGACCTTGAATGTCTCCAGGGATGGGGCTTCCACTACCTCTCTGGGCAACCTGTTCCAGTGATCCACCACCCTCATATTAAAGAACTTTTTCCTAATGTCCAACCTGAATCTACCCTTTTCTAGCTTAAAACCATTACCCCTCGTGCTGTCACTACAAACCCTTGTGAACAGCTCTTCCCCTGCCTTCCTATAGGCCCCTTTCAGGTACTGGAAGGCAGCTATAAAGTCCCCCCGGAGCCATCTCTTCTCCAGGCTGAACAACCCCACCTCTCTCAGCCTCTCTTCATAGGGAAGGTGCTCCAGCCCCCTGATCATTTTTGTGGCCCTCCTCTGGACATGCTCCAACAGGTCCACATCCTACTTGTCTTGGGTATCTTTTAAGCTTAATAGATATAATTACAAGATTGGAATTAGGCTTTCATAGTATGTCTGCACTGTATCTCTGATACCTTCAGATATGTTAAATGGTGTAAGGAGTTTATCAGCTCATTGCCAACTGCGTAGAGATTTGAAATCTTACACTTAGTTTTCTTCCCCTGTAGCCTGTCTGAAGATACACCTTTGGTGTAGAAATGCCTGTGAGAAGGGCAGCATTCTAGAGGTGCTGATGAGGAGAAAAAATGAAACCTCAAATTCTGCCTAGATGTAGATGTGTAAAAGGAAAGTTCTTGTTGTGATACACTGTGTTTAATGTTTGAGTCTTTCTAGACACCACAGATATCTGCAGTATTAGATATCTTCATTCCTGGTAGGAGCTATCTAGATTAGAAATGTGTTGACACTTATGGTGAGATGTTGAGTATGAGATGGGAGTATAAAAGAATTTAGAGTATCTTAACTGAGTGTGGTTGAAATTTGGCCTGAAAGTTCATACAAAGTTCATAGTGCCTGAAACATGAGGGTAACATCATCTCTTTTTTTAATCTGAGTGGGAAGAATGGAATGAAAGCCCAGTTCTGCAGAGAACAGTGCTTGAGCATATTTCATGTCTTGGGGAGTGAGGGGGGAAGTCATCGAAGTATGTGAGAGAGAATTTTTGGCCATGGCTTGGTAATAACAGCTTTTTCCTTAATTTTTCAGAGTGGCAGAATAGGAGCAGATGAAGAAATTGATGACATGAAAGGACGGTCTGCAGATGAAATAGAAGAAGTTCAGGCAGAAAAAGAAGCAAAAACTCGTGCCATTCTTCTGGAAATGGTGAACGTCTTTCTGTTTTTACTTTTAGATGTTACTCCTCCGTGTGTGCATGTTACATTAAGTCTAGGAGAATATGTAGTATTTATGTTGAAATTGTTTATCTGATGATGATGTCTGTGCTATTAAATGTCTGTGGTACAATGAAAAGGATTAAGCATGAGGTTGTTTTCTGATAAAACCAGGTATACTTTGTTTTAAGCCAGGATTAAAAGTGGATCAGTGGAGGCTTTATAAAAACTTGCTAGAAATGCATCCAGTCAAAAAACACACCACACATAATGTGCTGCTAAATACCTATAATGCTGGGAAAGGTTTAGCCTGTGTGGGAGACAGCTGGGCTAATTCATGATAATCTCTTCCCAGTACCTGTAGTGGCATTGAGGTTTTATTATTCATATATGTCATGGCAGTCTTCCTTCTGTGGGATTAGTCGGATTTGACATTGATTAACTTTATGTTCTTCCTTCTTGAGTATGAAGTTTGGTAACTGCTGGTAGTTGTAAACTCTGTATAGTAACAAAAATGGTTTGTTAATGTTAAAGTGCCTGTTGCTGTTTTCCTTTTAAATGTGAACTACCCTGTGTTTCAGTGGAAGTAGTCTTAGTCATTCTTTGAGTTATGTCTGCAAGCATGCATACTGCTGTGGTGTATTTGTTCAAACAGAAGGAATTTGCTAAAAATATATTTGTAATTATTCATAATTTACTCATTTTTTTTACTCAGGCTTTGAAGTCTGTTTTTTAAAAAAGAAAAAAGCACACACACTGTTGAAGGATGGGGTGAATCAGCCACGCTTATGTACAACTACCAAATTCAAATTTATGGTGAATGGTTTGCAGCAGAATCTGATACCCAGGTCAATTCAGATGTGGCCACAGTGTTGCAGAAGATCTGCAGGTGTGGGCTCTTGTTTTGCTGCAGCAGCAGTGGGGCTGATGGCCTGTTTTCCACGTAAGGTTAGCTAAAAAAGGGCGAGCGGGGTATGTGAGCCAATGCAGTAACTTTCAGTGAGTATTGCTGGGTAGTATGCAATAGGGGAGCTGTGTTCTATCAGCTGAAGAGATGAAAAACTAAGTGTACTGCTAGTTTCACTGATTTGAAAAATCCCAGCTATTAGTTCCACTGTTCTTTTGTCGAAACAGTAAACTTCTCTGAGAGTGTAACATGCTTTTGTGTTCTCTTTTGTGGAATCTGCTTCTCACTCGTGTTATTTTGCTTCTTTCTGCTGTCAAACTAATGTGCATTACCTTTTCCTTAACATATTACATAAAAGATGGAGATAAATTGTTTAAATATCATTAGTCTTTGTTTCAGGTTTTAAAAGAAAGTGCTATAATTCAAAAGGAGGTGGTGTGTATATTTGCATTTTCCTAATTGTAACTTAATTTGCTACCAAGCTGTCTTAAATTTAAACTTACCCTAGCTGTTGCCAGATTTCAAGGAAAGGCAAGTTTATCTTAGGTACAGACAGAGACTAAGGATTGGATCCAGTCCATTTTTATTTTTATAACAGAGTGGGTCTAAAAGTGCACTTCCACTTTTTAGAACTGTGTATTTGTTACGTTATGAACGCGGAAAGCAAGGTGGAAAGTATTTGTGACTTTTTCATGAAGTCCCAGTGGTAGAATTGCAAATAGATAATCGTTCTTAGGTGCTATGGAAAACCCTTTGTTGTGACATCGAGTAGGAAAAAAGATTTTTTTATTTTGTGATAGTACTGTGTCTGGGATCATCCAAAAGATGTGTTGCCAGCGTGCTCATGGCAATAAAATGTAGAGAGCTTTAGGCAGAAGTGATGAATGCCTTTTTCTGTACGTCGCAGGTGGGAGACTTACCAGATGCAGAGGTCAAGCCACCAGAAAACGTGCTGTTTGTTTGTAAGCTGAATCCTGTGACCACAGATGAAGACCTAGAGATAATATTTTCACGATTTGGTCCCATCAAAAGGTAATTATTGTAAAATAAAAAAAAGAACCACCTTTGTTGAAACTGAACTTGATTCCTGCTAGTCTGTTTAGGTTTGGCTGTTAAGTAGTATTCTGGCTTCTCTGGAGATTTATGCTGTGCCTGCATGTATTTTGATAGAGACCACAACAATGATGATACAAAGTCAGATCTAGCTAGGTGAGTATCCCGTCCCATCAGTGGTTTTAAGTGAAAGCCTAGGGAAGTGTAGGAACAAGGCAAGCATATGATATTCTCCCCAGCACCCTGTCGTCTCCCTCCTTTCAGTAGTTTTTACCTCAGATGCTACATGAGCTAAATACAGTCTCTGGGTTTTTCTTTCCCGTGGGAATATGTATGGTTTGGGATAAAGCCACAAACATTTCTGGCATCCGATATACTCCTTGCTAGGGTGTTCCTCATGCCTGCTGCCTTTTTGAGTTTTGAACATGGCTGCTGGTAGTTTCAGCTGATTCCTCCTAGTACTGATATCAAAAGACGTGATGGGCAGTGAAACCTACTTTCCTGCACCTCTCTATCCTACACCCCAAAGTCATCTTTTTTTCTTGCCAAGAGTACTAGCCTACATACTCATGCTTTATAGGGGAATTTTCCTTGCCTTGTTTCCCTTTTCTCAAACTTGTTCTGTTCTTTTGTTTTCATCTCAAGATGAGAGGACCAGAAGTGCACACAGTATTAAAGAAATCGCAGATTTACAGTGGCACAGTGGTATTCTCTGCTTTGCTCTTAGCTCCTTTTCTAGTTAATGCTAAAGCTATTTTTTTTTTACAATGCACAATTAGGATATCCCCACCCGCCCCCCCCCCCCCCCCCCCCCCCCCGCTTGCTTTTATTTACATCAAACATTGTTTGCTGTCTTCTTACTCAGTTGGTCTCCTGAGAACCTTCTGCAATTTTTTCAGTCTTTATTTTTGCCCCTTCTAACAATTTAGTATCATCAGCAAACTCCACTGGTGACCTCTTTACTTTCTCAGTAAGAAATGACTGTTTACTCTTACCTGGTCTTTCACATGTTTATCAATGCAGAGATATTTCTTATGCCTTTGGTGCAGGAGTTCCAGAGGGATTTCAAAAGACTGCATCAAACAGATCATCATCACACACAAGCATACTGGCTCTTTTGGAGAACTTCACTTAGGTTTATTCAGATGATCCTGAGTAGGTCCTGTTTATTCACATGAACACTAACTCTGTCCTGTGTTGAGTTTCCGCTAGTGTGGACAGTACCAGCGTACAGGCCTGCAGACTCCCAGAGCCTTCACTAGACTGTCTGTCTAAGTGAAATTGGCATTGTTTGATGCTCTTACAACTCCAAATTGGGGATTTCTCCCCCTCCACCTCGTCAGTTTGTTCAGTACCTCTTCTGCAGTCCTTCCACTTTCAGATAGCTACTTTTAGTAATCCATGAAGGAGGTTTCTGGCACAAAACTGTCCTACCTTCTTCCTTCTTCCTCGCTGATGGCTGCTGCAAAGAATTCCATAGTTTATGTGATTTATTTTATCTTTTTTTTTTTTTTTTTGTCTTCATTATCTTTTGGATTATGTATCCTAATTCTGATTTTTGACTTCCTCAGTGCACATGGGGCAGATCTCACCTTAATAACACATTTCCTACCCTTGTTGCCTGTTTGACCTCCTTCAACATCTGGTAGTTGGAATTCTTATGTCATATGCAAGAGTTTGGTAATACTGATACAAAATTGTATTGTTCCTGTTTTGCATTTGCTGATTGAATACTTTAGGCTTCTTATTTTTGCCCAGCGCACTGCCTGATAGGAAGATGGCTGCTAAAGAGGTGCTTGCTAAGGAGAGAAAGTTTGTCACATGGTGTCTGTTTAAACTTCTCTTAAAATGACTGAGGAAACAGAATGTGAAATTTCTTGTTTGGCTTTAGTGAAATGCAAAAAATTAATAACAAACGGTAATGTTGGAAAACAGATTTTGTTTAATTAATCAGAAATTCATCCCTAATTCTGCACTTCTTGTTAGCCACTTGTGAGTTAAGTGTAATAATTACTCAAGTAATGTCACATGCATTTTTCTGTGCAGACACCACCACATCAGTAGGCATCTCAGAATCAAGTGTTATGTTTTAAATGTTTTTGTTGTTGTTTGGTTGGGTTTTTTTTTTAAACTGTTACTCTCCTTTTTAAGCAGTCATTGCCTATCCTAGATTTTTTTTCTCCAACAGCATTGACATTTTAATTTCATATGAATTTTTCAGCTGCGAAGTGATTCGAGACTGGAAGACTGGTGAATCTCTTTGTTATGCTTTCATTGAGTTTGAAAAGGTATGGTTTTTAGGTATACTGTATGTAGATTCTTCTTATAAAAGTTCATTTTTTATATACTTCTGTTGAGGAAAAACACTGAAATCTTCAAGCATGGGGTAGCTCATATTTTCTCTTACCGACTTAGTTATAGAAGTTGTGGGTCCTAAATGAGGCAAATTTAAGTCTTCCCCTATTCAACCAAGGAATACAAAGATGTTCTTCTTAGGTTGTCTTGAAACCAGTGGGAGGGGAGCAGGTCCCTTTTTTTTCCCCCAGAGCATATTAGGACTTTGAAGAGTTAAAGGAGGGAATGCTAGGAGAAAAAGGAGGCCTGCTGCATAAAGAGGGGAGGTGGTATGAAAGAAGGTAGATCAATGTGTACAGTAGTGTCCTGTATTTGGCTTGTAAACGATGCTTGCTTTACCAACATGCTCCTGTTACTGTGGGATTGATAGTAGAAGTTCTCTTGATGGTGCATAGCTTCTTGTTTGTATCTGCTAATCCCTCTAATCTGTGAGGAAAACTGGAAAACCCTGGAAAAGTGTTCTCGCTTTCCTTTAGCCTTCTTATGTACTTAAAATTGAGCTTTTATTGGTTGTCTTTTTTTTTCCCTTGTTTTTCTGAAGTTATTACATGTGCCAAATGTAGCTGAATTGGCAAATCTTTAAAATAGTGAACTGAACTGAAGAACTGGAATTTGAAATGCTGACATTTGGACAAAGCATAACTGTTTCTTTTGAAATGGCACAATGCAAGAACTGATGTGTTCTAGGCACTTTTAGAAAAAAAGTGTGTGCCGTTAAGGAGTTGAATTTGTGTTTGAGCTCTTCAGTGAATATTCCTATGAAATAACCATGACTTAAAATTTTCTGGAAACATTTATGTCAGGAGGAAGACTGTGAGAAAGCCTACTTCAAAATGGACAATGTGCTGATAGATGACAGACGGATACATGTGGATTTTAGCCAGTCTGTTGCAAAGATTAAGTGGAAGGGAAAAGGTATGTACACTTGCAATTCTTTGACTCTCATAACTTGATAAGCCATGACTTCTAAACTTTTTTTTTTTTTGGTATTAGTTGTTAACAAAATAATATGGCAGTACATTGTTACTTTCTAGTTTATTTTTTCACTGTATGACAGTTCGGTGTGTACAAGAAAAGGTCCATATTCAGGCCAGGGATTTTCCCTCTTCACCTCCTGTAGATGAAGCACATTGAATAGTAGGCTGTATGTTATAAAAGCCCAATTTCAGATGTTTGAGGATGTTTTGGGAGGAAGAAGATGGTGGGAGAGGTAGATACAGTGGTTATTTGGTTGTTTGGGATGTGAGGAAAACACTGGACTGGGAGAGGTGACTGTGCACTGCAGTGGTGACATTCTTGTGTGTCTTCACCTAAAAATGCAGTCAGCCCTCAATTGTTTGCATATGATTTCTCCAGGCTGGGGACCTGTCATGGACACTGAGGTACTAGAACTTGTCCTGCGCAGAGCTGAGATGACTGTAGGCTATACCATGCTCCGCGGTGCATCGTGTGTTAATGGACTACGTGGAAAGCTTTTCTTTATCTGTGTAACTTAGGTCTAAATCGTCCTCAATATTGGAAAGCTAACTATATTGTCATCTTATTGTGCTTATATGGTACCCAAAAAGTGACTTAGGGGAAGTACTGTCCTTCCACCTTCAGTAGCCATTTCTGTTTCTAAAACTATTGCAGTTTTAAGTATGACCGTGAGATGGCAGCACGTTGCTGTAGAATTGTTTATTAATCTGTGAGCTGGTACTTTCAGCTCACAGGCTGCAGAATGAAATTTGCCATGCCTCTCTTTAAATCAAGACATGACTTTTTTTTTTTATAGTTTTCCATTTGGAGTCTTAAGCTGTAGCTGTCTCAGAGGTTTCCCTTTGTGTAGCCCAGGGCAAAATGTCATTTAATAATGAGAAGAACTGCTGTTACCATGAAAGCCTACAGACTAAAGTAACGTAGGATCTGTAATCAAAGTCAGACTAAATCAGTTGCTGAATCTTACTTTGTGATCCTATTCATGTGTTGTCGCCGCTGGACATGAGTGAGGAGAAAGCCGT
This sequence comes from Leptosomus discolor, assembly GCF_034619465.1. NCBI lineage: Eukaryota > Metazoa > Chordata > Aves > Leptosomiformes > Leptosomidae > Leptosomus > Leptosomus discolor. The sequence continues at coordinate 55,355,269 of NC_141392.1, read as the reverse complement.
ATGTTGTTTAATGGGATCTGTAAGCAAGAGAAGGACAGAAAATCACAATTTGTCCTACTGTCTTCTACTCTGTTACCCAGACGTCAGTGTTGTTTCTGGAACTATGTCCTGCTATGCATCTCTGTAAGGTTATGAAGAGCCCTTAAATTCATAAGCAGAACTTAATGATAGGTGTGGGTCTTGCTTGTTTTTTCAGTTGGAGTGAATTGAATATATTTCTCTGTGGACAGGTGGGCGGTATACCAAGGACGATTTCAAAGAGTACGAAAAGGAACGTGACAAACCTTCAAAACTTGCTCTGAAAGAGAAGGTAAAACCGAAGCAGGAGTATCCTTTTCTGGTCAAAGGTATTTTTTGAACTACGCACAGGTTATGAAAACAGCCTGAAAAAGACTTCTTATTCTTAAAGCTTGCCAAATGAATATTTTGCTGCTGCTTCATATAACGATTTGGTGTTTGAGATGGAATTAAGCATTTTGCATTTTTCATTTGATGACTTCGGTGAATTTAGTCAAATCAGAATGTGCTGTTTCACTTCCAGGTTGTATGCAGGGAGATAGCATTCCCAGTCTACAGCCCTGGAATGACGTGGCGTGACAGAGTTTTAAGTAGTTTCAGAGAGGACCTGCTGTATCCAAAATGAGATCCTAGTAATGACTAAATCATGCTTTGAGATTGTATTTTATTTGGGGTGAGCATGAGAGAAAAGAAGACTGTAGCTTGTTCAGATATCCACAGGTAGATAAGAAGAAGAAAAAGAAAGGAGAATTAAGACCTGGTTGTACTGTTTGACAGGACAGAATTCAGTCATCTTAGCACAGCTGATTTTTTCAGTATGTACGATCCTGACTGAAATGCAGGTAGGTCTTTGTAAACCCTGGTCTGATAAACAGGTATTTGTTTGCTTCATGAGCTTTTATGTTCTGCCATTTATTGATATTAAGTAACAGGTCTGTCCTTAACCAACACCATCAGTGCCAAGTATGACCTTGTGCTGGATGAGGATATAGGAGAGTCTCAAACAAGTCAGTCACACTTGGCTAAAAAACAGAAGAAGAAAAAGCACCACCACTCTGAAGATGAAGAGGATGACAAGAGGACCAAAAAAACTAAGGTACTTACGTCTTCATGCATTAACTTTATACCCATTTGTTATTCTCCTAATAAGAGAAACCCGGAAAAAAAAGGTCCGATACTGAACTGAGGACATGGCGTGCAAAGTCCCGTAAAATACAGCAGTTGTAAACGTACAGAAGGCTGATGTTAGTATCTGATTATGAGAGAGGCTTTCCAAATCTTCCTGGACTTTTGAAGCTTGGCATGTCTGAATGGCTTTTTGCCAAAACAGCCTGAAGAGGCAGTGTAGCCTCTCATAAAGTAGGAGATCTTCAGCACTTTGAACCTGTTGTTCACATATCCCCAGTCATAAACTAGTAGTTAATCATATGTCATGAATGCAAACTGTTTCTCATTTTCTTGCCAGACCAGCGTGTGTGGGCTTTTTCCCGTATGGAATCAGAAATCTCTTTGCATTATCTTTTTTTTTTCCCCTTAACTGTTTTATAAGCATTTGTGTAAAAACTGTATGCACGTTTGCTTGCATCTCTATTGTGCAAGCACATTGTGCTGTAAGACTGGCGCTGTGGAGGAGGTCATCAGAAGACAGTGGTTCTGTCATTCATGGGTTCCAGTGCAGCCTGTCAGGTCAGCATTCTCATGTTTCTGTGCACTTGGGATAGTCAGCATGTTGATGTTTCATGGAAATGATGTCTGCAATGATAAAGTGGGGAGTTAACTGCTACTGAAATGTGAGCATTAGGGAGAATTGAGCTAAGCTGAAAAACAATAACCCAAACCCCAATATTTTAACAATGCAAGCTTTTATGGGTAAGAACAAAGCTGTCTTTAGCAAGTTTGTGGAAGGATTAAAGCCATTGTCCTGGCATGAGTTTTGAGTACTGCTTTAAGTTCTGAGTACAGAGAGCATATGTTGTTCTGTTGTTCCATTGCGTCACTTCTTGCTGTGATAAAAAAAACCAAAACAAACCCAACAAAACAAAAAAAACCCTTTTCTCATGAACGTTAGCAATTAAATTTTTTCATTCATGGTACAAGTCTTTTTGTCACTGCTTGTGTACTAATTCAGTCGGCATCTTTTGGGTGGAGGGAATGGACCTCTTCAGATAATTAAAGTCTCGTCGGAGCATATACGTGTTGGTTTAGTCTTCCTCCTATCTTTTTGGACTGACATTGTCATTTTAACAGTTTTGAAACAGATATTTCTGGAAATAGTCTTTGTTCTTGATGGTTCAGAAATTACACGTGTGGGACTGGCTGGTCATGCGTTAGCAGCAGAGAACATTTAAAAATCATTCAGATGTCTCCACCCCTGCAGGTAGTACAGCAAGTACTGGCAGCAATAGGTTGTTAACCTGTGTTGTTATTGTTACGAGGCGACTGCGAGACACGTTAGCAGTGGATTTCATAGCACAAAAACTGAGGACACAGGGATTCCTGGTGCTATTTCCAGGTTCTGGGAAAGAGTATTTTCTAGTGTTTGACTCTGTGATCTCTTCTGTGTCTCTGTTTATCTTTTTGTGGTTTTATTGGCTGCTGCTATTGTGGCTTGTTCCTGTAGTCTGCTGCAGCTGAATTCTGGTATCATTTTCTTTCCTGCTGTTTTCCTCCCTATTGCTCACCTTTACCCATCTTGGTGTAAATAGCTTAACCTTCTGATACCTGAAATCACAAGTGGAGGCTTGCTTCTGTTCTGTGATGGCAAGCAACATAGTTCCCTCTTGGAGCTGTGAAAATGAATTTCTGGGGAGAATTTTTCTCTGTGTCTGCACTTGAATATTCTTGTTAGTGTGTACTGTATCGTGTATACACACTGTATGTATTCAGTCTCATTTAGGAATTCAGTAACTGTCTTGGGCATAGCCCTTTCCAGATGAAATCTGCAGCAGCTTAGCTGACAAATTCTGTTTAGCATCCACAAAATGTAAATTTTTACTTTTTTTTTCTTTTTTTAGATTTGTAATTTGGACATAATCTGGGGAGCTCCTACAGGAGCAGGGGAAGGAAGCATGTTCTTCAGGCAGAGTGTGTTCAGTGTGAATACCAAGGCCAGCACAAAGCATAACAGTGTGGAAAGTTTTTTTGATGAATGGTAGCATTTTTATTGTAGGCAAACAAAGCATTTTCCCTTAACCCCATTTTGGAAATACTAGAAGATATTTGAGGTAAGAACCTTAAAACAGAACAACAGCAGACCTTCCACAGATAATTGGCCAAAGACCACGGTAGCCATGCCTCGTACCTGAACTTGCACCCTGAGCCCTTAGTGTGGCAGAGATTTTGATTAACAGAGTGTGGGGTCTTACCATGGGAAGTTCTGGCAGCTGAAACTGCAGTTTGTGCTACTGGCTCCAGCTATGACTTGAAGGGGTTTTATTTTCCGAATAGTTTCCATGATGTTGAATCGTTTTTCTGTGCTCTTGCTGATGGTTGGTTTTTTTTTTTTTTTTTAGTGTATTTTGACTCATCCTTTTCTTAGTCTGACACCCGTTTCCTGAATCTTCAGCCTCTGTGTTGTTGTTTTAAGGCTATATTTTTGAATGTTGTGCTGTTTGACTTGATTCCAGAGGGTAGAAGAGGTAGCATGTTGTGGCTTGCTTTTAGTAGGTAACAGGATGTGGGTCTGGGTCTGGAGCAGGGGGGCTGGACTACCATGTGGGTTTGTGAATAGGATTTGGTATTTGAATACAGGTCATGCTTCTGCTTGAGATCTATATTATGACTTTGTTCCCTTTCCAGTTTTCTCTCTGTTTTTTTTGGTCCTTGGATTTTTTTTTTTAAGATACTGGATCTGTGGAGGAGTATAGCCTATCCAATGGATTTTTGTGAGACATAGGGCCTTTCTGACTTTCAGGTTTCTGTAGCACATGGTTTTGGCAGAGGCATTGATTTTTCTGGTTTTAATTTCCTGCTCATTGGACATTGTTCTCTTTATATTCAGGGTCAAGTTTGATCAAAATCTCCCTCCTGAAAAGGCTCTCTATTTGTTTGCTCCTTTTAACTTTTAACTAGTGTGCTTAATGTATGTGGAGGTGGCATCTTTATTCTACTTTTGTGGTCATGGTATTTCTAGGCGATTTACCTGCAAGTGCTGTTTGGCAAGTTACTACTTTTGGCAAAGCCAGCCGTGAACTTCCAGAGAGTGTCTTCCCCTCTTTTCATATTTCCTTCCTCATAAGAGTTTACCAACACAGTGCCGGATTAAGAATTGGGGTGATCATAATTTGCTCGTTGACTGAAGAGAGGCTGTGATCCTGAATTGCAAAATCTGGACTTCAGCAGTAAGATAAGAGCCTGTTTTTAAGTAGGAATCTTTCTTCCTCTTCCAGTGGGAAAACAGCATGTTTCTGACTTGGATAGGGCATAAAAGATTTGGTTTCAAAATACTGTTATTTTTAGTAACTCGGAGTGCTTAAAAAATGGACCTTTTGCTGTGCCAAAGACTTAAAAAAAAGGTAAAATCTTATTTAAGGGGAAGCATAGCCGATTTTTTGGGGAGAACTAAGATGCAATTCATCCTATTCATTCAAATTACTACATTTTTTTTCTTTACACTGTGATCATATTGGCTACTGTGATGACCTCTGTGGCACTTTCAGACTTGCCCTGTACACCTGTACCTTAAATGCTTCTGTGAAGATCATTGTGCTTGCCTGGCTCCATGCTTATATGAGGTTTGGGTTTTTTTTAAATCCTTTCAGCAAGTTGCCCTTTTCTATGGCATTCAACATGGGCTACTTGTCTTTACTTTCAAGTCTTCACTAACCTGTTCCCTGCCCTGACTTGGCCAGTGTTGGCTTGGTAGATTGTTCAGCTGAGGTGCTGTTCTGCTTTTCTCCTGTTTCTCCTGTGTGCTTGGAGGAAACTTCAGCAACAAACGAGCTAGAAGGCACTAGTGCCCCAAAGCTATGTTTGTTTTTCTGGACAGTATTTTTGTCGTCTTCCTCTCTAGTGCACCACCAGTGTGCTCATCTTCTGATGTTTACTCAAGCCTTGCCACGAAGGGGCTTGGAACCTGTCATCTTGTTCAAACATACAGAGAGTGAGCCTTTTGGGTACAAGAGTATTATAGCTGTGCATCATTCTGAAGGTGGCTGGACAAAGCTCTTATAAATGGCTGGATGCACCACTCCTTTTTGGTGGATTCAGATTTTGAAATCTGTACTGAAACAAAGTTTGACAGTAAAGATGTGGAATAAGCATTTGTCCACCAGTGGGATTACCGTACCCAGCAGTAGCAGAAATTTTTGGTTATATAGATGAAGATGTGTGTGTTGATCCAGGGGGTTTATGTTGCTTATTGTAACTCTAGTATTTCAGCGTTATACTGCCTTTCTGGATAAAAAAGCTCTGCTTGGAGTAGAGTGTGTTTTTCGCTGTTGTTTTAAATAAGTAAAGTTTGCTTGTTTGTACATGCAGTATAGGTTTTAGCTGTACAATTGTGAATGCTACTGTCACAAGTTTGTATTTAGGAAAAATGAAAATCTTATCTGAAGTGAAATACTGTATAATTTAATGCAGACATCTTTTGTAGTTCATAATATCTGTGTTTAACAGTATTGTTATTAAAATCTCATAAAATGCTATCTGTCTACTAGAGCATGTAGTGATACTAAACTTTGGGTTGATTGTATCTTCAGAACAGAAGTGGCTATGGCCTTCTTAACAGCAAGTTGTACGTGTATCTTTCTGCAGGATTCTGAAGTTCTCTTGTATTTTGTCTCCCTGTATATCTTAGTTGAATAGTAAGAACAAACTATTTTTTTAGTAGTGCTTGAAAATGTTAGTTCACATGTCAAAACTCAGTGTCGTGTATGAAGAAAAATCTTTTCCTTGAAATGAAATGGTGACTTACTAAGTGATCTCTATCTTTTTACTTTTAAAACTGCTATGATGCTGTGGCCTGTACAGGTGTTGGTATCTCCATGTAGTCGTTGTAGCATGTGCTGTGCCGTAATCTTGCTAAGTGTGACATTTCACAATCTTGGTAATTAAGCCATCTTTCCTTCGTTTTGTAATGCACTTCGTGGTTTCATACCGTCTGCCTAGTGCAACAAGTAAAGCAGGTGTTCTGCTGACAGCAGTTCAGTTCCTCCTTTGTTACATAAACCTCGTTTCTCTCCAGAGCGTGTCCGTTCTGTGTGCTCAGCCACTCGGCTCTATTCTCTGTGACGTTAGGCAGAAAGCCAGGGAAATTAAAAATTTTTGGCTACTTGAACTTGCAGCATGTTTTTAATAAGAGTTTGTGTGTGTGTGCTCAAACACCATCACCACTTATAGTATGTTGCTCTCTCCTTTTTAGGCCATTTTAAATTAGATGGACTTGTACCCCTTAGAGTTTACTATGTCTGTGTGTGAGTGTATCCTGTGTTTTCTGTATGGGTCATACCAGTCAGCGTGCAAAACACAGCTGATTTTTCATTACCTTGTTATTTCCATTTCAACTTATGCACCTTGTGTTGTCGTTTGACTGTACATTTAAAAGGGTCGGATTCTTCATGCTGCCTTTTCTTGTGGACTTCTAGCTTCAGGGAAGTGAAGTAGTTTGTGCACGTGTGTGTGTGTGTGTGGTCTCTGTAATGGTGTCGTTCATTTTTCTGAAGCCTAGAATTCAGGTCACTAAGGATTATTCCAGGCAGGTCTTAAAAAGCATTTTACATCTTCACAGCACTGGAATGCCTGTGGGCCTTGAACCAAAACTATGATCAAAATACTTGCTTAGGTAAAAAGTCAAAATCCAAATCTAGGTAAGAAACTTGTGAAGAGTTTGATAATGTCCTTCTGAGTTGAATCACTGATACAAGCGGGTTTTGCTAAAGCTGCTTAGGAAATACAAGCAGCAGCATGCCTGGCAGCCATGCTTTTTTCCATAAATACTGACAGAAGCTGTAGACTTACCTTCCTCATACAGTTACAGTGGGATTTTTTTATGCGTTATCTTTTTTCAATCATCACGAATGTGAATCTATTTCAGGTAGTACCAGCCTTAGCTAAGGAACCACCCATACTTGACTATTTGCTAGTTTGCTTCATGCCTTTGTATATTTTCCCCTTTTGTTGGTAACTGCATATCTGTCGAATTCCTTTAACAGGATTCTGATCGAAAACATGAAGGAGAACGCTGTAGAGAGAAGACAAGGAGTGAGAAGAAAGACAGGCATCGGAGTCGCAGCCACTCTCAAGACAGAGACTACGCTAGCAGCAAACAAAAAGACAAATACAAAGACGACTTCCGAATAAGAGACTGGGATAAAAAAGCAGACAGAAGCAGAAGTCCTAAGAAATCAAAAGACAAAGAGAGGTCTAAGTACAGATGAAGGACAAGAGGAAGAAAGAGGGGAGCTAAAGTATGTTTTCTTCCCGGCATTACCAACATTCTCTCAAATGGATGCGCAGTTACTCCATAAAAGCAGTTGCCTCCTGTTGGCAGCTTGGCCTTACGAATGCCCAGTGTATGACTGTCAGAGTGAGCCTGATTCCAAAAAGGTGGTTTCAATAAAGTATTTCACGTTAGTGAAATGGTTTGAGTCTCCAATACGGAATGCTGTTTAAAGCTTTTTGGAAACACAAGTGTGCACTACCAAGTGAATTACCCTTTTGCAGGGCATACCACCTTTCTACAAAGAGTTTGTATTTACATTTCAGCGCTTTCAGATGCTATGGTAATGAGTGTGATAGGAGACCAGCAGAGACAGAAATGTGCTGTGTACACTCCTCCCGGAAAGTGGGCAGGTACCATTTGTATATGAATACTCAAGACTCTTACTTCCTTCCTTTAACATGAAGTGCGTCTGGTTGGCTCAGTCCCGTCAGCTCTGTTTGCTCACACCACTGTGCAGCAGTGGGTAGAGGCACTGAAGTACTGCTGTGCTCCTTGCAACGGCCTAAATTGCACTTACTTGCTCTCTTATTTACACAGATCACTTGGCTGTGGGGCATTGCTCGAGGATGCCTCTCAAAACGAAGATTCACGTGATACTTGGCCCATCTGTAGTCACTGTTAAAGATCTGGTCTCTGTGGTGTCAGGGGGATCCACCTGCTATGATGTCACGCAGATTATGTTGGGTGGGTAAGAAAGAAGAAAACGGTCATTAGCAGAAAAGCAGAATTTGTAATCTGCATTGTATTTGCCAAACCTAGATGGGATTGATTTTCAGGTTTTGTGGCAGAAGTAGATCAGTTCATAACTCTTCATCCACAGAGGAATGCAGGTGATGTTATCAGAGATTGGGTCTTAGTGAAAGCTGGCAGGCCCTTAAATATCTGGCTTGCTCCTCACCATTTAAACAGTGTTAGCCTGTATGCATTCATGTTAACATGTGTGTCCTCCTCTTTCTCTCCAGAGGAGGAGAGATCTTGCATTGTTAGGCAGGGAGGGGAGACCTGAGGAACAGTATTTGTCTTTCCTTCCCTTCCGTGGAATGTGTTGGCTTGGAGGCAGTCTGCTTTGAATAAATTTAACTATTTTCTTTTGTGACGGTGTTTTTTCTAATACTTGCTGTAGTGTCTGATTTGTAATAAGATTTTACAGCTTGATACCCCTTACTGGAAAATGATCTGCAGGACAAAGACTAAATCTAAAATTCGAGGCAGCCAAGACCCTGGAGGGGCAGTAGCTGTGCCTGACTAGGGTATTTGAAGGGACTGTATGCAAAAAGTGAACTGCTGATTAGGATGTGTCTATGGGAAGGCCGGTACCAAAGTGGCTCTTTACACCGTGGCAGAAAATTCTGCCTGAGCAGGCCAGGCCAGATGTATAGAATATCCGGGCCCAAGCTGAGGGGAAACTGAGGGTATTGCCCACAGGAACGTGCTTTCCAGCAGCGTCTACCCATCTTCGCTTTGCTGAAGACTAAGTATTTGGTTAAGCAGCTGCCTCTTGCTGAATCTCTGTAACTTTCCTGTTCTTCAAAGCATGGAACTGGAAACCCAGGGTTTCCATAAGTGTCTCCTGACAAAACGTTTCTAAGCCAGTGGGGAGCTGCAGGGCACTGTGCCATCCTTGCAGAGTCTGAGCAAGAGTGCAGGGCCCGCTGTCCCGGAGGAGCGATAAACAGGAAGCCTGCTCTTGGGAGTCTCTCGGGGTGGGGGGCCTGGGGCTGCTGGCTGCTCTCTGTTCCTGTCAAGGCTTTTTCTGCCTTCAGTCTGGCATAAGAAGACTTCCAAAGGATTGTACTAGGCCAGGATATGATGCATTTGGGATAGTGCTGCTGAAGCAGTAGGTTTTCTGTAGCTCTTCCTGCTTTTAGCGTGCTTTGTTAAAGAAACAAGGTTTGCACTGTCACACTGTCCTTGGTTCTTTTCCACAGCACATTTTTAACATGCAAACAACACTGGCTGAATTTGACAAGGATGTGGAGATGGAAAAGTGGTTGAGTCCTTGCTGCTGTTAGGAAATGGCAGTCATAGAGAGAGAAGAAAAGCTTCCACTCTGAGAAAAAGCTGGATTCTTGCTGAACGCTGGTCATCCTCTTGCGGGAGAGATGGCAAAAGTGACTTAACAGCATGAAGGGTTTTGTCAGGCATTCCTAGGCTTTGGCTAAGCCCCAGCCACCTGTGGGACATACAAAACTTCCTGATGTGAATGTGCTCACTTCTCTGCAGCAGAAATGGCTTTCTTTTCCCCCTAACAACAGGGAATTGCTTGAAAACTGAAAGTTCGTATGACTTGTGTATGGAAGTAAATAGTCAATTTGCATTGGTGGACAAAGAGTCTTTAGAATAAAGGGTTAAAAAATAAATACATCTAAAAGGTTTCAAGTTTCTGATTTTCAATATGCGTTAGTGCTCTTTAAAAATATACCGAGTATCTTCAGATTGACGAAATTACCTGTTTATATTTTTAAGATGAAACTTTTAAATGTGGTTGTTCAAAAATTAGGTGGTATTAATAGGTGATTAGATGACAGCATAAAAGCTTTTTTTTTACCTATCTTAGGTACTGCTAAATAAGACTGCATTTCTAGTCCTCTCTGCCAACACTGGAGGGATCGCAGTTCACCTGGTACGCACACGGACAGCCGAGCACTCGGGGTTAGATGGGATTTACTGCTGCGGTCATCGGAAGTTATGGTTGTGTACGTGCGGTTCTTCTGGAAATGACATGAACAAGCCGTATGGCCAACTGAAACCGCAAATACTTCCTGCTGTTCCTGTCCTGCCAGAGGTGTTGGAGTGGACAGGACTTTTTAGTATCCGGGAGTTGGCTAGTTGACTTGTTTTATTCCGATGAGAGTTCACACTTCCCTATCCTTGTTTCCTTTTCGTCAATGCTATCTCCAGCCTCAGTTTCAGTATTGACCTTTGGTGTTTGTGGTAGTTAAAAAACAAAGCGGAACAGAAAACCCCACCTTCCTCTATAATGTTGAGAATAACATTGAAAATACCACAGCAGAAACATCAGCTGCTTCACTTTGACTTAACTGAGGCCTGTTTGAAGCAGAACTCTTCATGCTTTAGGCTCTTGGTTCAGAGGTTGAAAACTTTAAAACCAGCTCCTTAAGCGTTTTTAATTGGAGTCCCTTATCTTAAGGGAAGTATCAACTTAAAAATACGATTTAGACTCTGTAAACTCTTATATTCCATGGATAAGAGGAAGTTAGAGGCCTGTTTTATAGTCAGTGTTGGTGTTCCTTTAGTTCTCTGTAGACTGGAGGTGGACTTGACCAAAACCATTGTTACGTATGGGGTCTGGTCTTAAAGCACTAAAGGCAAGTGAGAGAGGCTAGGGTTTTGCAACAGAGAGGTCTCTAGTCCCACGGGCATCACCCAAATCAGTAGAAGTAGCGTAAAGATTGTGTACAAGTGGTTGGTGTTCCAAGATGGGTGACATGGTAAGCAGTTACCCCAAAACATCCGTGATAACCGTGCGTTTGTCCTGGTGTGTGCTCTGCCTGATGGCTGTCGGCATTCTTGCTGATGGCTTCCTGTTTCTTTTTTCAAAGGTCATGAGTGTGTTTATGAAACTCCCTGAGCATAAGCCTGGGCTGTGCCCTGGGTGGGTTAAGGAGCTGGCATCTTCAGCTAGTTCATCAAAATCCTGTTTTGGAATGATGGCTTGGTGTGTTTGCTCTTCCTTTGGGATGTGTGCTGAAAGAGTTGTTCTGCGTAGTCCTATGCATGGATGGAAGGCAGTGCCATGTGTCCCTGGTTCTGGGCTGCTGAGAATCTTTGCTCTCTGTAGGTAAAGCTATACCTGCTTCCTTCCACTTGTAAAAACAACAACAACAACAAAAACACAAAAAAACAACAAAAAAAAACAACCACCCAAACAACAACAACAAAAAAACCCAACAAAATAAAGCACACACCACCTGTGTGTCCCCCCCCCCAACTATTAGTTATTTGGACAACCATCTTAATTGCACTTTTAAGAGGTTACATTCCAAATTTTCAAGAAGTTCAGAAGCATTTCTGAATCTGTTGCTGCTCTTACCTCTGTTCAGCTCACCTTCCTATAGCCTGTTTTTTTCATACAGAACTTGTATGTTATCGACAACAGGATTACAGGTTTTGCTTGTAAGCTTCCCAGAGCATGGGTAACGTCTCTCCTATTGATCGCCTGTTGCATATTACATAGGGATAGCATCAGCAATTTGAAAAATGTTAAATTACACTACAGGGCAGTATTTTTCTGTAAAGCTCTTGGTCTGGTTACTGACAGAATGCGCTGCTTCTCAGTGAGCAAGCCAGTATCATCTTGGTTAAATGCAGTAGCTGTGTCAAAAGGCATCAGTAAACTGTATTAAAATTCAGGTCTTCCGAGCATACGATAAATTGTTGAAGCTGAAAGGCAGTTCCAAGAGCTTTCTGAAATCTTTAGCTGAACAGCAGTGAACTTTTGAACTTGAAACTTGTTTGGGACTTTCTGATTGTAAAAGGTACTTTTTATTATAAGCCCACTGGAAAACACTTGAGTAATAGCAGTATCTTTTTATATAAAAGGCAGAGGAAAAAATAGATATTTTAAGCAAAACCAAGTTGGGATCGCACTACTTCAGATCATAAGATGGGATTGTAATCTTCCAAGAAGTAAAAGCAGTTACGATTGGGTGTACCATTGAAATCAGTTCTTCTCTGTCCTCCCTGTTCTGTGGTGAGATGGAGTGCTCGCTGCTGTGACATCATTTTGGGGAGTGAGGAAAGGGGGTCATTTTGACAAGCATGTAAAAATACCTCTTCTGAAGATACTGTCTCTTTTTCCAGCCTGGTTACCAGATTGCCCATCAATAACTGATCTGTCACTCTAGCAGGCTCTGTTAAGTTCATCATGTAAATTTTGGGGATGAACACCTGTCTCCTAGTCAAAATTTCCTGTGTTTCCACCACGGAGAAAATTTCACTGGCAGAAAACATCTAGACTTTGCCTAACAGTGTGTAAAGATCATCTTTAAAACTGGGGGTGTAGCTTGTCCTGTGTAACAGTGATTTGTTGTTCTTGGTGAACCAGGAGACTGAATTGAGGGAGTATGGCTTGAGGGTCTGACCCAAGCCTTGCTGAAGGCAGTAGGGAGATATTCTTGCTCGAGGCAGGTTGGGAATGTGTTAGTTCCAGGAACTATTTCAAATATTCCTGGTAATAGAACTGCATTTGATTAAGCACTTGCTTTATCTTGACTGTCTTCTGCTGGTTAGGGGCTAAAGAATTTTCACTGTGATACTATGGCCACCTACGCTTGTTTGATTTTTCCCAGCAGGTGAACTTTTTCAGATGAGGAAGATGGTAATAACGCTTTTCTCTGGTGCTGATGCAATAAGTAACTGTTTCCTTTAGCAAAGCAAATAGCTCACCGAGGTGTGTAGACCAAAACACCTGTGTTCCACACTAACAGTTTCAAGAGAATGTTTTTTTTCCATAAGAAAGTCTTAACACCATCAGGTTTTGCACAGGGACCCTCCTTGAAAGTCATGCTTGGTCCTCTCTGTTGCCTCCAGGAGCTGCCACAACGAGGGTTTGAGGTTGGTAACGATTCTTTCTGGTGAAGGTCTAGTTGTTTCACAACCCAGTAAATCCTTAGTCTTCAGCTCAACATAGGAACATCCATTAGTGGGGGGAATCTTCCCCTCTGAAAACTTCTCCTGCTGCAGCTCTTTCCCTCTTCAACATAATGATGCCATTGAGCAGCAACAAATCTTCGTGCTGGGAAAAGTCAGCGTGCTTGTCAGCGTGAGGGAGCACAGCAGAGAAAGGAAATGTCCATGAAACCACAGCCTTGGGCGCTCAAATGTTTATCTGCGCTGGTGAGCAAAAGGGTTTGAGACCATCTGAAAAATTTAACATGATCTTTTATTTCTCGTGGTCGTCTGTCTCAGCTGACGATCGCCTAGGCAAAGGCTCTTAACAGATTTCAGGAATTGGGTAAGGGTGTTCCTGGCTGACTACAGTTTAAATGATGTTGAAGCCTTTTGCTCATGGCTTTTTACAGTAGATGTGTTTAGTCATTTCATTACAAATGAAAGACGAGTGCAAAATTCTCTTATCTGATTTTCTTCTCGTTTCTTTTTATAAGCTCTGATTTGTTCTTATTTATGCAATAAAAAAAAATTTTTACTGAGAAGTAGGAGTTAAAATGGTACTGTGCAGTGTTGTATGCTCTGCTCTGTTGCCTTCCTGGACTATAAATAACACAGCAACTTTCTCTTTCCTTTCCAGTCATACTGCTCCGTGGTGGTCTTGTGATGAGGTATTTGGCATCCTGCAAGTTTAAATGAAGCAAAGGAGATCCTTCTCCAGGGATGTGGAGTCAAAGGCTCTGGGTGTTCCCTTACAGCTGCTCAGGCCAGCAGAAAACTAACATGTTTCTTCATTTGTGACCTTAGGAACACTTTCCTGCCCAGCCAGACCTTTGTGGATCAGAGGAAGTTTTGTGCCGGAGGCAGGAGAGGTGAGGCAACATGCTGCACTTTCACCCTGTGACTGCCCAGGCACTGCTTTACACAGCAGCAGGGCAGCCTGGGTCTCAAAGAATTCCTGGGAACCTGGGTGTGATGCAAAGTCATAACCGTCCACTGGAACCAGCTAGGAAGTGGTGGTGAGGCTTGCTTAGCAGCAACCAGTCTTTGGATTAAACAGGTTGCCAATACAAATGGTTTGGCTACCCTGCTTCCTCCCACAAAGTGCGCAAGTAGCGGGGGGGGGATTTCTGGCCAGGAAAGCGCAGCCCTGCTCTGGTGTGTCACCTGTGACAGCAGCAGAGCTGCTCTCCTTCTGCAGTGGGATACACCCACCCCCCCCGCCTTGCCCTCTGGGCAGAGGGCACCGAGCCTGCAGAGCTGTCTGCAGCATCCAAAGGGTGCCACAGGTTAATCCCTTCTTGAGTCTCCAACCCTTCCTGCTGCCTAAAAGTGGATTTGGGGCATTTTTTTTTTCTGCAGCAAGGTAAGGAACAAGCAGAGGAAAACCTCAGGTTTCTATTGAGAGGTGCCTGTCGGTCTTTTCTGTGAACAGGCTATGTGTCTCTGAAGTAGTTTTTTTGATTGAGGCACCAGTAGGTTTGGGGATTTGGTTCATTTTTTGATATTTTACTGTAGTCTCCCATAGCAGGTTCCCTCAGATGTGGATGTGTTTGAATAAGGCTTTGCAATATCAACTGCTAGGCAAAATATTTTTTTTTAAGGGTTTTTTTTTTTCCACATGTCCCTGAAGGTCAGATATTTGCCAGATGCAGGGGGAATGAGGCTGAAATAACTTGGTAAAGCATCCCTGGTGGAAAACTTCTCACTTGCCCCAGAACTCATATGCCATCTTCTTACTGTCTGGTGTTGTGGATCCCTGCCAGAGTGGGTTTGGCTAATCTTTGCCTGTGACTCAGAACTGAGATGTGTTGGGAACCTCTTTTCTTTTTCTTTTTCTTTCTTTTTTTTTTTTTTTTCCCTTTTGAAAAATGAAGTGAAAGTTTATCAACCTGTACAGTTAAATGAGAGCTCAGCCAGCCAAATGAGGAAGTAAAACCTTCCTATAGAATGAGCTCTAACCTGCTCACTGCACTTGTTTGCTCTCAATTGACATCAGCCTTGCCATAAAGTCTCTAAATATTGGCTGACGACTTCCTTGTGAGCCTGGTACTGCTCTGAATCCAGCTTCTGGCTCGCGAATGGTGGGACGATACTGCTGGGATGCAGCAAGAGCAGCTGTCAGGTAAAGGTGCACAGAAAGTGGGGCTGCCTGTGGGTACAGCTCGCTCTCTGGGGAGTTTGGGTTTACTATTTTTGGCAAATTCACCAGGGAATGTGGGGAAGAAAAAGGTGAATCTTTTCTTAATCATCAAGCCAAGAAATGACTGGTCTTGTTATTAAGAGTTTATGTGCATCTCTAATTTATGGAAGTAAAAGTTCTTGTTTTTCTGAAAGCAGAGCAGTCCCTCTTCTTTCAGCAGAACATCTCATGGAAGGGCTTGAATGGGCTGGCAGACTCAGGGACAGAGGAGGAAGAAGAGGTGGCCCAAACCTATGGTGTGAGGGGGGACACTGCGGTGGCCAGGAGCTGTTTCTGCGCTCCTGGTGTGACTCAGCACGCACGCCTAGTTTAGAGAAGACTTGAACCTGCTCTGCCTTGACCAATGCCAGGTCCAGCTGGGGCCGTGTCCCCTCTGGCCCTGCTCGGGCAGGATGGTGTTTTGGTGGGGGCTTTGAGAAGCCCCAGCTCCCTCTGAGTCAAGCTGGTCCTTACTGTGGTTCTGTGGCCTGAGGCGGCTGGAGGTGCTGCTGGGCACACACCTGGTCCTGCTCTGACTGGTTGCAAGTGGAGCAAAGACCTGGTGGAAGGCCTAGGCAAAAATTGTTTTTTAAAGTCATTCAAGATGAGGAATTAGAATATAACCACTACTTTTTTGGAAAGTTTTTACAAAAATTTCAAATGATTTTCTTCTAATCTTCCAAATCTTTCAAAATATAGAAAAGACAGAAGACCTTAACAGGTTTCTCAATTTTTTGGTCAAAAGTAATTTTTTTTAACAGCTAAAATGTTAAGATTAAAATAGAATTTTGGAAACATGACTAAAGCCATTCCTTCTGTCTGTGTGTGTGTGTGTGCGCGCGCATGCACATGCAAGAGGGGGCACAACACCACAGACAGAGAGGGGTGCTTTTTAAGCTGGAACATAGGATGAGCATGCAATTACCTTTGGATAAATTTAGCTCTCAGTGGAGGGAAAACAAGAGCAGCTTCCTAACAGGGCTGGCTCAGGTGAAAGATGGAGAAAGTAGCAAGAAGAAATCTAAGTAGTTTTAAAATGAAGGTCATAAATTTTATAGATGGGAATTCACAACCTGTTTGTGATAGCAAAAGGACTAAAAAGCTAAAAAAAGGACTCTGATGCACAGTTTCCCCTCTTGTCACATGTTTTTGTGCTGGTTATAAGCAACCAACTGACCTGTTGAACTTGGGCACGCTACTGACCGCTTACTAATGCGTGAGCTGGTGATTTTATCATCCTTTAATTCTCTCTTTAGAAGGGTGACCTCAGTGGTGGCTGTGACCAAGCAGAAATCCAGTGTTTAACTTTGCAGAACTAGCACATTGCTGGTGATGGCTGATACTGCATCGTATCGACCCCAGGCAGTGATCTGGGGCCCAGCGTTTCCCAGGCGTTGCCCCAGCTCACCAAGCCAAAGGGTGCGCAGAAGGGCCAAGCCTTGCAAACGCTGCCGCTGCGGGCCGGGGTGCAAAGTGTGCAGACGTGGCCCACGGGCTCGGGGCTTCCTGGGGTGGGGCTGGAGAAGTGATGTGGTGAGCAGCCTTCATCCAGCTTGTGCCCGCGTGTGCTGCTGCCGCTGGGGCTGCGAGGTGCGCGCCGCGGGACGGGCGCGGCCTCTGCACCCTCTGCAGCCGGAAAGCTGCCTGGTAAGATTTTGAAGGTTTGAATTGAACCTACTTTCTGATGAAATCCAGGACAAACATATACACAACACGATGTCATGCTAATGTGGGAAATTGCTCTGTTATTAAAAAAGAAAGAAATAAAAAGAAAAGCATCAGAATAGATAGAAATAAAGGTTTAAAAATAATAGTGATAGCTATTAAAATATAGATAGCAACTAAAGTTTTTCTTTTATGACAATCTATTAAAATAATCCAGACACTAAAAAAAATTTAGGTAGTACTTATTAAGTGTTTGGAGCCACTGACCGCACACCTGGAAGCAGGGTTTGCTACACTGCTAGCCCAGCTGTGACAGCTTCGTCTATATCCAGGTATAAAGATACATTAATGGATTTCAGTTCAAAACATAGTTATTTCAAAGTTGAGAAACTGTTTCAGTAACAAAAAAGCAGGCAAATATTTTTTCATTTTCAGTCCATGAATTAAAAACGAGGCTTAAATGTAAAAACGATTACACTTGTAGATAGCACTGTGAAGAAAAACAGTCAAGCTCACTGGCTAAAATAAGCAACGCTTTGATTTAGATGGAAAAATACACGATAACTGCTTTCCCCTTATGTATATGACATACCTAAGGTATTTTTTATTTTACTGATGCTGTTTGTCACTTTGCAGAGTGACAGATTTCTTCCATTATAACCTGAAAGTTATAATGCTATGTAGAAAAGTAAAGGTCAAAGTTGTATGAGGTGGGGTCATCACTAATTATCAGGTTTTCTTGCAGAAATAATCAGTTTTAAATTAACTGAACCCAATGTGGGTTTCTTCCCCACAGCCCAGGGGGCCTCTTAATGCCTTAGGAAGGAGCTGCACTCAGGCTCCTCTCCTGTCTCCAGTACCTCTGTGCCTTTTCAGCTTCTGGGCTTCTGGGGTGGTCCAGTGGTCGGCAGGCTGGGCTGGGAAGGGGAGGTGGCGGGTGCAATGTGATTATGGCTCTGGGCTTCTCACGGAGGTAGTTGTTTGGTCAGTTAGTTCTGCGTCATTTGCTGCCCACAACTAGTGAAGGGAAGAGGGCCACCCTTACATCCTACATGTGGGTAGGTGACCCAGCCACGTCTTTTATCCAGGTAGCACCAATAATTGCAGAGATGTGGCAAGAGAAGCTTTGGTGCAGGCATGCCAACAGTGACCAAAGATGTATGGTATGTCCTTCTGTTGTCAGGCTTGTTGGCTGAAGCAGCTCTGGGTATGCCTGCATATGCTGCCCATCACCTTCATTTACTGGGTAGACCAGAAATGTAAATAGTGCAGTTCTGGAGAAGCTTGAAGTAGCTTTCTGCTACTTCTGCACACTCATTTCTGAATTACCAGTTTCTCTTGACAATAAATCCAAGCGAAATCGAAACTGCTTTTCAGATTGCCTGCTTCCAACCACTGTCCCAACAGCTTTCAAAAAACAAGCTGCTTCTCTGAATATAAAAGTTCTCATTGAAATAGCAAATAACACGAAAAGAGTAAAAGTCAGGCATCATCGGAACAGATGGGTGACAGAATTTCATAAGGTACATCTGTGTATGCACAGACGGGCACATACTAGGAAAGACAAAACTATAAACAAAAGTTCAGAGTTCCCAGCTACTCTGCGAACAATGTTTCCTTAAGTCACTCGATGAAATTTGTTATACTTGTTAAGTTGCTATGGCATATGAGCCCATCCAACAACATTCAACAGATTTTTATCTGTGGCTTGCAAACCACACTGAGCAAACTGAAAATCCCCGGTTACACCGTCCTTTGTATCATTTCCGGTGAGATAAGTCTTAAGAACAAACTTACGCATGCAGCGTGTCTGTGTACAGCCAGTCTTGCACAGCTCATGAAGCAGGATGACACCTGTCTGACATAATGCCTGGACAGTGACAAACACTGCATGGGACATTCCAGTGCTTTTATAAATAAGAGTGGACCAGAAAATTGCTTTAATGCTGAGAGAAGACTGGGCAGTCTCTTCAGAGAGAAGACAGCTGATCAGATAGTCTCTTTGCTGTGCACTAGGCAAATAACTGAGATTGAACGTTCTTCCTTAACGCTTCTGTTGTTTCTAACTTTTCCCTCCCTAAAGCTGATGCCTGTTAAGCCAGACTGGGAAGACAGAGGCACTGGGTTTCAAGGAACATAAATGCCAGCTAAGATGGCACTGGCCAGTTCACTTTCTAGCAAACCAGTACCACCACGCTCCAGAAAAGTTTCTACGACAGGGGTGGAAGTGCACCAGAGCAAGCTGGATTTTTTCTGCAAGCTGGGCTATGGTAAGCAGGACATCTGCAAAGTGCTGGAGAACCTGGGCCAAGAGGCCCTGGAGGATGATGTGCTGAAAGAGCTGATTCGGATGGGGAGCAAACCTCAAGCTCTGGAGAGCCAGACTCAGCCTCCCCCGCTAAAACTTGTTGCTCGTGGATCATGTAGCACTACACCAGGGTTGAAGTGGCTTGGAGATGAAAGTGATTCTTCCGATTGCTTGAGACCCATTGTGATCGATGGCAGCAATGTTGCAATGAGGTAAGCTCTATTTCCTAAAAAGGATCTCTCTTCCTCTGAAGCTTTTGAATTTTAAAGCTGATGGCTTGCTGTTTTTTTTCTTCAGGTGAGAGGTACATTAATGTATTTGATGTATAATGTGCTGGTCTTTGGCTGAGGCGCATCTTCTAGGGACCAGCTGTCTCTATGCCCATAAATACGCATGCCAAATGCAATCACTTGCTCGCTCTGCATTTTGACCTTTCATAAGCCCACAGCTAGCTAACCACTACTGTTTATGGCAGTATGATTCAGCAGCTCTCCTTTCCTTTTGGTTCACCATTGATGTTTCCTTGCTTTTTCAAATGGATGCCTAGGATTTCTAAATCTATATGCCGAGATGTTTCTAGGAAAAACTGGTGAACAGATAGAATAGCCCAACTAACCTAAGAAGGAGAGGAAAAATAAAGATGGGTGACTGTGATTCCTAACAACATCACAGTCATACTGTTTTGACTTGCAAGTTAAGCCGAACAATGCTCTCGGCTTGTATATTTTTGTTGGGTTTTGGGTTGGCTTCATTTTTATGGAAATATCAGGGAATTGACAGTTGACATACTGAATAGAGTCATTCCCTCCTTAATTAATTCTATTTCTGGGAAATATCATAGCAACCAATCTTAGCCAATTACATTTCCTAAGCAGTGTCCTGACACTGTGAAAGCACTGCTATTGATGGGGAGCCTGGCATGTCCGTGTGGATGGGAAGGCCAAAGACAGCAGTGGGTTGGCCTCTCTTTACCCGAGCAACACAAGCAGCCAGAGTTGAGAGTCTGCTGGCTATCCACCCTTTTTTCCTGTTAACTTTTGTGTCTCCTCAGCAGGGTCAAGCCCGTCCCTGCAGGTTGGGACAGGGCAGAGGAGGGCTTTCTCCTTTGGTTGGCTTTGGTGTGAGGTGAGATGAGACCACATCCCCTCTAGTTAGAAGGCAAAGTGGACAAACACATGCAGAGCAACTGGAGGCTGAGCAAATTATGCCATCTTCTGGATGAAGGGAGAAAGCCCAGCTGAAAGCAAGAGGTTCTTTGGTCAGGGCAGCTCATGGGGTGTGAAAAAATACCCAACCGTGCAAAACTGCTTAGCCTTTGCTGGGCCCTGAGCTCGGTAGCCAGGTGTTAGGCTTTCCTGCCCCCATTTGCATTTTGACCCTAGACCCTCCTTAGGGTGTCCTTCTTGTCTCGCTGCAAAAGAAATGAGCACCTGTTCAGGCAGAGCAGCTCAGCTGAGCCCCTACCCTTCCATTGTCTTAGGGGCGATACTGTCCCTGACTGGCCATGTGCTCCGTTCTCCTCGCACCACAGAATACAGAATCACAGCGTGGCAGGGATTGAAGGGACCTCTGGAGATCATCCAGTCCAACCCCCTGCTAAAGCAGGTTCACCACCAGCAGGTCACACAGGAACGTGTCCAGGCGGGTTTTGAATGTCTCCAGAGAAGGAGACTCCACAGCCTCTCTGGGCAGCCTGTCCCAGTGCTCTGCCACCCTCACAGTGAAAAAGGTTTTCCTCGTGTTGAGGCATTGCTGTTCAATTGTGTTGACACTGCAGCACCCTCTACATGTACATACTATTACAGGTACACATTCACCAGGGCTAAAGCAATATGTAGCAGCAGCCAGATTAAGTGATAATGCTAAGAAGCAATTCTGGGTGCCTCTTCTTGCTTGTTCTGCTTGGCCTTTTGGCCAAATCACTTATGCTTGAGTGCTTTAACTTCTGTACTGGCAGTACATCTAGAGCTACTTTCCTAAAGCTGTCAGGGTTATATATAGTCAATGTTAAAGCAGACTGTTGCTGAACTTTATTTGAGGCATTAAAGATGTACCTAGACTTCCTTTTAAAGGCAGTTATTTGAAGAAGTCACCTGAACTTCCAACTCACCTATCCAGGTGACTTTATACTTAGCCTGGATAGATGCTATCCTTTAAAACCAAACAAAACAGCGGTTCTAGAATGGAGATTAGATGTGTTGAGCACTTCAGACCTATTGGTGAGGGATTTTTAAGACTTCCTACTGCCTGGGTATTGTTAATAAACAAGCGTGCTTCTTGCTCCGAATTGTACTATTTTTCATTTGTGGTCACCATTTCAGCACGGAACTTTTGTTAGGTGTAAAATGGAGCTTTGGTTATGAGGCTGATGTAGGCAGAACCTAGAGGTGAATTCCTGGGGGACGATGTGGGGAGAAGCATTTAAGTCTGTGGCATTGTCCTCAACTGGTCCGTCACCGCAGATAGGTGTAGTAACTGAGAGAGTTATTTACATTTTGCAGAGGTGAAAGCCTGAGTGAGACTGTGGTGATATTATCCAGAAAGCTCAAAGTACAAGGATGAGGTTTCTGTAGATACTGTGAGGGCATTTAGCCATTTTTGGACTTTGTGTAGAGTTTACTTTTGAGGGAGTTAGCAAATTACTTTCCTTTACACGTGCACTGCACTGTAATCAAATTTTAGGTAAGTGAAAGACAAGCAGTAAGAACTTCCAATGGGAGGGGAGAAACTTAGGAAGGATATTACCTCTGATCGCTTTTCTTGAGGTTGTTTTCTGTGTCTTGCTCTGAATAATGCTAATTCTTCAGAACCCACCTTGCCTGCGTCCTCTACAACGCCTGTCCTAGGGCTTTCCTACCTCTCTGTGCAACGAAGACAAACTCCACCAACTAGGGAAAGATAAAGATGGGCCTGAGGTGTCTGTGGCCATCTCCCGTGAGGTGTTGTCCCTTTTTTGGTTTCCTGGGTTTCCCTCTGGTTTTAAGTATCCAGACTGCTTTAAATAACAAGATTCTGGTTCCACTGAAAGAGGTGTTTGGATCTGCCCAGCCAGGACACTCTGCCAGATTGTTGTCTTGGTGTTACATAAAAGGGTCACGAGTTTGATACGTGGCTGAGGGATGTTCTCCCATTGAACTGGTCAATAGTTTATGTGTAAGGAGAAGAAAGTGCGGGAGGGGAGGGAAAGCCCTCCTATTGAGTCACGAGGTTCAGGGTGGACCCCCTTACTCTCTAAACTCTTTCTCAGAGAGGAGCCTAGGTGCAGCTAGATCCACCCTTAGTCCCAGACTTGGTCAATGGGTTATGACTAAGGATTACATGTGTGTTGCCACATATTAAAGTCAACGCTTGCCCGTTTCACAGTCCTGCCTGGGACTTTCAGTGAGACAGATTTGCAAAGTTGCAAAGGTGGGTCATTTATTAAAATGACAGATATAACAAGTTCAGAATTGCTGTTGATAAATACACTCACTGCAAAAAATGAGCTCGAGTTAGTAATACAGCGCTTTTGTTAGCAATATTTTCCTGAGTAACATCTGACAAAGTTTCAGGCGCAAATCTTATCAAAGAGGCGTCCCTGGTTGAGGAGGAGAGAGGTCCAGGCCTGTCGACCTGTTCAGATAGTTGAAATTCTCTTCCTCCAAATAGAAGATTCTAAAGACTAATTTTATACCTACTGATGAGGTAGGACTGAGTCATATCTTGTGTGCTGATTGGCTCTTAGCAGGCTGATAGCACTATTAATTAAGGGGATGGGGGGTGGAAGGAAAGCCAGCGCTTGCTACAGTTGTAGACTCCTCCTCTGGTTTCGTTGGCACAACTTCTGTCAGTTAGGCCTTGTCTCCAGCCTTGTTGATACAACCTCTGGCTATAAAAGAACTTCACCTCATCCCATCAGTTGCAGTCATTGGGCTGGGTCATAAAACATCCAAATTGCCAGGTTGTAAAATTTCCAACATCTGTGCTGTGTCTTGGCCAGATAAGCAAAATGCTCATCCTTCCTCCCCTTCTTATTGTCAGGTAAATGATAAGTGTGCTAGTTAGCCTGCGTTCTGTCCAAGGCTGGTACAAGATAAGCACACTAACTGGCCTGCATACCTGTTACATGGCAAACTGGGCAGTTTTACCACACTTGGAAACTGATAAATGACACAAAAGCTCTTTATTTTGCCTTTTCATTAGTGGCTCAAAGAGAACTCTAAGCTGCTTGAAAGCTTTGCCTCACCATCCTCCTCCTTTTTTTTCCCGTAGTCATGGAAACAAAGAAGTATTCTCCTGCTGGGGGATCCAGCTGGCAGTGGATTGGTTTCGAGAGAGGGGCCACAGGTACATAAAGGTTTTTGTCCCACTCTGGAGAAAGGAGCCACCTCGACAAGACAGTCCCATTGAAGGTAAGTCACTGTCCTGGGCATAATTTGTCAACCATTAGGTGCAGTTTGGAGACAGGGAATGTGAAGAGTCCATTCCAGTTTTGCCCTATAAAGAAGACAAGCACAGTGCAAGCTGTATACCAGGTTTCCATCACTTAAGTTAGGTGTTAATTTATTGCTGCAAGCTCCAGGCTAGCAGCTAAAACTGCTTACAAGGCCTTGTTACACTGCTTTGAGCCTTCTGCTTTACAAGCACAAGTTGCTGCCAGCTGAGTTAAAGAAGGAGTTTGTCAGCTCGCAATGCATCGGCAGAGCTTTTAAGGCCAGCCAGGAGACGACAACATCGTTGTACATATTATCCAAAGGCAGCAGTATCTAAAATGTTGACTACTTCATGACTATTATCTGTTAAGATAATAGAATACAGGACCTACATTGGTTCCCCTTCCAAGAGAAGAAAATGCACCAGCTGAAGTCTGTGGAGGGTGGTGAGATTTAGCTTGTATGGAAATAAATCTGTCCGGTTTGTGCCAGCAGCTTCGTGTCTGCAGATGAGGCGGCTGGGGATCCCCCTTTCTGCATGGCAGGAATGACAAGTTGTCAGTGTCCTCAGCAGCAGCAAAAGAAGTTTATTTATTTAATCAGGCACATTTTGTCACCAAGTAAAGCTCATATCAGGGCTGGTTATGAGCCTTCTAGCACATAGTGGGGTGAAAAGGGCACTACAGGCGTTCAGTATGCCTCTGGTGTAGAATTCAAGCCATCCTTTCACAGATGAGACTTAAAAATCAGAAAAGGGTGTCTCAAATTTTACAAGTAGATGCTTAGGTAAAAGACCTAATTTTCAAGTTTCCAAATAACTACCAGATATCAGTGCATCCGAAAATCACACTGCTGTAAGTTGCCTAAAGTGCTGAAACATCTTTAGATTCCTGTTGGTTTCTAGCGCATCATTGAGTCTTGGTCATTACTAATTAATTAGTTTCTTTTTTAAAATTTTTGTTCCCCTTCTATTTCTGCAAATCACCCCACCAGATCAGCACATCCTTGAAGAGCTTGAAAACCAATCGATCCTTGTGTACACCCCATCCCGGAAGGTGAAAGGCAAGAGGGTAGTTTGCTACGATGATCGCTATATAGTGAAAGTAGCTTATGAGAAAGACGGAGTCATTGTTTCCAATGATCATTACCGGGATCTCCAGAACGAAAACCCCGAATGGAAATGGTTTATTGAGCAGCGACTACTCATGTACTCTTTTGTCAGTAACAGGTAGGAGACAGTTTGTGTTAAACAATCTTGAATTTAAACATCATAGCCAGGTCAGCTCCAACATCAATGCACCTCCCAGGAGTAGCAGAGTACAAGTGCCTTTTCCTGAAAGGAATTTACCACGACTTTTCTTATCTTGTTTCTTTAGTTCCTGCTCCCTCAGCTTTGGTCTTAAAATCCCTATATCGCTCTTCAATAAACTTCTCTATTTGAATGGCAACATTAGTGACCAGCTTTGCTTCTTTCCAGTCCAGACAGGGATCTTAAACCAAGGCTCGGTATCTTTTAATTTCTATTTCCTGTAAGAAAGAGAATGAAATCTGTGAGAGGAGGCTGGCTATCTGGCAGTATTTTTAATTCCCTTACAAGGCAGAACAGCACTTTTTCCTGTGCTTTTGTAACCACAGCTTTCTAGAAGAGAGACGAGAAGCTAGTCTCCCTGGCCCTTAACCACCCCCATCGGGGAAGGTTTTCATTAAGGCACTTGCACCGTGCCTGTGAGGCTGAGCTGTACGCTCCTCAGTCTGTACGTACTAACCTTGTCTGAGTTTCATAGTAGCAGAGGTGTTCGTTGGCCATCGGTTTGGCTGGGGAAGGGCACTGGGAGACATCCAGTGTGCAAGGACGAGGGTGAGTGGAGAAGCTGCCTTACACAGTGGAAGTTTCCATGGGTCAGGATGGAGACTTGGTTCGCCCACCTCCAAACCTGGATGGGAGTGCTTGGCACTGGGCTTCAGTTTCCTTGTAACATTGTTCACAGAAATGCAGGTGCTGAACATCAGCGTACTGTATTTCTCAAAGCTCGGGTCCATTCTCTCCAACTAGCACCAGGCTTCTTCCCTAGTTACTAATGGGTTACAAATACTTAGATGATATTTTCTGTCTTATTTCATAGGGATTGCCAGATCCTTCCCTTAGAAAGTCTAGCTGTTATCGTGAAGCCCTTTTGAATAGTTTCAACAAGACCTTTTTGCACAGCTTTGGGAATCTCTCTAAAGCCGCAGCCTGAGGTTGGAGGTTTCAGTCCCATTATGAGGACAACCAAATTCCCCCAGTGCCTCCCTTCCCCTCCTGCTCACATCTCCCTCTATCTAACGGAGGGTTGTTCCATGGGTGGGTACGGTGCAGATTCGTCTGCAAACAAGCCCAGCGATGTTAGTTTTCTTCCTGGAGCAACACGTTCAGGTAATGGCATAGAAGAATAACCAGTTTTATCTGAGCATTTTGCAGGCCATGTAGTGGGAAATCCTCACTGAATCCTTGAAAAAGGCTGGGCTTGTTTATCACACCATGTACATGATCAGCTCTAGCTCTGAATTAACTAACTGCTGGCTTTTTAATCCTCATTCTCCTCCAATTATTTAGTAAGAGAAAAGTGAGTTTGCTGTGGAAGGGAGCTGATGGTGAGGAGCACAGTGCTGGGACCACAGAACAGTTTGCTGCTGGTTCAAAGAAAAAGGAAGCAATGCTGCCACGGCTGGGGCCGCTGGCTGGTCAGAGCTATGCCAAGCTGCTGTGCCTTGTTTTGTGTTTATTAGGAAAGAAAAAAACAACTACATAAAGCTGAAATATTGTTGTCTTGGCAGGGAGCAAGGCACTGTGTCTAGTAGTGCAGCCTGACTCCTGAAGGGCAGGCCAAAAAAGGATCACAAAGATTTTCTGCCCTAAGTTTGTGCTACAAGCTGTGATGGCGCTTCAGCTCTCAAAGCTCAAGATATTCTTCTTACCCCTGTGACTTTTTCCTTTTTCAGGTTTATGCCTCCTGATGATCCGTTAGGCCGGTATGGACCCACTCTTAACAACTTCCTCAGCAAAAAGCCAGTGCCTCCTGAACCAAAATGGCAGCCTTGTCCCTACGGTGGGTTTCTCCCCATGCTGTGACCTGCCACCCCTCTTCCTCCTGCCCCTTGCTTCCCAGTAGAGCTTTCCTTCGGCTAAGGGCAAGCGCCGTTGCCATGTGCCACCTCGCTTTGTGTGGCAGGGACTTGGGTCAGGGCTGCGCAAACTTGTGGTGCTTTTTTCCTCTTCTGCTTAGCTGGCCTCATCCTCAGCAAAGGCAGCAGCTGTTTCTGGCTCCTCCATCCTTGCCTGCACACAGCACCCAAACCAGGCACCATGGCCTTACTGACCCCCCCAGCCTGTGCACACTTTTCACTTTGTGGCACTTGCGAGAAGCCATCCAAACACTTCCCCTCTCCCCGCTCCCAACAGCTTTCCAGTACTGTGCAGGTTTCTCAGAGGTAAATCCCTACACCATTTTTTGAAGCAACCCTTTGTAGCAGCAGGTCTCCCAGCCCACTGAGTGCAGCAACCGGAACATAAATGACTTTCAGACACTTCCAAAATAGCAGAAATTTGCTTTCACTGCTGCTTTGCCCTGCAATATTACATCAGCAATATTTAAATCTGGGGTCAAAAGTACTGAATTGGAAAACAGCACTTCCCCTCTTTGCTGTTTGTACTCACCACGCCCCTGCAAATGCACAGTGCTGGGGAGAAGTGATGAGTGCATTTATCAACATGGGTACTAGCGACAACCTCCTGTTCTATTTTTTGCTTCTTTCAGGTAGAAAATGCACCTATGGAAATAAATGCAAATTTTACCACCCAGAGAGACCACATCAAGCTCAGCTCTCAGTTGCTGATGAGCTCAGGGCCAAAATAAAGGTCCCATTAAGCCTAGGGAAAGAGGAGGAGAAGTGTAACCACTCACCGTACAGGACCAGAGAAGAGCCTGCACCCCATGATGCCTGCTCAGAAACGCGGCGAGAAGCCAGTGGCTGCGCGGGGGCTTCCTGCTACCCAGGGTGGTCCTGGCAGAGCTGTGCTGAGCAGCCACCCAGTGCCTGGGCCATCAGCCCCGGCTCTGACCTGGGGCTGGACCAGCGGTTGCTACAGGCAAAGCCGCTGCGAGACCAGCCTCTCCTGGAGAAGATGTCAGCGCTATCCATCGGTGACGACATCTGTGGCTACAATTGGTCTGCACATACCTCTCAGGACAGAGAGGTGACAGACAGCCCTCATCGCTGCGGTGACCTCAGGCACAACCTGTACTCGCTCCATCACCCCCATAGCTCGGATCAGACCTGCTTACTGGGGTGCCCTTTCCAGCAAACAGCGCTCCCGCCTGCGCGGGGCAGGATGTGCCCAGACCACAGCTGGGCTCAGGAGTGCTGCAGCGTGCACGGGATGGGTCAGAGGAGCTGCTACGCCCCTGACGGTGCTCAGCACAAACAGGCCCTGGAGACTCAGCACCATGTTTTGCCACAGCCTGCAGCTCTTCCCCCCGACCCACGCCACTTGCACAGCAAGCACCAGCTGCAGCAGCAGCACTGTTTCCCCAGCCGGCCCCTACGGCAGCCCTTTCTGTTAGACTCCAGCAACGGACTGGACTTTTTCCAGAAAGCCCATGCTTATCCTGATGCCTCGTACAGTGACTACTGGCCCGCCCCAGCTGTGAGGCCACCCTCTGTCCAGCAAGCAAACATCTACAGGGAGCTGTGCTCCCTTTTCCCTTACAGCGAGGTGAACCATGTCATAGCTTTGTACCCCGATATCAAGGATATTGCTAGCTTGACTTTGCTGATTCAAAGACACAGAAACTTGTGAAGCCTCCAGATCAAACCTTTCCCCAAAGCACAAGACCTTGGGCAATAAAGATGCTACTCTGAGGCTTTACTAAGCGTTATTAAAGGGCTTTATGGCAAGGGTTATAGCTCTTCCACAAGTCTAAGCATCAACCAGCTATGTCACATGGGGCACCAAGTCAAGGCAAAGGCTGCCATTCACTACAGCGGGATCTCATTCACCTCCCAAGGAAATGAATGGCAGGGCTCAGGGTAACTGTGCTGTCACCATTTGAACCTCACTGATGACTGGGTTCAGGATGGCATAGATCTTCATTAGTGCCTTAAAACACTAGAAGTGTTTTTAAAAGTCCTAACCTATTGTTCAACTATCATAAAAGAACCATGCTCCATGGCTCCCAGTAAAGGGCTCTCCATGACTCCTTGCTCAGCTCACATAAGTAATTTGGCTTATTTCCCCTAACACAGGGCTGTGCTCTCTGCTAGAAAGCGTCTTTGGGTCCATAGTATTGCCTGGTACAGACCTAGCCCTGTATCTGTGAGCATTCAGATATACATCTCATGTTTATAAACCAATGCTGTGAGCACACAGAGTCACTAGTAGAGGTGGTGGAGGTACACCAGAGCACCTGAAGATACCTGCAGGTACATTTCTCAGGGATCACACAC
This sequence comes from Leptosomus discolor, assembly GCF_034619465.1. Taxonomy (NCBI): domain Eukaryota; kingdom Metazoa; phylum Chordata; class Aves; order Leptosomiformes; family Leptosomidae; genus Leptosomus; species Leptosomus discolor. The sequence goes on along the minus strand of NC_141392.1, from coordinate 55,326,128 downwards.
AATGTAAGTAAGTCAAATCAGGGAAGTCTTCTTCAATATAAGTCCTGATGTGGGCTGAGGGCTTGGGATCATTAATTCAGAAAAGAAGAAACCTGGATCATGCCAAGGGGGAAAAAACACAAAAGCTTTAAAGTATCTCTGTTGTATCAAACAAGAAAACTATTGTTGACTTAACCCTCAGTTACAAAATGTGGTCCCATAATGCAATTATACAGCTGATTTATAATGACAAACATTTAAACTGTGTTCTGTTGGGACATGTTTGATTTTCAGTAAGCTGCAAAGCTGCTAATTTCTGCATTATTCCACTGAATTCTTCAGGTTATAATTCAAATATTAAGGTTAATCCTGAAGGTTTTTGGCATTATACCAAAGTTTAAGTATGTCAGTATGACATGTTTTAAAAATTATTTAACACATTATAAAATGGTCATCTAGAATGTTTTGTTCTGAATAATGTAATTTCTTAAATTTATTTTTTTTTCCCCCCATGCATCTTAGCACTGATGCTTCATCAAGTCCAACATTCAGGTGGGATTTACAAACCCTCTGACCCCGCAGTATCTCTGTTAGGTTCCTCTCTGAAGCAAAACTGGTGATGTTGGTCCCAGGAAGGAATTAAAACATGGCCCTCACGGACAACTCTGAATTCTTTTGCTTTTGAGAGAGTGACTAAGGAGTAGTAATTTACCTTTAGTGACATTATCACATGATGCTCTTCTTGAAAGTGGTGATGGTTTGACCTGTTTCTCTCTGGAAGCAAGCAGCGTCTTATTTTTTGTGGTGGTGTTCAAAGAATTATCAGGAAATAAGTATACTGTATGAGTTCAGTCTCTTATGGCCATGTTGTTGGCTCCAAGAAATTCTAATTTGGAGTTTGGAGATATGCTTTATCTTCATGGAACGTGACAGTTTTTTCCATATGTCATGAATTTTCTACTAATTATAGTCATAATATTTTTTATATATATATATATATATATATATATATATATATAAAATTCTGGATCACCAGAATGGCTTATAAATTTATCCACTGCATTTCACATAAAGATTAGAAATGACATTAAAACAAAACTATGGAACAAATGCCTTGTGAAATGCTTTGAGAAGTACTTGAGGTCTACAGCCAACATTAGTTGTGCTGAAATATGCCACGCACTACACTTAACACACTGAAGTGACCCGAGACATTTCGTGGATTAAATGCCTATATTGTGCCTGTCTAAGGTCAGGCTCATTGGCTCGCCTAACAACGCGTGCCAGAGCTTTCCCAGCTACTGCTGTACACACATAGACACTTGCAGAGAACGTGCGATGCAGAGTGGAAAAATACCTTCTACATACTCAAACAGAGCAAGTCCCAAATGCCAGCATTCAGAAAATATACACAGAGCAACAGAGCAGGATATAACCATAAATGTCAACATTTATTTTTATGTCTGGAATGTACATTACACATTTCAATAGAGAAAGCATTTAAAACCTATGGGAAAACTGGCACTCTGCCTTCATGTAGTGCCCTCAGCTTGCTGGAGACATGTGTGTAAGCTTTTCTCCTTTTCCTTTGGGGATGCACAGGAATTTGGTGGTTGTTCAAAACCCTCTCTTGATGTTTAATAATTTATATTTCTTTCATTTCTGTCTTATTTATTGACAATCTTACAGTAAAATACATAGAATGTGCATTCTGCTGAGAAAGTGTCTGAGGAAATAAATCAGACTTAGGCGCTAAAGAGAACTTGATTTCTCTTGGCTCTTCTGCTCACCAGAGGGTTTTTTCTCATGGAGCTTTTGTTCGAAGGGCAGCTCAGCAGCAGTGCTGTGTCACTGCCTGCTTGACAGGAGCTCTGCTGCTGGCCAAGAGCCTGTGGAAAGCACAGGCTGTTTCGTTATTTCACCCCAGCACAAGCATCTGGGACTCAGGAGTTCCTGCTGCAGAGCCTTTTACACTTTTCCAAGGCAGGAGGATTTCTTTTTGGCTTTGTCAGCTCCTGAGGTAAGGGAAGGGGCTGCTAACAGAAAGGAGGAGGCAGCTTTTGCACAGACAGGGTAGGAGGCTGTTGCTATTTGGTATCTCTGCTGAGATGCATTCAAGTCCCGCTCTCACTGCCAAGTTGAAAATGAATCCATAAATCCCAACAGGCTCGGAAACCCCTTGATGTTCTTTGCTTTTTGGTTGTCAGGACTCTTTTAGAAGAAGCTAGAAGCAGCGTGAGCAATCCTCTGGGAGACAGGCTGCTTTCCTAAGGGAGATTTACAGAGTTGCCAAGGTAATTTTAAGATTTAAAAAACAAAACTAAAAAAGCCACCAGTCATAAAAGAGAATCCTTTTCCCTTCTCTCTAGTCTTGCCCTTTCCCCAAAAGTTAGGAAGCCAAAGATACCCTCCTTTGGGAGGGGCTAGGGAAACTAGATATACAAATATTTCACTGAGAAGTCTTGGGTGGATGTCACCTCTGCACAACAGCTCCTCAGCATAAAAAGGGCAAAAGAGGAGGGTCCTCTCCTCTGCACCCGATGCAGTCCTGGGCAGCTCACATTTCTCCCTCACAGAACCTTGATGACAGGTCTACTAATTCGGTGAGCTTAGATACCGTAAAAACTAAAGTAGATAATAATCTTGCTCTGTGTATTTGCCAATTATTCTGAGAAGTTTTGCCAATATTTTAACTCAGTTTCCATCAGAGCTGGCACAATTTATAAGCAAACCTTTGAACTAATCACAAACAACTAAATAGAAGATGACAGGTTTCACGGCCGCCTTCCTCAAGAATGTTGGATTGCTAGGGAAGAATGAGCAAGCCCTGTACTTCACCAAGCACGACAGACCACCTCTGCCAGTCAAAAAAACCCCAAAGCCTCTGGTGAAAGCCTTTAATGGACAGACTAGTTGGACACAGGTACTTTACACACATATCTCTAAGATAACAATTCAGATATTATATTTCACCTTCTGCATGGACCTTCCCCAAGCCAGACAGCAGTCGGAACATCTGTTTTACTCCTGGAGTTGTAACTCATTCACTTTGCCACCGTAGGCCTCAGGGTATGTCTGCTCTGCATTCAGTCACATACGTACAAGACCACTGTAGCATTTACCTCCTATGTGCTGGTGGGACTGGGATGCTTTGAACTCTTGAGAACAACATTTAATATTACAGCACCACTTGTCATTAGCAATGTTAAGAAAGCACTGTGACTTGCAATTGGTACCGAAGGGATTTTTATAGCATTTTAGCCACGTCCCTTCTCCACCCTGAGTGGGGCTCGACTGCCTTGCTGTCTTGCAGCAGGCTCAGTGGAACTCTTTAGTAAGATGTGCTGACTTGGCAAATGCAGTCAACACGGACATACGAACAGAGCAAAGCTGTGAACACAGCTATTTGTGGGGACAGCGTGTGCACGACAGCAAGCCCAACGTTTTAGAACAACACACACAGGGCTGGCAGGCCTTTCCATGCAGTAAGGAAGTTAGACAATGTGTCTCAGCTGATAGATGATGGTATCAGAACTTCTCACCATAACTGCACCACCAGCTCCTCCTCTTTGGCTTTCCCCTCTGTCGCACAATTTCCTCAGCTTCCTTAATTTTTACACTTTTTTTTTTTCCCTCCCATTCTCACAGGGCTTGGGATTTCCATCGCCCTCTTTACGGAGCGGGGTCACAAGTTACAAAACACTTTCCTGTCCCAACCCCTCTCCTTCCACCTCTGCAAACCCCACACCCTTGTTTTGTGCTCCCTTCGCTTCCCTGGCCCGGGCACTCACCTCCTTCCTTGCTGTACCATGTGCTCCTCCCGCTCAAGCCCAGATAACATCCAATCTCTCCTCTCACACTTGCCCTCCAGCTGAAGGGGTTTTTAGGGGTTTCTTTTTTTCTTGTATTTTTAAATACTATTTGGTTTTGGTTTTCATCGTCGTTGTTAAGCCCATGACAGACACCTTTAGCCTGGCAGAGATCTGACATGCTCAGCCTGTTTTACCATCACACCTTAAAGCAGCCTTCCCAGCATCAGCTCTTTGGGGAAGGAAACAGAAGCAAAATTACATTCACAGGTGCTTGTGCTGGCTCCGTACAGCTGTCTCTTCTTTAAGGATCAAACAGGATGCTAGCAGAAACTCAGCCACCATATGCTCTTAACTACCTTAAGTCCTACTGTAAAAGCAGCATTCATCCTCCACCCACCATCACCATGATGGTACACTTGAGGGTGTTACTAACATTGCTGGTTTCACACAGAAAACAAATGGGCATTAGGTCACTGAATGGCAGAACAAAATCATAAACTAGAAGCAGGCAGCAAAACATGGATGGCCTAATAAACAGTCAAAGTGGACAACTGGAAATAAATTTTCTCATAGAAGACCAAAAAGGCATTAAAATTAAAAAAATGCAGAGCTGGCAGAAGCTGTGTTGTACGTTACGTATGGTATGATAAACTCCAGAAAGGTACTGCTGTGCAAAGTAAGATCGAAACGGGTGGCTGCCATCCGTCTGCACCCTTGTAACACTGCGCAAAGTGGGGTCCAGCTCACCTGTGACTGTCAGCTTGCTGAATTTAATAGCTGTAATTTAATATCTCCAAACAGCTGAGAAAACCACTAAATAAGAAGCAGCATCAACCACAGTAACTGAACGAACTACAGCCTTGAAGTCAAAGACAAGACAAAGTTACCATCACTGTTTGGTTTCCAGATTAGACCCAGTTTTACTACAGGAATAATGTTCTCCTCACATTGACAGCAGAAGAGATGAGAACTGCCTAACAGGACTAAAGAGGAACCAACACTTGCTAAGACAGGGAGCAGGAGAAGCATAGAGGAACATAATGGCTTTTACCCCTTGAAAAGGTAAATGGAAAAATGAAATTTGTAGATAAAAAACACATTCTCCAGCTCCAGGGAAACCAAAAGCATAGATGCCACAATAGCCTGGCAAAGGCTGCAGTCCATCCGATCACTGCTCCAAAAGTGGTGCTAAAGAAGTTTTTAGCAGGGAAGCAAACTTGACTATAATATGTTGTTGCCAGAAAATACACAGCCGTTGGCACACAATTATAAATGTTACTCAAAACTCTCATCGGAATGACAAATACTGAGTTCTCCCCACAGGAGGTCCTGTTAGGAAGAGACTGAAGGGAATACAGAAGCTTGTAAAAATGTTATTTCCATCAGGGAAACATTGTCAGAGAAGAACTTCAGCATCTGAAAGTTCTTTTGCTCATAACGTAATATATGACGTGGTGGATTTGGAGCTTTGGCTTCACTTAAAGAAGCGGATGGAAGATCATCTTTCTTTGGTGACATAGGTGATATTTAAGCCTTGCAGAAGAGGAAAAAATTGAGTATCAGTTCAAGCCAAAGTCCAAATAATATTACGAAAAAAGGGGCAGAGAATCCAAGTTCTAGATGAGCAGAAAAATGGGAAAAAAGCCTCTCCAGTGGTTATTTCTATTCATTTTTCAGGATATTGATGCGCAAATGCAGGTGATATTTGGGACACTGGTTTAGGTCAGCCTCTGCACTTTGCTCTTTGATGTTCTAACGTTTGTATTTGTCCAAGGGAGCTTAAGTAGAGTTGTTGAAAGAAAAAGTATAGACAGCCAAGTGGAATGCCTCTAGGAAATGTCTCGTAATTGATGTTTGTAAGACATACATCAATAATATATTTTTTAAAAACATGATGGCCAAGTCTACCACAAGGTGTCAATGTGGTAGCACCAGAAACAGGGTTCGCTGTTCCAGGGCTTACTTCCACAGCCAGTCCCATCCACTTGCATAAATCCCATCAGCAGGGGCTGCGGGTACTTCAGCTGTACCTCGAACAGAACCGACGCGACCCGACAGGACGCGTTGGAGGGCTGTGCAGCAGCCAGCGGGCTTCGGCTCTGCTCGGCACCAAGACAGCTTCGCCTGGGCCTCCTGGCCAGAGGGCTCCAGCAGGCTGAAAGAAATTCAGGTACCCGCAGGTGAGGCTTGACCACACCGGCTGAACTGATTCTGCTGCCTTCTGCTAGCTGCTGCTTCGTACGTGGGGCTGGAACACGCTGCATTGTTAAGCTTTTACACAACACCTTTAGCAGATATTTTATCTTTAAGCAGCCCTAAAAGTGTGCAGGGCCGCTGGGACCGTCTTAGAAGCCGCAGCACCGTGTCAGACCATGCAGCAGTGAGGGCCAAACGCAGGATCACTTGAATAATGGGTTTCAGAAAGGAGGCATTTTACAAAGTCCATCTTTTATTCCATCTTTTCATTCTCCCCTCACCTGCTGTTCAAGCTATGGCTGCCCTGACACCAGTGGCTCAGGATTTATCTTGGCTGGGGCCCAGGCGCTGCTGCCAGGCTTCCCTTTCAGGGCAGCGGCCCTGGGAAAGTCACTCGGGGTTAAGTTTAGAGTTCCAGGTTGGCACATTCTTAACGCAAGCCAAAAATAAGTGTGAATGGCAATCAATTTTATGAATTTGCTGAGCTGCCAATTATATTTTAAAGCTGAAATCTGAAACTAGGTTTGCCAACTGGGTAAGTATCTCAGCCAACCCTTAGACAGAATTAATTGGAAAAATACTTTCTCTTCGAGTCCAGAGAGCATTGCCTTGCAAATGTTATCTCTAAAGTCTTTGCACGTGTTCTTTGGACCTTATTGGTCAATCTGAACACAGGGGATTTTAACTGATTAAGTTTATTATCTTGTATACGTGTCAATCAAGAGTTAGGCAGATGTACAAGCACTCTAGGCATGCAACTGTAAGGCAGCATTAAGGGGGGGGCATGTTCTTCCAAAGCAATTCAAAATGCCACAATTTCCTACTGCATTTGTTTCACACCTTCTTTCCTTGCATTTTTGGGGAGCAGGGTCACCCCAGCCATACAATTGCCCAGGGCCAGGTAGCTGGGCTGTGCACCCACATCTCCCTAAGACTGAAAATAAAATTCTCCACTAGGCAGGCTGAGGCTGGATGTGCGACACAGGCTACAGCTCACAGCTATCCGAGACCTGCTTGCAGCCTTGTTTCTAAGCTCCTTGCCAGAGGCACAGATTACCCCCTCAGGTCCAGCTATCACATCACCAGCACAGAAAAAATGTTGGCTTGAAGACAGAATTTCCGGAACCTCCTGATGGAGCCAGTATTTACCCATGGGCCAGCAGATGATTCCCAATGTTGTGCCATCCTTGCTTTCATTTATTTGGGCCTGCTTTAAATATTGCACCTGTGGTTCCCAGCTCTTGGCTTTCAGGGCTCAAAATGCAGTCTTTCTTACGTTCTGGAGAATGCAGTTTGTCCCATTTCAAGACAGAATTGCATCCTAGCTATTAGTAATAATATTACAAAAGTTACTCGTGCTTTCTAGACTCTATTGTATGGACAAGAATCTGTAAAAACAAAAGACATCCCCATCTTTCTTGCACAGCTTCCAAAGCAAATCTTCTGCAGGACAGAGGCAATAGTATGACGTATATAACATTACATCTCACTGGTACAGAGCTGGGACCTGAAAGGACCCACAACCCAGGCTGCATGCAGCACAGCTGCGGCCCTGCCTGGAAAAGCTGCTCTTCAGGACCTGGCATCCAAAGTGCAGGGTAATGTGCGCTGAAAGCTGCACACAGCTGAAAGCAAAGGTTCCCACGTGGCCTTGACACGATTCGGAGCGAAGCAGGAAACACTGTCTCCCATTCCTGCCTGCCCAGGGACCTGCCAGCTCTATATGAGGTTAAGAGTACAATAAAACATTACCAGCTCAGGGTTGACTCAGCAGCTCGTGTGCATTACATCAAGCCCTGCACCACCACACACGCTAGCAGGAAAGACAAAAGAGAATGAGAAAAACCACGGTTTGGGAGCTCCCTGTGCCCGTACCATGGTATAACCCCCCACAACACTGCAGCAGGCTTAGCTGCTCCAGACTGGAAAGGGGTAAAAAGGTAAGGAAAGCAAAACTCCATCAACCCAGATATCAGAGGCTGATGGAAAAAACATCTGGAAAAGGTCAGTGAGCGCACTGGCTGGCATTACTGCTTGAGGACACGCAGTGAGAACTAACTGTGCCTGTGTCCTGACAGCTGTCAGTCACTCTCTCAAACCACCAAACAGAAAACATCCAGAAGCAGCCAACAGAAACTGCAGGTACGGAGCTGCTTTTGTAGCTAAACACAAAACACAGGAGGGTTTCAGGGTGGAGAATACCACAGAAAGCAAGCTCTTTCAAACATGAGCGATGGCTTTTGCTTTAGAGGACCACACAGGAGTTGCTAACAGATGACTAAATGACAGACAAAACGAGCCTCTGAGCAATCCAGTTTATGCCACCTACCTCAGGCCCTTACCCATGACTTCTTCACTGGTGTGTTTTGCTTGTTTGTCTTTTATAACTTTAGAGTTAAATGCATGTACCCTTAAAAGATGAAGAAGATAAAAACAATGAGGTTATGGCAGTAACACAGAATCCAACTGTGCTGTGAAATGAGCTGTGTCACCTTTCTGAGACCTGCTAGAGTCACACAATCAAAATTCAGAAAAACATTAACCAACCCTTCCTTTTGGCCTCAGAAGCAGAAGCCCTTCCACAGTAGTCGGAAAATGGCAGCTATGACCAAATGATGGGCAATGCTGAGATTAGCCATTCCCTGTCACCCCTAGGGAGGGTGTGCCATTCCGATGCCAGGACACAGGATTTATAGCTCATTCATAGCTCCACAGAGAATGGGAACACCACGGAGTACAACGCTGTAAACTAGCAACAAGGACACTTCCAGCTGCGGGGGGGGGGGTGTGATGGAATCCCTGCTCCGAAGCATTACTAACGCCATTTTGTCTTGAAGTCTCATGAGACGAATTTCACCTGTGAAATCAAAAGATACCGAGTTGAAATCCCCACATAGCCGTTACCACCTTCTGGGGCAGTACTAGAACTAACAGAAATGTTTTAAAAACCAGGAGAAAAGCATGGTTGCCATGGGGTGACAGACTGGTGTTCAAGTAAGATGTAGATGCTGATTCAAGTCTTGAACTAAACCACCATATGCAATCAAAAATCAACAGGTTCAATCCTGATATCAGGATACAGGTATTGATCCAGGAAAAGACAGGAGAGTATCAAATAAGCAAAAGAAAATTAAAACCAACATGAAGCAATAGATCAGTAGATGGATGATACTCTTTTCAACAAAACTCTGTAAGGCTTACTTTTTACATGTTACTTATCTTAGAACACAGCCGGGCTCTTCAAGCAGGGAGGACGTTTCCGAGCATCGCATCACACGGCACAGCTATGCCTGACAGTTGTTGGGTGCAATTGTAAATCACGCGAATAGCAAAGCATTTCTTTCCATTACCCAACCCTACTGGTGCTTCAGTAAGCATTGCGAACTGGAACGCAACACGGCTGCCTTGCAAAATGGTGAAGTCTGTTTTTCAGAGCAAAACTACTGGTAAGTTTGGCAGGTGGAGCTTGGTGGCCAGGGCTGCGGGGCTGGCAGAAAAGCACTCCCTGGCGAGACCCATTGGGGCGGCTGTAGGGTCCATTAACGAAAGGAAATTCAGCCTCAGCCCTTGCTAGCTGGCTCTTCTGTTTCAGGTAATCCAGAGTCCCAGGGCCAGAAGCAAAGCTTGTAGGGGCAGAACACTGGCCAGGCAGCGCAGCACTTGGTTTCCTTAGAGGCTGAAAAAGCCTAAGCAATTTAATTTAAAAGTATCAAGCTCAGCACAAAACAAACATTTTGTCCTCTCTTTCAGCTCAAAAAGCCGCTGACATGACACTATTCTCTTTCTCATGTACAGGGCAGCTGTGCCAAGAATTAGGAAGGGTTTCTAAAGCCTTTTCAAAAATGATTTTTTTTTTCCCCCCTTTAAGTACAGCAGCAGCTTAGTTGCACTGGCAAAGGACGAACATCTAGCACACAGCCCCACTTCTTGAAAACCTTAACATTCAGGAACATGGATAGAAGACATAAAAACTGGGATGCACCTCCAAATGCTTTCACAATTGCAGTGGAATTGCATAACAAACACTGCAAAAATGAGAAAGGTCACAGATAGACAAGGACCTGGGCAACTTTCTGCAAGCCACCAAACAAGTCTGTGACACGGCATCAAACCACATTCAGACTTCAAGCTGGATGCCTAATGACAGTATCCAACATCCTCTCTCTGACAGTGATTTTCATCTGTAGACTTTGGCTACTAAAAACTGATTCTTAAGAGTCAGAAAAGAGGCCTCATGACAATCTCTTCATAATTGTGACAGGTATCTCTGCCAGAAGACAGTTATTTTCTTTCCTCAGGTTGTATTTAAGTTTGACCCCTGGCCCCAAAACACAGAGGGAAGGAAAAGGCTCATGAAAGAAAACAAGAGAGACACATCCCAGTTTTAATCCAAATTTGCACTGTAGTTACCAGATAGCTGCAACAAAATGTAGGAAGTTTGGCTTGAGTGGCTGTTCAAGTCTCTAATTAGAGAGGGGGGAAAAGGAAAGCTGAAAAGACTAAGACAGAGGCAGAGATAGGGACAGAGATGAATGAATGCCCAGGGAACAGCAAAATCTTGGGGTCTCATTCTGCACGTTTCTCTGAGCAGAGCTGCCATGTCACCAGAGCAGAGCATCTTCTAGAAAGCCAGCCAGCGACACGGTAATACTGCTGAGATAAACGACCACTGTGATGCATCTTTACAATTTTTATTTAGTATCTTTTGCGATCCTTTGACTATCTCCCTGCCCCATCCTGCCCTCACTAGCAGCTGTTGTAATTTAGAGACCGTGAGAAAACATCCATTATCTTTAGGATGTCTTTATAGGTTTTACATGAGAGGATGTGTGCAAACCCTAAAGCGGTGCCACGAATCTTCCAGCAGAACGAAGCGCTGGGCCTCCTGCTTCAATTGCTGCACAAGGTGGTTCTTACAACTTTCCCGATTTGCCTTCCCTGCCCTCTCCGACAGGTCCCTTTAGACAAAGGTAGTTTTGGCCAAATGCCTTTTGAGTGGCCTTTTTCATTCCTGTCCACAGGCTCCCAGTTAGCTCCAGCCCCAAATTAACCAGAGGAGTGGGAAGGGGCACAACCATGCATCCAAGTATCTTCTGCATCTTCCAACCAGCAGCTTCCCAGACAGGGTGACAGTAAGCCTACATTACATTAGTGTAAGACACTAAGCAAGTCATTCTGGGACTTTGACTAGCACAAAACAAAAACAAACAACAAAAGCAAAACTGAGAAAAGATTTTGTAAAAAACAAACACATCTGTCTTACGGGTTAGTTATGTTCTGCCCAGGATACAAACACATGAAATTCCAAATATTAAAAATAATAAAAACCAAAAAAGGGCTCCCCAGCGTACGACTTACAGCTATAAAGTACAGAGTTGCTACCATGAGTAGTGTTTGTACGTGAATCTCTTCATATCAGCTAAGAGATATTCCATACAAAGACCGCTCTGCTTATACTCTTAGCTCAGCATAAAGTCACTATAAAACTAATTCTTTATTTGAAATTTTTGAGCTGAGCTTTTGTCATCATTTTCACTCCTAGCAAATATTCATCCTCTCATCTGAAACACACATCTCCTGTCACATCAGAAGAGCCTTCAATATTCACTAACCTGTTTTAAACTCACTTCTAGATTTACTACCTTCATTAGAAAACACCACTTCTAACAGTTTATTATTGCAGTATGATGGTAAAAAGTGAATCCAGAATTACTGACACATTGGCCTTCCTTTTGAGAGCGTAAAATGTCTGTTTGAAGTAATAAGTGTCCAACCTCTGAAATCACAGAGGCAGAACAACCCATTTTCCCCTCAGGCGCCTCTCCTCCACCGTGGGCAAGCAGCTGTGTTCCAGCCAGATGAGGCACTCCGGGGACTCGCTTCCCACTGTCCTTTTCTTAGGAGGACCTTGTGAACCTTTCCTTGGCACTCAACCAAACGTGCCAGGCGTGAGACCCCAGCACGTGACGGAGACATGGCTGTCATGTGAGCAGATACGCAGCGGTGACACCCACATTTCTCTCATGTAGCAGGAAACGAGTTTCGTGCTGAACTGTTTCTGGGTACCTCCTACACAGGCCGCCTGACAAGTCAGCCATCCTCTCCTGTCAAAATGCACATAAACTGAGTGCTCCGAAGCTGCCGCTCCAAAACGTTACTGTTGTTCCGCTGACCTCACCTGGCACTGTATTCTACAAGTCTGCAAAGAAACCATGGGATAGGAACACATTTGGTCATCGTGCCCAGAAACACAACACAACCATCAACTCAACCAGCACGAAACCAAGGAATTCCCCCTGATGACTGCCTATGTGATGCGATAATCACGCTAACGCGTGCCAGTGGACTTCTGAGGTACCACAGACCAGGCACAGGACAAGTCTTCGAGGACAGGGATGCTACGGATGCTATGTCCTAAGTCCCTGAATCTTACGCTTGCAGCCTTGTCAGCTTTAGGGTGCAAGAAAAGCAACACCACTTGCTTCTACATATGAGGACAGAGCGCTCCTTAGTCCATTTCCTCTGTATCTCCATCACTGTATTTCTTCTGGATCTCAATCCCTTGCAATAGGAATTTAGTGAAATTTAGGCAAAGCTTATCAGGTACAGGCTGGACGTGGTCTGCTGGTATCTACCAAGACAAAACCACATTAGAAATGCTTAATACACACTTCCTCCGCTCGCTACCAAAACAACTGCATCAAAACTGTACTGGCACTGCGCTCCTATAAACGGTGTGGAAAAACAGCGTGCCGTCACAGAACTTAAAGCTGTAACACAACGCATATCCATAAAAAACACGGAATTAACTTCATACAAGCATCTCAAATCGCTCATCTGAGTAATACCCAAATTGATATGCTACTTTTCTCCTTCAAAATCTGCACTCACGAGCAACACAACAGTGTTTCATTATTTTAAATAAACTCGCAGATAATGGGCAGTTTGAGCCCATGTGCGTAATCAATCATTTTGGCTCAGAGTCCCCTGTAACTACACATAGATATCTGCAACTTAAATCAATGAAGAGAATGGGACACTTGGAAAAAGTCAGCTAAACTCATGCCTCCAGCAGCATTGCACTGGCCAGAGACTGTTACACCGTGCTTAAATATTAAAAATATCCGCATATTTGATGAAAACATAATTCTATCCACTTACACTGCTGGGAATTAACATGCCTGAAGTCTGACTGAAGCAAGCACTTCTGAGAGTTCTACCAGTGCTGCCTCTGAAGGTGGCACTATTTGAGAAGCTCTAGCGTAGAAGCATCTGCATCACTGATACAGAACTGCTCAAAGAAAAACAACTGAGAACAGAAGCAAAAAAAAAAAAAAGGTCAAAATTTAGCTTGATCGCATCATTCTCAATATTCATCATCATTCCCAGTGCTCCTATAGCACTCCACCTCGTCATGGAGCCTGAAGCCTCCGTACATTTCACAGTAACTCTTCCTGCTCTCCCACTCCCCGGTACTTTTTAAGTAGTTTACACAAAATATGAGCCTCACAAGGCATTTTGGACTACATAGAATCAAAGACTCTTCCTCAAAGTTAGCAATGAAAAAGCTATTCAAGCAGTCAGGCTTGAAAAAGGAATGCATTGTAATCATTCTCTCTGTCAATGAAGGGATCAAAAGTTTAAAACTGATTTGTGTTTTCTGTTCCAATTATATTGGATTTTTTTTTTTTTTAATCAAGTAAGAGATAAGTATGTCAAAGCATCTCCTTGCTATTTAAAGTTAGAACTAAGTATTACTAAGAGTTGCCACGGATTCACAAGTTACATTATAGATGCCGCTAATCAACTACACTGAAAATTTTCTGCCACTGTCTTACGGCAATACTCTTATTTTAGAATACCAAAGAAGTAGTATTCAAAAGGGTAAATACTCAGTAGATGTCAATGCTCCCCCTCCCCAGCTTGTTCAACATCTCTTAAGTCTTCTTTTAATTTCTGTCCAGGCTCCCACGTATGTTCAAGGAAGAGGAGTTCAACTGAAGTAGTACAGGATACTGTTCTTAAAATGAAAAATGGGTTCTCCCTGGGCATCTACAAAATACGCCAAAGGCAGACATTTCAAGATCGTAAAATTGATGAAGCTCACCCAAATAAAACAAATACACACAGGCAGGCACAAACACTGACCACGCAGTTTTAAAATCGATCTATCACTAGCTTGTGATCTCACAATGAATCTGAATTTCAGGTGTGCCACACTTAACCCCACCCCCGGGCAACAGAACAGCTCTACTGACTGGACACCGCAGAAGACAAATGTTTTTCTCACTTCTCGAGAAAGCCAGCAGTGTGAACGGCAGCCAGCTGCACCGAGCTGCTGTGACACGGCAGCCCGGTGACCAGTGCTCTGTCTCAGTTTCGCTGCCTGCACTTGCTGAAGTTAGCCCAATTCTGAAGCTTGACCAAGCAATGAGTATTTCACATATTCACAAAAAACCCAAACAGGAGCACCGCTAAAAGCCAAGCGGTGTACTTCTCCCTTCCTGCTAAACAGTGAAATCATGTAATTGCCTTTTTTTTTTTAAACATTATAGAGATCTCTGACAAAGACAGTACAGAAATGTAAAGTCATCAATCAGCATTCAAGATAAACTACTGATATCCACAATACGAAGCTTAACCTTACTGCAAGTGTTTAATCTTCTATACTTACCTTCTATGAGGAAAAAGAAAAAAATTCAGCAGTGAAATCTACTTCAATTTAATCTTTCAAAACTTAAACCTTTAAAAAACCCTACTCTTTAAAAACGTACAACAGTGACATGTCAATCCACTGGTAACAAGGAAGAGCTATGATATACATGACCTGAAATACAGTAAGAACATAAACCCCCTGAAGGTGAAAGTAAAAGTCTGTGGAACAGATGACACTGGAGATGTAACTTCTCTTTCCCGCCGTTCCAGGATCAGTTACTGAAAACACTGCCTGGTACACCCTCATACTAATGTGCTGATGGCCCTGTATAGCTACCCGGAGCTAGGACACAAACAGAGTATAAACACTCAAATAAATGCGGGGAAGACATCAATTGCACATTTGATAGGATAAGGAGAATTCGATTTTACCTGCTTCCCCATCTCACAGCTGATTTTCTTTGTTGTTTTAGATACAGCTGCCCTCCTCACCCCAAACACTATTTTTCATACAGCAGATTAAGGCACTCCAGTTGACCAACCTGTGTAAATGAACGTTTTTGGCTGGATCTGTAGTTATTCGGTTTATAGATGCCTCCTGAAGGGCTTTTACACGGCATCACTGTGTCTCAGGAAAGCCCAACTCCACACCCCAAATGTCTGTCTAGACAGGGTCCAAGCGCGAAAGGCATGTCCGGGAACAGTTCACATCTCATACCACTGTAGTACACACAGCACCAAAACACTGTTTAACCGTATTAATCCTTAAGCTGTGCTTACACTAACAGTACACAAAATATATCGTATATTACCTTGGGCAGAATGGTTGCCCATTGTGAATTACAAAATTATTCTTAAAATCATAAACCCTTAAAAGCCTGAAGCAAAAAGGGCCTGTGCCTAGCTTATTACTTTATCAGTAAGCAAATGGTCCGTTGGTCAGGACACAGCCTTGTCAGTGCAGCTTTAGGGAACACATTCCTTACACTCACTGAATTAGAATTAAAACAGAGTAACGCATGGGAGGAAAGACACAAGATTGAACAAAACAAAGGCTCTAAATAAAAATCTCTCCTCCTAAGAAATCAGCCTACTTTTAATACTGTTAATGCTTATTGCTCTGTTGAGTATTCTGTTGCTCCACAGCATGGGGGGGGAAAAAAGCAAACAAATCACAAAACCAAACATTAGAATATAATTTTTTTTTAATTTTTATAAATAACTTATCTGTTACAAAGGCAGTTTACCCAGCTAAATCACAAAACCATCAACTCAAGATATCCAAATTAGGTTTTATTAATAAACAGGTAAAAACTGATTTGTCAATCTTCACATAGAACTGCAGATGAAGCTGAAAAACAAGGCCTCATTTTATAAACAATGCATTGAATGCAAGTGCTTTGGGTCTACTGCCTAATTACCTGGGATTGGCATTTTCTTCCCACATAAAAAAAATGCAAAGCCTTCAAAACAAAGGCCTCTGTGCATTCACATAGATCACTTGTAAAACTCCTAACAAAAGTGTCCACTGGAAAATGTTTACAGTGGGTGACAGTCTACTTTGTCTCCTGCTACATTGTAAGCACTCCCTCCAGCCTCACGCTAAGTGCTGCTACATAATTCTTTGCGTGCCGTCTTTCATGCATACTGTACTGAAATTCCATTTTCTTGATCTTGGTTACATACATCCCCGATCACGTGAATATTTTCCTTAAAAAAATAGATCATCAAAATAAAGAGATGCTTGAGGTTGCT
This sequence comes from Leptosomus discolor, assembly GCF_034619465.1. NCBI lineage: Eukaryota > Metazoa > Chordata > Aves > Leptosomiformes > Leptosomidae > Leptosomus > Leptosomus discolor. The sequence continues at coordinate 55,309,731 of NC_141392.1, read as the reverse complement.
TCAGTGTTCAAGTCTGTTTGATTTCTCTTTTCCAGCCTTTATTTCGGTTGTCCTAAATATTGCTATCCTTGTTTTCTATAAATATGAGACTTCACCACAAAGTCAGGTTTAGAAACCGGCTGCCAAAACAGGAAAGCATTTAAAGTCCTTGAACAAAGCTGTACGATGCTGCTGCTGTTGATTCTGGCACTGTATGTACTTCCCCAATGAATCTCTCTTCAGGAGTCTGCAAGATACCCAGCAGATGAAGCAAGCTTAAATCAGACGCTGATCTGTTGGTGGGTTGAAAGTTTCTTAGTATAAAGTTTCCTCACGCCAGACAAATCGCTACCTTGTGTCACCCACCGTAAAACTCAGTGTACAGAGTGAACTATATGCATAACTCTTCCAACTTTTCCTGCATTTTTACCACGCTGCATCTGCAGGTCTTCACAGATCATCAGCATTTACAAGAGCAATGTACAGAATGAGCAGAGGAAAGCTATTTTGTGCATAGTTTCTTATTAATGCTCTTACTTTAAGGCACTGCTGCTCTCAGATAAAAGCTTAAAAAAAGGGACATGATCGTGCTTAATCACTTAAAGGGAAAAAAAGAAAGTTAACAAAAAGACTATTACACTATACATACAGAAGTACAAGAAAATAATAAAGGTGAAGAAAAGAAATCACTTAAAGCAGGCTCTAGAGCTATGTACAGTAGGAAAAGCTTTGGGGTATTTCACTGTGTGTATTGTACAGACAACGCATGCAGTTTTTCCTTTTCACCTTTAGATGTGATTGTACTGGTTTCTGGCTTCACAGAGATGTTTTCCGGGAAGACAAGGCAAAGAGTACCACTGACTTGTGAAGTTCTTCCCTTTATCGAAGGCACTATGTGGCAGCAAACAGTTTAAATAGTTAAACCTTGTTCCTTTTAGATCTCCTCTGTGTATGTAGTGTTTCACTGAAAGCTCCGAAAACAAAAACACTAGCACTCTATTCCTTTCCCCTGTCAAAATTCAGTAGTGACATCGGGGCAGAGAAGAGGATGGGCAACACCCAAGCACTGAACATGGTGCGTGTTACTGGGATACTGGTAATACTGTACACGGTTTAGGCAGCTGGCAACCGAGTCTTTCAGCAGATCACCTTTCAGCCGACCAATTTCCACTGCCTGTGACACAACACTGAGGTATTACTAGCTCTGTGGGCTGACATTTAACATTAGCAAAATACCATCTCGTCACACCTTCAGTTTTATAAAATCCTACGCATAAATGCTTTTTTTGCCCCCCAAATGACTGGACAGTTCCTTGTATGGTTGCTATGGTTTTACAAAAGGTAACGGGCCTGTTGGCTCAGAAATGCCTGGGCATTTCACACTGTTCACAGCGATTTAAGGCCGGATGATTTAAAAAAGTACAGGCGGTACAACTCCACTGAGCTCCCTCATCTTCATCTGTGTCTGGAACAGTCTTTGGTGTTTTCACAATGGACCTCTGATCTGTGACACGAAAGAGATAAGATAAGCAGTTACTAACCAAGAACAGCATGGAAAGAATTTTGAGATGATTTTTTTCAGTAACTGAGAACTATCTTGTTCCTCTGAGAACAGCACAGCTATTACAAGTGACAGAGGCAGCTTTTTACCACCTCCTTGACTACAGCTTGATTGTAAGTCAGCCAAATGGCATGAGGTGAAACTATAAAAAGCAAGTTTCTCATCCCTTCACTCTTTCTTCCCTCCTGGTCTCAGTTCAAAACTGTTGCAAGAAAAGGAGATAAAATTTAGAAATTAATCAGCACGGGAAACACGCACAAGATTTTAGAAGTCCAAGGTCTACAGAGCAGTCCAAAATTCATGGACAAGTTAAGTCCTCTATAACCTTTTGACACATACAACATTTGACGCTAGAACGAGTATTGGCACCAGACGAGCAGTCAGATACACCACAGAAAAATCAGTGCCTAGCTCTGTCATGCTACAGCGTAATCCTGCCAAGCATACAAGTGCATCTTTTTGCGTAAGGTGTTGGACAACAACCTTCAACAATTTAAAAAAAAAGATCAAAAGAAAAAAGGGATGAAAAATATGAAAACAGAGAAGGATGACTTCTCAAGGGTTTAGGCAACTGCAGCGAAGACTTTTAGCCAATTATTTCAACCGGAGAACATCAGCAACCAGCCAATTGCAACTGCTGCAAAACGACAGCGACAGCTTCAGGAAGGACAATGCTACTGGGTCGCAACTGCAAAAAGAATTCTTTTTCATTCTTCTGTGAACAGTGGTAATTCTGGTTCAAGTCACAGCCTACAAAAATGAACTGAAAATTAGAGTTAATGAAGGACTAAGATACAGTAGCGATACTTTTTAAAAAAGAAAGAAAGGATAAGAGGTACTTCAGAGGTTTATAAACCACTCAGGGTTAACTTTTCATTTTCAAGATGTGTTGTACCAAGTTATTAAACACTTAATTTTTGAGTTCCTAGAAGACAAGTCAATGCAAATGTTAACAACTAGACACAGAAAATTGATTTTAATTTTCTTCTTTGACAGGTTAGTTTTCATTTACTGTAAAGGGAACTACGCAATTGACAGAACTTCTGACAAATTCCTCATGCTTCAGCTGCAAAACACATCTAGCAGGACTCTGTATGGATTTAACTTTACTCAGTATTTTCAGTAACAGCTTGGATAATGAAGGATAAAAAACACCTTATGAAGCATGAAGAACAGAGACGATTTTGAAATACAAAATGGTCAGAAATCCTAAGATGAGATTCTGTAACAACAGTTACTGCACACTACAAAGACTGATCAGACACACATACGTATTATGTGGAGAACATCCTGGACAGAAAGACTGCACAGAAACATTAGTGGATTATCTATCTCATCTGGTGGTCTGCCTGTAGGTTATAGTGTGATGCTGTTGCAAACAAGTTAATTTCATTCTCTGCTTTACCTAACACACAAAAGGTAATTATTCTGTTTTGTCTGACATCCCATTAGCACAGCGACAACAAAAAAAGTAATGTGCAAAACTTAATGACAAGCAGAATGTTCAAGACTGACTAATAAATTCAGCAATACTGACTGCCCTACTGGGCAGCATTCCTTTCCTCTTCAGCTATCTAAAACTGCATTTAACAATAGCCAGAAGAGGCTTTTATGTATTATTAACTATTAATGCAAATTGTTAATACAAATTCTACAGTAGCCAGGAAGTCCAGTTAGGGTAGCCAAAAGGAGTTACTGTAACATGTAAATAAATCCACTCTTTACCAAGGACAATGATGAAGTCATCTAAGCAAGTTTTACTCATCCCTAAACAATGTATCTCATGCTTATTTTTTTTAAAAGACAGATGCTTCCATTTACTTAAGCTACCTCCCAACATATTATCCGTCTTTAAACATACCTCATTTAATATACTACTTTACAGAATGTATGGATAGAGGGGAAACAAGAGCAAACAGAAGCATATTTACTGCCAATACAAATAAAATGCAAGGTTTGTACACTTTTTAAAGTAATCTATTTGATAATCAACATTTAAACTGGATTCATAGAATAGAACTCAGTATTACACAAACCAGATATTAGCATTAAACCCACATTTTACCAGTACAGTACCTTTGGGTTTTGGTGGCACCGGACCAAGAAATCCAATATTATCGTAAAAATTATGAATAGCACTGGGATTAAAATGTGGTCCTAAAAAAAAAAAAAAGTGCAGCAGTTTTAAAAATAAACTTCGGTAGGAAAGCATATCAGTTTTTTTTGGTCAGTAATTCTGACATCAAGGTGTCAATACAGACCTGAGTGAGGTATTAATGACGTCAACAATACACTTGAAGAAACTTATTGCCCAAAATATGCAATATAAAGTCAGAAAGAGAATTCAGCAGTCCAAACTCCTTAAATGTATTTTTTCGGTCACTCTTAAATATTTAACAGCATTTTACCAGTAAATTTTACCTGAGACTTTTTCTAAATTGTAACTACACCGAAAGAGATGCGCGATTTGCTATGCAGTATATTATATATGCTTAGATTTAGTACTTAGAGGAACTCCTAGCTCCAATTTACAGACATAAAAAAATCACATGTAATTTGAATATTCTACTTAAGGTCAAGTTTTTAGTGCAGCGTTACATTCAGTACACCTGTCTACTTTCTCCCTATCTGCGGGTGCACTGTCTAAAGGAGAACTTCCACATCTAGTGACTGAATGATCCAACAGCTCACTGCTGCTGAAGTGGAAAGCCTCAGTCCCTTCCCTCTCACTATCTCAGTTCTCCCTTCCTGTGCCTCTCCCTCACATCAGCTGTAGTGAGCTTTTCCAGCAATGCAACATTTTTTGCTTGGCTAGTGAGCAGCATCAACTCTGCAAAGGGACTAAAAAGCTAATACAGAGCCAGAGCACAGTAAGCAGCAACAGAGGGAAGCAGGAAGAGCAAGACACCTCTTGTTGGCAGCTCTTGAATTGGCTCAGCTGTCTCAATTTCACCCTCACAACCAAAGGCTGTGTCCCTGCAAACAAGGAAAGTGGAAGGAGGAGAGCACACTGGAAGTTACAGCTGTATTTTTGCTAACTTGAAAGGTTGAACACAAGACAGAAGAAGTGGAAGACAAGACAAAGATGGACACATATGTATGGCTGTATCATTTAGAAAACAACTTCTCCCTGTTCTTTGACACTCAAATAACCAGATTCCCCCCCGCCCCCCAGCATTTATTAAATAAATGGCAACACAAATTTCTCTTCTGAGCCAAGTCTGAGACAGGAATGACTGCGGGATTAGGAAAATCATAAAGCCAAAAACAGGCTCAGAAGACAATTACTTCTATGGTTTCACTCGAACCAATGCAATGATTTTGCGAATAGTGTGTATACCCATCATTTATAAATAACACAGATGCTTTTGATACACGCACACAGTGAAAAAAGGGAAGAAAATCAACATTTGCAGTTGCCAATATACTAAGACATACTGTACCTCTTGCTTGAAAAAGATCAATCTCTTTGGTTAGGCAATCTATGTCTATCTGCAGCTGTCTGTTACAACTTCTTAACTGTTGCATTTCTTCCAGCTGAAAAAATAAATCTGCCTGTTAGACTAAATTTTCCCATTTCATTATCAGTTATCATTCACACACAGGTAGACAGCATTTAGTTATCTCAGAAGTGAAGATAAAAGAATCTTCCCTTATAATGACCCTTCTCTTAATCCAAGCATAATCTCAAAAAAAAAAACCAAAACCAAAAAACTTTCTGACCCACTGAATTCTTCTCTCTCATCAGACTTCAGAGCTGACTGAACAACGCCAGATTGCGGTCAGGACACAGCCAATGGTCCAACAGACCAATGGCTGATCTTCTGGCACTGAAAACCAGTGCATTAATCAGTTTCTTTGAGACTGGTATGCGCGTGAAGAAAAAAAAAAAAAACTTTGTGTGAAAAACAGTACGAGTGTTAAGTTGTGGTCTGAAACGTTAGGTGATCATACCTTTAAGAACACTTGGAAGGACCACCAGGTCAAACCCTTTGTGACTGCCTTTAAAAGCAACACTTCATAAAGCAACTGGTGAACTGAAAGGTGGTGGTTAAACAACACATATTTAGTCTTTACTCTAAATTACACTGTTTACCACTTTAATTCTAGCTATACTGCCCATCACTAGTATATTGTCAATATACGAGCAACTATTCTTGAATTTATTGACAGACCACACTTGTGGTTTAGGCTTATAGCCTACACACGTTTCAACTTACTGACGGAATTTGGGAAACAGAATTCGATCTTTTCAGGCGCCTTCGTGTTAGATTATTCTCCATTTCATTGACCTCTGATTTTAGTTTATCCAACTTTTTCTTTTGAATCTCAAGTTCTCGTTGAAGTCGCTCCATTCTGGCCTTCTGGTGTACCAGTAAAGCTGCAATACATAAAGTCCCATTTTATCTACTTTATTATCCTTCACATGGCAACATCTGATAAAGATGATTGTATTCTTTTGGGAAAATACAAAAACATTGGTTTTCCATTCTCCTCACAAGAAAATCTCTCCCATAAGACAGAAAATGTTGTATTTTTGAAAACAGCCCAAATCAATTACAGGTAACAAGCCAATACAATGAGAAAGTTACACAATGTAACAGATGACCATGCAAAATTTAGTTGCAGTCTGTAAATCCTTCTCCAAGAACCCAACCAATCTACAAGAATGACTACCAGAAACCAACAACAAATGTTTCCTTGAGTTGTCTTCAGCCCAACCATTGCAGAGCAGGTAGTATGTATGAAGAGGATTTCAGAGAGACAGCTGAAACACAGAGCACTATATATGCTAGATAAGCATCAAGATTTTTACTTTTACCACTATTTGGATTGGAACATAATCCAGCGCTCTTGTCATAGGAGGAGACACCAATGAAACTAAACCAGAAAGTACTACAAGCAGTACTGCTGGCAAACATCGGTTAATATTTACCAGAGAGGCTGGATTGCATGCCATTTTATACCTAAACTATAGTGCAGACCCATTAGCTCAGCTTCTAATTTCTAACACTGCTTACTATTTCTGAAGAAAACAGCACGAAGAGACCCAATTTAGAAATGATGAAGTTAGAATTTAAACCACAGGTTTTTAAAGCTATAAACAACATAAGTAGCGGAAGACACAATTGAATTAATATGATTTAAGGAGTTTATTTCATTAAAGGTAGGTATACTATTAAATATCACCATACGAGCAGATAACACTGCTCAAAGCAATGATCAACTTTTATAAAAATGAAAAAGTATTTCCTTAAATAAATCCAACAATCATTTCAACTTCTGCACAGCCATTCATTCATCCATTAAATTACTAACTCATATAAACTGGGATCAGTTTCACATACTATGGATGCCTTTACAGCACTGTGGAAATTATAAAAAAGTAGTAATAGCAAGGTATTTAAAAAAGATTGAGTTTGCCTCACAAGTAAAACTCTGGCTGCAACGTGATGTTTAATTCACCACTATTTCTTTGGATACCAAAAAATTAGAAGCAACTGAATTCGGTTGGAAAGGTTTCCTGAGTAGCAGCAGAGGAAAAAAATAGTACACCAAAAAGATGCAACTTTCAACATCTTTGGCAAGCAGACCTGCCCTCTGTTGTAATTCCTGCCTATTCATTCATTCACACATCATATTTTGTCTTCCAGAGGTTCTTCAAAAGGAGGAACCATGCCAAACTATTTTTGTACAGTGTTACGGAACTGCAAGGCCTTACTGAGATTCAGCCTAGGCTTCTGAGTCACATGTGTTCAAAAGATACTGAAATGACAAAGCTGCTTCAGCTTCTGCTTGGTTTTGTTCAATTTAGTGATGTTTGCATAAAGAAGCACCTCTATTTGGGGTAGCCACTAGTCACACTATAGTTGAAGCTGCAGCTGTGCTCCTATATAATAATAAAAACATAGTAACTGAAGTCCCAAGATAAAGATTTTTATTGAAGACTTGGAATCATCAGGTAAGTCTCAAAAGACAGCCTCCCCTCTTGAAAAGCCTTTTAGGAACAGCTGAAGGAACTTTTTCTCATTTACAAGCTCTAGGAGTTACAAAGGTAGCTGCAACTACAAAAAAAAGGAAATCAAAGGCTACTTTGCCTCTCTCTTGCAGGGAGAGTACAAGTCTTCTTTCCTTCTACACTTTATTTCCACTTCTAGATTGTCTCTTCTATTTTTATTGCCTTGATATTACTGATGAGGCAATTCCTCAAAGCCCATGTTAGTGGTACTTGACCAGCAGCAACACAGCTGTGCTCTGCTGACCAGACTCAGAACTCTTCAGATCTGTCAAACTTGACGGATGCAGGCTGCTGGTGAGCAGCCAGTACACTGGCTGTGGTAAGCAAGGAAGAGTGCTACCAGATATCTCCAGGACGTATGGCATGGCCTCAAGAGTAAGACTATGAGCAAGACTGCATCTCTGGAGGACGCTGCCCTGAACTCAATGCCATTCCACCAGCTCCTCCCCCCCCTCCCTTTTTTTAAAGCTGCTGTAGTAAAGGGAAAACTCCCACAACTTCTCACTTCAATGTTCTTCCACTTCTGTGGTTTAGAAATTAAGCTGTTGTTACGGAACCACACGGGGAGCGGAAGGCACTGATGGATGCCCACAGCACCATTACATACTCTTCATTTTCACATCACTTTCCAGACACAATCCAATTTGCTCTCCTAGCAGTTTTGTGACTAATTTACCATTTTACAATTCCAAATCCCAACAGATTTGAAACACACTCATTACAAAATTACCATTATGATTAAAGAAGAAGAATCACTTGATATCACAATGCTAAACTTCTATTAAAAATAACTTGGATAAGGGACTGGCAAGACACTGGTTTAAGTGATCGCTTTCACATAGAATTCGGCAATATTGCCTAAATACCAATTTGACAGCTGTAGGAAAAAACAGGGTGGGGAAGACAAAAATCTCCCCATGTCCCACCACAGTATTTATTAATGGAAAACAGCAATTTAAGTACTCAGCTCCCTCTAGTGTTGATCAGAGCAACTGAAAACATTAAAAAACTGTAGTGCATCTCTGAATCTAATGCAATTCAGCTACTAGATCTAGTTTACACAGTCCACAATGAGACACACAACCGCCTCCGATAATCCTGTGCTTCTTGCAGGAAGGGGAATCCACCTCTGCAGACAGCACAGGCACACCCAAGTTTACTCTACATAGACTAACCTGGAGTACAAGCCAGAAAGCCTCAGGCTTGCACTTGTTTATTCAGACACCCTTAAAAAGAAGCTATTTACTGTAATCATCCTAGCAAAAGAAGTACAAAGATCGCCTCCTTGACTCATCATTCTTGTACCACAACCAGAACAGATTTCACGTTCAACTTTTTAACTATGTGCAACCAGGGTACTATGCACATTCAATTTTTTCAACTTCTGCATGTTCACCTTCAGCAGACTGGCAAGAACAGTACACTCCAATGCTCTGGCAGATACCACTGTTTCCTTTGACATTCAAAGTGCGTGTTTTCCACAAAAAGGCTGCAAATCATTATAATTACAGTGAGCATGAAAGTCTGGAGGACAAAAAGTTCACTTTTCCTTTCCTAGAGACCTACTCAAACAGGTACTCAAACTTTTAAGTCTGAAAAATGCATGCATAATTGTTGTCTCAAGGTCTATATGAAACTGAATTTTAAGCAATTACTGCTTTAGAGTGTCTTTTGTTCTTATAAGTGTTTCTAAGGAAAAAAGCTAATTGAGGAACATGATTTCACTCTATTCTACAGACCTATGTATTTCTGAAATGTCTTAGTTTGCCAAATATGGAGGAAAGGGGAATTCTGGTAATGAAATGACTCTGTGGCAGTAAGTTCATGAAATTCCCAGGACACGCTTGTCTGTGCGCACATTTTCAAAATCTGTATCTGAAGCTGCACAGAATTCAGTCATTTAATATGCATTTAATATGCAATTTCAACAGTTCACATTGGTATTTTTTAAAAATTAAATGAAAGGGAAAACTAAAAAAAGAGCATCACTCAAGAGTGTGGCCTGATATACAGACCCAAATATAATTTCTTAAGTCACATGACATAATGGGCTTAAGGCCCCTTGGAGCATGTGGCTAAGCTGCATCTCATTCAAGTAGGTTTTTGGTTTTGGTTTTTTTTTTTTTTTAATTTAAACATCTACAAGGACTGGTTTAGATTTTAAGAAATTTGTTTCCTGCAGCTTTTTTTCTTTTTGGTAAAAATCTCCAAGAAACCAAAGCAAGAACTGTGCAAAATGTCCAGTTACTGAACTAGTTTATCAATTAACACATTTACATTAAAAACACAGTGGCAAGAATTGCTAAGTTAACATACACCCACAAACACACCTATAGTTGGTACCAATGATTAACTATAACTATGCACATGATTCCCTTCCCAAGTTAAAGAAATAATATGGAAAAAGTCAGACAGTCAAAAACCAAGTAGTATTGAACTAAGGGACTTAAGCTCCCTAAGTATGAAAACATCAACCTAAAGATTCTATTACACAATTAATTTTCTTGATAAGATGCCTACCCATTATACAGATGGAAAGCTGTACATACAATGAGCAACTATTAAATAATTGTTTAGCCTCACTATTCAACGCATGACTGCATGCACAGTGACTGTACATCACAGAAACATTTCTGAGTACAGATTTTTCAGTTTTTAACAGGATTTCACTGTTTTTTATCCAGAAGACACTTCAGTATAAAGTAAATAATATATTGAAATATCAGGTGATTCATTTTACTAAAACTAATTATATTATAAATGGAAATATCTGCTAAATAATGAGAACTGATACTCCTGTACACACATGGAACTGATAGATTGGTATGAAAATGCACCTGCTTTGGCTGTCCTTTTGGACATGTACCTAGCACTACTTTTCTCACAGCATTACTAATTCTTATTGACTTTAGTAGTGGACAAGTGCTCTCACCATTTCCACAAACAAATCCGCAGCATCTCAAACTGGAATCCCAGAAAACAAGAAACATCAATTAGCAACCACTTCTGAAAAGTCTGGTGACAATGAGTTTCTTGGCATCACAAAGTCAGTTGCAGAGAGATAACCTGGCATTCTAGGGTAACTACACTGATTTTATCCAAGCAATGCCCTGCTGCTTTTCACTATACAGCCTCCAGCTCTGGCAGCAAAGAAGACAGAATCTGTGGCAGCCTTCTACTATTCACTGTGACTTACTTGGGAGGAAAACCAGGAGTCTAATTACAAAGAGACTGGCCTGCCTACACACACCATAACTGAAGTAAAGTCTCTCAGGTGGCAGGCAGCAGCACTTGCAGATAGGTCCAACACACCTCCTATTCTCCCAGGCTGGACCATGCATATGAATGTATTTTGCTGGAACAAAGTAAGAGAACTCTCCCTTGACACCAAAGCAACTACACCTTCCACATGCCTTCTGCCCCAAGCCAGTTTCAGTTCTCTCTGCCTAGATAAGGAGCATTCTGGGAAAAAATGGAAAGAGCTGATGAAAATACATTTTTCTCTAATCATGGTCAGAGAAACTACTCATTCTGACTAAAATTAAAATGAGACAAGCACCTAGCATGCAAGTTTTTTTTCCCACAGTTTGACTAAATTATAAGCAGCTTAGAACTTGGCCTCACAACAGAAGTATCATCAAGTAACTCAAATCCCTTTTAGTACATAACAAAACCACACCACCTCTAAGTAAAAGATTCAAGTTTAAAATGAATAATTAGGACTTCCAGATATTAAGATCATACAAGTAAGTCCATCACACGCTTCTCAACTTTCCAAAGATTAAACAACAATATTTTAAAAAAATACTGCACTTGTTGCAGCAGAAATGGAGCAACACATGCCAGAAATCATAAACACTTCCGAATGTAAAAAACTTCGGAAGCATGAGTGTACTTTACACGAACTAGTGAAGGACACAGAAAGATGACGTTTCCCTAAGGTCCCTAAAGCTGCACCATCCCACATCATGTATCTATGCTTCATCTAAAGACTGTAGCTATGTCTTGGCTTCAGGAACAACTGGGCTCCACAGCAGGTATGAGACAGTCTGTGCTTTTGAACTCTAGGCTGCGTAGCAGAAACGGGCATTGCACACTTGCCTCAGCTTGATAAACTGGATACCGACACCTGCAGTCTGTAGAGACTGCGCAGGAAGTCACGTTACAGTTGCCACCACTACCAGGGGTACAAGAGATGAAAGAGCTAGACCTGGTAGAAGTCAGTCCCATCAGAAAGGCGGAACAGGAGAAAGGGACACCCTTCCCCGACAAGTACCTAAAATGCAGAATGCTTGTGAAGCAAGTTCATGATCTGGAAAAGTATTCAGAGCCTAAGAACAAAGATTTCGATGGCTTAATTTCTGGGTATCTAAAGTCTTCTAGGACTAAAACAATCAGTCAAGTCTCCCTTCAGAGTAAGGAAAGGGAATATCACTTCTGGAGGGCAACTTGTTTTGTTTATCTACAGGTGAATAATTTTCCAAAGTTCTTTAACTCTTCACTAATTGTAAAAGACAACCTAGGACAATTCTGACACCTAACCTTTAGACACTTGAGTCAGGATGGATTATTCTCTCAAAGATATAATTACATCCAGAAGCAGTACACAAGCTATAATCAGTTTCTGATTTACTTCATTACTATAGTACTTCAGATGCAGACCATGCTTCCAGTGTCCTGGTCACTGTACTTACTCACACAAAACAAAACAGCTAAATTAATCTGAAAAACGTTTAGAGTGGTTGTGGAACAAGCCAGTTCTTTAATGCCGAATTGCTTGCTAAGTGCAAAGAAGTCCAATGAGGTCAAAAGGAAGTTATTTTGACAACCTATCCTGAATACTGGTTAAATATCCTAAGACTCATTTAACATCTTTATACAAAAAGTCCACAGGAGGGTTAATAAACCATCAAGTTGCTAATAAAAGCATGCAAGAACATGAAAACAAGAAAAGTAACAGATTTGGTTGCCATACCACATATTTTAAGTTTAGCCCTCCCATTACCACTGATCCTTTAAAGCACCTTTCATTGGTGGGGTGCTCCTTCTCACATTTTATAACATAACAGAAGTATCAAGACTTTAAGCATTTTATTGTCAGGCACACATTAGGAAAAAGGGAGGCCAACACTTCATCCCGCTAATTGCTTCTGAAGTCTTTTCTCATTTCTTAAGTAACACTCTCAAAAAGAAAGAGATGGGAACATTATCCAACGGAAACAGTATCTCAACTGATTCAAAAATCTGCCAGTAGACTTGCACCTTTAAAACATTAGGACAAATTGAACAAGCTTAGATGTTTCTTTCAGAACAACATTAAAATGAAGACGCTATGACTCCATTAAACAGATAACATATCTACTTAAGACAAACAGAAGAATTATCTCCAAGTATTCTGTTACATGTCTTCACCGTAAAAAGAAATCTATAATTTGCTTGTAAAGCTTTTTTATTTATTTAGGAAATGCTCATGAACACTAAAGTTGAAGATACCGTATTAACATCACAAAGGTTATTAACTGTTTTCTCTTCTGCAATCTACATACATGACAACCTGGTTGAAATCTCTACTATTTATATTAAGAATATTACCTTGCGTGTAGGCAGCATCATCAGATCCCATACTCAATTTCCGTGCATCACTGATCCTATCCACATGTGCTAAAACAGGGTCAGTAAGATGCTGGATACCCTCTGGTTCAACATAGTGATCAGGAAGGTTTAGAAGGTTTGTAGGTTCAAAGGTTGGGGACACTACCCCTGGGGAAACTGCAGGGGGCTTATTTGGAGAAACTGTAATTTTAAAAGTATATTTTGTGTTAGGCTGCGTAACCACCACTCGAGGAGAGGTTGCAGTGGTGCTGTTGCCCACTGCTCGACTCTTGGGTGGATGGTGATGAATAAATGCAGGACCCATGCTTACTTGACCAGACATATTCCTAGAAGTGGTAGATACTCCAGGATTTGTCGATATGAAAAGCGTGGGCTGGTTCCGCACAACTTGATCATCTCCTGTTGTGGCATTTGCTGAAATGTAGACCTTGGGCTGACCACGTGTGATCACTTCATCAGTACTTGGAGGACTGGCCGATATGTAAACAGTGGGTTGACTTCTACTTAATGTCTGGCTGTTGAGGGAAGAGGGAGCAGTGGAGGTGCGAGGGCCAGTTGAACGCAACTTAGAAGAACTGTTTCTTTGTGGTGGTTCAAGTTTGATTTCAATTTGGTTTTTGCGAGGTCCTGTGGATATATTCTGAATGTTGTATTGGCTATGAGCAGAGGATTGTGAGCTACCAGATGAATGAATCATAGGTGCTTGTGGAGTAGTAGGAGAACTGATAGGCATATAGACATGAGAAGTCTGGTGGCCTTGCTGATTTGGCTGCGTTGAGTGTTGTGATGAGGTATGTGGCGTAGTACTGGATGTAGGAAGAGTAGTCCAGGGACTTGGCTGCGAAGGCTGGTAGACTTGCTGAGGGTGCATGGGATTAAACTGAGATGCCCAGCCTGACTGCTGCTGTGTCTGTCGAGCGGTACCGCTAGGAGCTGTGATGTAAGGCCTAATATAGATAGAATTTCCCTGTGGACTGTTAAGTACAGGAGGAGGTACACCATGTATGTGCAAAGACGTAGGGGTATTGCGCCCAGGCTGAATATTCGGGGCTAAAGTTACCATAATGGGGTTGAATCTGGGTGTTTGTTGAGACAAGGTAGATACTCCTTTGCTGCCTAGGTGAAATCCAAGGTGCTGCCCTGGATTAGAAGTACTAACTGTATTAGCCATCCCAAAGACATTAAATCCTTGTGGAACCTGCGCAGGTGCTGTCTGTGGTTCCTGCTGAAACAGTTCACTGTTGGACTGACTGGTTTGAAGGTGTCCATCACTAACGCTGTGAGCTAGAGTCCTACTTCCATTCATTCTACTTCCTTCTCTTCCATGGTGATACACATTCTGTGACTGCAAATCCAAATTAAGAGATGTCATGTGATTTCGTAGTCCAGGAATCCCAGAATCATCAGAAAAACCTAGGTCTCCTTCACCGTAGAGATACTTTGTGCTCTCTTGAGAGAGAACTGCACAACAGGCATCCAAATTATTGTTATTCTATAAAAGACAGATGAAAGTTTGACGTTACTGGTAAGATACCACCACAGTTAGATACACATACATCCAATCACCATTGAAAAATTAACAATGTAGCATCAAACAGAAAGCTTTAGGTGGCTGGCTAGCATAGCTGCTACACATGCACAAGGGGCTTGGCATGTGAAGCTTACTCTTTTGAGAACAGCAACTCAGTCACTCGCACAGAGGGCAAAGCTCTGCATTGCTGCTGAAGAAATGGCAGGGAGATCTTGGACCTTTTTTTAACTTGGATAAGCTAAAACCATACAGTATGGCACACCTTGGATGAGTATTTTTGCTATTCCTTCTCAATTTCAGAACAAAATCCAAAAATTACCAAATCTCTGGCTTGAGGGGGAAAAATGACAGGAGGAATGGATTCACAGCACCTGCATATTACTGGTTAATAACTTATAAACAAAAATGAAAATACATGTTTACTTTACATGTTTTCCCAGACACTTCAATACCAGTTACACATTACCTCCTGCTGAAAATGGAAAGTGAATCTTATGCAGAGAAGAAACATGCCAACCCAAGTTGTACATGACTTCAGAAAAAAATGTAAAAATTCAGTTTATACAAATACGGCAGGATTACTCTTTTGCAAGATGAAACTATTAATGGAAAACCCAGCAGATACTTATATTTTCATTTTAAAACCACTGCTTGCAAAGCTTTTAAATACTTACATTTGTACAAAGTTACTTTATAAAACCTGTAATAAGATGATTTGGAACAAAAACCACAACCTAGCTAATTTGCTTTTTAAGAACATTTCAGAAGCAAACTGCTAATCCCTCTTCTCTTTTTTTCACATTTAGTAATATTGTACTCAGATCTTCCCAATTAAGTTTCCTACATAAGGATTTTTAGAAAAGAGTGAACATGCATCAGTGGCATAATTTCTTAATATTGTGCTCTGTCCATATCACTTTTCTCACAGAACTCCTCCCAACAAGAAATAAAGGTCAATACTTTCAGCCAGAAGAGCAGCTGCTGCGGCCCAGATGTTATTAAAACTATAAATAGGTGTCAAAGTCATCCAACACACAGGAAGTTACTAGAAAGAATGCATATGATCAAGGAAAAAGATTGCACATGCCAACTAGAACATTATCAGTTAGTTAAAGAATAACAAGTAAGATAAATTGAACTGTGTCACATGCTTTCTATCAAAAATTATTTTTGTTAAACTAGCAGACAGTAGTTCGCATCCTTCAGCCTGGATGAGAGGTCACAGAGAGCGTCATGCAGACAGAGCAAGACCACCTCTACCTCACAGATTTAAAAAAAAAAAAACAAACCCAACAAAAAAACCCCACAAAAACAAACAAAAAACCACAACAGACAGACATAACAAAAGTGGGAGAGGGACAACAAGGCTAAACTCCACCCAGAAAACCAGAACTATGTGTTCACACAGGCCAGATGCAGTTCTGAATTCTTAAAAAAAATAAAATTAAATAAGTCCCCAAAAAACCCAGCCACAAAACCTTTTAAAATAACAGGATTCCCTAAAGGCTATCTAACTAGCCAGCTGTATATAAGGACTGTCGCAGAAAAGGCTTGAGAGATATGAAAATGGGTCAAATTGATGGTATGCCTATTGGCTCTAGTTTGGAATAAGCAACAGAGGACAAGGTAATCAAATGAAGTTAGTAGTGAAGAAAGGAATCACACATGGACAGGGTAAGAAAAGATAGCCTTGTATTTGTTGCAAAGGAGAAAAGGGAGCCAGAAAAGGGAAAAAGATAGGATGCCACAGAAAAACAAGCTAGAAAGATCTTAAAGGCAGATTTTGCATGAACTTAAGTGAATTAAAATTATTAACAGAAAGGCCAAAAATACCAAACAAAAAAGGAACAGGCCAAGCTTGCAAGGCCCTTACATCTTGAATGCATTTCTTTGGACAATTTTTTTTTCTTTTTTTTTTAAGACTGCATCCAATCAATTCCAAAATTTCAGTGACGTCAATGAGCAAATTGGAGAACTCAAAGGGGAAACGGGGGCGCATGGAACCCCTGGCATCTTCTGGCTGGCAGAGGCAGAGTTTCAACCGCTTCTAAGAACCGGTTGATGGCAGAACTGAGCAAATTCCAGCAAAACAATACCCCTCATCTTAGCTCTGCCCATGTCCCAATTGAGTTTAAAATGTTGGCACCCTGAAAGAGAAAGAAAAAAAAAGAAAGAATAAGAATGTTGGAGGGAAACAAGGAAGCAAGGAGAGGACGTAGACTTGAGGAGCAGGTAGTATTAGAATGCTCCAGACACAAAAAAGAACAAAAGGGGACAATGTCCACAGACTGGGAATGCTGCAGTGACTCTTTAAATGAGGAGAATGGGAGAGCTGAATGCAGGAGGCTTGTTGGGAAGAATAAAGGGATGCAAAACTTCTCAGTAACGTTCACTGCTATCAGCCCAAGAAAGCAGTAAAACTTTTTACTCCCTAGATTACACAAGTTTAAGTTTTATCCTGCTCAATTTTTGGCAGTCCTCTATTTTTGTGTACTAGATATTGTTTAGATAGTTCAACAGTGGGCTATTCACCTCAACACATCTGCATACTCTGTTTATCCTTAAGGTTATCATTATAAGCATATAATGCTATAAACCTTCCTTCAAACAACAAGCTGAAAGTGTTCAGCTAAAAAAAATTCAAAGAGGACTGAAGTGGCTGTATAGTTTTCCTGAAAAATTCACTAAAGAAACTCTTCTCTTTATAAAAGCCTCTTATCAGCACCATTACAAACTGCATAGCTGCTTAAACTCTTGAAGGTTCTCTCCTGGGATATCTTGCGCTTCCTAGTTTAAAAAAAACTTCACCCTGACACATGATGTTTACGCATCAGGTATGGTGGGGGCAAGGCAAAGGCACCATTTCTTATACCAAATAATGTCCTTAAGTACTTAACTATGATTTAGGTCAGAGATACTGCATTTATTGGAAATTCCTTGTACTATGATCAACTACAAGAGGGCAGAACTCATGATTCGGACACTGTTCCAGCAGTAATGCAAACACATGCAAAAGTACTGTCAAATTCTGCTTTCCAATCTTTAAACCAAGCAATTTTGTACTTGGATGGACAGTAAAAAGGTCACCTTAAGCTTCGTTTTAACAAAAATACCCCACCAAAACCCCACACTGTCTCAGAGGAGTAGCATAGCTAGAAGCTAACAGATTCAGAGAAACCAGCACTCATGAAATGTGAAAGAACCACCAACATGACAGGATTTTGTTGGCGAATCTTAGAAACCCTCAGTTAACAACAAAGGCAGCTTTCTAGTGTAACAAATTAGTGTAATAATATTGCACATATAGAACATTAATTACACCACAGAATTTTTGAAAAATACTCTTATGAAAGCTGACCTAAAACACTCCCTCAAAATCTAAATCCTTCTCCTGTATCTCTGTCGAAGTACGGGATGTACAGTAACTTTGCTTCACAGTTATAAGGCTCCTTTTCATAGGAAAAAAAAAAATCAATTCCCTGTATTCAATGTTATAAAGACTGCTGAGTCTCTCAAGAACCAAGCACTAGCTTCTAAATTTATCAAGAATTACATTCAAAAGGTGATTACTGATCCATTCACTCTGTCAAGTCCCTTGACCTTGCTCAACAAGCACTTCTCAAGTTTGAATAACAAAACTGTACTTGTAATATAAGAATTAGATTAGTCCTACAGAGACCTAACATAAAAATGGCAGTGTACATCCTGAGAAGAAGCACAGACAGTTTATAGTCTGGTTCAGTTTCCTTTTCAGATAAATAGAAAGAAAGAGTTGGGAAAAGCTTGAAACATCACAAGCCCTAAGCAGAATTTTGCCCTCTTGCAAATCAAAAACAATTCTCAAAGAACTGCACTTTTCACAGCTTCTTATTCTAGTAAGAATGGAAAGAGTTTATCATGTCTTGAAAATATGAATATTAAATTCGCAGTCACACTTCTACTCCCAATAGAACACACACTGTTTGGATGCATTTGTGTGACTACATATACATATCTAAGTATACAAATATATGTATTTTATAAATAAAAACACATATAAAAAGCAAGATGAACAATTATGATATAAAGAACATTGAATCACAGCCACAGATGTCCTAGCCATAGTCCACAGACAGCTAGCTTCTGGGAACTCATGACCCAACTTTTTTCCAATCAAGTTGTGTATACTGATGATCAGTATGAATATTCAGACAATCCTATTATTATCTGGAGTACTCAAAGGTTGAATACCTTAGATAATAAAAAAATCCAATCAGCATGGATGCTTTGGGATCACTGGAAAATGCAAAGCAAACACATTGAAGAAACACAGTTAAGTAAGTCTATCAGCATTTGTTAACTCTAGGCATTCAGGTGTCCCTATGTCACCTTTGGATGGACATATTCATTTATCTGAAGTGACTAACGATGTCATAGAGCAGAAATTGATACAAAATAAGGGCATATAAGTATTCTGATAGTGGTAGCATCAAAAACAGCTGGAGGTACAAGCTGCTGGATGATCTGGCAGTCCAGTCAAAAATGCTTCGTTACTTCCAAGACCAACTGAAATCCACAGAATAGCAGCAGGGACCCCAAAGTTACAAAAAAACCAAACAAAGCCCATCTGGAAGCCAAAGCCTGGGAAGCACTGGGCAGGAGCACACCAGTGCATCACACCCACTCAGACCTAACACAGTCGATGCTAGGCTACAATCACCTAGTCCTGCCTGATTCAGGCGGAGAGCTTGGGTGTGCCTGTACTACACTTCCAGGCTCCCTGCTACAGACGGTATGTAAGGCCACCAGCACTGGCTCTGGGGGCCAAGAGAGCTGGGAGCAGAAAGCAGTGGGGCCAACCGGCATACAGGCAAGGGCCCACGAATTGCCTTGAAGCCTGATGGCAACCAGGTAGCAAAGTTGCTTCTGGACCTGCACTGAGTCGCAAAGCCAAAAAAAAAAGCAGCTGCCTTTCTGTATCACTGCCTTAAATTGTATCTGCTGGAGTTAAGTTGGCTTTGCATCCCTCCTTTTGCCACAGTTAGTTTTGGCTCTTGAGATGGCCAAAAGGTATGAGCATACTGATTGGCAAGATGGTAGTCTCCATGCATGCACCGATTTACAGGCTGGTTTACCTTGGGCCACCCCCGATTAGACACAGAAATAGAGGAGTCAACTTAACAGTTTGCTGTGCAACTCAAAGAGATTGCCTGTGTACATTTGTCTCACTCAAAAAGGAAGATAAAAAGAAAAAAACCTGCTTTCAAAGGAGATATCCATACATAACACTTAAAATAAACACTGCTTACTCGTACAGTCATTAACAGAACACTGACCTGTAACATGCATCTGGACACAACACCTTCAGGTACCTCAGGAAACTTCTGTCGCAGGTCATGTAAAACCTGAATATCAATTTGCTGGCTTCCTTGGGCCATTCGTATATTGCCTGGTCAGGATTGTTTTTCAACAGGCAGTTTTAGGCCTTAGTAAAGGGAGTACTCATCTCGTCTGTCCCAGCATTTTCTGGAAGAGGAAGGAAAGCCTTGAGACACTGAAAGCAGGCACTTTTGATGTAACAAAACCCAACGAAAAATAACCCCCCAAAACCCAACACACCCACAGAAAACCCTTTACAACTATGAAATATAAGTCTGCATTTCATGTCAGTGTTTTCTTATAGTACATCTCTGGTTAACTAATTGCCCTTCACACACTCATAACCTTGAAAATTACCCATTTATAGACACACCTCCTGATCAGTTTTCTTCTATCTTGGTTTTTATATTGACATTATTAAGAATAATAAAAAACCCTCTTCATTTATCAAAGTATTAAAATTCATGGTTTTAAGAATAGCATTTTTACTTATTCAAAACACAAGTAAACACTAAGAAATCCAAGTCAAAAATACAAAAACCATGTTCATTCAGCTTTTGAGTGCGCCTACACTGTTACCTTTACCATCAATGTTACTGTTTACTATCAGGATATTGGGACTAGAAGTTCAGTGTTTCTAAATGTCAGGATTTAGTAGCAATAGTCTACTTGTTTTTCACACAACATACTTAAATACTCTGAGATTATGATAGAAGGAAATAACCCTATAAAAGCTCCAGTTTCTTTAACTAATTCTGTTTCTCCTTTGAAGGAAATTACAAGAGTTATGAATAAGATTTATCACAATCACACATTTATACAAATTACCTGTCCTGACCATATGACATCCATAGGCTTTTACCAAGAAAAATTTCTAAGTTTGGAAGAATACACCTACGTGTTAAGCAATAGAATGGTATCTTCTTCATACAAACTAATATTACAAATAAATGTGACCATATGGCTTATAAAAACCCCAAAGTAATCAACTTCAACATTCACTTACCCCTTAAGTGAGCAAGGAAACTAATAGCAAGTTAATTGGGGAGCATTAATCACAATTTTCTAGTGCATTAACACCACTTACGGCTCAAATGTAATGTACTGCAATGCTACTTCTCTCAAGACTGAAAAGATGGAGAAAAACTTGCAAAGAACTGAGGGAAAGCACAAAGCACATCATTTTCAGCTGGGATGAATACTATTCCAGGACCACTGAACGACTCTTATTACATACTAGTGCTGAAGCACTGCATTATATGAGTTTTTAAACTCCTAGGTCTTCTCTGGTCTGAACTGATACAATTACCAGTCCAACTGGTATACTGGCCCGAACCAGAACACCTCCAATAACAGCTGAATATGATCTGAAAACACCCTAACCAACTGCCACCAATTTAAGAATAGTGCTGAAGAAAGAAAAAACCCAAAACAACCCAGAATACACGTTACTCTGGAGACTCCATCTATATGTACTACATACAGGAAAAAACTCATTAGCTAATAAAATAGTGAAGCCAAAGTCCTATGAATATTCCAGTAAACATCTGCTCATTATTTTAGTTCCATAAATCCCATCTTCTCTGATATAAATCACAATACATACTTAAATAAAAATACAAGAATAGAAATTTGTTAGAATATTCAGAGATGTTTTGATAAAACACAGATCACAATCTTACCCACATTTTTAGTGTACGTAACACAACATTCCACTATTGAAAACAGTACCCCAACTTCAAAAAAAAAATCTTAATCTGTGACAAGTACTAGCCAAGACTGCTAGAACTGGAAACTCAAGTTAGGGTATTCCTTCCCAGAATACACATTCTGTTTATTTGACTATGCAAGTTCAGCTTCTCTTGTCTTTGTGCACTTCATTCACTGAGCCAGAGCAGACCAACTCTTCAGGAGCTAGGGAGTCTGGTTTCCTTCAGACCTGTATGATTAAGAAAAGCCCAACAACAAACCCACAACAAAACTATCTGCAAAGACATGACCAGTATGAAGATCTGTGAAAACAGTAGGCAGTACAGGATTTTGTGAGAGTCCTACACAAGTAAATCAAAAAGCAGTGAGCACACATTTAGCACTAACCATCACAGTTTGCTTAGATACACACCTGTACAAACTTACTCTGAATTTACCAAGAGTTCTATCGCAAAGGGGTAAAGAAATATTGAAGACAACTGCTACATAAGGCACACTGCGGCTGCTGCTATCAGTACGCAACATCACTAATTTAAAGGTAGCATGGATACACCTAAAGAAGCTGTGATCATACTTTAGACTGAAGTTTAGACACACCTAATGGCATCAGACTCCAACATTTAGACATACCTAAGGGTCTCAGACTACAACACTGCAGAGGATCAAAAGACTTTTTTTTAGTAACTCAAGCTATAAATCTGAAAACCCACCATGTTCAAAAGCCAACTGGAGCAGCAAACGTTGGCTTACACAACTGAGAAAAACCACCCTGACCAGAGAGAAACAAGTAAATACCTCATCTGAAAGAAAAAGCAGTAATTTGTTTTCTATCAGAAAAAGTGTCATGCTTTTACTGTTAGAGAGAAAAGCTACCTTAAACATAACATTAATACAGTTAAAATAAGGAGTAAGAATTGCAAAAGTTAAAATGAAGCCATGAAGCAGTCTTTAAACACAAATTTGAGTACTTGAGTTCTTTTCCCCTCCCACTTCACATGCACAATGTTCAGTATGTACGTATACTGTTAAAACGATGCCAAAGCCTGTTTACATTTACTCAGGTTTAAAGTAAGCAATTCATAAAGGTTTGGGAACAGATAATACTGTCAGGATCCCCAAAGTCTTGGGGCACAGGGCTGCTCCCCGCAGCAGACCCGCTGGCAGAGCTGACGGCGGAGCACACAAGCGCGACCAGAGCAGAGGGCAGGTGGCCGTCGCTCCCTTGCGGCGCCCGTAGCAGCCACCTGCCCTCGGCTGGCACTGACAGGGACTGTCCTCGAACAGAAAACGTGGGCGGGGTTGATGCTGCTCCGAAAGCTGACATTCTTACAACTCTGAAAAAGTCAACTCCGGGGCAGTGGCAGTGCAATTTTGCAACTGGTAGTGGTAGTGCAACTAAACACACACCCGTTATTTCTTCAATGATTTATTTAGAATGCTAGACAAGTCTGAGCAGAGTCAAAACACTATTGATCTACACTTTCTTTTAAGCAACTGTTAAGAATAGCACTGTTCAGCAGAGTAACAAACCTAACAAATCAAGCAATTAAATAATTCAACTGTTTATCAGTGATAACTGTACTGTGATGCTTCTCTAATTAACATTCAAAGCTGACAAAATCACAGCAAGTCCAGAAAAACACAGGATTCTATCAATGAGAAGGAAACTGGTTTACTTTAGTTCAGTATCAAATGCCATTTTTTCACCCCTCTTATACTGAGCAGCCTATTAAACTTACCGCTAAATAACCAGTTAACCCCCCCTTTATCTTCCTAAGACCTCGTAATTTTCTTCCAATCTCTCTAACCTACATTAAAGTAACACATGCCACAATAAACTATATCATTATCAAAACAGTAAATTCTATAGTCGCCATCTCTAATTCCCTGTACACTACTAAAAAGTCTGTATTTACTCTTTATGTAAATTTCCATTTTTTGTTTGATATATCAGACTGGCAAAGCAGCACCTTCACAGCTCTTACAGCAAAAACTGCATGGAAAAAGATTCATGCTCCCCCTCTTTTAATGAAAAGCAGAGTGCAGTTTTCAATAAGGCTTTTTTAATAATTTAAAATGAGGAGAATGTTCCACATTGTCACCCCCAGTGCTTCATTTCAATAAAATACTTTGTATTCTACCTCTCTTTTCAGTGCCTGTAGTCACACAAACACTATGACCACAATTTCCATTTATTACTCCATAACGGCATCAAAGTATTACAATTAGCTTAAAATTAAAAAAAGTGCTGCAGAGAAGCTTTTCTGCATTTCTGCCTCTTCATGAGGCATAAAATGACTTACGGGGCATCATCCAACGTTTGCAAAATCTCATTATTTGGTGGTAGCATGCAAGACTTGGGAGACCACTTGTTTTATTTTACAACTGTACTTTTAAGTTTCATTGGCTTAGCACCAAAAAGATGCATGCAGTTAGTACAGGAAGAGCTAGAATGAACATCTACTCTACCATTTTACTAAAGTCACTAAGAATATTTGTACATGTGTATCAAATGTGTCAAGATGGTGGAACATGATTATATTTATTGTAGTATGGGAGAAAATAAACACAGTAGGCTCTGCTCCCACTATCTTCATCCACAGAGAAATAAACTGCCTACAGGACTTTGAGTATGTCCACCACATTCACAAAAAAAGGGGTTTTTTCCTTCTTCAGTTTCAATTACAATAGGTAACTAATATGGCTTCACTGACAATCTAGCATATGAAAAATGCATTTGTATCACATTAATATTAAGGTCTCACTCCAATCATCACTTAAAAAAGAAAAACCTACTGCAGAGCTCAAAGATATATAAAGATTATTAATAAACTCAAATTAACCTTAAGGATGTCTGAAGTGGTAGGCCTGGAGGCCTAGCGAGGCCTTTCTAGCACAGACAGGTTAAAAGTTTTTTCCCAATTCTTGATGCTGCAAAGGAACTATAAAAAGGACTCAGCATCCATCTTGCTAGAGGAAAGCTTAAAGGAACTGAAAGTTATTTTGACAGATGCATGCCTAAGGAACAGAAACATAGCACTGTTGTCAGCCACAGAACTCAAAATCTGGCAGCAGGACAAGAATATTGTTAGAAAGTTATACATACCAGTGGAAAATAAAAGGTACAAATGCAAGTGTGAACAGCCAAGACTGCCAGTAAATTAACTGCAGAAGAAAAGGGTACCATCAGGAGGTAAGGGAAACTGCTGGCAGCAACATTTTGGCTTCATTCAGAGACTTGGGTATAAAATAAGGGCAATACAAGAAATTAATTATCTGCAGAAAAAAAATCCAATGCTGGTGACTTGGAGAAAGAACTCTTCCTAAAACCATTAAAAGCAGAGTTTACTTCCAAAGGAAAACTTTTAAATACTGAAGTGCAGTAGAATATAAAGTTATTTTTGTAGCAATGTCCATTTACTAATCCTTTTACATACTATTTCTAGCTATTTCAAAAAACCCTTCAGTGTGACTCTATACTGTTGAAGGGAGACATGCACAACAAAGACCCTAGTGCTCACTTATGCCAAAAATACAAAGTAACTGGAAGAATTAATTAGCTGTGTTCTTTTAAAGACTACTGGCAAGATCCCCAGATAACTTAAAAGCTCTGGCAATTGTACATGATGGAGCTCCTGTCAAAGCTTTATTCTGTGAAAACTACTGATACAAGAGTAAACAACACATTTCCCATAGGCTACTCAGAACCATGAGTACAAGACACAAAATGAACTGCTTTTCTTGCTTATTAAAAAACTCAAAGAAGACAATGTGAAATGATTCAGATGCCAAGTAATTCCACCTAACAAAATCTAAACAAAGAAACTGACAGTCTAGAATGTTATCTGCACTTGTTTGTCACCAATCTTTTCTTACCCACAACTTCACATACAGACGATGCCATAAGAAATATCAAAGGTAATTGTGCAAATATTAGCATAACTGCTGTATTGAACAATTCCAGTTGAACTTACGATGCACTCAGAATGACTGAAGTCCCATTTACAGTCAGCTGCAACTCTGGAAACAGCCTCCCCCAAAATCAAATTAATTAAACCTTTATATCTGTCTTTGTACTTCAACTACATCTCATAAGTAAATTGCTCATGCTTTTCTGTAGTTTCAATCTGTTCACATCTGATCTGTGCTTTACTCATATGGCTAAAAACGCTATAAAAGTAATCCCTCTAAAGGCTTACTTTAGAAACCTGTCTGTATATATTTATTAAAAGTGTACTGTGAATGCAGAAATAAGAGGACATTTCGTTGTAGCATTAATGGTGCAGATTGCAGGTGTTGTGCATAAAAAGGCTGCTGTAGTAACAGCAAATGAGACGGAACAAGTTGCAATGCAAGACCAGTAGAGGTTGCTGAAGTGCCTGTTGAGGTAGCAGCCAAAATATTTCTGGCATTTTATTTGACAGATCCAAGAGGTGCAGAAAGACAGCAGAAACAGATAAGCAATTACAAAGACAATTGGAAAAAAACCTCAAGACAAAAAAAAACCCCACCAAAACACCACAGAACAAACCTCCCCCACCCAACTCCAATCCCTCTACCCTTACCTCAGGTTCCTTCAGAAGGACTAAGTAGTTCCCCAGTTCTCCCAAACTATTCACCTATCCACTGGATAGCTCAAAAAGGGAAAACTGTCTTCTCCCCTCCCTGCTCCATGCTTTCTTAAGCAGTACCTTCTCCCATATATTTAGCTACATTTTTCCTCTTATCTTATCCAAACACCTACATAAGCACCAGGTCAACAAATACTAGAAAACAGGGACCCTGCTTTTCAGCCAGACCTCAGTTCCAACATAGCACTCCAAGTTGCTAACTCAACTGCAGGCCAACCTTTGGTCACTTTTCGTTAAGGATTTCCTTACACCGAACAGCTCGAATTACAAATTATGGCCGATACAGACATTGCTAGCCATTGTTTCAGCTTTCTTTCAAGACTATAACGATGTCTCTGGTCTATTCTTAAGACTGGTAATCACTTTATAAGCTTATGAATCTCTATCCACAAAACACCCCTCCTAAGCTGGATTTTGTTCCTCTGGCAGTAACAAGCATTGCAAGTTTATTGCCAGTTTATACTTATGTCACCACTCTCCCTTAGAATTAGGCTAGGGGTGTATTTTTGTACCCTTATTGCTTGGAATACCTATCAGACAGTAAATGCCATATTCTCCTCTTGCAACCTGCCTCTCTGACCTCTTACATACTGATTTCCACACCCATTAGTCCTTCCTTTTCTTCCTCACCAATGCTTGCAAGTCCTTTTTAAATGTGAGACTAGAAACTCCCACTACATGTGCCTAACAAATGGCTGAAAGAGGAAAAAAAAAAAAAAATCATCAAGAGATACCTCTGCATATAAGTACAACTTTCCTTAAAGAAATAGGTTGCTAGCTCCAGGGAGGACTGCACAGTTTTAACTATAAAACTGGCAACTTGCAGGCAGGAAAAAACCCCACCAAGAATAATAAAACCAAAATTGTATGATTCTCTGAGAATCGACATTACAAAACACATTTAGAAATTAAACAACAAGAAATAATGAAGTAGTCTCCCCCCTCCAGCTAACCCTAATACACTTTTCCTCACTGCTTACATGGAGTCAAATATCAGGCAGCATGAACACACACTTTTTTCTTAAAATTAAAACTTAGAATAATTTTGTAAGGGAGAAAATATCGAAATAAGAACATTCTACCATAGAATTCCATATTCTGTCAGCAAAACAGATTAAGAAGTGAAATGATAGTATATAAAAGCTTACACTAACATCACTAATGCTTTAAATGCGTATTTTTAAAGAAAGTGTTTGACAGCTTGATGATGGAAACAGGATTATTAAATATTCCTTGAAAAAAAAATTCTGCTAATACATGACTCAGCTTCTCCATGGCTATTTTGAACCATTTCAACAGTATCTCTACTTAAAACAGAACAATCTTATCAAAACCACAAGTTGTCCTCCAGTCACTACCATCCATCTCCTAAATAAAAATAAAACACCAAACCCCTAAAAAAATTCAGCTCATCACAACTAGTTTCTAGTCTCATCCACAACCTACTAAACAGTGATAATTTTATTTACCTATTTGCCAGATCTCTACTCTGCACTGTTCTGAATCCAAACAAGAATACGAGAGAGAATATGAACCTCATCTCATCACATGATCATAAAACAGGAAAAAAACCAAACCAACAAGCCAAACCCCCAAACAGACCAAATAAAACCCCAACACAAAACAAACAAAACCCCAAACAACCCAGAGTTACAAATAAGCATGACTAAGTTCTCCCCCAAACACGTTATTGGATTGAATTAGTCCAAAAGACTTCTGTCCAATAATTAATGGTGAGCAAGATCAGAGGGAGGTTGTAAACTGCAACAGTTCAAAGAAATAATCTGTTCCTATGGAAAATCTATTTTAAGTGACCATACCTGGAAGCAATTCCTACCTTGAAGCACAAGTTGCTAATTTTTCTTTCTCCAAATTCATTACAAATATTCATTTCCAGAAATAAGCTTTCATTTAACACATTTCATAATGTCTTTTTAAGTCCTGGCCTGAATAACAATGTACTATAATGCGTCCCACAGTAAAAGTGTGCACATAAAACACTTAAAGAGGTTTAATCTGTCAGGTATTTCCTTGGAAACTATGAGCACTTATACAATTTCTTTTTCAAGGAAAATTAGTTAGTTGGGGTTGTACTTTTTTGATGTTGCACAAATAAAAAAAAATCTAAGTTTGTGGGGTTTTTTGTTTGTTTCTTTTTTTAACTGTGAATTATTTCTTGCTAAGTCAGTCATGCTGACAGGTTAAGGGATTCTACGGATGGATTTTACATAAGTTGGGTTTGTTTGGTTTTTTCCCCTTAGAGAATTAATTAAAAACAAGGCCACCTTGCTTTACTACAGGCCATTCTGTAAATACTAAAGCACAGCTGACTTTTCATAGCTTAGCAATACATTAGCAAACCTTATACACGAGCATGTTAAAAAATGAGGTTTCTCAGATCATTATAATTAATTCCTCTAGAGTATGGTTTCATTAGAGAAAAATTATCACAACAGTTATCAAACTTGCCTCAAGCTATTGTTACAGTTGACAGTTTGAAGTTTGACCTGTGTTCTCAGCACAGTATGTTAACAAAAGAAATCTGGATCTGAAAGCTTTGAAATTTTTAAAAAGACTTTCAATTCTTTTTTACTGGAGATGAAATAGAGGCAAGGAAAGAAAAGCATCTCCAAGACAGCTGAGAAGGCATTTTTAATTCTTTCTACACTTGCTCAAGGGCACACCCAACCATTTAAGAGCAATATTTCTCATGTGCTCTCTTGCCCACACAGTTCTTCCAAACAGCTAAAAACTTTGCATCACAAATTAGCCTGCTGGTTAAGAAGAGAACATACCAGTCCCCTCCCAGAATCAAATTAATCTCACCATGGTCACAGGAAGAAAAATCTAAGCATGCTATTTTTCTTCATTTTTATTCCCTGATAAATACAGTGAAAGTGCAATTAATTGCTATCAAATAACCAATGATTTGTTAGCTGTTCACATGAATCTGAGAAGAGGGCCTCTAACCATTAAGTTACACTGGAAATACATGTGAAGAAAAAAATCAATATGAATGAATGCCACGTGTATCTTAAATACGGTACTTGATGAAACTCAAATTTTTAAATCTCAGAATCTCATAAATTTAACTTGATGAAGCATTTTCTCCGCCTCAGAAGCAACCATACATTTTGCATGTGTCTTGCAGCACCTGTCTCATGGCAACTGTAGGATGTCATATGGAAGTGGACAAAGTAAAACTGCATCACATAACCCAGTCAGGCTATTTTTGTTAATTACATTAATGAACTCCATTGTAACTCTAAATTCTGCCTGTATTAAGATTCCAGTCTTAGCATCCTTCATGGCGATTTTACTTGGGTAATCGATTCTCTCCACCTATAAGTAGATTTATTCCCTTGTTTTCTGTGCATCTACATATTTGCTTCCATTTGTGATCTTCCCAATGAATGAAAAATTACTAATTCAGGGGAAGTTCAAGTAGCAAGTATTAACTTTCACATCCCCACCTCTGATTGTATCAGGTTTCTTCCACAGACTAACAATGTAAGAAAGCTGTGAAGCATATTTCACATTTTTTTTCCTTCTGCACCTTCAAGTTTCTACAATGGCTGCAACATAAAGCTTTCATACAGATAATCTGTGAACTCCCTAGAGTCTACTGTCAACTGTAGGTATTGCTATTCTGAAGAGTATACATTATTTCTAGTGCAACTGTTCTGATATCTGGAGGAAGAAAAAAAAAAACACCAAAAACAACCTTAAGACAAAAAAAAATGCCAAAGAAAGAGGCGGAAAAACACACCTACATATGTTTTAATACAGGCTTTACTAAAAATTAGTTTGACAACAATGACATAATCTACACAGAAACAATACTTGCTTAATTAAGCTTGCTATTTTTCTCAACTCATTTGACTAGATTTCTTTCAAAATATTTTTTTGACTGATGATTGACAAATACAAAAAAACCCCAAAGCCTTCCTAAAAAGATGTGGTAATTTTAAATAACCAATTTAAATCTAACTAGATGCTATAATCTCTTACAGATTCTTTGATTACAATGTGCACTAATATAACAATGTAAGAAATATCCCATTGAGTCAGACAAATGGTCATTTTAGCTCAGTATTGTCTATGCCAGGCATAAAAAGCAATATTGAGGAAGAACATGTAAGCTTGAGCCTTTTTGTAGTACATTCCTCTCATTCTCTCAGTATATACAACTGTGTGATTAAGGAAATCTGAAAGCAGATCACTGACTATTCTCTTTACAGACCTGTTGACAACATATTCACCAAATTCCTTTTCTTAACCTGCTGAAATCACCTGCCTCTGCAAAACCCTGTGGCAAAGGATTCCAGAAGCTTACCATTCCGTGCATTTAAGAATAATAATAATAGTTTAAAAAACCCAACCAAAATCAACCAAAAATCTTCCTCAGACTCTTTTTAACCAGTTGTTCTATAAGCTTCAAGTGCTACATAGTTGTAAAGTTCCATGATTTGGTAACAGTTCTGCATTCACCACCTTCATGAATTTGTAAGCTTCACCTATAAATCCTCCTATAACCTTTGCCTCTCCAAACTGATAATTCCGTCTTAAATCCTTCCTTGAAAGGCAAGAGCTGTCATCCAGATAACAACAAAGAAAAGAAATCTTCTCGCTGCCTTCTGTAACACCAATATATCCTCCTTGAAATATGGGGACTGTAGCACCCAGTACTCAGGAGGAGGGCTCACCAGGGCTTTACACAGGAACAAAGAGACACTATTTCTCATGTCCTCAGTATCTTTCTGATGATGCCCAACACCTCTGCAGGCTTTGCTGGCTGCTGCTGCACCATGAGACAATAGTTTTAGGTAACTGTCATGAACCCCGATCTCTTCTGAATTGTGACGAGCGTTCTGAATATAGCATCTGTAAGCATCACCAGGCCTATTACACACCACAAGATTGCAAACTGGAACTTTAATCCCCTATTCCTACCCCTCACTCCCATCTATGCTTTTCCTTCTCCGTATTTAGTTCCCTAAACATCATTAGCTGTTAAAGTCTAAACCATTTTTCGATGTTTTACTGCTTCCTAGTTTGTTGAGTAAGAGACAGCTTGGTAAAAGCTGCAACACAAAGAAGACTCAGCCATAGTCAACAAAGTCCTTAGTACGTCAAAGGCAGAAAAGCGTTAAGCTTGTGATACAAAGTTTGTTGTACCTGCTGGTTACAACTACAGTAACAAGTAGGGTAACAAACCCCTGAAGATGTTAAGTTTGTTTATTTCTATCCCTCTGCTTTCATTAATTTTAATCACTACTCTACACATAGAACAAGTCTAAAAAGAACTGGCTCCAGAGCAGTTTGTAAAGCTCCAGTTTTTGTATTCGACTTCAGTCCAAATCAGATCAAAGTCTTCCTTGACAAGCTGCCCCCTAAAAAGCTGTAGATGTTCAGGGAACTTGCCAGTAACCTACTGCCAACAGCAGCAATAAAACGGATGTGAATGACAAGTTCATTCAATAGCTTCAGGAACCTCTGCAATAGCTGACTCTGGGCCAGAGAGGACTACCCTGTAGCCTAAGTACACAGAAGCCTATCTCAAAACCTCTTGGCTCCAAACACTCTCTCAATAGTATGAAACCATACTCCAATTAGACCTGGAGCTGCAGAGCTTTCAGACTTCTGGCTCCACTGCTGAAAACCACAGTCCAGCATCACTGGCTGCTTCAGAGCTGTCAATCTGAACTCTAGAGTCACTAGTCCCATGGTAGTTTCACTGCATGCAGGTAAGATTCCGCTTACGCTTTCTGAGACCATATTTAATTTAAAAATCTTCAGCTAAATGAAACAGACATCCAATGAAACACGAATCATGATTTCTAGGAAGCAAAACCCTAGATACTTTGCAATACTTTTTGATAGCGATTTCTCAGTTTAAAAACAAGACAAGACAGCACACAAACTGGGTATCAAACCTTTCAGAAGAGACTGATGCACATGATTACTATCTGAAGAGCCACCATGGGATATCACCTTACAGGAGGCAGCACACAGGAAAAGCATGATGCTTTTTGCTCTCAAAAAGATCACACAACCACGAATCTCTCTCTCAGGCTTCCTCAATGTAAAGCTCTCTTTACAAAATTACACACAAACAATTTCTTTTTAGAAGACAGAAATTTGACTTATCAGAGAAATAAATTTAGATGGAACCAGTTTGAAATTGGATTAAAAAAAAACCACAAAGAGAATCAAATCCACATTGAGATATTCAGGTAAAGAACAACTGCTGGTTTTCATACTGAGGAGCCACAGATTCTGTGCAACAATGTATTTATGCCTTAACATACAACCATTGTAGAGCCCACCCTTTATTACAGCATTGATTTCTGAGAAGCTTTGTAGCAAAGTTACGCACAGCCTACTGTTACTGCACCTACCTTCACTGTTACTCTTCATAGAACAGCATGAAGTGTCATCACTTCAATTCAGAACCAAATAAAAGCACTGTTCTACACCCTTCTCAGTGGGAAGACTGTATCGGAGAGGCACTCCAAACCCAACTGGCTTGAAACTGAAATAACTGTCTGATTTATCCATGAAAAAAGTTTTGGAAAAATCTTCAATTTCCTAACTGAAAGTACATTACTGTTTTTCCTATATTGCAAATTCAAAGATGAAAGAATGCAAAAGGCTCAAGAAGTGCTAAGTTACATGCCTGATATATAATGCTTTCACTCTCTCCTTTATAGGGACCTACAATTGTGGGATTTCCACAACAGTGGAAAGTCTCAGTGAACTTTGTGCCCTTTATAATATGTTCCCGCTGACAATATTAACATATTTCTTCAAAATTCATACGAGAACATACAAGACAAGCCCTATTGTGGCATGTTTCAGCTGCTTGCCCAGTAGTTCCATTTCTGACACATATTTTGGGTTATTCACAGGTCACAGCAGGAAGCTCTGGAAGCCCTCCATTCCCAGGCAAATAGCTGAACTTCAGCAGCTCAATACAGAAGTCAGCAACAGCATTACGAATCTCAAAGCTTCCATTATGTAAGCCAATCTTACAGTGGTTTTGCTTATGACTAGACTGGTATTTGAAAGACTTCTTTCTGTGCTTCATACCGGTACCAAAGCAAGTACCCCTAAAAAATGCTAAGAAGTTGCATTATCCTACAACTTTAAGCCAGATGAAGCTAATCAGAGATAAAGGGGCATTGACAGCATTTTAGGGGCAACATTCCAGAATGAAGGTATCTTGGTAATTCCCCACACCTACAAACAACTCTGAAGAAGGGGTAATGGTTTTAAAATAGAAGAGTTACATTTACATTGGACAGAAGGGAGAAATTCTTTAGGGTGGTGAGACACTGGAACAGGTTGCCCAGAGAAGTTGTGAATGCCTCTCATTGGAAGTGTATAGGTTGGACGGGGCTTTGAGCAACCTGATCCTGTGAAATTGTCCCTGCCCATGGCAGGGGGTTTGGACCAGGTGATCTTTAAAGGTCCCTTCAAACCTACACCAGTCTATGAATTTATATCAGTGATGTCCAAACCAACTGCTATTCTTTTAACTGCATCAAAATCCAATGCATTAAGTAGCGCCTTAAGAATTCTTTTTCCTACAATTGGATGATGTTGCTGAAGTCAGGCTGTATAGCAAGTTGTATGCATACAATTACATTAGGAAAATATATTCATAAAAATCCTAGTAATAACAAGTTATGCCAATTGTTTTCTTATTCACACTACCCACTGTGTCCTTTTTTCTAATCCATGTGTTTCATTTTTCCTTAAAGAAATGGCTTTGTTATAATACTGTCTCAAAATATTGTACATAGCACACCTAGTGTATCAACAACAAGATTTTCTGAAAGAAAGAAGCTCACCCTCAATATTTTTTAAAATTAAGATGAAGCTTTCTTGCTGCTTTGAGTGAAAACATTAATTTATGGAAAAAATCATAAGCCATTTGCATCTTTCTCTCCAAGGCACGCATAACGTACAGGCTATTTCTTGGGTTTATGAGGAAGTTTTCCTAATTATTTCCCCGACTTCATTAAGTCAGTCCCCATTTTTTGCTATTTAACTTAAATTTCTATTTCTGTAGTTGTGCAACACCAGTCTAGACAGTGATGTCTACTGTCAGGAAACAAAGATACAGGAAGCAAAGTTCTGAAAGTCCTACTTCAACAAAACCCAGGTCTGTAAGAAACTGACCTAGCCAGCATGGGGCTGAGCAGAAGGGAAGGGAAGGAGGGAGAAAAGCCGAGCCACAATATACAAAATGTATTTTCACTGACCTCCAAAATATAGACTATGATTTATCCTCTTCTTCCATATCCCTCTGGTGCGTTGTTTTTTTTTTTTGTGTGTGTTAAGTCTCAAATGTTTATATAACTATAGAAAGAAACAAAGGTGAGCACGTATTTCAAATTCAGGACTAGCTGCACCTTTGACACTCTCTCCAGTTCTTTACAAACTCAAAGAAAAACTTACATGTTCTTATTTGGAAGATGTTCACCTTCAGCAAGTATGATGTTATCATTGTCCCCTCCATTCCCTTTATGTCTCTTGACTCTGATTAAACCAGCTAAGTAGGTAAACTTTAGCTGTGGTTTAGACAAGCAGATGAAAAATTCAGAAGGTGTTAGTAAGCCCCATAGGAGTTACCATTAAGAGTGGCAAGTGGTTGTCTAAAGGTTGACAGTTCAATCCTCTTACTACAGATGAAACAGAAGGGTAACTCTAAGGCCATAAGGGAATGTAAAGAATATAAAGGCTAACTCTTGCCACAAGCAGAAGCTGAAGAAACAAAACTGCTAGGTCTGGAAGACCGATTTGGAGGGAAGACCACCTCCGCTATTAGACTCACAAGAATCTTGTTTTCTTTGTAACATTTCTGGAATAGAGTCAACCAGTCAAGAGATCTCTCTCCATCCTTCGTTTACTCTGCTGCTCTAAGAGTCGTTACTACTGCAGCAATGGCAACACTAACCCTAATGCTTTTGAATGCAGTTGTCATGATAGTGCTGAAATCTCCTCAAGCCACACAATTAGGAAGGAAGCTTATTTTACTAAGCTTCTAACCCAGCCAACGAGTCGCAACAACATTTCAGAGGGCAAGCAAGAGGTCTCTAGCTTGAGGAATTCTCATTAGCAAATTTTAAAAGTTAGCTTCTGACAATAGGTATATTAGAACAACAATTAAGAACAGTCTTTAAAATTCTCATTTCCTGCTACAGCAAGGCTACTATGAACAACAAAATTGCTATGAAGACTATTCCTGCTGGGTCTTTGCCCTCACAGCCACGTTACGTACTGTTTGTTGTATCCTACAAACGAAAAGGCAGACCAATGTAATAACTGAATAACAGGCCTCAAAAAAGCATGGGTGTACCAAAGGCAAATTAAATCTAATTGTGATACTCTGTATTACTTATAAACTTAAGGGTGATTCAGTAATATCATGACAGCCAAACTCCAGAAATAGTACCTATGGTAAATACATCTCGCTTTTAATTATTCTTCATTTGTATCCTGAATTGGTGTGCAGTGTTCACCAGCCGATACATCTACTGCAGAGGAGAATGTATTAATGGTGACTTAACTCAGTGAAGACTTTAAATACACATCCACATAAAATGACATTACTTTTGGGAAAAAAAAATAAAATCAAGCACTGGGTAGTTAAGAGTAGTAAAAAAAAAATTAGTTACATCACAATTAAGCCATATGACATGTATTTGCACACACATTACTCAAGTCCTGCCCAACATCATGCAATAACTCCACAGTAATGCCAGGAATAGAACTGCGCACTCTGATTCTAACACATTGGAACACAACCAAAGAGACAATTTCTCTTCTTATCACACTCCAGCTCATTCATCATCTTTCTTTTGTATTTCACTAGGCAAAACAGCACACTTCTGAACTACGATATCTTCCAAACAGTCTTATCAACACAGTCTCTTTACTGATCTCATTTTAAAACATAGCAGCAATTCTAACTTATGAAACAGCAACAATTTTTCTAGGTCACAGGGTCAAAATCTCTGATTCCCCATATGCTAAACAGGCACTTAGAGAAGAATACTAACATTCTGCAAAAATTTATAGCAAGGGCTCTCCTATCTGTGGCAGTCATACAACCAGGAACTGTCAGCACTGGTACACGATGCGCACAACCCCCCACATTCAGCTTGCTGAAGCCACATTCACGTAGCATTTCACTGATTCACAGACTACTTTGAGAACACCTGGTTTATACAAAACACTGCTCAAAAGAAAAGCATTGGAAGTAAAAAATTCCCGAGTAGTACTGCTGGCTCTAGAGGGGTTCTCTGTTTAGAGAAAAGCAAAAAAGATACCAAGGATAGCTTGAACATTAGTATTTTGAACAAGTCTGTAAGCTATTAAAAGCTATAAACTGTATGATTTAAGAGTAAAATAAATTCATTACATATCACCCTCAGTGTTCTTTCCTATGCAGAATAAATAAATTTCCTGTATGTAAAAATGTATGGTATACGCCACATACAAGTGTAGTTTGAAGCTCTGGTGGCAGAATTTGTGATCCCATTTACGTGAAAGCCATTGCTCAAAGCACTAAAATGGATCATCACCAACCCATAGCTGTGTGTTAGTGCACTGCACTAGAAGAGGAAGGAACAGGTTCTTTTACTTCTTCCTATTTGTCACGACAGTCACGACACCGCGCAACTTCCTCCTAGTAGCTATTATGTATAGTCCTCACCACATTTTTGCTTTTCAAGCCACTCAATTCACATTAACAGTTTAAGCCTCTGTTACTATAAACCAAATCCTTTCACTCACATTTCAATAAAGATTTAAGCAAAGTTTAAGTTGCTTGACTTGTATTCGTAACAGTATTGCTAATTAGCCAGTCAATTAAGATTATACTGTGGAACTATCACTCCTGGTATATCAAAGTCTCCTTATGAAACATTAATAGCAAAATCATTCATGTGTGTAATTTAAGTAGATTTATACCAGGCATGGTATGATGCCTAGGACAGGAGGCACTCAGGACAGTCTGAGATCCAGGTTCTCTGAAGGGTAAGATCCTGCTCTTCTTCCCACTAGTACCTGGGCTGGTACTTGCTCTTTATCCCTTGAGCAAACATTTGTAGGAAAAAAATTAGACTACTTATTCAGAATACATCTTAATCTACTTAGTAATCCCACGTTTTTGGGCTAGGTTAATTTTAACCTGAATCAGTTTCCCAGCCTTATTCATCACTCTGCCAACCAAATGCTGGTGCCAACTGGAGCACTAGAGGCTGGCAGAATCTGTGCCAGCTAAAATCATTCTCAGAACTATGACCTGAAGATTAAAAACTATTTCACAGAATGCTAATGCTTGCTTTCTTCCCTGATGTTCTTCCCTAGAGTAAAAAAAAAAATAATTCAGTGCCAAAGAAATAAGCTTTTGGAATATTTTTCAAAAGTATATCCAGCAAGACAGGTACTTTATTCTCATTTACAATCCAAATGGAAGGAACACAAATTTAACACTTGAAGAGCTTTCAGCTATTGTTTTCAACCTTACCTGCAGTATAACTTGTGTGGAACACTAGATAATAAATTTTTAAACATACCATTCAGAGAAAAACTGGAAGTAGCTTTGGACTGTTAAAGAAAGCATCAGACAACAGAACAAAAATAGTTCTATTTCATGTATATCAGACTTGAGAAAGTATTCAAACAGTTGCTAAGCAGCAGCAGGCTACAGGCATCATATCAGACTTTAATGTTTCACTGATCATATGTTAGAGAAAGTTTTGCAAAATCATTTATCAAAATATTTTCTCAAACTAACTACTTAGCCAGATTTCAAGAAAAGCATAGTTTGAAAAAACTTAGTGACCAAGCACTACAACAACTAAAGCACATACAGATGCTCTCAGTGTCAAAAGTAACTGTATTTCAGTAGTCTAGAGCAAAATAATAGAGAACCAAATAAAAAAGAAAGCTTTCTGATTTTGGCAGTGAGCTTTTCCTCTACGGACAGAACAGGCTGTCCCCACAAAACTAGTATTTACCAAAACGTGGCTAAGCGATCAAATTACACTTTCTCTGGCATTCACCAAGTAGTGAATGCATGTGTCACAAAAAGCCACAAGGAATCCAAAAAGTTTAAGAGTATCTCCAAGTATTCCCTTTACTTTCCCCATACTCTTTTCAGAAAGCACTCCCAGTTCCCTGGTCTGTAAGCAAAAAGTGACTTATTTTATATATTCATATTTGAAGATCAAATAATTTCAATCAGATCAATTAAAAAAATCTAAAAGCAAGCAATCCAAAGCAGTCCAGGATTGGGAATGATACTGATCATAAAGTGTCAAAAGCAGGACTTTTGTTATGATTCAGACTGCCAAACTAAGAGAATGATTTATAGCAAAAACATTACGCATGGTGAAAGAAAAAAAAAAATTAGCTGCTGAAGAGAACTGTGCTCATTCAGATTAAGCATTCCACAGGTAACATTCATCATGCTCTTTCTGAAGACTCGTTAACTTTCCTGTTCTTTGTTCATTAAATAACATCATCTATTTGATCTTCTAAAGCAAAATAGTAATCTCAAGTTTCACCAAAACAATCTATTTATGGCCTTGCATTAATCCCCCACCCCCCCCTCCAGAGAAAACACTATTTCAAAGTATTTTAGCTAAAATCTACTGGCTTCAATACCAATGAAAGCTGGCCAGTCAGCCACCTCTCCATGAGCCTTTTAAAATCAAGTGCAAAGGCTACTCATTGTTGCAAATGCAAGCAACGAAGGCTCCAGCCTTCATTCAACCATATCCCACATCCAGCAGATACTGGAAGATCCTACTGTGCAAAAGGTCTGGAACCGCATTATTCTGAAATCAAAGATTTCACTGCTAAACTGAGAGGAACAATGAAATAGGCTGACAAAAATTACACCTGCTTCCCAAGAACTGTAATTAAGAATCTGAATTGCAGACCCTGTAAACGTGGCTAGACCAAAACCTGAATTTGAGTAGTGAGTTATGAGCCATGTATTATATTATTTTAGCAGCCAGTATTGGATCAGTGGTGTGACTGCTCCATTTGTATTTTCCACTCCTATGATCTCCCTGTGGGATTGCATATTAAACCAATTCTACAACTAGAATAAGTGCCTAAGAGCAGCAACTGCCTAAAAAAACCAAACACATTTCTAAGAAACGCATAAAAACATATTCTAGGAAGCACAAGTCTCCATTTATGTAGCCTCAAACAGACTAGAATTATATAATCGAAGACTGCTCTGTCTCAAACCACCTCCAACAGCACCCCTGATAAAACAGTGTTGATCTGGAATATTTTCTAAACTTGGACCTACAACTCTAGAATACTCTGCAATAAAACACATCTCCATTTTCATAGAATCACTGAAAAAAATCAGGTTGGAAGGCACTTCTGGAGGTCAACAGCTCCAAACACCTATTCAAAGCAGGATCAACTTCAGGTTTAAAGCAGGTGCGCAGGGCCTTGGCCAGCCAAATTCTGCAAATTCCCAAGTACAGAGATTTCACTAGGTTTCTGGAAAATCTCCTCCACTGTTTAATCATCCCCACACAGAATAATTTTTTCCTTACATCTATTTGGGACTTCCCTTGTTGCAATCGATGACTTCTCTCTCGTCATTTTGCTCCCCACCCAAGAACAGTATGCCTCCCCATCTTGCCTGTAATTCCCATTAGAAAAACCGAAGACCATAAGTCCACTTTTAGCCCTCTCTTCTTCACATTAAATGTCCTGAATTTCCTCAGCCTCTCCACATGTATCACTGACCATCTCAGCTGTCCCAGTTGCTCTGGTTTATCAGCATTTCTTGCAATGGCAGGTTCAAGACAGTCTGTCAGATGCATCCTCACAAGTGCTGAACAGAAGGAATATCACATCCTACACCATGCTGGCTATGCTCTTTCTTACGTTCACTCTGAAGAGCCCTTTTGCATACGCTTTGAGAAGACAGGCACACGGGGATGTACTCTGAAGCTCATTTAGATTCACAGTTGCTGTCTGAAATACGCTTTTTTAAAGCGACGTTAATTAACCTGAAGCTTTTACAGTGCTTTTGCATCAGCAACTGTATTCCAAATGAAGTAAAAATAGGTACCTAAAGAAATACAACAATTAGTACAGCAATACTTTTTCTCTTTTACATGTGTACTACTTTCAACATTTGAATATACTTACCATTACTTTGAGACCATGCACACACAACCTACAGAACCTGGAGAAAAGCATTCAGTCTGACAGCTGCCTACTTAAGAAACCAAAGTGGGGTAAAACACACAGAGGAAAATGAAAGTTATGGGGCTGAATACGCTATGAGAAGAGGCGTAGGAAAAATTACAGGCCTCAACACATTTTGTGATGCTGAGCCCAAATTAAATCCAAACCTCTGTGCCAGCTATTTATCTGCTACTGTTGGGCTCTATACAGATCCTTAATCAGTAGCTTATGTGAGCCCCAACTCTCTTCCAGAGACCTTTAGATCCCTCCTCTGCACTAACTAGATGTTTACATGTTCCTGTGGAATTTAGTTCCATTTGAGTAAGACTTATTTCTTTCTAGCCCAGACAAATGTCCTCTCTAGATATCACAGAGAACCCATTTAAATATTTGAAATTCAAATTTTAAAATACCAAACTTCTTAATGCCAAAAATCAAAGCCACTGCTAACAATATTTTCACAGTAGGAAAGTTTTAGATGCCAGTATAGACAGTGGAAAACCTTTTTCAGCATCATATACTGAAGTTCAGTAAAAATTGTCAAGCCCCACATCTTCCCATGTCAGAGCAGCTGGCAGATCTTTCTCTGCTTTTGTGGCTAAATGTAGGATGGCCATCTATTGACTAAGAGAACAGTAAACCCTGTAAGTGAAAGAGCATACAGATATCAAAAAGGGCTACTATGAGTTGTTACTGGCATCAGTCATTATAAAACTAAATGGAAAAAACAACCCAAAACCAAACCCAAACTGTTTCAGATGGATTTTTAGACTTCATTTTCCCCCTCACTGCCTTGAAAAGCAGCTTCTTTCCAATAAGGAATGGAAACTGCTACAATTTCCACAAAATAAAAAGTTACCACCATGTTGCAAATGAACGGTTAGTTATTTTAAATGAGGTGGTATAGTTAACTCCTTATGTGGAAAAAAAAAAAAAAAAGATTAAAAATAGTTTTAAATCCTGTGGCTTCCTCTTATCCTACAAATCTTCCAGAAAGCCTACTGATTAGTCTGGAGACACAGACAGATATGCAATCACTTTTGGTCATTACATGAGAAGTTCTCAAAACAAAAGCAAAGATAACAGCTAAGAAACAGTACTGAAAGACTACACCTCCTTTGAGCTTAAATGTCTTTCTATCTTACCCTTAAAGCTATCCTCAGGCTGTAAAGAAGCCCGTAATCTGCCATTGGAAATGTCACATCCTCATTCTGACACTGTCAAAGTACCCTTACGCACTTTTAAAAAAGCAGCGGTTCTAGTGATTGGGCCAGTGCGGCAATCAAACAGCATAAAATTCCAGGCATCCCTGGAACCTGGCCCAGTCTGCAGATGTTGAGGCTTCGCACCCACTATTATTATAGAACAGTACTGATGACACTGACCAAGACACCTTAACCATTGTACTGTGAGCTACGGGGGATACACAGAGCAGCTTGGCTGATTGGTGTGTAACAGTAAGTAACTAAATTGCATCTGGAGAAATTTTCAAGACATTGCAGCATGAATTTTGACCATACTGTGCCCTTCTACGTTAATGAGAGCTCTACAGGTTTAAAATACATGACTAATTTTAGCCCCTATAAGAGAAGCTTAGTGGCACCAGCCACAGACAGCGCTCAAGGAAGCAAGTAAAATGCAAAGTAAGTCTTCCACAGAATCCACTGAATTTGTCAATGTGACACAGGTTATCATAAATAATTTAAAACCAATAAGCCTACAGCCATTGCACTTCACACTGTTAAAACATACTCTGAAATATTCACACTTCCTTCATTGTTTCAGCTACAGTAAACTCAATTCCTTTTTACCACCAGAGAATCCTAAGGGGATTGACTGCTCCAGCCAAATCAAAACTAAATGCCAATACCAATACCACCAACCCGAGAGGCAAGCTACAGGTCCGCATCTTTCAGGAACAAAACAAACCAATATACTCTAGAACAACAAGATCTACCATGAACACTGCCATTTCAGTGATATGAATTTAAGAATTATGAAATGTTCCTAGGCCTGGGTGAATGGTACAATTAATATGTATAATAGTAATTAAAATATATTCTATCCACGATCTTCTTTCATAGTAAAAACTAACAATAAATTACTTGAACTCTACAACAATAAATGTAGCTTGCTGAGTTTTAGAAGTATTCCTTGTATCTCAATTTACATCATAAGGGAGACAAAAGACAGTTATCATAACTTAAAATTCTATAAAGGAAACTCCTTCACAAACAACACTAAGTTAGAAATGTATTTCTTATAAATTAAAGAGGAAGAGAAACTACTATTAGAGTGAAATAAGTTGCCCATATGCCTTAGAAGAAATTCTGCATGCGTTTTCTTTATAGCTTCTGAACTACTGCATAATTTTCTCAATTATTAGTAATTTTAGCAATTTCACTCCTGCAAAGATCAGTAAGTTTACTCACATACTGAAATTTCTCTCCAGTGCTTAGGAAAGCCACAAAGAGTCAGCAAAAAACTGTCTACAAAGAACAGATTTGTGTTTCCTTTCCAAGCCACAAAATGTAGAAGTTTAGGAGCTGCTTCACCCCCCCCCCCCCCAACCCCAACCCCCCCCCCCCCCCCGACATTTTAACAAAACCTTAAACTTTGCATAATTAGAAAAAGCTCTTTCTAGTTGTTGCCACAGGGACAGTGAACTCTTAAAGGAATAAGCAAAGCACCAATTTCTATTGTAACACTACCTTACATTTCTCAACTAATTTGTAATTGTTCAGCATTAGCATTACATGATTACAAGTAACATTTGAGA
Organism: Leptosomus discolor; assembly: GCF_034619465.1. NCBI lineage: Eukaryota > Metazoa > Chordata > Aves > Leptosomiformes > Leptosomidae > Leptosomus > Leptosomus discolor. The sequence goes on along the minus strand of NC_141392.1, from coordinate 55,266,309 downwards.
AAAGCATTTAGAACACCAGTTGATTTCAAAACCTATGTTTCTCTTCATCCTTGTATTACAATGCCCATTCCAGACTGATACTTAGAAGCTGAACTGGGCAGATGGCATTCCAAACACTAATTACCAAAGGAAATCAATGACACTTTTATAGCCACATGTGAGCTTAGATATTTTATGAACTTAAAAGATGGGACCTGAATACGAAGAACTGTAATGACAGTTTTAAATTATTCTTCACTGTATATAATACATAGCAATATGCAGAATTACAAATTTTAAAAGCAAAGCATAGAAAAAATTAAAATTCTTTAACTATTCCAAGCAAGAGAGAATACTTGCGTTTTTTCCCCCATTTATAGCATGAGACTGAGAACTTAAGTAAACTGACATGTAAAACAGTAGAAGAATCAGATCAGAAAAGAAATTAAAGAATCTCATTGCCGGGGTGCTGGAAATTTGACAAGTAATAGGATAGCCCAAGTTTAAGGACAAAGAATCAAAAACATTTTGGTGCTTTCTTTCCCGAGTGGACCCACAGCTACAAAACCACCTTTCTAAGCATGTAGCGACAAAAAAAAAAAAAAAGGGAATACTTAAGAAATCTCATATCTCCTGAAATTTTAAACCTCCTCTTCAGAGATTTTAGCTTCTTATTGTATCTACTAAGGAATTGTGACTTTTGCTTCTTACAAGACTTCCTGTTGCCCTCACCTTCAAAAATAACGATTGCTATTAATTGTTCACCATCTGAAGGAATACCAATGTGGTTAAAGATGGAAGCAACTATCTCAATATTACATGTATTCCAAGTGGACAACATAAACAGAGGATGCCTTGATTTTATAGTTATGCCATTTTCTAACAATCTATAGTAATTCAAATCAGTTTGTGTAAAGAATAATAATTTTTATACAGAATTGTCAGACAAATGTTGTATATACTGTTTATTTTGACAACATAGAAGCATCAGAGCAAAACCCACCACTACCTTTTTCTGCATTCCACAAAGTACACTGCACTGATGAAAGCTGCATCTGTGTGAGGAATATTTTACCAGCATGGTATAACTGTACCAGCAAAACACCTAGAATACACAGATTAAGCCACAGGCTATAGTTTCGTAACACTTTTTCCACTGCAGTACCAGCTTAAGCAGTCCTCATCCTTCAGCTGTGCTGGCACAACTGTTTGTGCAGCTGAGCAGTGAGGCCGGTCAGGGAATTGATCCAGGTTAAAAATAATATTTTTCTGATGGTAAATTCCACAATCTGCTTTGCTGCATAGCCACCTGGAACATTAACTAGTTATACTAGTGCAACTGAGGGGCAAGGCAGGAATAAGAAGCTAAGGCCAGAGCAGCTCGTGCCAGTGCTGACATGGAAAGAAGTGCTCATGAAACTACACCCCAGTCTTTAAATGTTTTGGCATTCCCTGACTAAGGGAATTATCCAAATACTGGAGAAGAAAAGAGAAGAACACTACCTCACCAATAGCTAAAAACAAAAAGCGCAGGAGGCTTCCACCCACTTTTCAGGAAATAATACACAAGGACTGTAAGAAATTCTCTTAGAAACTATTATTTTTTAACATAGAAGTCGCAAACTGCTTCACTTCCCTGCCCCCCTGCCCAATCATCATCCCCTTTTTGCACAGAACAAGTGTATTCTATAATTCACTCTTTCTTTCACTAGTTCACACACAAAACTTGGTATTGGATCTCTGCCCTTCAGGCAAACAGGCAAGATGCTACTGCATCTCTTCTCTTACCAAATCCTCGGCAACAGAAAAGGAGAGGAAAATAAACTGTAAGCTAGGACAGCAATATCTGTTTTCAGCACTTTTACACCTAAGCACATTTTTCTATGCTATGATAAAGTAACAAGTTACTAAAAACTAAAAAGTACTAGAAAAATACAACTCATCTCACAATACTAGCTACCTCGTTTGTGTAAGGGCTACACTCTACCTCCTCGATGAGATTTTAACCTCCAGCAGGAATAGGACAAGCCTTGACATTAGTGATCTGCTTTACTCCTCAACTTTTTCAGACCAAAGGAACTATTGGATAAACACGCTTACAAGGCCACAAAAAGGTATGAAACCTTGCTGGTTCTGTTTTATTGATATAAATGCTTTCTACTCTTGGAGACAAGAGCTATTGGCATATAAACTGTTCAAGTTTATCACTACTGGGATAAGGCTTCCAGACAGAAGCTGGTTTATATCATATTAGCATGGCACGCAAGACACAGGGAGCACACACCTGTGTCTCAACCATGTTCAAAACCAGCATCCCTGGCACATAATCTTCTTCCTCCTTCTGGTTGCAGCACAATTTTTGAAAGGATTGCAGTTAATACCTGACAACAAGTATATGCTTTTACTTTTACTTAAAAGGCAAAACCCCTAATTTTGGGAACAGTCTATTATTTAAGTTCATATCTTATTCACACATACATGCTTCACACTTAGGAAAGTTTCCACACACATCTCAAGAAAGTTAATAAATCAAATGTATATTTTCAAATGTTTAAACTGAAAATATATCAAACAGTTAAGTCCAACTTTTGTAGCTTTTTCTATGAATTTGTTTCAAAGCATTCATGAGACATTTTAATGCTATCAACTTAAGAGAATGCATTTCTTCACCTGTTAACTTCAGATGTTTATCATCAGATTTAATTCAAAGTACAGTTTACAATTCCAAGGGAGGAATACTGTAACTGAAGAACAAGTCTTATTAAAATTACTCTGAATGAATACCAACACCAGGAACATACTGTACTCTTTCCAGCCATTACTGGGCAGAGGGCACTTCTCAGAGATGGGTTATGATCAACAGATCTTGTCTAGTACCTTGATCTTTTATTAAACTTCAAATGGATATTACAATATAACAAACCAGTAACAATAACACATGAAAATCTGTTGACTTGGGACCTTTTTTTTTTTTTAAACCTCAAACAGTAATGAATTTAGCGTGAAACACTGACACAGGCTTAATTCAGGTTAAGACAGAGTTAACCTCTATCTTGAACACAACTTATCCCACCATGCTTATCCTCCCAGGAGTTAAGGTTGTGCAATTCCAAATCTATTCAGATAAAAATACTAGCCAGAAGTGTGCACTTCTTCAGCAGTTAAGAGGCACACACTAACGGTAAGCAGTACATTTGTCAAACCTAGACCAAACGATCTCAAACTACTGATCATCCTGTAGCGTAGTTCTGCAGTAGTCTACATGGTAAAGGAAACACCACACTGAAGTCCTGAGACAGTAGGCTGGTTTCTCATCTGGTCTGAATGCACCTCTTCAGGGGCCAGGTTTCAGTGCACTACTCTGTTACGGGGTGACTTCTGATAAACTCACAGTTAAAGTACACTGTAGTCTATGGGAGCCCATAAACATACCACTTTATTTAGGTACTTGTTCTAGCACCATATCACACTTGTATAAGACCAGGTGAGAGTCATGAATTTTGACGTGCCCAAATACATCACCCAAAACAAATATTACCTATGTATGCACAAAAAGTAAAACGCATTATTTTAAAATGTATGTTTCCTCTTACGTAAATCTCACCGTATCATTATGGTAGCACGGATGCACCTAAATTATTCTCAGAAGATCCTACAACAAGTAGTTGAGCAAACAACAGCTTGCCGTCCCTCAGAGGGGCTCCTTTCTACATACTACTGCAGAGCTGTTTCAGTAAGTGTCCTCAAGGTAAGCGTTCTGCATCACAAAGACTTTTGCAGACTGAGTTCTGGGACAAATCTTTTAACACGACATCGTTTATCAAAAGCTAGCATGTTATCTTAAGTGACCTTTCTTCATCTGTTTACCACATACCTGTCCTCATTCGTCTGTCCCCTCACACCTCCAACTCACCCCGGCTCAGCAGGCTACTGCTGCCCCCTACCGGCAGAGGTCCTCCTCTCCCGCTCTTCTGCTCACGGGACGCTTCCCAGGGGCAACTCCAACTGCCAGCTCAGCAGAAAGTTGTTTTTTGGTGGGCGAGGGGGAGCCTGAATTTGTGTCTAGCAAATTGTGCTGGCTAGAAGAGGTACCTAAGAAATGCCAACACAAGCCCACACCCAAGGGAAGAGTACAGGCTGGGGATGTACTTCAGGTAGCGACTGTTAGATTGGCACTCTATTATTTCCAATTACAGGGTCAAGCTGAACTCTAGAGCTAACAGCCAAATAGCATGATGCTAGTTATAAATAAAGCGACCACTGCTACTGCTATCATCAACAAATAACTAACCATACCGATACTGCTTACAGAAACCCTGTAAAGTCGGTTTCTCAAGCCTACCACTTTTCACATACTCATTTAAAGACACTTGAGCCTCTAAAAATAAATGCTTCACTGACTCTAGGTACCTTCTATAAGTCTTGGTCTTGCACCGTTTTGTGATCAAAATATAGTCTGAAGCACTGAAATAATGTGAAGTGACAAAGAGCATATATCTTTGATTCTGAGCTTTCAATGAGAGTTAAGACAAACTACTCCTTTGTTAGCAATTGCGCTAGTACCCATCAGTCTGGTAAGGGAACAGAAAGTAATCTCCAAACATCAATTCAACTTTCCATTATGCTCCTTAAAATTTTTGTCTGAGTCCCCTAAAGTCACAAGTGAACTAAGGCAGAAAAACTAAAATCAAATCAGCCCAGGTATTAGATACTCCATGAACACATCCACAGAACAGTTCCAACCCAGCACTAAAACCAAACCAAAACCCGTCGTTCACATCATGAAGCAAGAACAAAGCATATCAAGTAACTAAGCTGTACAAGTATCTTACAATTCACAAAAATAATAGTTTCAAGCTTGTCACCAGACATGGAATGGTGACACTTTTGGTCAGATCTGTATTTTACCACTCAGTAACGAAAACTCTTCAGAATACCAAATTTTCAGTTGGATACTTTTACAATTGTAACTTTACAACAAATGTAATTTTACATCAATTATAGTCATCATCTGCATGAAACTGACTAGAAGTGTTTGCAATTCCAGTTTTAAAAGTAAGAAACAGTCATCAAAAAAGATTGTCACAATCATATAAAAATAAGCTTTGCTTTTCTGAAAGGCCTCAGGCAAGAAAAGAGAATTCTTAACAGTATCATTTCTTTTTCTCTCTTCCCCTTTGATTCAAAACAAGCAGCAGTTATACCCTGTAACAGAGCAGATTAAGGATTAGATGCTCCGTTTTCAAGAATTCGAAGGTATATGGGAAGACACTAGGCTCCGCAGAGTCTCTGCCTGACAGCACAGATGGCAAAAAGAGTCTAGAAGGTTAGGACTCTGAGCAGTAATAAACGCAGCACAGACTTTCAGTTTCACATTCGGTGGCAATGCTTTTTCTACACATTCTGACAATTTTATCTGACCGAAAGACTTGGAAGGGAAGGAACTTGTCTTAGTCTCGCAGCCCTGTCCTAACTTCTCTCCTGTTTTCACCTTTCATTTCCACATCACCCAGAGTCCATCCATTCCAAAGATTAAAAAAAGGAAAAAAATAGAAGCATTCAATATTGATCCAGAAAACCCTGCGTTCTTGTGGGTTTTGGGTTGTGTTGCTTTTTCTTTGTTTTTTGGTTCGTTTTTAAAAATATTGTCCCCCAAAATTTTAAACCTTGAGTTTTTATACATGCAGGCCACAGTCTGCAGCCTTGAAGGACAGAAGCGTTTAAGAACATTCAAATTCTGACTTCAGGAGCTGGAGCTCAAAGAACACTAAATATCACACTGCTCATTGACAAACCATTAGGTTAGGCACAGTGTTTCTTTTGCTACTTGTTCCTGTCATCTCTTCATGCACGCCCTAACAGTAAACAAAAAACATACTCCAAAATCACGGAACAAATATATTCAGAAACCAACAGTTCAATTACACTACACTCCTTTTTCTCCACTCTCTCATCTGTTAAAGAGCAACCACAACAAGAAATTTCGCTTTCTGATCACAACAGAAATTCCACTTGCTACAATCAGCAAGACAAAACCAGCTACAGGTGTAGTTTGAAACAGATCTGTCACTACAGGCAGAGGAAAAGGTTAAAAACAGGTAGAGAGAGCACAGTACAGACTGCCTTGTAGGACACAGGAAAATTAACAGAGGAGATGGGTCCTGAGGAACAACCACTAATAAGAAAAAAAACATCACAAAACACCTCACATAGACACTCAGTTTAAACTGCAGACTTTCAGAGAGGAACAGGCGAGTTGTCAACACCTACTAGGAACAGTCTTTTGACTACCCTCTATAGTATTCCTTTAACTTACGTGTTACTGATATAAATCCTACCAAGTACTGTTTACAACTAAAAGGTCCCAATATAAAAGTCCATGTGCCTACAACAACTTGCTGATCCAATTCTCGGATCTGCTCTCGAAAGATAAAGACTTTAGCAAGGCTTTTGACACTGTCTCCCACAACATCCTCATAGGCAAGCTTAGGAAGCGTGGCATAGATGAGTGGACAGCGAGGTGGATTGAGAACTGGCCGAAGGACAGAGCTCAGAGGGTTGTGATCAGTGGCACAGAGTCCAGCTGGAGGCCTGTGGCTAGTGGTGTTCCCCAGGGGTCAGGACTGGGTACAGTCTTACTCAACACATTCATCAACAACCTGGATGAAGGGCCAGAGTGCACCCTCAGCAAGTTTGCTGATGACACTAAACTGGGAGGAGCGGCTGATACACCAGAGGGCTGTGCTGCCATTCAGGGAGACCTGGACAGGCTGGAGAGCTGGGCGGGGAGGAACCTAATGAGGTTCCACAAGGGTAAGTGTAGGGTCCTGCACCTGGGGAGGAACAACCCCATGCACCAGTACAGGCTGGGGGTCGACCTGCTGGAGAGCAGCTCTGCAGAGAAGGACCTGGGAGTTGTAGTGTACACCAAGTTGGCCACGAGCCAGCAATGTGCCCCTGTGGCCAAGAAAGCCAATGGTATCCTGGGGTGCATCGAGTGTGGCCAGCAGGTCAAGAGAGGTTATTCTCCCCTTCTGCTATGCCCTGGTGAGGTCACATCTGGAGTACTGTGTCCAGAGCTACCTATCTACCACTGGACCTTCCGAGGAAGACCAGACCCCTTCACAAGATCGCTGTTTCAACAGAACTACATCCATCACTTCAGGAGGACTGCAGCCACCATCTTATTGAACTGCTATTGTCACTCTAACAGGGTGTCAGGTTGTATTCCTGACTCTGTCGGTGTAAACCAGTGGTTGTTTTTTTTTTTTTCCTTTCTGCCTTGTGTTTTGGTTTTTTTTTTTATATATATATATATATAAATTAGTAAAGAACTGTTATTCCTATTCCCCATATCTTTGCCTGAAGGCCCCTTAATTTCAAAATTATTATAATTTGGAGGGAAGGGGGTTGCATTTTCCATTTCAAGGGAGGCTCCTGCCTTCCTCAGCAGACACCTGTCTTTCAAACCAAGACAATGATTTTAAGACTCAAAACTCAGTCTCTCCCCCTCTAACTCCAGCAGTCATCAACATTTTAAATTTCATTCTCTCAGTCCAAGAAAGAGGTGACTGAGCTGCAAAACAAAAATTGCCTCAGCAGCTATCCACACGAACTTTGATCATGATTCTAACATGTAAGGACAATACAAAAGCCCCTTTTTTTTGTCAAGTAAATAAAGTAAACACACATGATCATAACTGAGCACAGAGGAGTAAAAGTGTCAGAACAGATTATCAGAGAGGACCTCCCCACACACACAGTTGCACAGTCTGAAGTTCCGGACTCGCTATTTTCTCAAATACTGATAAAACCAAACATCTGTTCTCCACACATGACATTAAAGGTAAAAATAAACAACACATGGAATAAGCAAATAATTTAATAATGTTATTTGGTTTTTATTATAATTAATTTCATTATGATTATTTAATAATTATGGATTAATACTTAAATGTCTTATAAGAAAGACATTTAAGTAATTATATTGCAAATACTTGAAAGCCATCACGGTCCCTTAACAGAGCAAAGATACTTAGAACATCACTATTCCTAACTGCTGAAGAAAGAGGGAAGAAATTAAAAACCCTCTCACTTATTAACATCTGTGATCACCAGACTTTTTTAAAAAAAAAAAATACTTGTGACAAAAAACTACCAATTCCTTTCCCTCATTTAAAAAGCAAAGAAAGAACCTTGAATCAGAACTGATTCATGAGATCTAAATCTAACCATAAAAGGGATTAAATGAATCACTTAAGCCTAAATGAAAACTAGTTTGTTCAGAATATCTGGGCACAAAATTAGGTTCTCTAGCTTTTCAAACTAGTGTCCCTCTTCTCTTTACACCTTTCACATACAGCACATTTCTTTCTGCTCAAGAGCGTCAATTAAAATGTTTCATTAGAGACAATACCATTTTGAAACGCTTATACCACTTAAATTCATAAAATAAATGCTCTTAGTATATTAAAACGTTTCTCACATTAAAGTATACTATGCAAAATTATTACACATGTCACAGTCTAAATATCAAACTGAAAAGCAGAAGTCAGAGAAAATTATTTATCTTTGAAATGTAAAGGTTTTTTTGTGGTAGAAAATGACTGGCTAAAGCAATCAATCATAGGTTTCTCTTGCTTCAATGAAGTAAAAAAAGAATTGTTCTAATGTGGGCATACGTTTTTGGTTATTCTAAGGATTTGGGGAAAATTTCCATGCAAGAGTTTATTCAAAGAGGACATCTTTTGTGAACAGCAGGCTCAAAGATACAGTGTAATAACCAAATGTATAACTAAAAGACACATCTGAAGATCAAACAGAACTACGCATTGCTGTACTCCATTTTACCCACACTTTCCTGAGAAAATGACTACAATTATTAAAGAAAAACACTTGAACTTTCCTTGCTGGGCTTATAAATAGAAATTAAACACTCCTTTTTTCATTTTGCAACACTTGAGAGTTTTTCCAATTACACTTGGAACTGGCATAGTAGGACAAGCCTCAAGGCAGTATGAAACCAAATTCTCTCTCTCTCTCCAGGCATGACCAGTGATACCTTGTCCTACAGCCTCCAAAATGGTGAAGCCTCTTACAGTTAACTCCCACTCCACAGCAATTTGATCAGCTGACAGGCAGGTAGGTGGAAGGAGGCTAATGAGCAAACAAAAAAAATCCACCCATTCCTTCAAAGTACACCGACCATTTTCAATACACTTCCACCTTTTGTAATAAATATGACAGTTTCACCTATCACTTCCAATTAGGGAAGCGTAAAATGTGTGACCGCTATCAGGCACTTAGGTATTGATGGGGAAGTCCCATGTCCTATTTCCCACAGAAATAGATGCAAGCAGAATGAAAGGTCTGAAGCAACTGGAGTAGCAGGCATGTAGTCAGATAACTAAGCAGCAAAGTACCAGGAGCTCTAACTTCCCTCCTGTTCCCTAATGATAAACCAAGCAACTATAGGGCATCATCTACTCCCTTCTCATTTACCCTGTGTGACTCACCTTGAGAATCATCTCAGTTTATTTCATGAACTTTGAGATTTAATTTCCCAGCAACCCTCATGCTGTTCTCTCCTGGTCAAGGAGCACAAGTATTGTGCCACACACACTTTTACTTCTGGGCTGGTTGAATATTCTTTTCCATTTGTCCCCTCTTTACAAGCCTCCAACAACTTCTTTAATTGATAGGAGAGGTGTCACTGGTAAAGCCAGCAGTTAAACAAACACCTACTGAAAGCCAGACTCCGGCAAAAAATAAAGTCCTTTTTCATCTTAGCCAGGGACTTGTTTACTAATGTATCACTTACTCATAATGTTTCAATGACAGTAAGGCTGGGTATTTCAGCCACTCCTTAAAGTGCAGTTCCAAAACAATTCAATACTGCCACTGTCATTCCTCCTGCTCCCAGGCATGCATTCCCCCTCTCCCTCCTGTGATCTAAGCCAACGCTGGCATTCATCTGATCCTGCAGGAAGCCAGTTCATGGAACAAAACGTGGGTGATGGGGGTGTGTGTGGGAGGTGGGGTGGTGGTGTGTGTGGGAAGTATGTTAATTTCCTCCTAGTTTAGTTTTGAGTCAGATGAATGCCAGTGTGAACACAGGGAAAGAAGCAGAGCCAAACTGACACCAATTTACAAATTATACCCTTAATTTTTCCTGAGGGCAATATTGGAGGAGGGGGGAAAAAACAAGGTTGTATGAAGAAATATGCAAGTTCTACAGAAGCAACACAAAAAGGGTTACTAACAGCAAACCACTTTGAGTCATTAGCAGCCACTTGGAAACAACTGTGTTAAAAGACTGAAGTGAGAGCAGGTGGAGAAGTTTCAGAAAGATAGGTAGGACACCACCAAGAGGGAAGCTACCACCAAGGGAAAGACCTTCAGGTATTTAACATAGTACCATAAAGAAAAGAACAGCTGCAGAAGTCCTGTTTTCTGTCTATCCTCTTCTCCAGAAGGGGAATGGAGGCCATTGGATATGAAGGGTGCCCATATAAAGAAGAGGCCTGCAGCTGGGCTGCCACAGTTTTAGGCTAACAGAGCTTGACTTTGTATCTAAGTGCAGTCATCTTCACCCATGGAACTACACTGGCAGAAAGCCCTAGGATAACACAGGGCTTGTGACAGAATAGCTGCCAGGGAAAAGGGGAAAGAAAGGGAGAAGTGTGGTCATGGAAACTAGGAGTTGTTTTTTTTTTTTTCTTTTCTTTTCTGTTAGTTCCCGAACTAACATAGTAAGGACAAAACCAAGACCACTACTGCAACATTTGGGAGGAAGCCTCTAGATTACACTTATTTTTTTGCCAACTTCATAGTAGTATGGGAAAATAAAGAGAAATCCATTAACCTGGAAAAAACCACCTACACCAAGGTGAGGTAACAGACACTGATACGCAAGAGTAAAATAGAAATACTCACGGTGGTGCCAATACAACTTATTTTTCCTGTTTCTTTTCTTCAAGGAGCATTATTTTATAAACAAGGAGGGAAAAGTAACAGACAGATGTCTAAACAGCTGCTCCCCTAGCTCCCAATTATTTTTCCCATACTTAACTTCCTCTAGAATAAGATACAGATTTCCTACCTAGGAACTGAGAATATATAATTTTAAAATCTGCTATTTTTCCCCTAGGTTTCACATGTTTCACTATGAACTTTCTTCAAAGAAGAGAAGAAAGCTACCTGTTCTCCAGCCTTCTGGAAAGGAAAGAAAGGTGCAATCACTGCACTTCTTGCTATATGAGGGACTAACAGCACTGACTTTTTCTGCACTTTAGTCCACACAGGATTCAGGGAGAGGAGTTAACAAGGGAAGGGGAGAGGAACGCTGGGAAGAGCTGAAACACCTCTAGTACTCAAGGCTTCTCAATACGCATTGTTTGCTGCTGTTATAATCTTTAAAAGATGACCACTAATCCTCTTACAAATTAACCTACCTTCTGCCTTAAACAGTATCTCCTTACAAAGGTCCTGACACCAGATACAGACTAACAAGACAACTAGATACTCAAAAGGAAAAAATTAAAAATAACCTGCTCTGAAAAATGCAGATGAGGAAAGTAATAGAGGGAAGTTAAGAATGAACAGAAAAGATGCCTCACAGCGCAAGGCGAGTAAAGAGCTTTTAACCTTGTAAGGTCCTCCACTTTATCATGCTGCTTGGGAAGAAACAAGACTCCCACAACAGCAGCAATATTTACAGGAGACTAAAATCCACATTAAAAAAATCCAGAATATCTGCAACTAAGATTCTCTCCCTATCTTATCCCTATTCCAAGGCCCTTTCTTGCAAACTATGGATGGGGAGACTGGGGGGGGGGAGGGGGGGGGGGGGCAGAGGGGAAGTGCAGAAATAAACCATTTTTTGAAAAGCTATAAATGAAGATTATACACTATCATCTAACAGCAAAAATAGAAGAGGGTTCTCTCTGAAACTGACATACATGTATTATTGAACCACAAAAATCTAACAAACCTTTTCAATTATACAACTGTCAATATTTTAGACATATTAACACATGCCAGAAGTAAAAGAAGTTAATACATAAGTAATTACTGAAATGATTTTGTTATTAACTTGCCAATCATACTAAAAATGAGATAATTTCCTACTCCCTTTATTAATCTTCCCACTCAGATTTTGACCTTCCCCTGTGTTTTGTAGATAGCATATCACCTTATAACTTTTAACTAAGAAGTTAGCTGTGTTTTGTCTTTCTCTTTACAACTGGAGTTAAACACTGAAAATATAAAAAGGACATACAAGTAAGAAGAATCATTAAGCCTCAGTGTTTATCTTCTAAACATAGAAATAGCCAGATACCAGATATTTTCAGTAGCCAGATACCAGGTATTTTCAGGAAATTAAAGAGTGTGCTGAGATCCCATTTCATAAAAACAAATATTAAACAACTCCACAGAGGAAAAGTAACTGCTAGTCTGGACAGCTCTTCGCAACTCAGATGTACTAATATCTTTGTTGCAAATTCAAGAAATGTAAGAGGCCTGTTAATAGAAGTAGACAACTTTTGAAAGATAAGATGAACAATGTAATGCAGATAAAGTGGCAAAGGATAACTACTATACTTAGCTTTGTATTTCAGAAGGATTCAATTTTTCACCCGTTCCAATTTTTTAATGCTTGTCCTGCAAAAACACTAAGCCATGGGTTACAGGCAGACATAATTTAAAAATGCAGATGTGGACTTTTCACAGGAGCTGTCAAGAACAAAGATATGACAAAACTCTTGTGCTCCAATTTTGTAATAAAAGCACAATTTTTTCCCCCCATAAATGAACAGAAAAGTAAGTACTATTCCTTCCAATTACATACAGTTTCATTCTCACAACAGGTTCAGAAAGGATGACAAAGCAGTGACAACAAATTCTTGAGTTCAGAATGCAAACAAAGCTGCACTGCCAGGCTTCTCCTAAATCAATTTAAAATCCTAGTCAATACATGTACATCAGGAAACAAAGCTACAAGAGCCAGGGAAGCTGTACTGCAATAGCAAAACATGAAATGAGAAACTGCTTTTGAAATCATTGCATTTTGACAGTCTGGGCAGTCACTGTAGGCAATCTTCAACATTCATTGACGTGACAGTGTACGGTGATGACTTGCCCTTATCACAAACAGGCAGCAGCTCGAAGTCACACAGACAAAGCTGAAGTACTATTTTGCTCTAAGATTTCAAACCAGAAGACAACCGTCTTTTAATTAACAAGATCCCATGCTAGTATAACTCCGGATATTTCTCTAGCTAAAGTTATTTTTCTCAGTATGAACTGTATGATGAGTTGCAGGTTTCAAGATCTCATTTGCATTGGCAAGAACTTTCCCACTCATTGATGAGGAGTAGAAAAAACATTCCAGAGAGTTGCCACTGGCTCTACACTGAAGAAACTCAAGCTACGGTTTGGCCTGTTCTTTTGGCCAGTCTCAACAGGAAGGAAGCCTGTAGCTCCATCAACTCTGCTAACACCATTAGGTGATACTTTGACTTCAAGATACTCCCTGTTGCAGGGAATTTACCTGAAACTAAATCCACAACAAAATATTAAGCAAAACCAATATAATAAACACAACCAAGAAACAAGAAAGAAGTAGTATCAAACTTCAGCACATACATGAGGCTTAAACGCTTATGTTTTGTACAGCATTTTGTACACAGATGGACATTTATATTAAGCTTTAGCTTGAAAAAGTTGTTTGTATCTGCCAGTCTAGAATCTGAACACACAGACCAGACTGGAACATAACAGTAGTTGCCAAAGTCCATCCCAAATCTGCAATTTAAAGAAAGATAATACCTACACAGTAATTTTAATTTACTCATCTTTAAATGAAGCTTTATATTCACTAACATGGCTGAATAGCAGACTATAATAGATTCACCAGTTTCCTCTTATAATCATTAAAGGTTACAGAAGGCTGTAACTCTAGCCCAGCTCAAATACTACTTCCCTGTAATACATAGGTGAAACGGGAATATCTTTGCAACATCTGTTTCGCTATCCTATTTTAGCCACATCTTTCCTCAACTATCAACAAGTGCTGCACCTCTTTTCTAAATTGTTCTCTCCATCTTCCTCTCTTTCCATAGTTTACATACCTCATCGAAGTTACGCTTACCTATTAGCCGCACTTCCAGCAGTTTCAATGGGCCCTGAATTTCCTACTCCATTGAAAAACTGGACTACATTTAAAGACTAAACAGCTTAGAAAAACCTAGCCATTGTTATTGACAAAAAGGAGACTGCTAGGATTCTTACAGGCACCATCACTTAAAGCTTAGTAATTAAAACATGCCTGTTGAAAGCATTTAAGACTCCTTGATTATCTCCAGATAACAGCCGAAAGACTACTGTTACCATCTTTCCCCCAGGTAGGCCACAGTGGCAGAATTCACATAAGTGAGTTCTGTGGTAAAGTCAGTTCAACTAGTTCCTGTCCTACATTTTGAAGGGCTAGCTTTTAACTTGCATCATTTTAGTGGTTTAGTTGGTGACCCTGTAAACAGCTGCAGTGCCGCAATGAGCAGAGATGATTCTTGAATTGGTCTTCCTGCTCACCTATCATAGCATCACTCTTAGGTCTACAGTTTCATGAAAGGTTTTCCTCATCAACAATACCAGCTTAATAAACTCTTATCTCTTCTACTTCTTCACCATACCTCAGTTTTGGAGAAGCACTTATTTGTGGGATCATACTATAAACCACGCTGGAGCTAAGGGGAAAGGATGGCAAATCCATACACTGTCACTGCTGTAGTACAAAACACACCCCTCAGTGCGAAGTTATAGGAAACTACTGAATTGATCTAACAGCTCCTCAGCATCAAGGGGTTAGTCTCACTCCATGAGATCACATAAGACAGGTCAACAGCAACCACCTTTTTCTAGTTAGTTTTCTATCCCCAGTACACAGACTGACCTGGCTTACAGACAGATGAGACAAGCACCAGAGATCAGCTCCTTGTGTCAGTGAAAGAAATCTTCCCTGTTCAGTCGCAGCAAACTATCAGATTCGCTTGCATTCTTCCATTTTTTGCTTTAAACCTGCTATCTCAAAGCTATTTTGTTATATCACTCCAAGAGTATCTCATTTACATAGAAATACTGACAAAAAGAGTTAAAGCATTCCTTTCATGGCAGCAAAGGTGTATTTTGTATCCATAAAGCAAAACTTGCCCAAGTCAAGGTTGAAGCTCTTCCAGAAAAATACCAACATTTTGCACACGCAACTGCAGCTACACTAGCAACCTCTGCGTGCATACGGCTACATTATGGAAGGATGACACTCCTTCATGCATCCAAAAAAATGCAGCCGTGTTGGTACCATTCACAGCTTTGACAAGATCTACATCACCAGAAGAGTGAAGATAACATTATCATACAGATTTATTTCTTTTCCTCCATAACATGTTTATGAAAGCACTACTGGGAGAACTGATATTTTCCTTTCAGTCAGGAAACCAGAGGGGTTTCCAAGGCCGGGGGGGGGGGGGGGGACACACGGGACAGGACACGACACGACCCCGCAACCAAATAATGGGCATTTTCTCTGAGCCTTATTGCTTAACACATCACCTGCTAGAAACAAGAGGCTGGAGGGAACAGAAATTTCCACAGTCCAAATGTTAGTTCTCTCCCACTACTTACAACCTATTTTATTCTCTTCAGCAGACACTGTGGAAGAACCACCCAAAAAGCGTTGCACATTAGACCTGGGAAAGGAAGATCAAAATGTGCTTCTTGTAGAAGAGCAGGAATTAATTCTTTAGCAACCTCTTCTATGCATACATTCATGCTAAGCCCTAACTTAGATATACAACAAAGGTACATTGCTTAAAAATTTGCTAGTCATCAAATTTCTCCTTGTATTCAACTCATTTTACAAAAAAATGTTCTCATTTTGACGGAAGTCCCAAGTGTAAGCATCATAGATGAGATCCACTGTCATAACCTTCATCAAAATTCCCAGCTTTGATACACCTACCTCTATCCTAAGCAGCTACCAATGAATACAAGCTGGTGAGAGTCTAACTCAACTAGTTTTGTAATTCTTGTATGAATCGTTCAGACAAATCTTAAAAGTCATGTGTCAACACAGCTAAACAAATTACAGCTATTACAGACAGTTTCAAACAATTTTTTAAGACTGGCACAGTTTAAAATGACTGAAGAACTAACAGGCATAATAGATGAAAGATAACACAAATACTTTGCTAAGTGTCTTTTTCTAATCCAATATATGCATCTTGGTAAACAAACTTTATTATTCATGGGACTGCAAACTCTTCTGGAACTGACTGATTTAATAAATATTTATATAGCGCCTTGCACAAAAGCACCTAATCCAAGTCAAGCTCTCTAGCCAACACCAAAGCATATATAAAATATAATAATCTGGTATTGGCAATTATTCCAGCAAGACAATTTAAAAGAGGGACACCAAAATTTTTAACTGAAGCACTATGAATTTCACCAATGAATTTCAATTTCACCAACGTGAGACATACTGCTTTGTACTTATCAACCTCAAAAGACTTTTTAAGCATACTTTTGCTGAGCCTCTGGAGATTGCCTGTTACCAAGCTTAAACCTGTTAGATTAAAGAAGGCTCTGTAAGACAGATAACCTATCATTCCCTTTCACAAAACAAATGTTCGTTCAACAAATGGAAAGTAGCTGTTTGAACCAGCTGAATGAACTGAAAGAAATCCAGGTACAGAACTCATGACACTTTCCTTTTCTCTCATTCTCTCAGGAAAGCCTAAATGGAGCAGGAGCAAATGTGGCAACTAATACTCTGAAGAAGAAACAGAATGAGAAAGAAATTATAGGTACTGAACTGGTCTCTTAAGAAGGAAGAAAAGTTTCCAAGAAGAAAGATTAGAACAAAAAAGAATGCCCAAAAGAAGTAAAAACAAGAGGACACTAATGTTTCAATTGTGAAGCATAGATCATGTATTGCCTAGGCAAGGGAAAGGGAGAGTGATGAAAGGACACGAATGAACAAACAGAGCTCCTCTTTTCTAGTTCACCTACAAATATGACAGGACGTCAGTAAAAAGGTGGTTGGAGGAGATAAACTGCATGGGACAGATTTTTAGGGTCAAGAAAAAATAAACAGAAAAAAATGAGTGCTGTAAAAAGAGTACTGTAAAGAGAGATATGTACCACAGCATGGACACAGGAGGTGGAGACTTTTCTTAAGTCTTTAAAACACAACTGACAAAGCATAAAATTACATGCCACACTGTACAACATTTTTTTGTGAAGTGTGTGCTTAGCCCTTGCCCCCCTGTAGGTGAAACAGTCCATTTTTTTTTTTTCCACCTGGGGAAATCAGGCCCAGGACTTAGATGGGAAAAGACTTTTCTGCGGGTCTCACCTTCAGTATGAAGTAGAAATTGATTTCTGCCCCCACACACCCCAACAGCTTCAGAAAACAGATGATTTATCTGGATCTACATAGTAGTCATAGCTTCTGAGGCATCATATCAGTAGCGAGTACTAATGTCTTGTAGGGTAGTTAGGTTCTGAAACTTACTGAATTTTTTTTTTTCAGTTAGTTTACCCTGCTGAAAAAGTAAGACATTCTGAAAACATACTGATAAACAGATGGATCAACAAATGAGGGGTTTTTGTGTGGGTTTTTTTTTTTTTTGAGGTGGGGTGTGTTTTTGTTGTTGGTCAGTTGTTTGGTTTTTCTTTTTTTTTGCACATATACAATACAGTTTCCTTTGAAAAATGCATTCTAATGCTCTAGCTTTGACAGCATCTAAGCATTTTCTTAAGAATTACTCTCTAAACATATTTATGCTTGATCTTCCTATACGTCCCCTATGAAAACACTTGATAACAGCAAAGTATCTTCTTGAACAATAAAGATGCGCTGCAGCAAATAAAAAGTTTGCTGTTAGAAGTATTTCATATGTCTGCCAGTGATTTCTTATCCATTTCTACTAGCATTATCTACAAAATAGAGGTATACCAGATAAATACTTATTTCAAGATTTAATGAACACCATGAAATCTTTAGTCTGTAATAAAAAGCAAATAATTTTAGGTTTATTAAAACAATTTGATACTACCATGGCTCACCTTCACAGATAAATCTGCTAGACCTGGGAGTACAGTAATTATGCCATTGCATGCAACAGCCCACAGAGCCATGACTGAATTATACTATTAGTATGAGACAAACATTTAAGTCGCATTATCTAAAGAAACTATAACTATATACCATATAACAATAAAATAATGCTTTTGATAACGTATTTTGAGAATACCATTCTTAGGTAGCTTAAATAACTCCTCCCTTACTCATGCCCATTCTTGCCCCATACCGCTACACGCACCGTCAGTCTAGGTGTTACGGGAATCCTGTCGATCAGACCCATACAAACACATATGCAGGCACAGCAGAGGAGGCTCTGTATGTGTGGAAGCAACAATATCACCAAATATCTAACACCCTAAGAGTTTCTATCACTGCCACTGTTACAGCATGCCATGGTTACCACACAATCTTAGCAGCCCAGCAGCCTGCTCAGCTACATTACTTATCTCATCGGGTTTTTTTCAGCCTTCATCTTCTTAAGAATCTATTGTAACATGATTTTTGTAGAGTAAACCAAAACTGGCAGCTGTTGCTAAGCTTCCTCTTAAAGGCACTGTCCCATAAATAGCAGAACTAACAAAGACCCAGTTTCCCATAGATTTGCATTCTGTCTCAGCCATGCCCCTGTGTTCCAAGTAGCCACATTCCACCTCTATCCCAGATGCCTATTATCTTACCCCTCTCTTCCAAGCACCAGCCACAACACTCTTAACCTCTCATGTCCTCCAACTACTGACTGAAGAAAAGAATATTGCACTTCAACAGGATTGCTGGCCAACTGGCACACCGAACACAGGTAAATGCTAAATTAATGCAAAACTTTCCCCTAAAGAGATGATCTTACTCAATGAAACCATCAACTTTAACAAAGCTTGTTAAATGTTATTAAAATGTAAAAATCTTTGAGACCTTGCCCCTTGGCTAATTTCTTTGCTGAAATTAGTTGATGAGCTCAAAATTTACTGAAATACAGGATTAAAGAAAACATAATTGCTCAAGATTTCTGTCTATAGAAAGGCAAATTAAAGATGGTTTATACACTACACAAACATGTAAAAACCAACAGCAACTCTATTTCTTTAAAAAAACCCACACACACACAGAAAATAAGTGCATGTCAGCATCTTATACGTGTGAGAACCTCTGATTCTGAACTCCCAAACTGCAAACATTTCTTTTCTAGCATGTCTAATTAACTGAGTTTTCTTAAAGAACCTGCATTTACATGTTCTATTTGTCCTTTTAATAAGCATTTGCATCTTCCAACCATTTTCAAGTACATTTTGAAAGCGGTGTAAAAGTCTCAAAGATAAAAAAGGCTTCTACAAATGTTGCTTAAACTGGCAGCTTTGCAGAAAAACGAAACTTGAATTCATGCCTTCAATGGGAGGAAAAGCAGGTGGAACTCTGCCGTCTCCACTGGCAGCCCCAGCAGACCAACAAGCCAGCATGCACATAGCACCAGATTGGATTAATTCTGGAACAAGTTTTAAATACCTCGTATTTGGGTGTTTATCTAACTTCAGAATATCACCACAGCAGTGAGCATATATAGTGGCCTTATCCTGCTTTTAGTAAATTCTAGCAAGCCTAACAATATCGTGACTAATAGGTGCACAGTTTTGGTTGTCAGGGTTGGGTTTTTTTTCTAATTTTTTTTTTTATTTTTACGAACTCATATACGCAACCTACAGAAATGTACTTTTTTTTTCCTACCATGTTTTCCTAAGTTAATGCATTTCTAAACACTAAAGGGAGTACAAGTTTTACATCCATTCTGAAACACCATTTTTTAAGTAATTCAAAAAATTAAATTCTGCTCATAATACAACCAGGATCTGAATGAGTTTTAAACCACTCAAAGACATTGAAATTCGATCTTCATCAGTGCTCAGAATAGGAAAGCGTTATCCATTTTCCATATTGCTACAAAAATTGATTACACATAGCATTCTTCTAAGAATATAATGGGTATTTTGAACAAAAGAATCTTTTTTTGGTAAAATTCTGTGGCCAGATAAGAACTTAAACAAAGCTTATCTAGCACATTACCGTAAGTTATGCTTAACTTCTTGCCACCAAAAAAATAAATCTGACACATTGTAAAAATATTAACTGCTTAACTACACCTTAACTGCACCTATGGCATCATCCTGAGTGATGCCGTTCATTCAATAACAGACATGTTCCCAGAATATCAGGACACCACATACAAACACCACAGATCTTTCAACTTTAATTATGTCAAGCTATTTCATTTTGTTTCACTAGAACCCAATTACTACCAATTAAGGGACACCAAAATCCAAAGGCAGCATAACACAAAGCTAGAAAGAACTCAGTAAACATCTGTATACTGTTTAAAATACTTCCTTGCACG
This sequence comes from Leptosomus discolor, assembly GCF_034619465.1. NCBI lineage: Eukaryota > Metazoa > Chordata > Aves > Leptosomiformes > Leptosomidae > Leptosomus > Leptosomus discolor. The sequence goes on along the minus strand of NC_141392.1, from coordinate 55,245,802 downwards.
AGAGTTGAGCTGGCTGATCAGTTCAATAAAATTAAGTTCCTAATTTTACTATAATTAGGATAAAGGTCTCCAAAAACTTGCCAGGAAAAGCATTAATATTATGTCAGTGATTTTCTGGTAAGCATTCTCAAGAAAGGGTGAATCTGAGACAACTATTGTACTGAAACCTCTGACTACAATTAAGAGTTTATAAAAAAAACATTATCCGATTGTGAATCTGACAGCTTTCTCACGCTCACAGTTGTATTTAAATGTGGAATACAATCCAGATCAGTTTGCTAAGCAGGGTTCAAGATGCTGTAGAACATCCACCAGCATTTCTCCTGTTTGAAATAGAAAGTGTATACTTTTACAGTTGAGATAACCTACTAAGCCATTAAAAAGAAAAAACCCAACTTGAATCGCTGTACACATTAGCGGGAAAAAAAGTTAACTTCCATTTCAATCATTTAAATATTTGAGTTTTGAGTATAGCTTTAAAAAAATCCAGTTCTGAATCACTGGAATTTTTGTTCTATTTCCTGTAAAAGCACCAACAGCAACATCATTCAGCATTCCGCTTGCAGCAGTTCAGAAAAGATCACCCTGATCCCTCAGTCCTAAATTTACAGTCATTTCAAAAGCTTGAGGTCACATCTGACCAACTTATTTCTTCCAGTGTTTTCAAGCATGGTGATCATGATAAGGAGGTGGCACTTGCAAAGGATGAAGAGCAATCTAGTTTTACGTTTCAAAGTACACCCTCACAAAGAAATAGTTTGCTAAAAGCCTTTTTTTCCCCAGCAAAAAAAAAAAAGTTTGCTGAGAATAATCAACAGACAACAGATTTAATTCTACAAAGCTTGAAAAGCATACCAGTTATCTATAAAGCCAAAGACTACTACAAAACAATGCAGGACCTCAGCCTTCAAAGCAATGCCATGGTGAGAAAAAACACTATCTTCTTCCATTCTGATACTGATGGAAAAGAGAAGTTTCTAAGAGGACACTGATATAGGAAGAGCTCCCATTTTCAAGAATTCTATTTTTATATCAGCAAATTTAAAGGAAGAAGGAAAATGGTTTACATTTCACAAAGTCTTTGACAGATGGTGTAAGCAAGGGTAGCATAGGATAGCAAGAAGATGGCACTGCACCCACATGTGATGATATGGATGATGTTTTATCAAACACCTGTCAGAAACAAAACTGGGATGAACCAAAGTGAGTATCTCCTCCACCAGCCTTCCTCCCCTCTTCCCCTTTGCAGGCTCTCCTGTGAAGCAACCTGAGAAAAACACTCAGGTCTTCTCAGTTTTTAAAAGAAATTGGGAGTTAGCTCAGCGTCTGTTCTGCTGCAGCACAAGCTGAGGTACTACCTACAGATGAGCATCCAGAAGTTTAACATATGGACAACAGCCACAAGTGATGGAAACTTTCATATAAATTGAAGGGCAGAACTTATTGAAGCTGATGACACGTGTCTCCTGATTTGTCAGTGGAACTTCCCTCTTGCCAAAAGCAGTGATCAGAATTCTGAGGTTTGACAAAACTCAATTATAATAATACAAATAAAGAACAAATAATTGAGATATGTATATGAAATGCAAATGCCTTTTTATCTGGTAAATCATTAGCTAAGCTGAAAATTATTCCCGATTTCAGCAAATCATGGCTAATCATGACTATAGCGCTATTGCTACAGAGTCACTAGCCCTCCTTACTGTAGTGCATATGCAAGTACCATTTTGGTGGCTAAAGTCAGGATATAAAACAATTTGAATGGTCCAAGATAATAGCTCTGTATTTAATGTATGTATTTTAAACATCCTTATAAGTCAGTACTGAAAGTTATATGCAACACCATTTTCAGCATTCCATAGCTGCACTTCAGAAACAGCTTTATTCAGTCTATATCAAATACTCTAAACTTATGATGACTAGGGAACCAGACCTGAAACCCCCTCCCTACTAAGTATTCCTTCAGAATTCCTCGTTTAAGTATGTACTTACTATCATTAATAAAGAAACACCTACAGGTGCTGGGCACAAACCAGGCTATGCTGAGCTACCAGGTAAAGTCCAAAGAACGCAAGGTCCCCGCCCTGAAGGCCTTGCTACATCTAACAGGACTAAGCATTCAGACGTCTAATACGAGCCTTTCAATGAATGAGACAAAGTACTGCACATTTCCACAGTGTGTCCAGGTCTCTCAGAGGGACGAAACAGAAAAAGAGAAGAAAAAAAGAAACCGTATGCATCTCCTCTCTTCCCAATCCCTCTTATCAGAACCATTTCAAGAATTTCTACTCAACAATTAAACTGACTTGAATAATGGAAACCAACGTCCCAAATATACTATATATGGAACGGAGCCCAGCCAGCCCCCGCAAAGACACCAGGCACCAAAAAAATCGCACCTCTGACACTCTGTTACTCATCCTCAAATGGCGGAGGCTCGCCCAGCGCACTCACACCTGTCACCTGCCAAGCGCTGGGCCAGCCCCCCTCCTTCCCCCCCCCCCCCGCCCCCAGCAAGGCGAGCCCGCTGGCAGGCCGCTTCCGCTCCCCCCCGGGCTGCCGCAGCCCCTCGCCGCGGGGCAGGCCGGGGCTGGGGCCGCCGCCACGCACGCCGCCCCGCGCCCCCTGATCCCTCCCCGCGCGGTGGAAGCTCCAGCGACTCGTGAAGGAAAATAAGTTTCCATCGCTCGATGGACGCCCCGCTGCGCAGCGGCTTCCCGTCCCTGCCCTCCCCTCCCCTCTCCACCCTGCCGGGGAGGCTGCCTCCCACCCCGCCCGGATGAGCGGGGTGCCGGGGGCTGCTCCCTCTCCGCGCACAGGCCTCCCCTGCCCTCGCTCTGGCAGAGCCCGGGGCGAGGAGAGAGGCTCCGGGAGCGCCTCGGGCCCCCTGCCCCTCTCAGGCCTGCGGGCCGGGCCGGGCCAGCCCCCCCGCGCCTCCCCCTGCAGCCCCCCCGGAGATGGGACCAGCCCCGCCAGGAAACCAGCCCGGGGAGCTGACACCAGGCCCGCCTCGGCGGGGTCAGCCTTACCCTGCTGCTGCTGCTGCTTCTCCTCCTCCTCCGCCTCCTCTTCCTCCGCCTCCCCCACCACGGCAGCAGCCACCGCCACTACCGCCGCCGCCACCAGCGCCGCCTCCGCCTCCGCCCGGCAGGGGGGACCCCGCCGACCCGACCCGCTCCGCAGCGTCCCGCCGCCGCCGTTCCGCTCCGGGGGGGGGGCAGGAGGAGGAGGAGGAGGAAGGGAGAGAGGAGGGGGGTCCGTGCTGCCGCCGCAGGCGGGAGAAGAGGGGAGGCCGGGGGCGGGTGGGTAGGTATGTGGGTAGGTGAGTGGGTGGGTGGGTAGGTAGGTAGGTAGGTCGGTCGGTGCCTGCGGCGCCGCTCCCGTCCTCAGCTGGAACCGCTCCGGCTGCGCGTCGCTCCCGGCCCCCCCCCTCCCCCCGCTCGCTGCGCTCCAAATCAAAATAGTGTCACAATATGGCGGCGGCGGCGGCGGCCCAGCATCGCGAGACCGGGCCCCGAGTGCTAACGGGACGCGGCGCGCGCCAATGGGCGCCGCGGGGGAGGGGGGCGCGGGGGAGGGGCCTCCGCCGTCACCGCCCACAGGGTGGGGCTTGCGAGGGGGTGGGGGCTACGCCGCGCGGGGTGCGGGGGGAGGGGGCACCGCCTCCTCTTTACGCGGGGGCGGGCGTCCGACCCTCCTGCCCCGCCCCTCCGCCGCACGCGCGCGGAGCGCGTGGGGTAACGGCTGCCGCCTGGGCCGCGGCGGGGCCCCGCCTCCCGCTGCCGGCCTCCCGCGATGCCAGGGCGGCGGGGGGCAGCGGCCCGGCCCCTTCGGCCCCTTCGGCCCCTTCCGTTCCCTTCCGTTCCCTCGCCCCTTGTTTTGCCCCACCGGCTGCCGCCCCCTCCCCCGCTGCCTGGCTGCGACCACCGCTGCGCCGGGCCCGGCGCCAGGGGAGGGAGAGGGTGGCTGCGGCGGTGGCGGGGATGGGTAGGTCGGCCGCCCGCCTGGGAAAGAGAGAGGCCGGCGGGAAGCGAAGCAGGGTTTAAGAGAGCGGAGGGAGGAAGGGCAGCCACCGCGCCTGCAAGGGGAAAAAAGAACTAGGAAAAGCAGGACTAATTACAAAAACTACCCCTGTACCCGAAACAGTTGTTCTGAGAGGGAGCTGCCAGGCACTTCCTGTCAGAACTGGTGCTCTCCACGTTTCTTCATGCTTTATACAGGGTACGTGATTTCCATCATCCCACTGACAGGTGGGTAGGGGCCCGTATGCTGGCTGGTGAAGGCCTCTTCCCTGCCCACCTCGGCAGCCACCAAGCACCCGCAGAAGGGATCCCCGACACAGTCCGTGGGGCCAGCAAGGCCATGGTCCATAAGAGGGGAGCCTTGCCAGCCTTGGGGGGCAAGAGGCCTCATGGCTCCTAACATGCAGACTTGAAAATGGGCATCAAATTCCTTCTATGATAGACAGACAGGCATGCTTGGTCTTAGTGTGGCATTCAAGTACGTCTTTCTATTTCCGTACTTCAGGAAGTTTCATCTTAAATGAAAAGACAACTTTCAGATGAGTTTGTAAAATTAACCAGTTGGCTTTTGGGGGTGTGATACCTTACACCACTTACTCTGTCTCACTCTTCCTGTATTTCCTTTCTTCCTGCAGCTCTTGGATCCTTCTTCCTCCCTGCAGTGAGCAGGTGTTGCCTGTGCTGTCTAACAATGGACAGTCCACTCATTCTTGGGTAATCCTATGCTGCAAAATACAGTCAGAAACTGAAATAATTTAAAAGTAATCTTTATCACCTGTAGCGGAAGGAAACTGTCTGAAACTCTGCAACCTAGAATGGGGCCTGTCAGGGAAAGGGATGTGGTAGGGCTTTCAGATTTCCCCGTGCAGCAGTGGTACCGGGCAGAAATCAGTATATTTTTTTCTCCACCTTAACTCCCAGAGCTACCAGTGATTTCCAGCATGCTACAGCATATGAAAGGAACTACATCATCATCTCAAACCTTAAAAGCTCCACTATCATACTATCCATTGCCAGCAGCGTGATGAGAGCGGGCCACACTTCCTTCGCAAGACATCAGCTGTCAGACTGGCCAACTGACAATTGTGAGGTAAAATGACAGAAACTAATAAAAACCTAACATGTGCGAGGCAGGAACTAAATTATTTGTGAAAATTTAGGCTAAGTGTTCCATTACAAGAAATAAAGTCAACTTTGCCATTGCAACAATGGATGTTTTCTGAAATGATTGAAAATGTGTGTTCCAACTGAAAGTATTAACGAGTGAAAAAAACCCCTCTCAACTGCATTTGGTTAAAGTGGTCAAACAGAGAGAATCCCAGGGTAAGCAATTGCAGACTAGCTTTGCTTGGAGAACACGACACCAGTGAGTCTTAATAGTGAGTTGTAATGCTGGGAGGAAAAAAAAAAGAAAAAAAGGGGAAAAGGAAGACTTTTTTTTCCCCTCATAAAAGGTGGAAATATAGGTATGTATATACATTCTAGTAAGAATCAGTCATTTTCATAATCTACACCAGAGAAGTCTGCAGTTCTTTTGTACATCGGCAGCATGGCGCATGAAACGCATGTGTCCAAATTTTATTACTCAGCCTGTCTTGAGTCAAAGTTATACAGGGCTTAGAATCTGCTGAAATTTGTTTGTTAATTGTAAACAAAACAGCACTTCCCCTACCTCAGCCAGAAATTTATATAGTCCCTTACAAAAATGGGTAATGGGTTGCCTACAAAGAAGATGCAATGGAAACATCAGATCACAGAGAGCTGTAGCGGGGTTGCTCCACTGTGATTGTTCAGGTACATTAATCAAACTCTTCTTTTGTGACCCATACTGTAGAAAATTCGTGATCTGCCCGGTCATCTGCTCAGGCACACCGCTCTTCAACTCTTCCAGCACAAGTGTTTCAAACATTGCTAAGCCATACCTGACCTTTCAGACAGATAGGATAGTGTACTTACATGAATACATTTTGTGCACTAGAAACTGAGTTTATTTTGCTAAGTTTAATACCAAGTTAAATATTTGACCCTTTTGCCTACAGTTGCTAAAACAGGGATTTGCCACAGGAAAGGGAAAGACCATCTCTCACTGCTCCATCAGCAGTATTTACTGCAATGCTTAAGCACTGGGATCACGTGAGCGAGCTGCACGGTCCTTTCTGCCCTCTCCCAGACTCTCTACTCTGCACCTATGTCTGAGCCCATTGCTAAAGTTGCTCTTCTGTCCTCTACAGTGGCTAATTTTGAATAATTTTTTAACACCTTTCCAAAATCAAAGAACAGTGTATTTAGGAAAATAGTTCTGTGTGATGAGATTCAGAAAATAACTCTATTCCTGTGTATCTGTAACAAGAACTAGGGGGATCTATTGAATATTAGAACCTGGGTGTAACTCACCATGGTGCAGATCAAGGCTTCAATCACCAGTGAGGCACAGGAGCTGCCTGCCCAGCAATTCAGTCGATTCAGAGCCTTACTTCTTTCCCTGCAAATTTCAGATATTACCCCTTTTTTTGGCCATACAAGGTATGAGTTCATGTTTTTAAAACCTTCCTCAGACTGTTTATATTATTCACTGCTAGAAAGTGAAATTATAAATAGGATTGGGGAATTATTCTAAACATATTGTACAGGAAAACCGTTTCTACGAAGTACAGTCAATTTTGTCAGCTTGGTACTGACATCTCTGATGTTGAAATTTCCTGAGGATGCTTTTTAGAAAACGTAAGAGACTAAGTCTGGTTAAAACCAATCCACAACAACTAGTAAAATTATTTCTGCAATTGAGTTTAAAATTAGTTTTCTGCTGTGGAAAAAAGGTGTCATTGTCAGCTTTAAACCCACCAATTTTCCCTTGAAAACACCACTTTTTCCATTTTCACCTGGCAATTTCTTTTTCATTTTTCTAGACAGAAGGTTTGTCAGTCTTCATGTTGACAAAAACAGAGGTAGCATTCACTGGCCAAAGGACAGTCCTTGGAAGCTCCCAGTCTCCACAGCTTCTCCTATAAAACCAGTTAGAATTTAGATTAGTAATGTGACAAGGAAATATAGAAATTCACCTTATTTCACAAGGTTTGTGCATTGTACTCTTCCTGTTCTATCTAGAGGTTGTCAGCTGTGTGCCATAGTACAATAATTTGACCAGCCTGGTGTAGCGAAGTGCATAATGCTGGTTTTGGAAATAAATTCAACATAAAGCCAAAGCTGTGATCAATACACAGCATAGCTTTGCTCAAGTGAAAGTTCTCAGCACTTGCCTCCCTTACCCCACTATGAGTGCTTGTACTATGTAATGGCTTTAAACCCCCTCCTGTTTCCAGTGTAGGAGTAGTCCAGCTATCGATGTTTATTTGGATGAGTATATCGTAAACTGTAATATCAATGTTCTAGTTTACTATCTTTTCCTTCTGTTTTAAATGTCAGTGTAATTCTAAATCTGGTTTAAAAACCAAACTGAACCCAAAACACTCTTCTTTAATCAGAAACATCACCTCTAGGAGCTCAGAATTTATGAACAATCCTAAACTAACAAACAAGTATAATTGTTCAAGTAGAAGAAAATATTTTGGTAGGGAAACGTGTTTCAGGTCAAATTATTCAAAGACTATAGTGAACTTTGGTTGCTCAGATTGCACATATGTGCAGTTACGAAAAGCTGTTGTGCCCTGATGTTTTTGTTTTGAATCCACAGTACACAAACAGCTCCACTATCACTGCTGAGACTCCCCTGGTTTTCCAGGTTGCTCCTTTCCTTTCTTCAAGATAGCATCAGCTTTTTTACTTCCTAACAGCGCATCTGTTTAGGAGTAGAGAGCAAACATTACATTTCAGATAAGGGGATGATTAAGAGGTGCCTTAGTGGTTCATGAGTTCTAGCAGCAGCCTCAAAAGATTTGGATAAGGCCTTTGCATAAGGGAAATCCATTGAGAGAGACAGCCTACCCTGGCATATTAATTTTAAAAGCATAGTGAGCTGTGTTACAGTGGACTGTTATTGTAGGCTATGTATTAATCTGACATACCGAAATAATATGTTTTTGGAGACTTAGTGAGACTTTGTTTTTTGGTATCTTAAAAAAACCATGCATTTATATTGATCATGAGTGTCTTAGAAGAATGTTTGCACTTGAAGGAAAATATCTTAGTCTAGCCAAAGCAATTCTGAAGTTTTTAAAATGTTTTAAAACTGTGAAAGGCTGCCATATCAAATCAATCTTTTGACCAAGTCAGAAAAAGTACCTTGCTGATAGCTTCAACAATTTACAGTTCTTCCAGTGCTCTGAATAAAAGAATTAAAAATGTATAAATAAAAGCTCACATGACATACAGTTGAGTCAATACCTACGGAGACAATTTTAGTATTATTTAATGCTACCATATGCCTCTTTTGTGAAACTATTTTTTGATAACTCAGTGACATAAAATATAGAAAGCCAAGACCATTGGAGGCTCCAAGGTACTTCAGAGGAAACATTGGTTATGTTTCTTCAAAATGGACTATTTCCTATGCTTTGTTGGAAATTCAGTAGAAAGTAATGATAAAAATAGATTTCTGCTTTTCTTAAGATTTATATAATACTGGTGTATAGTCACACTGCCTATCTTTAGGGTCTTGATTCAGCAAAACACCTAGTCTCTTGATAGATTTCATCTTTATTCGGGATACCTTTCAACCACTTGCTTAAACTTCTAGCTGTGTTGAAACCTGACGCAAAGAAGGGGCTTAAGTGTTTTTCTGGACAGGTATAACTTGCTGATTTGAGACAGTAAACCTACCTTGAAGTCCAAACAAATGACTTTCCTGTTCCAGGTGTGAACGTTTTCATAGTAAAAACCCTTGCAGAATGTCTTACAGCTCTTTCGTTTTCCAGCTACTGATTTTAACCTCTTCTGTCTCATCATCCAAATCCCTTTCCTTTACACACTTTGTAAATGTGAGAGTGCAAACTGCAATATACTTAATCTTATTATTTATGTTAACACACAATGTGCAATAATTATATTGTGTTTAAATTAAATTCCCCCAAATGTGGAGGAGGTTATTTGTAGGTGGCTAGTATATTTTAAAAAATAACCCAAAACACTCTCTAAACCTAAATGGTTCATTGTATTAGATTTCTTCATCATCTTCTGGCCTTCTGCCCCACTGCTGTAATTACCTTAACTCCTCACCCAATAATAAAACTCTGGACAAATCCTTTGCCTGCTATTAAGTAAAATTAAAGCTTAGTACAGATTCTTTGCATTCTTTCTTCTCTTCAGCTGTGGTGCTTGACAGCTTGCATGGTACAAATGAAACACACAAAGCCTTTAAGCCACCCCATATAAAAAAAAAAAAAAGTAACTCAGAGCTTTCTAATGCTGATATGTATTAGAAACAGTAAATTTTGATTAAGAACAGTACTGGATTCCCCATTTCTGTAGAAAACTCACTGGTGTAGCAAAACAGGATCAGTCATCTAAGCCTATATATGCATTGTACCGGTTTGTTTCCTCCTGGATCTCATGCAAGCCCTTGTAAGGAGAAGGCAGCTCAGATTCCAGGTCCACTCTGTCCTAGGTCTGTCTGAGATTGCCAGCAGGAGTGAAAATTGCAAGAATACATTTCACTATGTAACCAGCTTTCCTCTAGCTATTGCGTCAAAACCACCAAGTTCCTTTTCTACCTGTGTGACTTTCAAGTTCCAAGTTGAGCTACGTTTCAGTCATCATCTCTGAAGATTTTACCTTTTCTGTGGGAAAAGATCGCTTGTATGTACCCACAGTTAAAAATGTTTCAGTATCACAGAGCAAAATATTAAGCGCTACTGAACTCCTAACTTATCAGCTCACTGGAATTAAGAAAAGTCATCTCGTCTGTGAGCTAAAATGCTCATTACAACTAGGAAAACCAATATAGAGAATAAGGAGGTCATTCATGACAACAATCAGCTAATATCTCAGTTGTTTTCAGCTACTACAATATCATATAGAGGTAGAAGAGGAAATTGTGGGAAGTTTGTTAGGAGTTGCACAGCATACATATTTAAAGGAATGCATTAATATCCAAAAATTTTAATGTTTACTTGTTGGTACTTTTTTTCTTCTCGAGATCTTCTGATAGATAACAAAATACCTTAAAAACCATCAAAGTCGGTTCTTCCATCAAGAGTGTGCCCATTCTGTGAAATACACACAATCCTCAAGAACTTAACCCAGAAACTATAACCCCAGCTAAGCCAAATGCAAATTTGTGCTTAAATTTAGGCATAGGAAAGTTCTGTTGGCTTTACTCACACGCTTAAAATTAAGCATATGTTTTAACACTTTACTGGATTAGGGCCCATGTCAGCAAAATAAATTTCTTGGGAAGAAGTAATAAAAACGTAGCTTGCAGTGAGGGACAGCAGAGCCATTCACAGCTACAGAAGCTTTAAAACACTAGCTGGTATTTATATATTTAAAGAAGAAACCAGGCGTTAAACAAAACATTTATTTTAGATAGCTATGTAATTAGTCTGCTACAGAAGCACCTTCATTTTTCTTAATTTGATGAAAAACTTTTTTTTGCATCCTTGCATGCCTAAAAGCAAATTAATATACACAACAAGGAAAAAACGGTTGTGCAAGCACAAGCTTCAAAAGCAATTTTCCCACTGTTTAGTAGCAGCCTGGCTGTTCTAGAGATAGATACCACTGTATTCCCTGGAGAAGTGGACAGACAAGAGGCCAAGCTAGTTAAACACAGAGTTTCATTACACCCATGCACCTGAATTTACTCATTTGAGTGTATGTAATTGTATGTAATTGCATATATACATAAATGTCAGCTAACTAATTCTCTTGTATGCATTGTGCGCTGATGTGTATTTATTTTTAATGCTAAGAACCTCTCTAAATATTTGGTATTGTACATCTAGGCATTAAAAAGGACTTAGATAATTTGCAAAACCAGAATGGGTACAATTCTACTAGACTGTGTCTATGTTAATTTTATTTTTTCCAGCATAAACTTTCTGTTGCTAACAACAGTGCAGTAAAGTATGAATTCTAGTGTAGATATAGCTCCTTTGGCGTTTTAAGTGCAGTGCTATCTGGCCCAGTGCAGAACAGCTCTGTCTTGTATATCAAGACACCAGCGGTCACCGCAGCTTACTCTGCACCAGTGCTTTGGCTCTTCCCAGTAGCAGTGGAGCTATACCAATGAGCAATCCTCTTGCTAATATCCTTACCAGAAAATGTGTTAAACTCTTCCACAACAACAGCATGATTTATTCCTTTAGCCTTACTTCACACCTGAATCACCAGGCAATGCATGGGCATTGTATTTTCTGTGTTTTAAAAGGAAAATCCTTCATTCAAAAGACAAGATATAATAATTTGTTTTCAAGTTAGCTTTTTCTCCCATCTTTAGTAGCCCTCTCCTTATAGCAAATTTTCCAAAGGGGACAAGGTTGCTGAGTACACAGCCTGCAGGTCTTTGCGCTCATCCCTTATTCCCAGCCACAGCCTCTGAGCCTGTCGGACAGTTCTAGACAGACACATTTGTAATTCTCAAATTTTTCAGAAAATAAGTGACTGGGGTGCAAAGAGAGACAGTAGTGTCCCTGCAGAAGGGCAGAATAAAGACGGGTCTTCCCTTACTCTTATGGCACATGAGAGAACCACTGGAAATCCCAGCCTTGAGACTTAGAAAAACCAGGTTTCATGACTCCACTGTTACCAAATTCCTGAATTTCACTGGGATTCAAACCTCAAGTTTCTCAATCCTCTTTTCATATCTTATTTTCACAGTCCACTGCTCAGTGAAGACCTGGTCAATGTCCCAATGCCCTACAGTACAAACAGACATTAAACTGTAAATTTATTGACTGCATAAAACTTACGAGATCACAGATGGAAATTAAAATGGCTCGAAGAGAATGTTTCTCTGGTAATCCTTATGGACAGTTATGGGACTCTAATTAGCACGGTTTGTCAAAAAGAATCCATTCTTTTTCCTACCTCTTATGTCAGAGGTTGCCTTTTCTTCAAAATTCACCCCTATACCAACACTTCTAAGTTCCCATTTTGATTTCTGCAGTGATGGCAGTGATGTATATGGATACCATTAATCAGGTTAAAGTTTTTAATTGTTTTTAAAATTACATGCTTCTAGTAAACCACTATGCTACCCGTTCAGATGGAAATAAGCACCATGGAACCCATACCACATACCAGTCATGTCTCACTTACACTGCCTGTCATCTTCTACCAATGGACAGGAGACCTGAGCACAAATTGAAATTGTGTGCTGCATGTGTGCAGGTTTTGTGTCAAGACAGTGCTGCAAAGAAGCCTTAGAACTCACCTGCGCATTGACCAGAAGCGTGGGAGAAAGCAAGGTCTGATTTATTTGCAATAGCAGCAAGGTCTGCTCTAAGTCAAGCTGGCCAGCTAAGCCAAGATGTTCTAACCTGTATACAGAAACCAGTCCCATGTACCAGGCTAAGATATGAGATGGCCAGAACGACAGTTCAGATTCACCAACAGTTAACTCAGTGCTGTGTTTTTAAATAGCTGTAGTAATGGAACCATAAAAACTCCCACCAGCTTGAGGTCTCCAGTTTGGAAGCTTTTTCCTAATGTACTACATATTTTAAAGCTTAATCATCAGCCCTTCTCTAAGCAAAACTCCTACCCGTTTCAGTTAATCTTTGTCAGAATCAGTCCTGGTACTGGATAACAGGCTGCAGTTAAAGTAAAAATTAAAACCGAGTTTCAAATCACAGAAATGGAGCTCTGAAATAGTCTTCCAACAGTAATGGGGAGTGAAAACCAGTGTCAAAATGGGATAACAAGTATTATTGCAGCTTCATGGAACTATGTTCAATGAACCATAGAGGTCTCATCTGGTTCCTAGCTACCACATACCTGGTAGTCATCTGAAATTTGTACATGCATTGAACTGTTACTGATTAAAATAATTGTCGCTGAGTATTTATTTTAGTGAGACCATCATGCTCAGAAAAAAGGGTTTAAACCACTGTTAGTTAGTTACTGGCTTTTTTATAAGTCACTTGTCAGCTGGCTTGTAAATGTCTGATACCCAACGGCATTAGCAGACTTTTTTTTTTTTTTTTTTTTAAATTTAGAGAGTTTCAGTTTTACTTTTAGGAGTAATTTTTCTATCCAGAAATCTTGCTTCAGTACTATGCACAGATTTTTGTTCCAAATACCGAAGGTCTGCAAAGGCAATGCATATATTAAATTATAAAAGCACCTGTGCATTCCCAAGGCAATAAATATTCCAGTAGTAGGTGTGTTTCAAGTGTGATTAGTGCTCTCAGGAACTCTGGGGTTACAAATCAGTACTTTTAAATCTAAACTGCCTTCTACCCATAAGCATATATAGGGAAGAAAAAAACCCAAAATAACATACAATAAAGGACCCAGAAAAGAAAGTTAGGTTTTGGTTATTTTTTCAGTTATGGTTATCCTAACCCTGAAAAAACAAAGGAAGATCACAGTGAAAGAAAAACAAATGTAGAAAACAATTAAGACATGGTGTTAAGCTGTTGCAGCTGAGACTGATAAGGTACTTGTACGAAGAACAAGTAACACAGTATGCTGCACAAGATGGGACCAGAGGTGATTTTTAAAGTGTCTAAGTCAAGACACCCTAAGGTTTCCTTTTGGTTGTTCATCTCTGATAAATTATTACTGTACTCTGTCCAACTTTCAGTTTAAGAATGTATAAGCCATTCATTTTTGTTCACACTTCCATCTACTTTAATCTACAGCCTTTGTTTCTCATACCTGTAGCATAAGTAAATTTGTAGTTTGCAGCTTAGATAATGGAACTTCAGAAAAGGAACGACATAGACCGTGCAGCCATGTAACTGGGCAATATAACTACAAGCGCTTTCTGTTTCTTTTAGAGGTGTGATGAGCTGTACAGGAAAATTATATGTATGTAGTCACCCTGAAGCAATGTAGTGATGAAAAACCAGTACCTGGTATCATTTCACAATGGAATCAAATAGGAGTGTTGTAAAAGGGAGGGGAAAAAAGTTGCAGTACAGTGTAATTTTCTTACTGAAATGAAAGGACATGCTGTCATAGGTGATGCAATAAAATAATAGTGTACAACATTAAAACACAATGCATTGCAATAAAGGAGTTGGCTCGCAGATAGCACACCTACGTTTCCTGTAAGGTGTTTTGTATTGCAGTTGTCTCACTAAAATGAAGAAATCTTTCACGGACACCTTGGGGCAAACATTGCCTTTTGTTCGTATTGATTTGTTACAATTCCTAGAAATTGCTCTAACCACCTTATAATAGAGAAACTTAAAAAGTGGATAATTTTTGAATAGCAATAATTTGATACAACTTTTAAGAAAAAATTTATATATTACTTTGGGAAACACTTCCAGCATTATTGTGTTGGTGCCTCTTCTAGTCACTGAAATTAGGCTGAAAATAGCTATTGAAGTATAGGAGAGTTGCAGTATCCATGTCAGTTTACGTCTTCTTGAGATAATCCAGTGCTCTGCTTTAAATATGCAGATTGGATAATCGGAGTGTTCAAAGGTACACTTAAAAAGTTTTGCTGAGCACAGCTCCAGTGTTGATGTAATGTAGCTAACAGACACACTTTCTGTTCTGGTTACCTGGCCAAGCATTAAATTAATACAGCTTTTCATCTTTGTAGTTAATCAAAAGTACTTGTTTAACAAATCAGTTATGTATTTCAAGAGGCCTCATTACTGTCTTTTTTGGTACAAAGAATAAATATTTTGAACTCCACAAAGTCTGTGGTGCTGTAAGCATTAATTCCTGGTTTAGTACTAGGTAGCAGAGCATCACAAATGTAAATCTGAAGGCTTTTAGTCATTGACCTTGTGGAGCTGACTAGTGTGGATAGTAGTGAGGTCCTGTGTTTGTGACATAACTCCAGGTCATATTGGCAAAATTGTTTGGAACCTCATACTGGCAGCAAAGCGTGCTATGTCAAATCACTCTGCGCAAGCAGAAACTCTCCCATCTGGCTTGTAACAACCTATGCAGAAGTGGAGGGAGGAACACAAGGCTGCAGGAAGTACCAGACAGTGGTTTGTGGTGCACAGCTAAAACCCAGCTGGCTCTGCAGCCCATCTTGAAATAGACCCCTTATTAATCAAGATAATTTTATGAGCAGAGCTCTCTCATGTCACTACTCAATGCACAGTATTTGGACTGTGGTGGCAACAGAGAGTAAGTAGTGAGCAAGAGGATTCTGTCAGGAGTAATGCCTGAAATGCTGTTAATGAAGACATTCGTTGAGCGCTGTAATTCCTGACTTTTTAATTCTGTAGGAAGGTGCTCACCTGTAAAATATTTATTTTGTGGTAAGAAAAAAAAAAAAAAATAACGTGCCATCCCCCTCACTCTGGAGACATTACAAATGTCTTAATTAAAAGGCAAGCATGTAGGACAGCACAGCACAAACAGATTTGCAACAAACAAACCTACATGCAGAAAAACCTCTCCAAAAACACAAAGAGCCATAGAATTACCTGGGCAAAGGATGGGTCCTTCCCTCTAGTGCAGAACAGGTTCCTTGGCACGCATGAAGGAAGGCCAGGCTGAACGGAGGCACACTGGGCGCATGGAGCCATTGGCATCTGGCATGCTTATGACACAAAACAACAACCTGAAAACACAGAACCCCCTCACCCTGACAACAGCAAAAGCTGGGAAATAGGTGAAATGTATTTGAATTATTTCAAAATACAGAACAATTCCGTTAGATGAACATTTTTTCTCTTCCACGATACTCTCAACATTTCTGCCTTGTACTGGATAAAATTCTATTATTAGAATTCCTTTAGTTTCCAACATGCTTAAACCAAAAGAAATTAACATTTTTACTGATGTTTACTGCTTTGTTTCTGCCAGTCTACTCTCCTTTGGCAAAATTCTACAATTCTTAGATGTAAACCTATGAACAAGAAACTGTCCTTGTTATTTGTGCTTCTGTGTTTCCTTTTAAAACTCAAAAGCTATGCCTTTTAATTGTGTGGGGTTTTTTTTTTTTCTTATTTGCAGCTTATTAAAAACACTTCTACTAAGAGCCAGTTCCTGGTCATCATTCACATTAGTTTGTTTCAGTTCTTTTTTTCTAAAGTGCCTGGCTGACACATGTTCTCACCTTCATGAAATGATCCTTTTTTAAAACAGGAAGAACTTCCGAGTAAACAATGTCATATTAGGCTTTATAAACAAGAGTAAAGTCAGCAAAATACAGAAAGTAATCTCGCCCTACCCAGCACTGCCTTTCAGAGTTCAGTATGGCTTTAGATCAGTTTTATTGAAACCAGAGAAGGAAGGATTAGAAGTCAGAAAAATTCAGCCTGTGAGGAAAAGATTGAAAGAACTGGTGCTGTTTGATCAAGAGAAGAAAAGGCTGAAGGCAGATAAAATAACAATGTTCAAATACATAACAGTTGCTTAAAAAAAAAAGGTTTAAATTGCTGCAAGGTTTGTGACTAGACCTTAAGTGAACCTTTCTAAACAGTGAGTGCAACAAAAGCATTGCAAGAGCTAGGGGAGTTCACGCAGTTCCATCTTTGGTGATTTCTACAAACAGGTTAATGTATAAACATCTGTCAGGAATACTGTAAGGTATAGTTCATGCCACAGGGGATGGATTAAATTACTTCTTTAAGTCCCTCCCCAGGCCTATTTCTATTATACACGATTCTGGTTATACAATACAAATTTTTAATTCAGATGCAAAATTTTTGTTAGCTTACCACAATTTTTTACTGTTGTGATCAACCCCATTATCAATGTAAAATACGACCATGTTAGATACATGCAAAAAAAATATTGTTCAATGTAAACAGAAAAAAGATCTGCAGTTTTATGAAGCCTTATGGTTCACAAAAGGCTATACCTCTCTTCTTTACTTCTTTCTTCAGACTAACAGGTGATAAAGGAACAAGTCACTTTATTCTTTAATGCTATGTGGTATCAGAAATTATCATCTCGTGCATTTTCAGTTAGAAGACTGGTCCACAAGTATTCCAGCTCCTGTATTCCAATTTGTATACAAGGGACTGGAAAGGATCTCCTGGGTCATCAAGCCCAGGACCCTGTTATCAGTCAGCCCCACAGTCTATAATTTATCAAGCTTAAATTTGTTTGCAAAGTTCTGTCTTAAAACACTGCTTCCATTACACTGACTGTGGGGCTGTTCCAGACCTCTCTCTTCTGATGTTTCAAAACTTCGTAAGTTTTCAATGTAAATTTAGTTAGGGCAGTTTATACTACACTCTTGTGCCAGCACTGATTTTTACCTTAAACATTGCCTTTCTGTCCCCCAGTGACAGCAATCCTATCCTCTCTTGGGTTTTAGGTTAAATGTTTTTAGTCTCTTCTTTAGCTGGTCTTTTAGCCACCTTTCATTTTCGCCTACTAATTTTCATCTTTGCTGCATTAACTCTTGTTTTCCTTGATGTGTTTCTTTGATGTCCAGATTGGATCCAATGCTTTCCTTGTCAGCAAGATCAGTTGGTAAAGATGTGTACCTCATCGGTATGGTGTAATATACTCCTAAAGTATATGTGGTGTATTATCTTATTTTTATTTTTTTCTCAATATCTTTAGTTATATCTCCTTCAGTATTTACAAGCCTTGCATAGGGTTGAGATAGGATCAATTGATCCAACTGCTTATGTTGTAGTCTTGCTTCATCCTAATCACAGGCACAGTATTTGCTATTCATGTCCTTTCCTCACTATCTGACCAAGTCTCATCTATTTATTAAAAATCTCTACTTCTGAATTCCATTTCCTGTGTTAGTTCTTCCAATATACTGGTTATTTTAATGTATTATCTCTGTCTCGCCCTTCCAATGAGCACATTCAGGTCTTTCAACTTTGAGCTCATCTCAGGTGTGCTCATTTCCATTTCTTGGTGTTAAACACCCTTCTTCTGAAACTGCGTACTCTTCAGTAACTTAGAGGCAATACCATTACCTATAGTTTCACTCTCTTTACTTGTTTCCATGCTCTATCTTTCCTCAAATGATTAGTTATTGGCACTTATTTAAACCAGAGGACACCAGTTGATATTCTCACCAGCTACATTTTGAAACATTTTGCGTGGTAGCCTACAGCACTCACCGGAAAGGAGGCAACTAGGATGTGGAGTCCTCCTTGACCGGAGAGGGTCCAAGTCATTCCTACATGCAGGCTTTGCTCACCTGTCCCACTGCAGGCAATTCTCATGTAGGGCCTCCCATAGCTCATCTGTTAGCCTGAGTTACTGCATAGTTCAAATAAAAAAAAATTTTGAGGCAAAAAGTGGAAGGAGGAAGAAAGAGCTTGTGTCTACAGCCCAGTGTCAGGGTTTTGGGCAGAGGTGATTCCTGAGTGTAGTCCCCAGGCTGTTGATCTGTAGTGGTGTAGCGCACAGCACTGGCTCTCCGTACCATCTCTCTGTGGATCAGATGCAGAGAGGTGGGTGGTCCAGGATGAGGTTCACAACAAAATCCCCCTGAGCATAATGGCAAATCCTGTGTCTCATTGACATTTCAATGTCTACTGACAGTGCAGGAGAGAGAAACCCACCACTGTGGTACAAATTAGCATGGCTTCAGATGGAGAGGCAGGTAAGGAAGCAGGATGGGTGCTTTGGAGGTTGCACGGCCACAGTTAGGCACCTAAATTCCACTTTAAACCAAATGTAAGCACTTCAGTGCTTACAAAGTTACTACTTTATCAACAATTTGCTGGTGAAACCTGAGTCCAACAGAAATTAGAAAGAAGCATTATGGCTGTGGGCTACCAGACTTTTCTAATCACTTTGAACTCCCTATCCTCTGCAGTTTGCCTGTCTGTAAAGGAGTGGTAACGCCCTATCAGAGTTTATGTAACTGCTACTCAGTATTGCATTAAGCTTCCTCCATCTGACATGTAAAACTTCCACCTGCTCAGTCACCCAAGTCCTGACTTGAACTAACTACTCTTGATACTACAGTGCTATATTTGCTCCCAGCAGGCTGATAACAAAGTGTATGGAGGAGCGCTTGATCCAATTTATGCTATAGCCTGAGATGATAATTGTTTTACACTGGCTCTTATCACCTAGCAGCAGGATCAGTTTAAGTTTGTTGCTCTCTAGAGAAGAAGGAAACCGCAAATGCAGTGAGAAATCCATGTGCTGTGGTGTTTTAAAATGTCAGAGAGCCACTACCGTATCATTAACTATAATTTTAAGCTTTGACAATGCTGTCAATGAGCCTTGGTATTTTGTCATCACTGTACTATTTGTAAAAATCTGTTTCTCTCCATTGGCTGCTTCTTTCATCTCTGTGGTTGGCAGCCTTGTTATTTGTTTTTCTGTCTAATGGAAATTCTAGAACTACTGGTAGAAAGCGAAGTGTTGCTATGAAAAACACATGGTCCACACACACCCACACCCCCCAGTACTTCTTTCTTTCTCTCTGTTTAAAAATGAATAATTTACAATGTAAATTAATAGTTTCCTCCCCCTCCCAATTTGTTCCAATGGCAGCAGGAGCTTTTAAAAAGCTGTTTCTCTGTAAATTTACCACTAAGATAATTCTGATTCACTGTGAAAAGTCTGTTTCTGTCCACTCTGTTCTTTTGCACAGAGACATTTTCACAAATCTCCTGTTATCAGGCAGTGCTGAGACTAGAGCAACTGTGGAGTCTCTAAAATGCCAGCAAAGATGACTGCGTTCGCAGTGATAAAGTGCAGGAAAAAGCAAAATATTGTAGCATGCTTTAAAGATTCAATCCCGCTCGTTTGAGCATTTTCTTGCCTGATACACACAAGATAAATATAAAAAAGGCCAGCAGGTACAAAATAAGCCTCTGTACTCTACAGCAGAATAAAGCAGCTCATACACTTTCTGTTTAAGTAACTTTGTAAAGCTTATCATCAAGGCTTCCAAACTTCTAAATCTGGCTATTTGTGTTACTACCTTTATGCTTATTATCAGGTCTCCAATGTGCAGTTCCCCCCACCTCCATTAATGCATGCCCTGTTCCTGCTGCTGCATGCAGAATCAGCTTTCTGGATGTTTCTTCACAACATACAACACAGCTCAACTGACCACCTGTAAATAGCTCTACGAGCTCCAAAATAATTTGTATCTAAAGAGAAACGAAGAGAGAAAGACCTCCAGTCACCTTGCTAGAAGGTGGTCACTGGCAGTACTTGCTCCCTCTCCATAATGCTCTGGGAAGTCAATTTGATGAACCAGCTGATCATTCCCTTCCCCACATTCCCTGAGATACTATAGGCTTTATGGTCCCCTTCTTTTCCTCGTTGTCTAGTCACATTAGAACGGGATGTTCTCCAGAGGATGGAGATTGGTGACAAGTGGTGTCCCTCAGAGGTCCATACTGGGACCAGTATTGTTTAATATCTTCATCAATGATACAGACAGTGGGATCAAGTGTACCCACTGCAAGTTTGCAGGTGACACCAAGCTGAGTGGTGCGGTCGACATGCCTGAGGGACAGGACTCAAGAAGTGGGCCTGTGTGAACTCCATGAGGTTCAACGAGGCCAAGTGCAAGGCCCTGCACCTGGGTCAGGGAAATCCCCAATATCAATGCAGGCTGTGCGATGAAGGGATTGAGAGCAGCCCTGTTGAGAAGGACTTGGGGTACTGGTGGAAGAAAATCTGGACAAGAGCCAGCAATGTGCACTCGCAGCCCAGAAAGCCAATCGCATCCTGGGCTGCATCAAGAGAAGTGTGGCCAGCAGGTCGAGGGAGGTGATTCTGCCCCTCTACTCTGCTCTGGTGAGATCCAACCTGGAGTGCTGTGTCCAGCTCTGGGGCCCCCAACACAAGAAAGACACAGACCTGCTTGAGCGGACCCAGAGGAAGGCCACGAAGATGATCAGGGGGCTAAGGCACCTCCCTGATGAGGAAAGGCTGAGAGACTTGGGGTTGTTCAGCCTGAAGAAGAGAAGGCTCTGGGGAGAGAGACCTTATTGCCACCTTCCAGTACTTAAAGGGGGCTTATAAGAAAGATGGGGACAAACTTTTTAACAGCGCCTGTTGTGACAGGACAAGGGCTAATTGTTTTAAACTAAAAGTGGGTAGATTTAGACTAGATATAAGGAATAAAAGTTTTACAGTGAGAGTGGTGAAACACTGGAACATGCTGCCCAGAGAGGTGGTAGATGCTTCATCCATCAAAATATTCAAGGTCAGGTTGTACGGGACCAAGCTCAAACATGAGTGTTTAAAATTTGGGGGTGGGGGGTGGGTGGGGGCAGGGGGAAATGAAAGCAAAGCGTTGAACGTCTTGATTCATCCAGTGCCCCACAAAAGGTGTTCACCACACTGTAGCCAAACATCACCATTGTAAGCACACAGCTCTACCTCTTGCAGGGTGCAAGTGATGAGGGACATATATGCAAGGTGGGGTGTGAAAATGTCCACGAAAATTCAGAAGACAGAATTTCAGGGAAAATGAGAAGGCACCATGCAGAAAATGACACAAACTCACGTGCCTGAGTGCTGGATTTAATCTTCAGATCTCCAATTTAGGTTACGAGGTTGGTGATACCCTAGGTAACCACACAATCCCCTACTCCCAAAGTTCTTCTGCACCAGTTCTCAGGAAGCATATGAACAACTGGTGGATAGGATTAAAACAAGTAATATGTAATGAAATGTCAACTTATTCCGTTGGTATTAGCAAGGACTTTACAAAGAAATATTTTATCTTGTTAGAAGGAGAGTTTTGTGCCTAAGTTACTTCTAAACTGTGAAATGTATCTATATCCTACACTGACTGTGTGTGCCTGTAATCAAAGGCCAGAATGAGTGTTTATGAGAGGAATAACGTAAATGCAGCAGTGTGAAAAAAAGGACCAAGGAATTAGAGAGTCCATTTTCTGTTTCTAGAGGCACAATGAAACTAAGCGCTTTGCATGAGCTACCCCGTCAATAGCTTAAAAAGACTAGGAGAGGGGCATTCTTTTTGTGCACATGTCCTTTTTAGCAGTGTGGCAAATAAAATAAATAAAGAGAATAGGCTAACCCCAGAGGTGGGTTTATATTTAAACACAAAGTTTACATTCAAGTTTCTAGGAGAAGAGTTGGAACAATGTGGAGTAAGCTTGGATCTTCTCATTCTCTTAAGATCAAATTGCATAGTATTTTTAGACTTTAATACTGTACATGTTTTGACCCAAAATGTAGTTAAAGTCTTCTTTTGTCTTGGATCTACTGTGAATTATTAGCACTTGACATTCTATAAAATGAGACTGGCATAGACTTTCATAGACATATACCCAGAATTGGAGTGGGGCTGTTGGTTGGTTGTTTTTTTTTTCTTTTCAGTAAACACAGATTTATAATGTGCCAAAAAAATCTACAGATCCCTGCAATCAGAAGTCAAGAGGAGGCTTTCAAAACTTTCTAGGCTTTTTTATTTGAGCGACCTCATAACTTTTTGTGCAGGCATTCCTTCCCAGCAAATCGCACAAGAGCTAGCATGCTGAACAAATAAATATACAAATGTTACTGAATGTATAACCCTTTCCCTCCAAGCAACCTCCTTCTACCTTGCATGCACACATTGCATTTTAATTGCAAGCATAATTTAATTCCTTCAAACCAAACCAAGCCAAACCAATGCTGTAAGGATTCAGAAAAAAAGATTATTAAGTCATGGCAACTTGTTTCATGTGCGAGCTGACTGAAGATCAAAAACCTCCAAAAGTAATTTCTGTTTGTCAAAACATTCGTTTAGACCTCACCTTAACATTCACTAGGGGCTCCTGTGCATCCCGACCCCTCCACAAGGAAAGAGTGGAGATTGCTGATGAGAAACAGCAAGTTCATCTTCTTGTGAGATTTTCTGACTTGTAGCAAGTTTCTCATAACCATACCTAATGGCATCTTGTTCAGCGCTCTGGTTATATACATGACTTAATAAGGCAAATAGTCCTGTGCAATAAGGTAAGGTTTTTTCCTAATCCTAATACGTAAGGCAGACTTCATGTCTTTAAAAGTGAAAAAAACCAAACAGCTCTCATCAAAGAGTTGCTTTGGAAATGCTTTTTGCTAGTGTAACTCAGGCTTCACTTACAGTGTTACAAAAGTGTACCTCTCAGTCTCAAAATCTAAGCCATCTCTGAAGCAGGTGAACATATCCAAGGACTTAAAACCACCTGCAAATTACCATAAGTTGTTCACTTATAGACTGGTTCACTCTAGTTGAAATTTTTGTGACACAAAGATGATATACTTTTGGGCTCCCAAGGACTACATCAGCAGTCTTCATCTTAAAAAAAAAAAAAAAAAAGAGAGAGAGAAAGAAAGAAATCGAAGCACCCTTACCACCATATTTCACAACACCGTTGCCATACACAAGGTTCATAGTCAGTCCAAGTCCAATGATAAGGGGTGAGCTGTAGCGTGCTCTGCATTGTCATGCAGCAAAGGCCGCTTCCCCATGTGCGTGCCTGCAGCCAGGCCAGCTGCTGCTCCTGCAGTCAGCCCTGTCCCAGCTTGCATAGGAGGGGAAGTGAACGGGTTAAGCTTCTGTTTCCACTGCTACTCTTCAGGTCATATGAAGGCTGACTGTCTTAACGAAGTTTTTCTAAGGTTTTGTGTCAGATCTTGGCTTCTTTTTTACGTTGTTTACAAACAGAATTAAATCTTTGGAAAAGATATTTTTATAGACCTTAAAACACACATGATTAGAAGAATCTGACCCTGAATTTAATGTTTCATGTGGAACTGATAAAAGCAGACTCTTTTTGCCTTTTCTTCCCTCTATGAAAGTGGCATTAGGGATGCAGTAGATGTGAAGAGGTGTTAAAGAACCTTTATCTAGTTATCTAGGCAGTACCATTCCCTCCTCATGTCCACTTGTTTGGATGCTAGACATCACTGACAGGGCAGGCATCGCTGGCAGAGGAAATTCTCTATTACAGAAGTCAACTGATGCAATACATCCAGTGGTTGCCTTGGGGAGGATGGCTGTATGCACAGGAAATCCTTAGTGTTTAGGGTTTGTCGTTACATTTTCCCGTGAAACCAGAACTGAAAGAAGCACCATCGGGAACCTTTTTAAGTTGACCTTATGATCTAGTAAGTCAGAGTGTTTCTCCGGAACTTGAAAAGCATTAGTAATACATCAGGTGATACGGGTATTTAAATAAACCCTACACTTTTACTTATCTCTATCTTCACTCTTATACTGCAAACATTTCAGAGTAAAGACTGGTAGAGGCCTGCCATAGTGCAGCACAGTATTTAGAAAAAGTGGTAGCAGCAGTTAAGGGCAATAAAGGTATAAAACCTAACCCAATTTTCACATGTCAGCTAAGACAAAATACTGCTGCTAGCATCTTGAGTCAGATATCTCATCTCCTTTGCTACGTTAGTGTTGTTCAGTGATTTCTCGTGATACTTTCTTTACATAAGTTTATGGTTTCATTTATTCTCTCACCTTGTATATTTCCCAAGGCTCAAGCTGTTTATTCTTCCTTTAACCAACATAAATATTAATTTTATTTTAATTTTTCCATTCTCTCTCCATTTGTCTTCTATTCACAACTTCATTTCTTGTTGCTGCCTTTTCTACTTCCCATTTCTGTATCTGAGTTCCTGGCCATTGTTTCCGTCTCATCTCGATCTGTAATTTTGTCTTCTTTTCCTCCTCTCACCCCCTGTTTTCACAGCCTCTCTTTTTGACGTTAAAGCAGTTCTGTGTCACAACTAGCCTGCTAAACTCTCGATAGCTGTGTGGTTTTGCATGAAGATACACACACACACACACACACTTTGCTGCTTAACTAATTGCCTTGGGCTATCTTGGAGGTCTCCCCCATTCTCCATGACTAATTCAACTGCACAGTCACTTTGGGACTCTTAAGTGTGCTAAGGTTCTGAAAGTGCCCATAATAAAAATTTCCTTCAGCTTTTCTCTTTCCACAAAATGCAGTTTTTGCCTGTCAGAGCAGTCTTTGAATCTGTGAGTGCCCAGATGGCCTGCTCCCTGATCTCCTGTACTGTGCTGGTATAAGTCTCTCCTCAAATGCTACTTGCACATGATACCCACACTCAAAGCAACATGTGAGAAACATACACTTGCTCCCCAGCTGAGATTATCTGGGGTTTCTGATCCATGCAGACTAAGCAGCTGCTGTGAAATAGTCTAGTCCGTAGTTCACATCAGTTCTCTCTGAAATCCTCCAAGTCATCTATTTGGGTTTGTCCATCTGCTGTCTCGCTGTGCCTTCAAGCCCTGGACTTCCTGGGAAAGGCTGTGCAGTGCCTGGTCACACCCAGCTCCCAAACCCCAGGGGCTCCCCAGACACCCCTGCAGTGGAAGCATCCCTATTGCTATGATTAGAAATGCCCGGCACTATTTGGTCACCATGTTCATCTCAGCTATTCATAAATGAAGGCCACCCCAAGAAGAATTGCTAGGCCCTGATTCAATCCTTTGAACTCACTGTAAATACAGCCCTGTTTGAGTGAGAGCTGGATCTAGTCCTTAATCAGGCAGTGAGCACAGTAGTATGGCTAAGTATAGTAACCACTTAGTTTACAGTACAGTGACCCAATAATTATGCAAGATAATACTGTATGCACTTAGCTCGCCTGTACCGTTCAGAGCACTTGCCAACAATACACAAGCACATTTCATTATCTCCTTCCCCAGCTCAGGGCTCTTTATAAATGGTCTGTTTTCTGCCGAGATCACTGGAGCTGTGGCACAGAGCACTGTCTAGGTATATTTAACCCCATGGATCATTCCAACATGCTTCTTCAAAAGAAGATCATATTGTTTTTCCTGCTTTCCATTTCTGAAAGGCTAGGCTTTGGCCAGAGGGTACTCTACATATCTGGCTGCAAATAGACTGCTTGGAGCCAAGCAATGCAGTGCCTTGACTAATTTCAGCATTCACTTAAGCTAAATTATTTATGATACTCTCTGCACAGGCCCTTCTCTGTTGTTGTTGTTTTAATGTTGTAATCTCAGCCAGAATAAAAGGATAATTTGCATGCATTTTCAGCTACTGCAGTAGCTCACACATGGGTCCGAAGACTGAAGCCAACTACAATATATTCAAAGTTTGAACTGAGTGGCTAGAAAAGGGAAATTCTGATGTGCCAGTAAATCATGTCCCTAATGGTGAGAAAGCTTAACATTTTTACATAAGCAGCTGAAACAACATCAGAAACATTTTCCAATGATGCAGTTACTCACTTGAGTTGAAAGCTCATCCCCTTTGCTGCAGTGACATAAATCAGGAGGATGTTAAGCTGAGAATGGTCTATTTTCACCTCTGATCTGGTATTGTGAGTTCAAGTTCACTGCCAGCAGAGCGTGGCTCTGTTGTCATGAGAATGTAAAATGCCACACAGACAGAGGGAAGAAATACAACAGTGTTTTTAAGGAGCCTTCTAGTTTCCAGCAGGCACAAGGCACAAGAGATAAGAAACAGAATAAAAGTTACAAGGGAATGCAGAGCAGAGAGGTACCCCCCGCTTCACTGGCTGGTGGCTTGCCAAAGAAAACAACAGAAGTGGGGATTAGAGCCTGTGACGTGCGCGTTAGAGCAGGACTACCTATTCCCTGCCTTTTCTCCTCTGAAAAGCTGCCATGTGAGGAGAAACATTCCTTTTATTATTTATGGGGACAGCCACTCTTGTTTATTATGCTCATGTTACTACGCTACATGCCAAGTACAAGCCCTCTTTTTCATAGAGAAGTTTTTCTTTGTACAGAAGCAAAAAAAAAAAAAAAAAAAAAAAGAAAAGAAAAGAAAAAAACCCCCAGTTTGCAGGATTAATGAGGAAATTAAAGCCAGGGTAGAGAAAGGAGGTCTTTCTACAGAGTTGTGATTTTGTTAGAACAGCAGTAGGAGCAGAGCACTGCAGTGCCCCAACACCTTCATACTCCGAGGGATTAGCAGGGGATCTGCCCCGCGAGCATTCCTGCTTGCCCCAGCACTGCTCAGGCACCCACATCCCTTAACAGCGCAAGGAGTGGAGAACTTACAGTGGAAGAAAGATTAAATAACCAATAATGTGAACATCAGTATTCGTGCAGCTTGTAGGAGATGAGTATTTTTTCCCCCTCTGGGTTTGGAACAATGTTGATAGGAAGGAGAGAGAACCAAGTTTGTTCCTCACACCACCCCCCCCGCCTCTTTTTTTTTTTTTTTCAAGGCAGCTGAAGGACAGCTGACCTATTTTCTGAGTTCAGCAAGACAGGAGGCTTCCCAGCACCTGATTGCTTCTTTGTGCCTGTTCCCTGAAGCATGTTTAAAACTGAAAGGCCTGGCCCCGGTCAGTGATCGGAAAGGACGAAACCCTCGGCTGCTCTTGGACTGCAGCCTTCATACTGAGCGCAGGCAAAGATTTGAAACAATCTACTGAATGCAAAGCAAATCCCAAGGCAGAGGGAAGGGAAACCAGGCAACAGTACTTTCTGTGGTAGATGGCAGTGGATTTACCGCCTGGCAGTTCACAAACTGCCTACAGCTGGGGGAAATTGCTAGTTCAATTCTCCCATGTTTAATGTGATTACTGGTACTAGTTTAATTTCATTCCTTTGAATTCCTCTCCACTAACAAAACCAAAACAGTCAAACGGAGAAAAGCACAATAAAAAGTCCTTCCATAAATACAGAATAAAAATGCATTTTTAAAACCAGGAATCTTCACTCACTGTCTTCAGAAGAGATTTTTTTTTCATTTTTAACCAAATTATGCACAGAAAGAGCTTATTCTGGAAATTGAATACGCTGTGTTGTATGGAAGGAAAAGAACTCTTTCTTTCTCCTTTCCCAATGGAGTTTTTAAAGAAGACCCTGACTGATGCTCCTTGAGTGTATAATCTAGGAATTAAATATTTGGATATGGGAGAAAGCAGAAAGACAATAGATTTGCAGGGGTCATGTGAAAATCTGACCCACTTGGATAGTGAAAGGGTACAGCTCTCTCCAGCTAGAAGACCGGGATAAGTACGAAGCTCCAGACTTCAGCATTGTAGCTCTCACACAGAGGCTTAGTTCTGCCAGGAGGTGATAAGAGAGTGAGCACATTAAAAGAACAAAGAGACTTCTATCTCACACATAATTTTTCAGATTTTAGCCTTGAAATATAAGCTACAGCAACTTAGTTCTGTTTCAGAAACCACTTATTGCTTCCCAATAGCTTTTCAAGGTGATGAGCAAGCATTTTCTGTTTATCAGCAACACAAATACCATGTGACAGCAGCAATACTTCAGGTAGAGTCTTTTCTTCTTTGTCGGCATGATCTGAGTTACAGGACAATTCCCAACAGCCAAAAGAAACACACCATAACAAAATGTATTCCACCAAATTACATTTTTCATGGTATGAGGCTGCTAATACAAAGACTGTAAGCAAACTATAGGTCTAACGTAACAATTTACCCTTGCTTGCAGTAAGTTGCTGAGCTTACTTGGATTTCATCCTTAATATAGTATTAATAGCTGTTGCAAATAATATATTTAATACCTTCCCAAGGCATTATTGAATCAAAAAGAATGCTAACTTTCCATGCTGTTTCAGACTTGCCTTGGTGAATTTTGCAGATATGGTTTCTTTCACAGACTGAACACGGATGTTTTATTTTTTGTTTTTCTCAAAAAGAGGCAGAAATAATGACTATGTTATAAAAAACCCATCTAAAATATGGCAATGCAATACTGCTCTCCTAGCCCCTGTATTATGCCCTGAGTCCACTGCAGAACATGTTTTTGCTTGCTGATTTTACTACCTGTTAAATATATCTTCTCTGTCACTGAGACTGTCCATTTAACTTCATTCATTGAATCTTGCTCTGCCACCACTAGATTATTTAAACTTTTATAATCACGCTTGCCAATGATTGTCTCTGTCTCTAATTTGTTAATTAACATTTATTGCATATCTGATTATATTTTTCTCATTGTTGGCTTAATTTACGTTGAATAAACTATAAACAGTTCTCACTAGTTATTATCAGTTTAGCTCATTACAGGATTAATGTTATGCCATTGTTGACATAAAACTACAGTTAATAATCCACTTCATTCCCTTCAGCCTCACCACCACGGCAGGCACAGAGTTATTCTCCTGCTGTTTGTATTCCTGACTGCACGGCCCTGCCCAAGCCAGACATTATCCAGCAGGTTTAGAGATGAATTATGTACCAGAGCTCTCTTTTGCATCATCATCATCTTCTTTCATCCCCTCACTGTCCTTACCTAATGAATGTCAAACTGAGTCCATTAGCTTCAAGGGAATTACTTTTATTTATAGCAGGAGATGGCCGGGCTTAGCAAGCCCTTCCCTCCTGCTGCATCCCAACAGGCCCTTCTCACTCTAGTGCCCTTGCAGCCTTAGTTTCTTTACTCCTTCATTTTCTCCTACTTCAGGCTTACTTCTGGCTTCCTCCCCTTGTTGTTGGTTTGGGTGGTACCAGCTGAGCTCTCCCAGTCCTGCCCAGCACTTTGTCTACTGCAAAGCCATTTATCACCTCTGTACTACTCAGTCCTGAACATTTCCACCCGTGTTCCTTCCACTCAACAACTTTATAACATTTTTAGCCACTGCCCTCTAATGGAGGGTGTCTGCAGCCTCTTAATACCTTCCTCCCAACCTCTGTGTATTTATAAAACCCACAGATTTAATTTCTGGCGTACTATCAGATTATTTTCCCTCTGAGTGAGTAGACTGCCTCACACAGAAGGAGCAAGTAGGTGAGGAAATCTCTTTTCCCAGCCTCAGTGGACCTGATGTCTTCCCTCCTTTCACTAAATTTCATCAGCCCTCTCCCAATCCCTCCACAGTCTCAAAGCAGTACAAGACCACACACTTTTCTCCTTCTCAAAGCTCTCCCAAACCCTCCCAAACTTTATCCACTGCCATAACTGGTTTTCTAACTCCTCTATTTTTTTTTTTGTTTAGGCTTCAAATCTAGATGAGTTCTTGCCTTCACAAACCCTCTCCTTTATCAAGGGCCCCGTGTTCCTGCTTTGGTGCCTCCTGCTGAATCCCTCAGTAGGGAAGAAATGCACCCAGGCTCCCAGCACTTCAAGGGGGCCTACAGGAAAGCAGGTGAGGGACTCTACCAGGGAGTGTAATAATAGGATGAGGGGTAATGATTTTAAACTGAAAGAGGGTAGTTTAGATTAGATATTAGGGAGAAATTCTTTACTG
Source organism: Leptosomus discolor (assembly GCF_034619465.1). Classification (NCBI taxonomy): domain Eukaryota; kingdom Metazoa; phylum Chordata; class Aves; order Leptosomiformes; family Leptosomidae; genus Leptosomus; species Leptosomus discolor. The sequence continues at coordinate 55,215,588 of NC_141392.1, read as the reverse complement.
TGAGGGTGGTGAGACACTGGGACAGGTTGCCCAGAGCAGCTGTGGCTGCCCCCTCCCTGGCAGTGTTCAAGGCCAGGCTGGATGGGGCTTTGAGCAACCTGGTCTGGTGGAAGGTGTCCCTGCCCATGGCAGGTGGGGTGGAGCTAGGTGATCTTTACAGTCCTTTCCAACCCAAACCATTCCGTGATTCTATAAACACATACTGCAAAGCCTGGAGGTAATTTTATTGTATTGCTCTTCCTGGCTCCAGGTCTATGATGGGAGTGTAAGGTCTTGGTGGGAGAAATAGTATCAAATCAGCTGTTCGTAAATCATGCTGTAAGTGTAGTTATGATCGTTGTGGGGAGGCTCTGGGCACCACTACAGTACTAATAAATGGTTGGTAATTACAAAAATAAAGGAATAAACTAAAAATGTAGCAGCAGCAGGAGCTGGCAATAGCCAAGAGACTTGAATGTTTTCTTTTCTTTGTCTTTTTATTAAAGTTAGTAAAAAATTTATATATGAGAAGTCTTTTCCAGCAGAAAATGCCTCCTTTTTTTCCCCAGACTGAAAACTCACCAACAGAAATACAGAAGTTTCTATAGCACTATAGTCAGGTTTACTCAATCCACAGACATATTTGTTTACTGAAATAATTTTAGGGAGATGCAAATATTTAATAGAAATTCAAAGAGGACTCTTTATTAAATGTTTAATAAAAAATATGGAAATACTGAGGAAACCTCAAAAATTAATAATTTTGAATACTGTCACATGGATCCAGTTGCAAAATTTCTCCTAAAAAATTGCAACCTATTTGAATATGTTGAATACATACGTGTGCGAGCATGTATTCTTATATGTGAATGAATACATACAAATACTTATATGTGCTTAACTGTTTCATGGCCTTAGAAAAAAGTCACAACCTTCTCAGGTGCCAGCATTCACTGCCCTTGCTCTGAAACAAAGTTTCTGCAAAAATGGTACCTGCTAGGCACTCTCACTATGGCTATCAAGGGGTATCCAGAGCCCAAATGGGTTGTTATTTGTCAAAAGTTCATCTGTCTTGAAATGGAAATAGGAAATGCTTTGCTACATTGAAACAAAAGCCACTGTTTTTTCATGCTGTTTCTGAAAGCACCTCAATAGCCTTTGCTGAGGAGGTTTTCTTGCAGCAAAGCCCTGTGAGGGCCATCCAGCAGCCAGCCTCTGCTCTTAAGAGTGGTGCTTTTGCTCCTGAAGTGCAATAGGTCACTGGCTTTAAAAAGTTTCACGCTACCACCTTGAGTGAAGCAGTAACTTTTCCTTGTTACAAAAAAATGTCATTGTAATTTGGGTGTAAATTAGGATCCTGATGATTAGTTTCTAATATTTGTTCTGCATCCCCAAATGAAAGAAAGAACCTGGTAAGGAAAGCAGGTATCCAATGAATCACTCATCTGTTGATTGAATGAGGTTACTGTCATTTCTAAAGACTTTTAAAAACATAACGTGTGCTTCTGTGTTTGATTTTATTATTCCTGACAATTCCGGTCAACTTAATCCAATGTTAAGACCTGCTGATTCTTTGGAAAACTTAGTTCTTATAAATAAAGTTCACTTTCTGATTACATTGTGAAATGTTACTTAGCTTACATAATCGGTGCAAGCTTGGACAGTATGAGTATCTGTACCAGTTGGTCTGATCCAGTATCCTACTGCTTATCATGGACCATAGCGGTTGCCTAGAGGCAGAGCAGAAGCAGTATGGACAGGGTGATCCTTTCTGTGATACACCTTTCAGTAATCAGCAGGTAGGGAATTTCTGGAGCAGGAGATGGCATCTGGATTGTTGCATTAATAGATCTTGATTGAGCTATTCCCTATAAATTGCCCAGTATTTTCTTATGAATTAATTTATTCTTTTGGCTGCCATGGCATCCTGTGGGAATGAATTCCAAAGCATAATTGGGCTCTCTGCCTATTTACTTAGACCTGATGGCTGATCATTCAGATGACACCTAGTCTTTCTGATATAAGATGTAATGAAAAAGTGTTTCCTAAGTATCTATTCTGTGAACCGTGAACTTATCTTCTCCCCTGCCTTCTTTGTTTTATAGCTATCACATCTCCTCACAACTATCTTTTTTTTTTTTTTTTTTTCAGGCTAAAAATGGCAGCCTCTCTAGTTTCGCCTCCAATTCCATGCCTCTGAGCATCCTGCTTGTCTTTCCTGACCTTTCTCTCATTTGACCAGCTCTTTCTGAGACAGGGCAACAGAACTGCCTATAATAACCACAGTGTGGGTGGGTGATAAATTTATACAGTGAAACAATGATGTTTTCTGTTTCACTCTCCTTTCCTAGAGACTTTTTGACTCTTTCTGAGTCTAATGCAACCGTTTTCAGAGAATTAACCACAGTGACTCCAAGCTCCCCTTCCTGAGCAGCAGTAAGTAATTTAGTACCCAGCACTCTGCATAGGTAGCTCAATTTCTTGTTGCCTTCATCTCCTGGTTGGTATTTCTCATCACTGAATTTCATCTGCTATTTTACCCCCATCATTCAGTGCGCTCCGCACATGAAAAAGTTAATCCTGAATACATGGAATGGGAAAGAACAAATATTACATGCATTTCTGATGTGGGCAAGGATGCACCTTGACTTTTAATTCTCTCTCACTCTGTTTGAACAGCATACTCCCCCATTGCTAACAAAGCTACTCTGATCTCTCACTGCCATCCCCAAATCAGATGTTGCTTTGTTTTGTAGCAGCATAGACTGCACAGCGTATTACAAGGTCTACTATGAACACCTTACTGTTTATTCTGTGTGTGAAGTAACCCATTTTTTGAATATCTCTAAAGATATTTTATTGATACAACAGAAAGCGTCTGTTACATTCTGATTAACATTGCTCAGTTAGTTTTCCATCTAAAACAGGTAAGACTTGGACATATTATCATAGCCAAATAGTGTATAATTTTTAGCATCATCTTAGAGTTACGAGATCTATATCATGATGATCTGCTTTTTATTCCATACTTTTAAAACTTCAGTGCTGGATACCTATTCCATGCAATGTCAAACAAGAAGAGTAATAATTTATTAATTGGCAATTGACCAGTTGAAGTAGTGGGCATGGCCTTCACCCTGTTTGAATGCTTTCCCGACAGGTTATCATCAGCACATAAACCTCAAAGCACCCTTAGGTGACTGCTTCAGCTTGTATCTGAGCCTTGTTTGGGAGGTCTTCTCCAGAAAAATCCCACATGACCAATTTTCTGTCTCCCATTATACATTGTTATATATACACCATGTTTTCTACCAAAGCACTCTTCCTAGTTTTATTCTGTCCTTATCTTTCCTTTGTGTGTTTCTATGGGATAACTTAACTCTTACTCGGAATTCTGCACACAAAGAAAAATGAAAGTGAAAAAGTAAACACTGAATTTATAACAAAAGGACATAAACCAAGTCAGTAAAACCAAAACCCCAACCAAAATTAAGAGTAAAATTCTAGTAAAGAACAAAATTCCGTTAAGCAAACTGCTTCTTAATTAGTTTCCTTCTTTTATTAGAGCACAAACACAACAAATATTCCAGTCTGAGGGATCTTTGGGAATTCCTGTGGCTGAAGGACTTGCCTGGCATAAGCTTGTATCTCTGTGCTAGGTATGTTACCTCTCTGGTTCTTTCACCACATACCTCTTTAGAGCTGTGCTGCTGCCTTAATACCTGTTTGCAGCACCTGATTATTTTCTGCACAGCTACAGTGAAATGACTCATTTTACCCCTCAGTTACACCTCTTGCCTCACATCTAGATTTTGGCCTTTGTAGAGGGTAAGGCATCTGTGAGGGAAGTGGGATCTCAGCAGCCACTACTTAAGACTTTGGGAGACGAATGAACATGATCTGGAAAACTGGTTTCAAGAAACACCCCCCTCTTCGTTACACATTACGAAAATACAAATGAAATATAAAAAACGTAATCCCAGAACTAGTGGCTATGGATACCTGCAAGCTGAGATGACCTGGGGCAACCCCCAGAGCTGGAGGTGTATGCAAAATTTCGGTGTCTGAGGGCTGGGATCCCCAGGTGACAAGTTTTGGGGAAATCCCTCCTGCAGGCACAGACCAGCTCCTCCTTAGCAGTTAGCAAGCAGCAAAGATGGTCTTTTGCCTAGGGAAAAACAGGTTGCCACATATTCTAAACATATATTTAAGAAGGGACCATTAAGTCTATACCCTCATTTTTGAATAGTTAAAAGCATAAGACTGAGGGATAGTACCTCATTGTCATAATTATTTTGTGACAATGCATGGCTTAGTTTCTCTTAACCATTTCTTTGAACAGGAGCCTCTGAGACTGTTTTTGAAGGACTGCCTATTTGGGTAATTTATCAGAAGAACTGAACTCAAAAAAAGTTACACCTAGAAGAAAAGCTAAGTTTCACAGCCACAATTGCGGTACGTGGGACCTAGAGAAAACTCAGGCCAAAGGCAGTAGTACAGCATGGATGCAGCCACCCCACTCCAGGGTAGACAAACCCTGAGCAGTGTAAATTTGAGCTAGTCTTTACCACTTAGTTGTGGAATTATAATCTGGATTTAAGGTTATTACACTATTTGTACATAACAAGAAGATATATTTTGTGTCTTCGTGGCCTTTCAGGAAAGACTCTTAAAGCCATTTATGAATACTGAGTTTCCAGGGAGCCCAGTAAAATTCCCGTTAAGAATTTTGGAGATGAACAAAGCAATGTGCTCTGAATTTGAAGTTCATCATCATCACTTTCATCAGCATCTCATTCATCATCACACAAATTATTTAGCAGCAGAAGCCCAAAATCCTGAAATCTTTCTGATGCTTGGCAAACGCATAATATATGTTATGAGATGACAGAGGGTTCCCAAGGCAGGGACCAGCAGCTGATAAGGCAAGAGTTGCATTCCAGCCTCCTGTCTCATGTTTACTTCAATCTGATTGCTGGGCAGCATTCTTTCCAGTGGAAGGAACAAAGAGGGAAGCTCCTTTCCTTCCTTCTGAAGGGCTAGGCTCCATTTCTGGACAGAACATGAAGGTTTACCTTATCAGGAGAAATTCCCACATGGCACAGCATGACAAACATCTCAGCCGTGTGCAACGTGCATTTGCATGCTGCAGTGAGAGTAGGAGCTGGTGGAAGGTGCTCTACTCTGCAATACCTTGCAGACGGATAGTACTGTAATGACAACACAATCAAGTCTGAATGGTCTGGGAGCTTTAATGAGTTGTAGTGGAGCTCTCCCACTGGGATGACGTGGTGACAGAAGATCATGGTTTGCGTAGCTCAGAGCATTCCCCAGTACCTCAGCCCATGCCAGGCAAATACAAGTTTTAAACTCTCTGGAAAGCGCTTCCCATGTCACAGTCCTGGCCAGAGTTTCCCGCTCTGTTGTTTGAATGCAGGATGGGATGGCAGCTCCTGCTGATAGCTGGAATAAGTCTTGGCCTTATGAGGAATTGTTTTTCTCAGAGTTGTCAGGAAATCCTAGCAAAGGCATCAGCAGTGTGGCGCCCTGGAAAGGCCTGAGGCAAAGGACATGCTGCTGCTAATCTGTTCTGCTAGACAGACATTGCCAGACCCTCACAGTGCAGAAGGCGCTGGGTGCTGAGTGTCTCAGGACATCAGGAAGAGGACAGGAAAGCTCTCACCCACTGAAGCACAGCCCGTGACTGGGGGGACCTGCTGCCAGGGCTGCTGCACCTACATGCTGCCTTGTCACCTGGGTGAGTTTGGTTAGGAGCTATGGCATTAGCATTTTTGGTGCCTGCCCGGTTCACCTGGCACCCTTGGTGACAAATAAAGGTGCCTTGAAGCTTTACTTCTCCTTTTTCCTCAGAGGTTAAGCCTTGCAAGATCCAAATATCTGCTGGCAGGACAGCCTGGGGAAGATTCTCTCGCAGCTACACTTGCTATATATGCCCTGAGGATGCCCAAAGGATTTCAGTCTCTCTCTGGCTTCTTCCATAAACATTATTTTGAATGCAAACAAGCTAAAAGAAAAAGTTTTGGAGCACAAGCTCAGCTTACTGGGGAGGAATGGCATGCTCAATTGGAAGGGGAGTCCTGGGATGAACTCTGCGTGCAGTGGATCCAGCTGGTTTGGTTGATCTGCCTCTAGCCATAATCTACAAGAGATTTTGCTCAACGAGGAGGAAACCCTCCTGCTTGAAGCTCTGTTTCAGCTCCTTTTCAGCACTGGAAGAGACCCTTCCTGCATCATGCCACACTGCAAAGTCACTTACATCTGCCCATCTTGTATCTAAACAAGGCCCTGTATAAACTACTGTGTCCCAGTCAGAAAGGAATGATGTTTTGGTTTAGCGAATGCATAAATTTTACTACTCTTCATGGATTTTTTTGTCAGTTCATCTCAGTGGGAGCAGGGGAACTACCTTTTCATCTGTATTTTAGGTCATGCAAAGATTGGACTTGTTTTCAGCAGGAGCCTCTGGGCTTGTGTAACACTGATAATAAATAATTAGGTGCATTGGGAAGGGCAAATAACTGCAGTTTTTCTTTCAGGTTGTAGAGTGGTATCTGTCAGGCAGGTAGGATCTTTTCCAAATATAAAGCATTTTGTCTACAGGTGGGATGCTCTACAGACAGTGACAACTACCTATTCCTAATACCTTTTTGCAAAAGTCTCCAATATCATCTGTTAAAAAGCATCTGGAAAATCCACCTTAAAAAAACCACACCAATGAAATGGCCTGCCAAGCTGCAGCTTCCCGATCCTTCCATTATAAAGAAATTTGCTTATGGTGCAATTTATGTAGGCTCCATATTCCAGCAAAAATACATCAAGTAGTATCAAGTTACCAGAATGAGCCCTAAAGCAACTGTTTCCTAGAGGGGGAGGAAAGAAAAAAAGTAGCAGCAGCTTGCTTCACATTCAGTAAGTCATTGTGACACAGAGCTCTCAGGGAAGTAACAGAAACAAGAGAAACGATTTTTTTTTTTTCTTATGAGAACCTTATATGGTAACTAAAAGCAGAGGAAACACCCACTTTTCAAAACTGAACTGTAATCAATTTCCCAGCAAGGACAGCGTCTCCAGACAGCAGTCTATCTGCTACAATGGGACAACAACAATAACAATACCCTTCTCTTTTCTTTGAGAAATCTCTTGGAAAAAACTTTGCTATCTCTGAATCTTCAGATGCTGTAAAACCCCTTGGTTTGTGGGGTTTGATGGCCAAAATTCTTTGACCCTCTGTTTGGGGTCAAAGAGGCTTCCTGAAAGAAGATCTAATACTACAACCTCCCACTCACTACAGATAAGCTTGTGTTCCATCTTCCAGCAGAAACTCACGCTTCAAAGACATGATTTAAAATAAAAATAAAGAAAGGATTTTCATCTTTTGCTGAACTGCTTAGGGTTTTCTGTAAGGGAAGCAAATATTAGCAGAAGCCAATGCAGCTGCTACAGAGGGTTTGTGGGGCTTTTTTTTTTTTTTTTTTTTTTTTTTAAAGAAGCTACATAGATGCACAAAAGAAAACTAAACCACATGTTCAGTCAGTGAGAGTTAGAGTAATTTCACTAGAATCCAGAATCCTCTATTCATCAGCTGAAAACACCAACTTTTATACACAGATTTTTTTCCTTACTTTTCCTCACTTATCTAGAGCAGAAACAGCAAGCACAGAAGAAAACCTGAGCCCAGACAGTTCCTTGCTTCAGAGGTTAACCTGACTACTAGAAGAGCACTTTTACACAAAGTGGAAGTGACCTATTTAATGACTGTGACTCATTTTCCTCTTTCTTTAGGCTGGTAGTTAGCTGCCATGCCCTGGTTCCCCTCACCCCCAGAGGAAGGGATCTAGTTTTGCTGAGCATACATGTGTAACTTGAACTGTGAAGCATTGCAAAATGTGCTCTGGAGACAAGGGTGAGCCTAAAGTACCTGGGTCTACATAAAGCTTCAGCTTTACAGGAGTCCTATTCTGGCAAGCAGTAACCTTGTAGTTACACAGCTGGATATTATATTGTCTTACAGGATAAATCCAGGCAGGCATATGCTTGTTTAGAACATTTTAAATATTACACCTGCGGAAGATATACTGGCTTGTCTACTTTCTCAGCTGATGTGCTTACCTGCTCCATTGCTTGACTTCTTGAGCTGTAAGAAGAAGATGATCCTAAAGAGGTGACACCCATGTGAGCTATTTCGCTTACATACTGGCAACAGCAATTGAAGTTTTAGAGCTGATGCTGCATTATGAGTTTGGATAAATGTGAGTTAGAGTGTGATACTGAGTATTTCACAGAATCACAGACTGTTAGGGGTTGGAAGGGACCTCGAAAGATCATCTAGTCCACCCCCCCTGCCAGAGCAGGACCACCTAGAGTAGGTCACACAGGAACACGTCCAGGTGGGTTTTGAATGTCTCCGGAGAAGGAGACTCCACAGCCTCTCTGGGCAGCCTGTTCCAGTGCTCTGCCACCCTCACAGGGAAAATAGTTTTCCTTCTGTTAATGTGGAACCTCCTGTGCTCCAGCTTGCACCCCTTGCCCCTTGTCCTGTCATTGGACATCACCGAGAAGAGCCCGGCTCCATCCTCCTGACACTCACCCTTTACATATTCATAAATATTAACGAGGTCACACCTCAGTCTCCTCTTCTCCAAGCTAAAGAGACCCAGCTCCCTCAGCCTTTCATCATAAGGGAGATCTTCCACCCCCTTAACCATCTTCATGGCTCTGCACTGGACTCTTTCAAGCAGTTCCCCGTCCTTCTTGAACTGAGGGGCTTTGATCTTTTAAATTTCTTTTTCAAAAATGTGAACAAGTCTTCACCTTGCTTGTGCTATCCAAGCTTGCCTGTGACTTTTATTCATGTAGCCATAAGATCCTAAACATGCCATTTAGTTTCAGGGCACTTCATACATAGTAATCCTCTCATGAATAGTCACTATGCATGCAGAGGAAGAGATTAAAAATCAAATGGTTGACTCATGCCAATCTAGAGACTGGCACGCTGCAGACTCATTAAGGAATAGCTCTCTGAGCTTCCCACATGCATACTTGCCATGTGACACTGCCCTTGCTGGGACTACAACCTGCTGCTGTGACTAGCAGCTGGATATCATGCTCTGCTCTCACACCTAGACCTTCCTCCCAGTATGAACTGCCAGGAACCCACCATCTCCCTGGCCTGACCAGGTCTTTTTCTTGCCTCCACAACCACTGGTGGTGTGGCACCTATTCTGGTGAGCTGTGCAGCCACAGATCTGCAAGATTATTGCTAGTGGACTCAGAGATGGGCCTGGGTTCTCCTTTGCACAGCTGTCTGTGTCTCAGAGTGGAATGACCAAAGTATCTGCACCATTTCTATGCACACAGATCTTTTAAAAGCAAAAGTAAAGAAAGGTATTTGCTTAGTTTTATCTCTCTCTGTCCATCTGTGAATGATTGCTTATAATAGGTACTGTTAGACTCTTTGATAATTTAATTTCACAATTCCAGATTAAAAATAGGTAAGAGTCAAAACTGTGGGCTAGAACAGCCTTATGACATTGGCACTACGTGTCATTAAACTGAATGTACTAAGTCTTTGGAAAACATCTGTATGTCTTTTGCATTTTTTCTTTAAAAAGAAAAAGTGCCTGTGAGCAAGCTACTTTATGTTAACATACATTTACCAGATAATTTCTTTCCTACATGCAACTTACCTTGCTAGAAGAGTCTATGTACGATATGGATTGAAATTTCTTATGGTATTTACAATATTACTACAAAACAACATCGTATCATCTAGTGAAATCTTCTCTCCATTTCAGTTCTCTTTCTGCCAGTGCTTGATGCTTCTTTACCTCTTGTAGCTTTCTTACCTGTAGCCCTTTCTGAAGGTCTTCATTATTCTGTCCTTCTCTGACAACACAGCAATCTCCTCTATGGGCCAGTTCTTCCAATCCTGCCATGTGAAATTCATATGGTATTAAGCATTAAAGCTAAAGAAAAAAAACAACAAAGAAACCGACCCTAAAAATTTGGCCAGAGACTTCTCTTTATGTGGTGTTCTTTCACCACATACATTCAGTGCCAAGCTGGTCTTAAAATAAACTTCCTTTGACAGTTTATATCCTCCAACCTCCCCCCCTCCCCCCCCTTATCAGAAGTTCCCCTCTTATTTTCAGGTGAGTTTTTTAGATATCGTGTGATCTAAGAATCCAATTAAATAGCAGCCAAATTATAATACTTCATCACTGAGTAAACTGTGTAAGGACTCATGCTGAGGGTATGAGGAGAACTCAGCAAGCACAGAGCAGAAACTGGCAAACTGCTCAGAAGAGCAGACGCACAACCTTGGTGACTGGGTGAAGTTTCAAAGAAGGTCTTCTCAGAGAAGGTTTTATTGCAGTACAGAAAGTTCCTGAGCCGCTGAACTGAGAGGAGGCCTGAAAAAAGGACCCTTCCTGCCAGCACATAGTGGTCAAGAAGGAATTCAGTTTCCAAATGCTTTCATTTCTGTTTTGTCTCACTAATTTTTATCTGTTTCAAAAGCTATGGGATCTAGTTTCTGTTAAAATAAAACTTGGGTTTGAGTTTAAAAGTTCTTTTGCAGCCTTGAGAGTGCCCAACTTAAGAAAAAAAGTTTGGCAGATCTGTGTTGACATTCTAGTCAACATGAAGTCTCATCACGGCACCTTAGGTTGTGAAGAACACACCCATTTCAGCAGGGAGTAACAAGAAATAAGAATTTCAAAATGCCATGCTATGTCAAAATGCCTTGCAATATTGTGACACATACCTGTGTCCTGCCTTCAAAGATCTGCATGTTATTATTACTTGGGGAAGAGACATTTGCTTCCTTTAGTGAAACAGAACACAGAAACTGTCTCAAAACTTTCAGAGTAACTAACATACAACATTGTACAAAGCACACATCGACCTTTTTGTCTGCATTTACTTGCATGACTGTTGCTGATTTGTCTTCTGTATCTTTCTATGATTGCTTTAAGAACCCTTTGTACAGCTGGAACAGCAGAAAAGTGACACTTCAAATGGACATGGCATTATTTCACTTGTGAGAATAAACACACGTGTGTATATATAAGTATGTGCACGCATGTATGCTTGTATGTGTACACATGTTAAAGTTTAGTGATTTTTTTGTTTTCTGCCTTCCTATTCCTGCCTTGAAAGAAGTTGCCATTAACAATAGTTTGGAAACTAGTGAGCATGAATTTATGAATAGAATTTCATTGCTGTGCTGTTTTGTCAGTCGTTAGTACTTCATTTTACATGCCATCCATAACATCCTCAAACCAGAATCTGATTGACTGAATATGTTTTGGCTTTAGCTAATAATAGCTATTCTATTTTAGAGATATAAACTGTTGCTGCTAAAGTGTGGTCCTAATGAAGAGTTTATGCTTGAGGAAATCAAAGTCTTGATTTGACCATGGCAGGAAGTTACAGCCAAAACACTTTTAATCTTTCCTTCAGTCTGCCAAACAAGATGTTGCTGTATTTAGGCAATCAGGCAAAGAAACCTCTAGAATTTCAAATTACTTCCGATGCATATACCACATGTAAACCAGAATGCAAATATTATGATACAGTAAATAAAAGCATGAGAAATTCATAGTAGCATGAACATCCTGCAAAATACTGGCAGCGCAGCCTTTCATGGCTTCTCTCAAAATGAATGAAAAGCAGTCTGTCAAGAAGCAGCTTAGTAGACTGCCAGCTCCTTTTCTGTCTCTCAAGTCTGTGGCCGAGATCTTAAAAGTTACCCAGGCATCTGACTCTCATTTGAACAGCTCTGGGGGTGTGAGCCTCAGTGTCTTCTGTCAGGGTCGTGCAGACCTCTTTAGAGTTCCCTTTACTTGGGGCTCCCTTTTTCTTCTATTTTCTTTCCCTTTTTTTTTTTTTTTTTTTTTTAACTTCTTCATTTCCTATTAGAGTTAATTACTATTTTGTTTATCACAGCAGCATTTAGATTAGTCAGTGCAGAGTGCTACTGAATATACAGATACAGGTTCCCCTTCTTCCCTCATCCAGCCTGTGACTAATCAAGCTACTCCTGCACCCTTCCCAAGTCCCATGGTAGTCATGGTTGTATTGAAAGCCCTGACTTGAATGAGGTGTCAGCTGCCCCCACAACCTACCTCTGTCAATGCAATAATCTGGACCTGCTTTGCTCCCAGCAGCTCACAAAGTACTTCACCTATATCATGGGCTCTCATCTGCTGCATTGCTCACAGCGTGAGCTTTCAAATCTATTATTGTAATATGATCCATTTAGCAATTGCTCTTGCTTTTAAAACCAATTTGTTCTGCACTCAAAGGCCTCTAAGCTGCCATAATACTAGGATTGGTGCCTGCACGCTAAACTGCTTGCTAACAGAGGTCTCGGAAAACTATCTGGTTACAGATCAGGCTGGTGAGGAAACAGTGAAAAGAGAAGAGAGGCACATTTAAACTATGCTTACTAGTCTTTCTTCCAGAATTGCAAAATTCCCTCCTATCTAAACGAATGATGAGCAGTTCCCCACGTACTTGTGCAGCATAATGACTGTTTGAATGCTCTTTGTTATCACAACCCAGTGTGAAAAGCTGATCTTACACAGTAGTTCTGAAAAGAGAAGGTAGAAAGCTGTTGTTTTAAAATATTTTTAAATAAATTTAATGCACTATTACAGTTGTTGTTAGATGAATTTGAACTAAACAATGAGGCAGGTGAAATAACTCCCCTCCTGGAACATTTTAATCTCACTTAATAGTGCAAGAGTTCAGAGCAACAAGGGCTCATGCAAAGCCCATATGTTTATCGGTCCTTTCCCCAGCTACTCTTGAACCTGGTGGCCAGTTTCAATCATATTTGAGAGAACAGCAGCCTCTTAAAACTAATTTCACATTTCACAGAAATCAATGAGGGAAGATGAAGGGGGGAGAGAGAGACGCCCAAACTAGTGTCCTTCCCAAGGGAAAGGCAGCCACTACCTTTGGTAGGCATGCAGCTCTAGCCTTGTCCTTGCGCACACAGCCTCTTTTGCTCAGCTACCAGGCAAAAATGGTAGATGGTGAAAATATGAGGAAGTACTTGAGTTGAGGAGCAGGATGAAGTGGAGTTACTACTGTAAGGGAAAACGCTGAGGACACGGGATGAAGCAGAGGCTTAAGGGAAACAGAGAAGGAATCATTCTGGGGACATGGGAAGAGCCTAGGGATATTGTTATGAGGAAGCCTTAAGAGACCAAGAAGAGGATAGGATTATTTTGGTGGAGACCATAGGAGGCAGGGGATGCAGATACATGGGAAACCAGAGCTCCCTATTTATGCCTCTTATGGGTCAGTGTGAAGTGTACTAACATGCTGCATGAGTCTGGTGATTACTTTTATGAGGTCCAAAGCTTTCAGTAGAAAAGTTATCACTCATCACATGGACCGATTTCCAAAGTTAGACCTAAATGTGTCACTACACTTATATAGAGGCTTGGCCCTGATAGTACTTTTAACCAAATGGCCCGAGCTGCAGTTCTCCATCCCATCATACTGCATTGTCCAACCCGAACTAGCCACATGGTGGGCCTCATTTGCAAACCAGAATCTCTCTAGAAATCTGTCTAAGGGTTATTTGCCCTTCCTAATAAGTTTGCGTTTAGCAGTGGATCTTAGAAAGAAGTAGTGCAGTAAAAAGGAACAAGAGGGTAATACGAAGGGACTGCTGCCAACAACTTCTGTTCAAGGCCAGCAGTTATTAGTGGACACACACTGGGAAGTACGTTTGAGTGGCAATGTGAGGAAACTGGTGAGCTTCCAAGGTGACCCAGGTTATCACCAGTAGCAAGCCAAAAGACTAACAGAGCTGGTCACTAGCTGCAGATTGACCATAAGGGTCGATAGTGGCATAGACAGGTGTGCTGCCTGGTCTTTGAGCTTAAGCATAAAGGTATCACCTCTGGCTCAGGAGGTTCCTCAGACACCAGCTGATGAAATTTGGCAGCATAGACCACTTACACCCTTCTGTAAGCATTGCCTACCAGCTACTCTGTGACAAGGATAAGGCACTGGAGGACTCTTGTTCAGACCCTCTTGGCCATTTTTATGCTCCTATAAACCTAAATGCAGATCTTGCTGTCATGGCACAACACAGGCCAGCTGCTCTATAGAGCAAGGTGAGCCAGGAGGCGATGGGAACTCAGGGCCAGCAGGGCCCAACCTCCCCAACCAGGCCCCATCAACAGTATCTGAATGAGGTGAGCAGGACAAACCTGGAGGTGATGGCCAGAACCAGACGAGAGTCCAGATCATAAGGCAATACCATGGCGATGAGACAGGTCTGAGGTCAAGCTGGAAATTCAATCTGTAGGTCAGGGTTAAGATCAGGTCTAGTGATGGCTGGGAAGGTCCACAACAAAAAGGCTGCGCTGAGGTCTAGCCAGGATGTCAGTCTGCAGGTCGAGGTCTGGATCAACAAGGCTCATGGTGAAACAGAAACAGACACAGACATAGACATAGACATGGACATGGACACGGACACGGACACGGACACGGACAAGCTGGAGAGCAGCACTCCTCCAATACAGCTCAGCCAGGGACTGATAGCCCCGGGCTTGAGCTGAAGTGGAGCTTCAGGGCCCATGGGTGTGGGTGGAAGCCCCAGCTGGGGCTGCTCAAGGCCATTAAGGCTTATAATGCACTCAGAGGCCTGACATATACAAACTTGATAAAGAAGGTGGAGGGTGGCTCAAAATGGTGATATGGAATATTTGAATCTATTCAGCAGTTACAAAGAGTCTGTGACAATATCCCAGAAACAATAAATACGTCCTTTATTCTGACCCAGAGGCTGGTGCAGCTGGGCTAAAAAAAATGCACTGAGGATGGCTCACCGCAGGGGTGGGAGTTGCATTCTCTTGTTCACACTGTTGTTGGTGTCTTTGCATTTCCCCTGTAAAAACATACTGGGAAAAACAGTGCTAGCATCTTCTTAGCTTTAAGACTTCCTTATACCAACATGAATCTTAATTGAGAAAAAAAAAAAAAAGTTTAGCTTCAGAGGGCCAATGTGCTGAAACACATGTGTGCAACATACACATGCACTCACTTTTTATTGAACTTAGATCTACAAATGTAGAGCTTATGTTAGGCAAAGCAGACAAGCATCTCTTCTTGGGACTGCAATTAATTTTGGCGTCTACTGAAAGGATAAGAATTATATTAGCACTATGAGAATGGTTATGCCATCCAGTTGATGATATGAAACTGACTGTGTTAAAGCTTTGTTAGGCCACTGAGCATTCCCAGTGCGAGCTCCAGAAACACTAGCAAATTCAGGCTGAGCTGAATTGCTGAGTCTGTTTTTAAAACCGCACTGCCTCCTTGTCAGCCAAACTTGGTGCTTAGCAGAATGTTCACCATCTGCCCCCTGTGCAACACTCATAAATGTTGTAATCAATATACAATTTGGGATGTGTGGGCAATGCTGGAAGGTAAAAATATTCTTTCTTTGCCAGATATATGTTAATTGGTTATTTCATTTTGCACATATGGGACAGTAAAATATATTTTCTTTCTTGCCAATAAAGGAACATTTTCCTAACTCTCCTTAGTCACATCATATCTACAAAAGGAGAAGGCTCTGATGTTTCCTGTTGGGTTTATGGTTTACATTACAATTCATACACAAATGCTTTTTGGCATCTAAATCCTGAGCTAGAAGTATTTTTAAAATTATGTCCTGAAATAGGAACTTCAGAACACTGTGTCAGCATCTGGCAGATATCTCAAGAGTGTCATGAACTGTTACTACTTGAGGAACTTGGCAGGCACTCCATGAGCCCTGTGTACCTTACAAGTGTGTAGGAGTCCACTAACGGCTTAATTGCTGAGCATCTGTATAGCTAGTGTCTGTAATGGGCACATGTCCACCCACCAACCTCAAAAACATGTGGTGGTCCGTGCAGATTTCACAGCATATATCTGAGCTCCTGAGCAATGAAGGCTGCTCAAACACGAGTGACAGCAACCCACTATTTTATAAAAGCAAGCATTTCCTCAGGACAAACCTTAAACCACTAATCAGTCTCACTGCTGGAAGAATTTGGCATGTGTGTTTCCATCCCCATGTGTTATACAAAGTGCTGATATGCATGCTAAGGCTGAAAGCACTTTATAAAGTGTTTGGGATCTCATGCACAATAGTGTTTCCTGGTAGGAGAGCACAGGGAGCATTGCTGGGGCCCTACACCTAGGCGGTGGCGAAGCCAGCGGGCCCGAGTATGCACACATGGCTGGCAATGACCACCGTTCTTGTCGCAGGATGGAAAAGATAACCACTCCTGGTAAAAAGTGGCACCATGCTGGGACCTAGAGGGTGCTGGGTCTTTTTGTAGGACTTTGCCCCCAGCCTGTGATTCTGTGACTGGCATTGACTCAAGAGCAGTAGCAGCTGTGCTTGCAGACCAAAGCTTGCCTGGAAAGCAGATTTCATACCCATCTGCTTAGCTCGGCCTTTGCAGAGGCCTGTTGGTCAGAGTTGTATACATGATGTCCTTCAGAACATCTCTGGTCTGCAAACACGCTTTTTCTGGACAAACTCCTTTAAGAAGACACACGTGCACCATACATTTCCCTATGGTTACTGCCAAGGCAAGACTTTTGCCATTTTTGAGGGTCTTCATGGAAAAAAAGTTGCATAAGTCCACACAAAAATGTTAGTATTTTTTCATGGTTTACTTATAATTGTGGCACAGAAATCACATAGCTCCAGCACAAAAAACAATGGCTTTGGCACTGTCTGAGCCATGGAACTAAGGGCTAGAAACCCAGGAGCCCTACTGGGATGAGCAGCAACACCAGGGACCTAGGAAAGGGAGTAGAGGCAGATCACCATTTTCGACCTGGGTGTGCACGCCACCATGAAGTCTAAGACAGGTTTTTCCAGATGCCTCAGTGACACTTAATTCCTTTGCCTCCTGTTTTTTAACAGAGCAGAGAAATCCCCCAAATTGGGAAGACTGTGGATAGAGGTGCAAAGCTCAAAGTAAAAACCATGGAGTAAGTCAGTCCCACACCCCACCTCCTGCACAGAGCAGGAGAGAATCAAGAAAATTCGAGTGTCAGAAGAGTAGGGCCCTAGGCAAGGGGCAAGTGCTCCTTTAAGGTCTGTGCCATGTGAGCTTAAGACAACAGCTTACCTAGAGCTGGGCACCTTGTCAGACCTGTTGTCCAACTGGAGCTGGTATCTGCCCTGGGGCTGTTAAATTTTTACAGCAGTTGAAATGAACCAGAATGCTCCTGCTGTCTATCTCTGGGCCTGAGCTGCTGGGACCAGGCAGGAGGACTCGTCCCCCCAAGCCCTTGGCTCCAGTATTTATTGCTTCTTGCCATGCAGTTTGGACAGTTGTAGAATGTGTTGCAAGACAAAACTTTTAACTCTGGCCTTTATTTAATCTGACACTGGGTGAGGCCCTTATTCTACATCTTTCTTTACTGGATAGAAATTTGTTTGGTCTATATTAATTTTTTGTTCTGTACCAATGGTTGGCATCAATTGGTTTCAGTTTTTTTGCACTATAAATGTTAAAATAAACAAACCAAGGTCTCAAGTGGTGGTCAGGGATTTTGCCAGACCATGGGAAGTAGTGAGCCCCAAGAGGCTCTGAAAACCACCCAAAGAAATACAGTACAGAAGATCTGCACCAAGCAGGGATAGTAATCCGTTCCAGAAGCTAGAAAATATTTTCCAGGAGACTTGGCAATTGTGGCTTGAGATGGAGAAAGAGAGAAAGAGAGAGATGGATAGAGAGAAACTGCCCTTTTGCCAGGAAAAACTAAAAAGTCTGAGAAAAGAACAGCCCCTGCTATTGCAGGCTACTTAGCTACAGGAGAGATTCACTCAGCAGAGGGTTTGCATCTCCAGAGATGCAGAGACAGTTCTTCATCCACCTGTAGAGTCCAGACAGATGAAAGCTGCAGGAAGTCTTTGTTTACAAGAGATATGACAAATAACGGTAGTAGATAAGAATTAAAAAATTTAAACTAACTTCTATCAGTCTCTTAGACCCACAAAATGAGGGCTAGGGTGGTCAATAACTCATCCAATCTGAGCCTCCTGAAGCCAGTTAAGTTTCAGTGCTTGGAAAGGGCCATTAAGTTTTGGACAGTCATTCTCATAAGGAGCCCAATGGCTTCTCTAACAGAAGCTCATCGTTTAGAAAGGCCTGGAGCTTTGATGTGATGATAGCCTGACATGAAGAACCGACCACTTTCTTTGGCAATTTGTTTTAATTCTTACTCTCACTGTTAAACATCTCTGATTATTTTCTCATTTGAATTTGCCAGGCTTTTGCTTTCAGCTATCGGCTTTTGTTGTGCATTTCTCTGTTAGATTAAGAGCTCTTCAGTCCATGAAATTTTCTGCCAGGAGGGAAACATCCTCTGTAATCAAGTAATTTCTCATTTTTTACAAGTCTTTATTAAACTCAACAGTCTGAATTCTCCAAGTCTTTGCTATGGCCCTTGCATAATTTTTGTGGCTGTTTTCTGCACCGACTGCAATATTTCAACAACCTTCTAAAACTGTGGGCATTGAAACCATCTCCCTAATGCTGTACACAGGGATAAAAGCACATCCCTGCTTAAACTGGATTGGGGTAGTAAAATTTTCTGTTTCCTACTCTGAGGTGATTTTTTTTCCAGTTGCTATCAGAAGCTGACGGCGGTTCCAGTCACTAATGTGGTCCCACACCCTTAGGTGCTTTGCTGTTTTCTCTTGCTCATATGCCTAAAGTCATACTGATCGCCTGACTTGGCTTTGAAAGGTCAAATCATCAAGGACCTTTGTGAAGTTTTCACCTCTTTTTATAGCAGAGATCAGTCATGCATCTCTCACCTGAAAGTTCCTTGCCAACATGGCAAGATCGATTCTGCCTTGGTCTTGCCTGTGACACACAGCTGATGACTGAGACACTGTAGTCAAACTACAATTGAACTGCTTGTTGGTTTGGTCTGGTCATATCTAAGCAGCATTGACTAACCTGCTGCATATGGATGGCTATCTGAAGGGAGCCGGCTAATGAGCTCTTTGGAGTGGCTTCAAGCCCTATTAATCCCTTTGGAAGCAACCACACAGGTACTGTATATCATTAGTTTCTTACAAGAATGCTATGTTGTAAACCAGTGTAGACTTCTAGTGACTTTGTTCCCATTTAATTTCATTAAAAATTAGTTTTTCTGCTGCCTAGCATCCCTTGTCAGACAAACTAAGCTGCAGTGCTGTCAAGTGTGCTGGTGACCTACTGTGACGTTGGCTGAACACTCTGCATTGTTTTAGTGTCCTGGTGTTTCAAGATTCACTAAAAATGAGTGTTGCTAGGCCAGGATCTTCTCCATCATCTCTGTAGGTCTCTTGACTGCAAATTTTCTAGGTCTGCTGATTTTCAAAATACTCATTCTGAGTCAGTGTGGTTTAATACAGTCCTCTTTTATGACTGGAAAGAAGGCATTTATACTCATTAGCTTTCTGGCTTCCAAATACAGATAGGAACAGAATAAGTCTATCTTTTATACATGATCATTGATCATTTTATCATTTTTATTTATCAAGGGGCCATTTCCCTCTTGTAGTATTCCTCGTGTCAAAGTAGTCATATCGTTGCTCGTGACACAAATACAGCTGCTCCATTTTCACCTGTCTTCAGCTGCTTTTTACATCTTCCATGTTACTAAAGCTCCAAACTTTTCTCTCTCTCATATAAACACATAGTTAATTTCACCTGAGTATTGCTTCTGATGACTGGAGACAATTTTCTGAGAGACACTAAAATATTCATGAAGTCTGAAGTTTTGGCATCTGGGTCATTCTCCAGCAGAATTGATCTCTTCAGTAGGGAATTCAGGCTCCTTCACGATGTGCTCTGAATTTCACTACATTTTGAAAACTTGAATGAGGGTGAGTGTTGCAACTGCGTGTATCACTTTAGATCAGCTTTTGGTCCTAGTTTACTTCCTTTTAACTCAAGCTTTCTTTCTGACTTCAGTTTTACATGACTGTCAAATACATTTGTCTCTAAGTTAATAATCATTAGTCTTCCACTTTTTTTTCTCCCAGCTCCTCTCAGTTTGAGGAAACTTTTTATGAAAATATGTCTACGACTCAGCAGTGTCTTCCATTTGCCCCCACTGACTGTCATGCTGCTAAAGACAGGCTACTATCAAGTTTCAGTCCAGTGACTAATTATCTTTATCTAGTATGAAGAAAACCAAAAGATTTACCTCTATGGGCACAACCCTTTTGTTAGAAATTCTTTTCAGACAAGGATTATCTTGTAAGAGAATCTTACCTCTTCAGATTTTTTTTAAAAATAAAGCAGTTAGTCATATTTGCTCCTCCCAAAGTCTCCATCTGTGGAGTTGTGCCGGAAATAAGAGCAAAATGGGAGGGGGGTAGAGGTGGACAGAGTAAGGCTGACGGAGAGGCAGACAAATCAGGGAACTTACTTCATGGACACCCTTCTCAACCCTAATCTATTTCCACTGTATTAAACAGTATACTTTATTTTGATCTCTAGAATGCCTCTGCCTCTTTTCTACTCAATGAGACATAATTAACTAATACTTGTATTTAGCCCAAACCCTGTTTATTTGACACTCCATGTTATTAAAAACTCAAAGCAGTATTGCTTAGACTATTGTCAGTATTGACAGCATTTCTTCCAGTGTACAAGTCTCTGATACTCGTGCAATTAGATACCATGTGGGATGCAGTTTTCTGATTATAAAACCCCAGTTTCCCTATGTGTAGTGTTTTTGGCTTTGTTTTTCCTGTAACAAAATATTCTTATCAGAATGGGGAGAGCTTAAAAAAACAAGTTGCTGTTTACTTGTGTCTGAATTTTAAGTCCTTGTTCTGGAAAGCAACAGAAATAGAAAATGTTGTTTGATGTCAAGAAATGACAAATGTAGTTCATCCATTTTTTTGTGTGGATAGATAGAGGTGTTTAGTGATGCCTCTGGCTGAATAGTTTTCTTAGTTTCTGTTGAAACTGAACAGAAAGTCATCTCCTGTACCTTGCAGATCAATATTTTTTCTACCATGGTGATAATAGTTGGGGAGTTGTTAAATTCAAAAACAGGAACATAACTCGATAAATAAACCTAAGGGCTCCCAACCTGTAGAGAACTGGTATCCAGGTATTCAGCCAACCCAAACTGAAAATGTTTATGTAAGAAAAGGACTTGTATTTCCTGTTCTGCACCAGGCCCCTCGGTAATTAATGCTCCAATACAAAACTCTTCATTCACCAACACCATGCAGACAGTACAAAGCATGAAGCAGCTGAAAGGAAAGAGCCTGTAGCAAAACTGAAACAACAAATAACCTTAAATCCCAGCACAAGGTTGTCTCCACAGGAGTGGACTGTATCCCACACACTAGCTGATTAACAGTTCACACTGAAGTGGCCAGAGAAGACTACTCCAACACTCACACCCAGACAACTGGCCGGTTGACAGGACTCCACAAAGGAGGAATCAAAGCCAGAAACCCCAGTGCCAATTTCAGATGTACATTTGCATTCTTCCACAGGCCTCCTTCCTAAATCCTGAAGGCAGCAGGTCAGATCATCAGGTGACACCAGAGAGTGCCATCTGAGACGGTTGTTTTATTGCTGAAAAACTAAATGGTATTTTGAAGCAAAGATTTTTTTTTTTTTTAGGGGCTAGCCAAAACTGAAGGCACTGAGGAGACATGTCAGAGCCAAGAAAACTCTGTCACGATCCCTTACGCCAAGTATTTTGCACTTCCAAAGTAATCACAGAGCTGTATCTGTAAACACACATAGTGTGTGCAGGGCCTCGGAGCAGGAATAAGGAAGGAAGGGAAAGTCGCTTACTGTGTGACCAACAGTGCTTGTTCTCTGGCAGATATGGTCTAAAACAAGCCTGGAATTGAGAAATTTATCTATTGTGCCTTCTTCGTTTGTTTTAAGAAGCTTTTGCCAAAGAAGATGCCATGTTAACAGGAAACGACTCTCTGACGTGATACCATATTTTCTGCTGAGTTGTTGTCTATGTTTAACCTGTACCCAGGGCTAAACTATAACAGTCGCTCTATCACCCAATGACCCCTCACCAGCCAGGGAGAGGAATCAGGAAAAAGGAAGCAAACCCATGGGTAGAAGCAAAACAGATTTAACGAAAACACCACTAATACCAACAGAGAGAT
The DNA here is from genome assembly GCF_034619465.1 of Leptosomus discolor. Lineage (NCBI taxonomy): Eukaryota > Metazoa > Chordata > Aves > Leptosomiformes > Leptosomidae > Leptosomus > Leptosomus discolor. Next base: position 55,193,396 of record NC_141392.1, on the reverse strand, counting down.
ACAGATATTTACTCAGCCAAATGAATATCCAGCTATCAGAATGAACCAGAGACCAGTCCTCAGCAGAAACCCCACAGGAGCTCTCTCCCCTCAGCAAACCTTCCCCCTTTATAATGACCATGACACTATGGGACGGGCTACACCTGTAGCTCACTCAGGTCAGCTGCCCTGGCTGGCTTGAAACTGCTAATGGCTGTGATTCTGTCCCAGCCAAACCAGGACAATTGTTCTGGACACGTGACTGGACTGAATGCCTAGCTCCATGAAAACAATTGACATCAGGCCTCCATACATGGGAGACATTTTCCATTGACACAGGCCGATTTTTAAAAATATTTATGAAGATGCAGTAAGCATAAGTGACACTGGAAGGATGGTGCCATGAAAGTTTCAAACCTGCGTTGATATGCTTTTCTCAACATAAACCTCTTCATCGGCTCCAAAAGCAAAGCTGATGTGAGAACGACCACTCTCTCTCCTCATTTCACACGAAGCTGCTGTATGAGCTAGACCCCAGGCACAGAGTGGTCCTCGCAAGCCCCGGTGAGAAGACCTCTTCACGCTGTACTTTGGGCAGAATTTGGCCCATTGAATAGCGAGGGAGAAAGATGGTCAGGCACACAGGCACACTTTTGCTTGGTGTTTTAATTTGGCCAGTCCTTCTGATGAGTGTAAACAATTGCTGGCCAAGATAAGCATGGAAAGAAAACACGCTGACAGGCACACGGCTACGTCTAGGCTGCCTGTAAAGGGAGGCAAGGTGACCACTTTCATCATCAGTCTTGTTTACTTCCACCTTGTGTGGGTGAGCCGACGAGCCCCGGCTGTGCCTGTAGAGACAGTCCCACACCAGGCACATGGATGGGACCCCCACACTGTGCTGTTTGTGGAGAGACTGCCCCACAGGCACCACATGAGCCTCCTTCCATGTCTGCCGTGTCTGAATCCCAAAGTGCCTACCAATCCACTGGTTCACAGGCCAAATCCAGCCATTCCTATGGGAACATGGTCCACCTGAAAGTTACCATCCACAGGGAGGGAGACACTTGGACTGTAAAGGAGTGAAAAATATGTTTGTCTCTCCTTTAAAGATAAAATACTGACTCTTACTAGCAGAGTATGCGTAAAAAGATTATGTGTTAATCACTGCTTTGCAAAACATGAACTGAGTTTCTCTTGGTAACAATTTTCATATGATCCATTTGGGGCACATTTAAGTTGTTAAAGATTTATCTATTCAGTGTCGAGGTCGGTTCTGACACAGTTTGCTTCCCACAGGTCAGCCACCACTTGGAAAAATAAACCCTAAAAATCTCTTTTCAAGCTTTGTGCAGTCATGATGACCATCAGGGGAGCAACAAGTGGAAAGCTTTAAGGAGATGGGAGATTGAATTGGCATATACTAACAGTAAGACTGAATGTAGTTGTGTGTCTTTCAGATCTTATCTGCAGTGACAGAAGAGTTAGAGTGCTTTGCTGTGTTTCACCATAATTTCATAGGTTTTGAAGTTGAAAGCAATGGTTAGTTTTGACCTGCACCATCAGGAGTCAGCTATTTCTGAAAAATGTCTTTCGATAGCTTGCTCCAGTGGCTTATTTGGCTCTCTACAAAAAGTGATTATTTACACATGAACTTGGCAAATGTCAATTGCTTCCATTCCAGTTTGGGAGGTTTTATTGCACTCTCTTGAGAAGAGTGGCAGTTGTGTGAATTAGGCTTTTAAGTCCTATTGGCAGAGCAGAAGGGGCTAAATTTGCCCTGTTACAGAAAGCAGCAATTTTCATGATTCTTAGAAGCAGATCTGCTGCTCAGTCTTGCAGGCATCTCCAAGAAGTCCTGCTGGGCTATTATTTCCAGATTCTGAGATAATAGCTTTGAGGAGGTGGCAAGTGCCTGCTGGTCTGGAGCATCAACCAGCAGTGTGCAGCAGGAGCGGTGTAGGCTGGGCAGGTAGAGCAGCCCATGTGCAGCCACGGGCTCCAGAGGTGAGGGGGTGCAGGCAGTGGAGCATGAGTGAGAGAAGGGCACACCACCCATGCTGGCAGGCACACGCACCTCCATCTGCTCAGCAAAGAGATCAGCTGCAGATGACCATGGGGAGGTATCAGTCTGCCTCCTCTGCTAACTGGGTTTTTCTGAGCTAAACATGATGCTGGCAGGCAAATAGAGTCCCTGGAGCAATGGAGGGAAAAGCTTCACTGAACATTAGAAGTTGAGTTTTAATCATTGTGCACAGCGAGATACTTTTTTTTCCTGATGTTAATTTGACAACTCAGCAAACATAAAGTAAATGAACAGGTGAAATGTGACGAATTTCCTAGACTAGCTAGAAATGAAATACAAGCAATGCTGTCTGTGGAGTAGGTAGCAGCCCCCTGTTGTAGCAGCTCCTTCAATTTGGTTAGTGTCTGTGGGGGGATCCAGTCCAAACCCTGCTCTGTCAAGCCTGGGTTTACTGGCATGCCTGAGGCGCCCTAACCGTCACAGCAGTGAAGTGCTCACAGGCCAGATACCAACCCTAGGACTGCTTCTAACTTCCAGCAATTTCTTCTTATTGATAAGAGCCAGAGCAGCAATACAAACCATTGTGGCTCTGAGAATGAGAAAAATGTTCACACAACAATGGTAGAAAAATATTTTGGATTCCAGTAACAACTATGAGAATATGAGTTTTCTAGGGGCATAAATTTGTTAGTCCTCTAGAATAAGTATGCCATGATAAAATATAGTGATAAAAAAATTACTGACTGAATTGCTTGAGATGGTGCATGGAGAAGGGGAAAGGCAGGGGAGGTAATGTTAATAAATCATTGTCCTCTCCAGCAGGCTTCCATTATTCAGGGAGAAGGGCAATTACCAAAGCATACCGCTGCCCCACTTTCAAAGTTTAACATTCCTGTTTGATATCTGATCTAGCAAACAGTGTTAGGAGGTATCCAAGCAGCATGCACAGCACTTTAAACGATTAAGGGAGCAGGGTGCTTGAGCACGTTGGCATTCTAGGCCATAGCTCTCCAGCAATTAAAGACATACATACATACACATCTCCTTAGGTACTTATTGATATGGCCCAAATTTGGTTTCACTGAGAAGAGGAAACCACATTCCAGGCTCAGTCTCACCAGTGTGAGGCCTGAGGCTGCTGTATCCCTAAAGCAGGAGGGCTTACGCTATCAAAAATCAGAAGCTGCCATGACTTCTTTCCTTTCTGAAGTGATGGTTGTGCTCTCATTGGACTCCAACTCTCACTTCTACTGAAAGGTCACAGAAGTATTGGCAAGATTGGGTGAGCAGTTCAGACACAGCCACCTCTTTGCCCTCCCCAAGTAACAGGCTAGTCGGCTCCAAATTCAGTGACTCTAATTCCACAGGACAGATTCAAATTTAGAGATACTTTGTGCTCAAGTCAGTGAGTGTAATGTCTACCCTTGAAAATTAACCACAAGGCTGCAAACTTGCTTCAGCACAAAATTGCAAATACTTCAGTTTCTGCATTTGCATTTATCCCCTCCTGATTCCAGTGATCATTAGGAGACGGACTATGAAATAAGGAAACAAAAAACTTTCGTCTGTTTGCAAGTTTGCCCTTCATAACTTTGCTGCCACCTTCCACAATGGTCCCAGTAACCTCTGATAAATTGGAGAATGCTGTGCCAAAGGTTGAGGCTTTAAGGGCTGGGGCATCAATTCTTACCTGGGGGCCCTCTCACTGACCTCCTGGCTGAGCCTGGCACCTGACCTTGACTCTGAAGCCGGGCTACAAAATAGGGCTAATGAGACTGATCTGTCTCACTAGGGTATGCATTTGTGTGTGAACATGAACACAAGGCTAAGGACTGAGCAGCAATGCTGGAGTTAGCATCTTCTAGTCTTGTACACTGGGAATGAGAAAGGAGTTAGATGGACTAATTGAGGCAAATTTTTATAAATATCCAGGGAACACAGAGTCCAACTGAGTGTACAGCCCAGTATGACCTGGGTGTTGAAACATCAGTTTGGCTTGCTTGACCTTTAGACTTGCATCTTTATTTTTGGTTTGAACCACCCTCGCCTCCCCCGAGCACAGTCAGGGTTTAATCATTTGGAAGAAGAGGGAGACAGCACTCAGTAGTTCTAGCAATGACAAGGTAAGGATAAAAGCCAAGCAAGCTTTGCAGGGACACCTACTTATTGTGTGTATTTCCCTTTCCTTTTGAATCACGCTTTAACTTTCCATGCCACTTTTGTGTCACTTATTAAGCCTCTCGTGGGTTCAAAACTAATTTACAGAACAGGGAGGGAGCTTACAGGAACCAGCATCTTTATACTGCAGGTCAAATACTATGTTGTTTTCACTCTGCTCGGTCAGTAACATGGCCCTCCCTCTGCTGCTGTGCTGTGTAAGGGAACTGGGAATATGGAGATGGATAGGGAGGGTTTCAGCCTGCTGACCCTGAACTAGTTAAAGCTGACATACGCCTTTTATAGTACCTCACATCAGCTTGAGTTGCCAAGTTCATAGGCTAAAAGTTGTCATTTGTTCTCTGACCAAGATACCCATTTTGACCAGCTGCTACAGCTTTCTTGTGGCTTTTGGAGAGGACCCACAGAGAAGCTTCTTTCCTATGGGAAGATTCACTGATCTACCTGATTTACGTAGATTTCCCTTCACCTCTCTGTTGTGAATCTCCTCAAGATTTTAGTACAAGAAAGCACAGGACTGATTCTGCTCCTGCTGACGCAAATGTTGATGGTTTTTAAGTCCAGGGACTGCATTAAACTTCACAGATGACTGCACTGCCAGGCCCTGGTACAAATGAGTACCTTCTTTGAGCTGCCAGGCCAGAGGCTGCTTACTAAAACTGATGGTCACAAACAGGCAGGTGTCCCGGCAGCATTAACTCCTTCCTCTGGGTAGTATTTGCTCTGTAAGTTTATAACGGTGGTCCTCATCTCAGTAGTTACCATCTTATTTGCTGTAATGTTCTGGCGTTGAAAAGAACGATGCTTTCATTTTCAGCAGAGAAAAAACACACTGGCTCAAGGCAAGAGGAGGTCAGCAATCTGCCATCTTCATCCTCTCAACCTTCCTCCCATCTTCCTTGAAGACATTCTAGTAGCAAACACATCTGTCTGGACAGTTTGTGATTGATCCAAATATCCCATCAGACTCCCAGAAATCAACTCAGAAGCAGCTCACAAGTCCTGTTAGTACCACTGTTACTTCTGAGCTATAACAGCAGACCTTGCAACTGTGATTCTTCACTTCTCCAATTTTTTTGCCACCTGCCTCAAGTAGCATTTTGTTACAAGCAGATGTGGAAGGCTTTTGAACAGCACATGGCATAGTCCAACAAAGTGGATTTACCTGCATTCTGCCCAGGGGGCTGGGCAGCATTCTGGTCCGAGGGATGAGGTCTTATATGTAACAGCAAAATCCAAGGGCAGAGATCAGTGGATCAGGATGACAACAGAGCCTCTTGCATTTGCATCTACTGATGAATGAATCAGTGCCCGCTAGAACTTTTAGCTGAACTATCAAGGGGAAGCACTGATGTGCAGCACCTGAATGGAAAGGTTTCACGCTCTAGAGACAAAGCCATGGGTACAGCATCTCATATCCAGACAGGGTATTGTCTACTTAGCCTGAACCCAGGGCTAAACTGTAACAGTCTCTCTATCACCCAACAATCCCTCAGCAGCCAGGGAGAGGAATCAGGAAAAAGGAGAGCAGACCTGTGGGTAGAAGTGAAAGAGATTTAGTGAAACACCACCAACACAGTTATACTCAGCCAAATGAACATCCAGTTGTCACAATCAACCAGAGACCAGTCCTCAGGAGAAGCCAGAGTAGGAGCAGGAAAAACCCTACAGGAGCTCTCTCCCCTCAGCAAACCTTCCCCCTTTATAATGACCATGACACTATGGGATGGGCTGCACCTGTAGCTACCTCAGGGCAGCTGCCCTGGCTGGCTTGAAACTGCTAACAGCCTGCCTGGGCCGGCATGGCTGGGCTGTGGTTCTGTCCCAGTCAGACCAGGACAGGTATGCAGTCTAACCCAAAGCAACCCCAAAATATGGACTGTCCGTGTCAAACCTTTATGTTCAGTGGACATGTATCCACATGTTGTTAATAAACCAGTGTTTGTTCACATATAAAACACTAAACTGAAGAAGCACCCTTTCATTATGCTTAGGCTCAGAATTTTGAAAACTTCCCAAAAGACTTAGATGTGACTAACCTACTATTCAAGATCAGTTATCCTGTCGTTAGCTATTTATTTCTATGTTGTAGTGGTGGTACCACTGTTGCCACTTGCAGTGTGTCGACCCTGACTGGATGCCAGGTGCCCACCAAAGCTGTACTATCACTCCCACTCCTTAGCTGGACAGGGGAGAGAAAATATAACAGGCTCATGCATCAAGATAAGGACAGTTTAATAAAGCAAAGGCAAAGGCTGTGCATGGAAACAAAGGAAAACAAAAGACTTTATTCCCTACTTCCCATCAGCAGGAGATGTGCAGCTACTTCACAGGAAGCAGAGCTTCAGTATGTGTAGAAGTTGCTCTGGAAGACAAATGTAAAAACAAATGCCCCCCTTCCTCCTCCTTTCCCCCAGCTTATATTGCTGAGCAGACGCCATATGGTATAACCCTTTGACCAGTCTGGGTCAGCTGTCCTGGCTATGTTCCCTCCCAAGATCTTGCCCATCGCCAGCCTACTGGTGAGGGGGGAAATGCAGGAGAGACAACCTTGATGCTGTGTGAGCCCTGCTCAGCAGTAGCCAAAACACTGATGTGTTATCAACACCTTTCTAGCTACCACCACAAAGCACAGCACGATGAGGGCTGCTACGGGAAAAGTTAAATCCATCCCAGCCAGACCCAGCACATCACTGTGAGGTGCACAGAGCAATAGCTGAAGACCTCTGCTGCTGTAAATTGTAGATGTTCGGTGCTTGGGAGCTCACTTGCTAGGGCACGCTGCTGAGCCCTGGCCACTGAACCACCTAACACAAGTGTATATATTTTAACAGCAAGCAAACTGTTCTGGCTTTTGAGTTATCCTCTCTCTTTCATGCCCCAGGAAAAAGTGCTGGTTTATATCTCATTTTCTCCAGTCAAAGAGGTTGTTCTGCAAACTAGCCTCCAAGCACTTCTGTTTTAGCCACTGCTGACCTCCAAACCCCGAAGTATTCAATGGATATTTGAAATGCTTAAGTGAACTGCACCTAGGAGGAATGCAGGTATGGGAACTTTATTCCAGGCTACAGAATATTAAGTGGTTTTACCCAGCCGACACTGTCAATTTGGTTTTCATCAGTCAACATCTTTTTCTCAAAAGAACAAATGCACAAGTTGAATTTTGGCAATGTGCACTAGAGCCCCATTGCAGAAGACATTTATTAGATACCTTACCAGCGAAAGAGCAGAAAGAGGCTTTTCAGAGAGGTTACATCCTGTCCTCTTGAGCAATCCTTGAGTCATTATCTCATGATCTCACATTTCAAATACTGTGCTAAATGGAACCACTCATTAGGAAACTGGCAGTCCATAGTCACCTTCTGGTATCTCTAACAGGATTCTCAGAGCGGGCAGGCTTAGTGAGTCTCTGATTTGGATGGGGGAACCTTTTCCCACAGCTGTAACAGACCCATCGTGACACTGAAGATCTGTCTGGACTGCCAGTATTTTATTGGGGATAGAGGCTCAATATTTTCCTTCCAGTAGCGAAGAATTCCCTTTTAAAGATCTGGAAAGTCTTCACTAACATCCTGGAGGGCTGGACTCCTGTAATCCACCTTTACCTTTGATGGCCTTACCACAGGCTGGTGAAGTGCCACTACCTGGCCAGAGTTTCCCAGGCATGGGTAAAGCTCGTCTTGTCCCAGTGCTAGCAAACCGTTTGCCCTGGAGAGACCTGGGGAGGAAGGAGAGGCCTGCAGTGCCCCAAATCTACTGCGCTTGTCGGAGAGACGTGCTTGCGAACCTGAAGCCTGACAGAGACATCGGAGTCTGTCAACCTGCATTGAGTACTGATGTTCTGAGCGGCAGAAGTAGCTTTGATTTGTTTATGTAGGAACATAAACCACTAGGAAAATCTGGCCATTCACCACAGCACCTTATGGGCTTTAAGAACTGCCCTGCCACATGCATTAAACAGCTTTGTCACTCCACTGCCAGCCACCACTACCCCAGCTGGGCACATGTCAAACGGTTTTTGATGTGAAAATTTTCCTCTTTAATCCATCCTTATCACCACCATCCAAGCTTGTGGTCACACCATGTCTTTTGTCATCAGCTTTGCGAGAAAACGTGGCAAAGGAAGATCTGTGGGAGCTGACATCCTGGCTCCTGGATTACCTGGAGTGTGCAGTCTGGCGTAAGGAAGGACTTTGTCCTTCTAACTAGGCAAAACTCCTGCCTTTTCTGAAGGGGGGGTTATGGGATCACTTCAGTGAGGCCAGAATTTTACCCTTCTGCTTCTGGAAGCACACATTGTAAAAGTAGCTGCAAGCTGAGAAGTGCTCAGGTGAGAGGCAATGTCTACTACTGCTCCTGTGCCAGTGACAGCAGCGAGCTGAGGGCACAGGGAAGAGCAACGGGAGCCTCCAGCATGCTGCATTTTTTTCAGCTGTGGAGGTCTCTTCCTCAGGTCCTGCACAGTGATCTCTCTGTTTCCAGAGTAGGTACAGAAGTCGTCGTATTTTCTTAGCACTGATTGTTGTAAGGAAAGGACTTTATCGAAAAAACATGCAATTGACTTAAAGACTGATGCTACCAACACCTGCTGTTCCTATTTATGTCAGTTTTTAATATCTCTTCACACAATGCTGATGCAGCACAATCGCTATTCTGTAATAGTCTTCCTAAAAGCTGAACTTTGCCAAGAAATTTCACACAACCATATGTAGAAATAACCAGATAAATCTCCAGCAGAAATGGATTAAGCCTTCTGTATAGTTTTTGGTAGCTCGAAAGGTTCTCTCTGACCTTAAAGCTCACAGGTATGCCAGCACCTTATGAAAACAGAGGAAAGCTCACAATGGGTTGGCTGCCCACGGGCAGGCTCTAATGCATGGAGCATGCCCAAGCCTCTGACCAGTGTAGCTCCTTGCCGCAAACGACAGCTTTAACTGCTTGGGCATGTGCTGAATTTCTCTGTACTGATAATTATGTCCCACTTGCTGTGAATGACTGGCCTCCTGAGCCATTAAGTGTAGGACTACACTGTTTTCTGGCAAGGATCAACACTAATTCTTTTTCCTAACCCAAATTCCAAAAGTTGACTCGTGGCCTACACTAATTTATAGTTACCTAAATAGCAGGACTCACAAGAGTGTTACTTTTAAATTTTAAAATTTAAATGTAATTGAAATAACCTGTAGTTGAGCTACAGTGATACTAGCAGCTTATTGATGCTACATAAATGAGATCCACTCAACGCATGCAAGTAATCTGCCTCTTTCTTCCTGAGAAAATGACGTTAATATGTTTTTCTGTTAGGTATTTGTTGAAGACGAGACTTAAAAAAACACCTGAGCTATTTGGATCATCTGCCTCAGTACATCCGAGCTATGCGATTCTCCTTTCCTTCTTCTGACAACAGAATCTCTTTTGCTTGTTACTTTGCTGCTGCAGACAATTCTGTTTAACTTCTGGATATCAACTATGGAAACGATGCCAGCTTCTCCAAAGCAGGTTTTGTTGGTAGCTTGTGACAGTTCAGTGGTGACATGAAACTCAGTTTCATTCCTGCATTTTGGAGCAAGTTAAAACACTATTTGATATTTAAGGGCTCTTTGTTCTTTAACACATAGCTTTTGCCATTGTACTTTGGCAGCTTCTTTGGACACCAGCACAAGAGGGTTGCTCCTGTGGGAGGCCTGAAGACCTGAATTCCTGCTGCTTGTTTCTGCCATGCTGTGGTGGAAGATACTGTTGGGCCTTGCCGTGCCCAGGTGAACCTGACATTTGCTAGAAGTGCTGGCTTTCTAGCTGCTGCAAGCATCCATGACCTTCTTCCCGAAGTCCTTTCCATTCCATTTCCCGCTGTGCTTCTGGCCCATATTGCCTCCCTCATACACTGCCTATGTCCAAGAGCACTTTCTAAGCAGCACCCAGGTGACACAGGCCCCCAGCTGCCTCTAAGGTCTGTAGAGAGGCTGGTGTGACAGCCCTATACCTCTTGTTCAGTTGCTTCTCTATCCCACCACCAAAATCCAAGCAATCCTGCTCATCTCTCTCTCTCTCTCGTGTTTACCTATCCCCACCTCAGGCACACCGTGCTGCTTCCACACTGGTCCCTAGCTCACGGCCTCTGAAAGGGCTGGTAGTAGAAGTGTATTGCAGGGTGTGCTCCCCAGCAAACAAGAAAGTCGATCCCACAGGGCATCCCTTCCACCAAATGGATCAGATGACAAGAAAGAAAAAAGAATTCTCTTTAAGACCTGCGCCCCGCTCAGACGGAACCGCTGACCGCCCAGCTCCTCCCTCCTGTCATTCCTGCAGGCATGGAGGCAGGCTGCCGCACAGAGAAGTGGGGGATAGAGGCTAATGGAGAAGGAGAATCAAAACCCTCTCCCCTTGTTCAGGAAATATCCCAGAGGTCTATCCCAGAGGCCATGAAATGTGTATCTTTCAAAGACAGACACGTTGCTAACACACTCATGCCTAAATTACGCTCCATTACCATACACCAGATCTTTCTGATATTCAATATATTGTACCAGCTTTGGCTTCAATAGGGCTCTCTCAGGTCTCAGATGCTGGCAAGTTGGTTTTTAGTACTTGGTGCCATTACTGCTTAGCGTGGTGGGAGGGATGAGTGGCTGCTCTACACAGATCCCGTCTCACTTGCATTTCCATAGCCACGTCAGGAAAATGACAAGCAAAACAGAACACCTTTCAGCACAAATTCCTTTTGTTAGCAGGCGACCATAGTCTTCCCGTAATGTCTGAGCAAGAGACAATTACTGCCACAATGGCTTGGGTGTTGCCTCTGGAATTTGGAAGGATGAAATCATCACACGTCCCACCACCCCGCTCACTTTGAGGCATTTCTGACTAGGCTCATACGATGTGGTTGCCTCCAATTAGAAGGGCCTGGGATCAGTGATTCAGGAGGTCACTTCCAGCCCTGCAGCTCTTAAATAGTATGGAAAGAGTTAGTCTGAGGTTGCCAGTAGAAGGCAACAATAATTGTTAAGAATGGCTCAGGGCCTGGTAGTGTGTGACTAGGGCAGGAGAGGGGAGATTCTGGTCCCAGCTGTTGCTTAATCCAGTTCATGAGTTTTGGCAAATCTTTAATCCCTCTGTCCTTTATGTTCCGAGTAAGTTTGTCCCCTGGGAGCGATGGCTCTTCCCAGCCTCTGTAAGGCCCTGTGATCTATGTGTACCATTGACTCATGCTGGCTACTGGCAGTCAGTCTGGGTCAGCAGCAATATGCTGACTGACAGCATGATTCAGTGCCATTAGAAGTGGCCAATATACAGTATTGTACTACATACAGTTTTGTACCAGTTGCACCTAGATCAAGATGGATGTACTCATCACATACCTAACTATCCCTTTCCTGCACTCCAATTCTGTCCTGGGAATGTCTCCTTGTAGGACACAACAGGCATGGTTGCATCTTCTGGTCCAGCCCTCTGCAGGGTGCTTACAGATTCAGGAGTATGCTTTTAAAATGCAGCTAATTGGTTGGGAAGGCTGCTTTAAGAGCCTTTGCTCCTTTAAAAGAACAAAAGCTAAGCAGATTAATCGACTACCACAAAATAAAGCCGTTCCCTTCTTCCCACGTGCATGCCCAATATTAAACAACATCCTCTTGTCCAAATTGGGACAGAACCCTGCACATCTTGGGCACATAGAGCCTCGAAAGAACTTTCTTACACAGGGTATTAGACTTAAAATGTTTATGCAGAAATATGTTTATACGGATGTGTTTATATTCACACGTAATCATGCAGCAGTGAGGCATTTCACAGGCTTGTCATCTCTCTGTCTCCAACAAAGATTGTATTTAATGTCTCAATGATTTACCAGTTCAATGTTTACATCCCTTTTTATTGTGATAGCAATTGTATGATGTTTGACAGCAATATTTCTTGTCTGTTATAAGCAGCAGCAACAACTGATTTTCATTTCCTTAAAGAAAAAAAACCCACATTTGTGCTCTCTGAAGGCAAAAAAAAAGGTATAAAATGTGTTTCCTGGGGAGTAATTTCTGGGCATGATATGATGCCAGTCTCGAGCCCTGATGCTGAAAATTGTTGTTCTGTAAGTTATTACTGCTAGTTCCACCTTTAGCCTGAAGATGAGACTGCACATACTAATAACTCAGCAGAATAATACATGTGGTAAGATATTCAGTAATATTCAGCTTTACCCATGCATTCTTTCTCCTCTGTTTTTGTACAGAGTTCCCCTTCTTACAGTTAAGCCTGGACATATTTTTCTATTTTAAATTTTCCAATGATTTGTACAAGAGAGTATTAAATTGCTAAAGGGCATATTAAGTATTACAGCTCTGTTAAACTTGAATGAAGCAATGCAAGTCTGGAACGCATTTAATAAATCTGCAGCTTGATAAGCAAACTTTCTTTGCCGAATCTGACATTCCTTTGCACTAATCACCTATGTGAAAGGGCTGCCTCTAATTCTTTTATTCTTTTAACTTTCTCACCCCAGGACTAAAACCAGCTGCAGGCCGCCCCTTCTCTTGGCACCATATAATTTAAAACCCTTTCCACAGCCTTCAGGAGAAGGTGTGCCGGAGCCGGGCGCTGCAGAGGCTGCAGAGCTGTCCACATGGCCTCTCTGGCGCACCCCTCACTTACATTTTTCCATCCTTTTTTTTTTGTTTTTCTTTCTTTCTTTCTTTTTTTTTTTTTTAAGCTGGAGAATGAGCACATCGCATGCTTAGCTTTGAGAACGACGCACAGTGAGTGTGTGGAAGTTGTATCAGGAAAACACCTATGTCAGTGAATGCAGGGGGAAGAGATGAAACCAGGCCACCCAGAATTGCTTGGGAAAGCTCAGAGATTTAAGACTGATTTTTTTTTTTTTTTAAACTTTTTTTTTTTTTTAAAAAAAAGCCAGATGTCATCTCCAGGGTGATTCATCTCCTTAATTTCACCCACAGAGGCAGTGGCTGTTGGATTAGGCTCCATGAGGAAGAGCTTGTGGAATGTGAGACCATTACAGTGGCGATGCAAGGTGGCAAATCAGTTTTGATGGATGACAACTCTTCCAGAAGGGTTTGCTTTGCATTCTGGTTTCTGCCGGTGGTGTATTCGCCCACCGCATCTGTCCTTCTCACTTGCTGTATCGTCTCGCCTCACAGAGTTGTTCTGGTGCATTTGCTGTGTACAACACTTCTGTTTACCATATTAAATGAACTAAGTCAGGAAGATTATGACACCTGCTTCAACAGATTTCACCCCTTATGAGGAGCCTGTATAAATCCTCAGATCTGTTGATAAAACAGTAAAGAGAAAAACCTCCAGGTCTCTATGACGAAAGCTTCTGCTTTCTCATGTCGTATGATAAATAGCCTTATTATAGTCAACAATTCTTGCTTGTGACAGCCTCTTGCACAGCCCTAGACTCACTCTTGATCCTAAACTGGAGGGGAAGGCTGACAACGGCAGAGCATGTACACAGCTACATCGCTGCCATGCTCCTGGAAGAGCTCCTGACAACTGCTTTATTCTTAGACCTGCACCTGTGGCGAGTCAGTGAGCCAAACAATTCTCTGACAAGATTTAATTCCTCTATTTAACATCCCCCTTTGCAACATCTCGTAGTAGCTTCATTTTAAGTGATATAAAGAGTGACAATAAAACAGGTGAGCACTATTTTTGCGCCCCTACAGTCAACAGTGCTTCACAAACCAGAAGCACTTTTCTTCGTGGAAGTCTGTCTGCTAGAGGATGCTCAAACAACTGATGTCGCAGAGCTGGCAAACTCAAGGGGAGTTTCTCAAGTCCCTTGACAGCCATCATCAGGTCAGCAAAAATCATGGCTGCTGCCTGGGACCCCAGGCTTTCCCTGAGGGGCACCATGGTGCAGTCGTACCTGCAGGGATTCCCAATTCCTCCTCTGTTAGCAGAATGATGTCTGTGCAACAGTCCATTTCTCACTGCTCACACACTTGACACACTTGCCCAGCTGTGTGTCACTGTACCCAGGTACTGCCCAGGAGGAGCCGGGGAACAAGAGAGAAGGGCCAACAGGCAGAGGAGATGACAGGGTGCCTGTCAGGTAGCAGGCAGGATAGCACACAACCTTTTATTCAGGAGGAGAGAGGGGCAAATAGTGGTGGCAAAATGGTAGCTGCAGGATTGATGGTTGAGTCTTTGAGCTTAGTGAGAAGAAACTGGGTGTCCTTCTCCTTTAAAGTGAATGTACAGTAAAGGGACAGGACAGAAAAGGAAAGCCAGTCTGTGTGAAGAGGGCAAGTACTGTATTGACAGCGGGAGCACAAGGCTCCTCATGCTTTTCTGATGACACGTTTCAACCCAGATCAAGCTCTTTAGGAGCGAGCTGCCTCATGTGTCATAGCCCTCAAATCCTTGGCCTCTGCACTGAGACTACCAATGAGAATGCCAGCTATGATGGTGGGTTTATTTTCACCAGACTGAATGGACTTCCCTCTCATTCCACAGAGAGCATGAGACAGCTGTAAGTTAGCAACAGCTTTTCCTTGGAGAGGGGCCCGAGGCATAAGATTTAAACCACTTAATCTCTCTCTGTGCCCATGTCCCAGGATCTATGTTCTGTCCAGACCAAAATAGCGAACAAGGAACCATGGGCAAGTTCACCTAATGGTAACTGCCCATACCCCATACGGTGCTGCTGGAGGAGAGGTAACGGGAAAGGGGGAAAAGTATGGGGGGGCGGGGGGGGGGGGGGGAGGGCTCCTGTTTAAAGCAAGGTGCTAGGAAGAGACCTAGGCTCCCGTTCCTCAAGTGCAAGACTGGGTAAGTCACGTGCTTCTAAATGTGCCCGCCAAAGCTGGGATTATAATAGTGAATGATCTCTCAAGGGAGCAATAAGTTTTAGGCTATTCATCTTTTCTGGGCTTTGATGTTGCCAGAAGAAAGGTACCATCTGCGCAGAAGTTCAGTTTGTTCTTCCCACTGCCAAAAGTCAATGGGAATATGGTTTTGCAGGTTTTACGTTTGTTCTTCAAAGGCTGTTACAGCCCCAGCCTGGAAAGGACTTTTCACATACTTGGTTTCTTTGGTTGGCTCTTGAAAGCAAGCTCTGCGTTGCCATTTCGGCGGGCAGCAAGGCGCTTCCCCTCTCTCCCTCTCTCCTCGGACGAGCCTGGCCTTGCTGCTGTGACCTCCACAGAGGTGGCCGCTCCCTGGTTTTCCTCTCCTAATACCCTGCCGCACCTCGCATCACCTCCCGCCTGTAACCTCCTGCTTTTCTCGGTGCCTGGCTGCTCGCTGCCTCCCAGCGCCGTTGGTTTGGCAGCCCTGGCTCCGTCCAGGCTCTCTCAGGCAGCTCCTTCTTCCGCCACAAGGCCCGTCCCCCTCCTCCTCCTCCTCCTCCTCCTCCTCCTCCTCCTCCTCCTGCCCCGGGCTGGCCCAGGGGGGCCCGGCAGACGCGGGCGGGAGGAGCGAAGGGAGCCGGGGCCGCTGCGGCTCCGCGCCGCCGCCCAGCAAAAGCGCTAATCCCCAGCGAACGCACGGAGCCAGCTCCGACAGCGAAGCGCCCGGGGTTCTTCGGCGACCGGGAGCCACCCCCGGGGCCGCTCGCCCTGCCCGGGGGCCGGGGCCGGGATGGCCGCGGCCGCGGCTCCCTCTAGCGCCGGGCCGGGGGCTCAGAGCCTCGCCAGAGCCGGGCCCGCTCCCCGGGCAGCTCCTCTGAGCGGGGAGAGCCCTGCTGGGTTCCCCCACTGTTTTCTCCAGGCGGTAATTCTGGGGGAAAAAAAGAGAGTCCACCCCGAAACGAGAAAACAAGCTAAGGGGGAAAGGAAGACCTTCCCTTCTTGCGTGAAGAATCATTTGTTCGCTTTCCCCTGCTTCTCAGCAGAGAGGCTATTTTTCCCAAAACAGGATGTTGGGCCAGGGAGAGGTAATATAAACAGATGCATTCTTTGAAAGCTCGCTGTGCATTTTTGCGGAGCACAGGCTCTGCACTGAGATGCGGAGACCCATGAGGTGTGGGAACAAGGGCCCGCAGCAGCAGGAGCAAAAACCCTTCCTCTGAGAAAAGTGAGTCAGCCCAGAGCCTCCCTTGACTTCAGCGCTATTTTGGGGAGAAGCAGAGGGCACAAAGATGAGACTGAGAGGTGAAGAAAACCTTTAAACAAAGCTGATATTGGCCTGTCGCTACAAAAACTTTGAAACAATATTATAGACAGCCTTGCTTCCTTTTAAAAGTGTACAGTATTAGTTAATTTGCACCAGCAGTGGCCTTCGCTGATGGGAACCAACGCGAAGAAAAGATCCCATCTTTACTCGCCTCCCCTCAGGTTGGCTCCAGCACCTGAAAGCCAGTGACTCCCGGGGTTATTAAGCAGTTTCACCTGGACCCATCACTACATCCGGACCCACGTTGAATCCTTTTCCTGTTGCTGCAAGCTCCTGTCTTTTATCAGGCGTGGGCTTTTCACGAAGTATGCCCTCAGCAGCAGGGGCAGGGAGAGAGCAGAGCCAGGGAGGCTGTGGCTGGCCTTTCTGCCAGCTCCGTTATGGAAATCCAGCTGCTTAATACCCACACCAGGAGCAGCTTTCCTGCCCTCCCCTTGTACAGGGTTCTGCTCCTTAGACCTCACTACACATCTCACATCTTTTCTGGTTTCTCTGCTCTGGTCTCCAAACTTCTTTCAAACTTTATAGAAGCAAAACGCTTCCATCTCTTGTGTCTAAAAAACCTGTGGTGCTCCAGAAGGCCACAGCTATACACATATGCAGAAACCTAGCACGTGCTAACGGCGTAACTGCAGTGCTTCGGTGGGAACTTGCCATTGCTGCATGTGCCAGCTCGGTTTTGCTCCACTTGGTTGTTTCAGCTTGCGGTTCCTTTTAGGGTAGGCACCTCCACGCAGGCTCCATTGGCCCTGAGCAAATAACAACAGCCATGTAGTCAGTCTCCAAGCCTGAAGGCCCAACAGCTGATGCGGTGCTTCTCTGAGAATGAGCTACTGAGTCCCAGTGCAAGCTTCAGGGCTTGTCCACACCATTTCCCTGCCAGGTCTCCTCTTGAGCAATGCAAACAGGAACGATGAGTAAGGCAGCAACACCTTTTGACTCATTGGACTAAAGCAAACCGTTTTTGGAGGGACAGGCTGGAGAAAACAACGGATACTTGGGTTTGGCTTGGCTTACTATTTTTTCTACAAGGCTGTTCAATCTAAACTGGAATGACTGGCATGCACTGAAGGGGAAAGAAGAAGTAAAAGCTAGCTACACCCAGGCATCAAGCACTGCAATCTAGGCCTCAGCAAGAGGCTCCTGCAGTTTAACCTGCACTTGTCCACCTCTTGCGCAGTTTCCTCTGCATACGAAGCATTTTTTTGGTTGTTTTCAATTGCAGCATCTACTACTCACTTGAATGTTAAGACTGTGAGGTAAACACAATATTATTATCATTACTATTAGTCATTACTACTTGATGCTAAATGTTGACTGTAAGAGGAGTCTTCAAGGATATGACGTGACACTGCTGGCTTCACAGTACATCAGGGCTGGCCAAAACCCAAAGGGATATTTTGCGGAAGGTGGGGATTACCTGTCCTGTTTCAAATTACTTTTCCCAGCTCACTATCTGGCAGGAAAATGAAGAGGTTTTCCCCATGGAAAATTTCCCCAGGGAAATTCTCAATGCCTCTGTTTTGTTTCCGGAGGAATATAACCTAGTGCAAAGTCCCTGCGTGGTTGAGAGCGCAACATTCAGCTGCCTTCCAGTGGTGCCTGGGCTCCTTTCTGAGCCTGGGACTGACACAGGAGGGTGGAGGTGGAGGCCAAAGTGCCTGGGACACGCTGGGCAGGGGCACCTCAGCTGGATTTTAAGCGGTCTTGCCTCTGGGATCGGTGGGAGGCAGAGTAGCACAATTCCTGCCTGCAGAGACTGTGCGTAAATACGGCAAACAGCGCAGGCGTTTGGGTTTGCGAAGTCTGGCTCCACCGCAGCTATTGTGATCCCCGTTAATCAGGAATTCTGCAAAACCATACCAATTCTCATAAAAGTTTTGCAGAGTAGATAAATACTACACTCCAGCCTTTGCGGTGAGGGGAAAAGGAAAGCTTTAAGCAATTAGGCCGGGCCACACAGCGATTCGGCAGCAAGCCGGGCTCCCAGCTGTGGGGGCTCCCAAGGCAGCCATGCCTCTGCGTCCTCCTCTGCCGCCTGCGACAGCACCAGCACGGCCGCCACAGCCCCGGCAGCAGCAGCGAGGGGGGCCGAGGAGGGGGCACTGCGGGACCACAAACGTTTTTCAAGTTCCTCATGTTAGCAAGGAATAGCAGCTTTCTTAAAAGATGCTGACCTGCGGCTAAATGCGTTTTCCCTGGATTGCTCCAATAAGCTTTGCTATCTATTTTGCCCTTTTCTATCTATTTTGCAGAGAAGTTAGAAGCTCTTAACTTTGGTCAGAGCTGTTCTTGGCCAAGGTTTTGCCGACGCCTCCATTCCCTTTCCCGTGGTGAGAACAGAGAAATGGTTTGGGTCTCATCTTGCCTTCCTTGCAGGAGCTGGCTCCCATGGTGCTCTACCTACCAAAGACAAAAATGCTTTAGGCTCCTTTGGGGTGACCTGTATATGCCCATGAGGGACCAGAGTAAGTTTAAGAGCCCCCTTCTCCCAGGCAAAAAGAATACATTCTCTTTTCTTTCTGAGAAGCAAAAAGCTTTTTTCCTTTGACTCAAAAGATACTGCTTTGGAAATTCAGCGCTGACCACATCTTCCATCTCCTTCTCCCAGTTTTGGAGTGATAAGACATGCGCGATGCTGCTTGACACTGTGATATTTATAAGACAAAGTAGAGGTCAAATTTGCTGAACGTTTTCCAAATTCCAGTGAGGTTTATCACAAAGAGCCCCATGCACGGACCCAAGTGGCGTGACTGACAAGGGCTGGATTGTGGAGTCACTAGAAAGCTCAGTTTCCAGCCAACACTGATGGGCCAAATCACATTCTTGGGGGCAAAACCTGCTGGAAAGCTACAATTATGTAAAGACTCCAGGGAGTTTTCACAGCAGTTTCTGACAAGAAACCCCATTGTGAGGAGCTGGGCTTTCATGCTTCAAGGAGCAACACTGTCCTCTATTAGCACCGTCCTTGCCTGTGTGTGGTGAGAAACAGTCCAGAGCTCAGCCCCCCATGGGGCAGGCAGGAGGCTGCTGCCCTCCCTCCCCTGCACCCTGACATCTCCCCTGGATCCCTCCAATCTCCTTGGAAGAGAGGTGCTGCCAGGCTCTCCTTGCCAGCTTTCTGTCCCAAGAAGTGCAGGAAGAAAGGTTTTTCCCACAGCAAGTGCTGACAGGACTAGCGCAAACTTGTCCAAGGGAGATTTGGCAGAAATGCCCACCAGCTAACTACGACTGAGAAACTGGCTCCGTTTCCCCTGCCCCGCTCAGACTCCAGGGCTGCTGCTGAAACCGAGTGTCTCTGCTCACGTCGGAGGACTGACACTGCAAAGACTTCTTTGCACCCTGATGCGCTCACCTGCCAGCGCATTTCAGTCTCCCGGCCCAAAGCCAAAGGGGACGGATTTGGCATTACTAAGCCTCAGCTATTTCAACAGAGACAGGCCGGGACTCGCCCTAATACTCAGAGCAGAAACTAGACCTGGAGCAGGAACAAGGCTGACACCTGCACGGTGGGCTCAGGAAGGCTACAAGCACCGCATATTGCAGGAGAAAATGCGACCATATTCTTGCAAATGGCTAAAAGATGGGACCCATCCATCTGCTTAGCTATCTTACTGCTACAGGATCACAAACACAAAGCCACCTTACAGCCGTGCCATTTCTGCAGGTGGTCGTTATGCAACTAAACAGGTAAGACTAGGAAGTAGTCTTTGTCCGAAAAGGACATAAATGGTCTCCTGAAGGACTAAAAAGTCATTCATATTTAGGCAGTTACCTGAAAAGTCTGTGGTTTTAAGGAAAAGATAAGGGGAGATGACTCCATGTTGCTAAAACTTTCCATGGTACTTTGTTTTGCCTTCTAAAATCTTAAGAGCAGGAAAGAAAGTTCAAGGATTAAGACACTTGGCTAAATTGTAATCAGTGCTTTTTCACAACCTTCCTGTGTGACATTGGGAATACCACTTACCCACTTCCTGTATCCATTCCCAATGTAGGAAATGGGGGTAACAGCATTTCCTTACCTCCACTGTGGATCAAAAGGATAAAGATATTAATCATTTTCCAAGATGCTCAGACAACATGGTTAGTGAAGAAATAACCTAGACAGATTGACCTTGGGAAATACACCAAATATGGCCTACGGTTTGTTCAAATACAAACAAATGGAGAAAGTGAAGATGCGAAAGGCTTACAGCTCTTCAGCGAGGCCACTTCTTCTAGCACATCTCGCCAGCATGATCTTGGGAACCTTCTTTCCTGCACCCAAACTGGAGATTGGTCACGAGTTCAAAACTGGGAGACGCAATTGGCCTTTGCTACCTGACAACGCTCCCGTGAGCCCTGAGGTTATCTAAAGTCTTCCATATCATCCTGGTCTGGTAAACTGGAAAACTGCAGGAATACTTTCCCTCATGGCACAGTAACTAAATATTACTCGGCTCATTAGCAGCATTACTGTGCCGCGAAGAATTTGTTTCACTCAGCTCATTACTTGCACTCAACCTGGAGAGAGGTTTGCTGAAGGATCAAACCTGTGTCTCAGATCAGCTCCTGCACATCAGATACAGGTGTAGGCAGCGTGCTTACACTCTGCCAGGTTCCTGAGGCGGAGTGGCAATTTGGAAGTGCACAGAAAAAAACCCCCAAAATGCTAACAATACAAATCACAAATCTGAAGCGGCATTTGATTTTGAAGCACGGTCTCAGGTTTTGCAGATGAGCCAAAGCCATAAAGAGAGCGAGCCGTTTCTGTAACAACTTCTGTTGGGTGCTCTGTATCATCCTAGTGTTTAGACCATTATTCTTAACCCTGAGCAGCATCACCTCCATGTATTCCTGCTATTCTCTACTTTTCACAGCACCGATTCCCTTGTGGTGTAGCAGATCTCTTTGCCGACAGCTTTCTTCGCCCATCAGATCCAAAGAAGGGAACGGAAGGATGGCAAAAGTTTGCATAAAGCACACTCCTACCACGCCTGCATTCTTCCTTTACATACTCAGAAAAGGAAATCCACATGTTTATATTCAAAATCCACATTCAAATATACCACTGGTCAAATGTTACCATCTTATGGTGTCTGAAACGCCAAATATGTATATGCAGAAAACCTCCCCCTTCCCCATCCCCTGTTGGCCCCAGGACAACCTTCCGCCTCACCTTCAGGCTCTTCTAGTATGACAGAGTCAGACGTCGGTGCTGGCACACAACCGTTATGGTGTGCTGGTGCTTCCACTATACACACCTATTTTCTAAAGCTTACAACTGAGCTCTGAAGTTCCCCTCATGCTGCAGCTTGGCACACAATGCCATTTCTGGGGAAACTGAAGAAAATGCATGACAGTTTTTCAGCTGTGAGGCATCAGCAACTGAGTTATGCTGGTTGAGACTTAACTTTCGACCTTCAAAATAAGATCCCTTCCATCCATTTCTAACATTTTGAAGGGGATTTTTTCACTCCCCAACGGCCGTTTCTCATGGAGCTGCCTTCCAGCACCCTCCCCACCATACCTGTGGGCACCAAAGCAGAGCCTGACTTTGCAAACACTCCCTTGGGACAGATCCCAAAGTGGTTCTGGTGATTCCAACACCACTAGACAGGCACTTCCAAGGCTTGGTAACACCTTCCTTGTTTTTCCCACAGAGTCTGTGTACGGAGGTCTGTATTTAACAACGCCCAGTTCTTTTCTTTGGTCTTGGCTCATGCAAGCAGATTGATCAACAGTGTTTTATATGTTTGCTGAACTCCTTGCAATAAAGGCCGATTCCTTAAAAATAAAACAGAAGGAATGCTGTGGTATTGTATTACAGTATTCTAGCGCTCAAAAATGCTGCTGTGTTGTTCTGGGCTATGGTCTAACGCCACAGATGTTCCCTTTCTTAAAATGGAGGGAAGATCAGAGTACCATTACCCTTAACTGGGAATTACAGACCTTTATTTTTCAAGAGGATGTAGAGTTTTATTCTTTGGTGGATGATATTTTTTCATTTGGCAAGAGGACCCAAGTTGGCATGCAGTGTGGTTTCCTTTGTTAGTCAAAAAATCTACCTTTACATTAAGTATGTTTATTACATCAAGTATTGAAAGGAGAAAGAACTCAATGGATGGAATCCACAGATCTGTTCTCCAGTGTTTAAAATTTGTGGGTTTGGTTGTGTCTTTATGATACTATGTACCATTCCATATTACAACATACAAACAATTCATCAAAGGTCCAATGATAAAGAAACGCAAAGAAATCTGAATGCTTCAAATAACACCATCAGTTTCACATACCTTCAGTTCTGCCGAGCTACTTCTCTACATGTAAGTAGGGAACAGTTTAGATACTCAGACTTAGCCTTGCATCATCAGCACCATTTACGTGGAAGTAAATTAAACAAGAACAAAAACTTCACCGTTTGTCACTGTCACTTGAGACTTATTTTAAAATTTATTTTTTCCACAACGCTGCATTTTAACAATGGTTGTTTCTCTCTTTAGTGTGAAAGCACTGTTGTTTCACTTACATTACAACATCACTCTGGACTACTGGAGCTTTTACGCCTGGCCATCAAATACCACGTCCAGTAAAATGCAGTGTATGGGGACCAAGCTGTTTCTCTCCTGGATAAAACTTCTTTCTACTTAGCAGCCACAAAGCACATGAGACAATGTACTTCAGGGTACTTGCTGCACACCTCGACGGAGCGAAATAACTCTGCATTCACTCTCCCACCTCCCGACAGTTTGTGACATAGAATAACCCAGGAACAACCTGCCCCAGTCGCGCTGCTGAAGCGTGACTTTCGGATGATGAACTGCCATACCCAACCCTGTTCTGCTTGGTGCAACCCACAGCTGCTGCACCCAGGCAAGAAAACTAGCGTAAGCAAGTGGACTATGGCGCTAGGAAGAAATGTACGTACAAGTTTTATTTTTAAACATCGCTGGACTGAAAAATAAAGAGTCATATGGCTTATTTATATTTCAGGAGATGGTAGTGAATAAGTTAAAGAATATTTCACCTCAAAACATATGTTGCTTTCATTTATAGCTAAGCTAATGTACACATATGTTTTCTTATTTTCATAAATGTCAAGCATCCACCTTTTTCCCCCCACAAAGATTTACAAGTACATGCATGGCACTTCCTACAAAGCTACCGTGGGCTAAAGGCTTACAAACAATGATGTTTTTTTGGAATAAGAAATATTCATCAGACCAAAATATAATCATTTAAATCAATTTCTTCCTGAGCAACTTAGAATTTGGAATGTGCTGAAAAGTTTCAATAAATAAGTCAAAGATTAACCAGCTTAAAATGTACCTTTCAACAATTAAGTAAAATATATTTCATGACAGACAAATAGACTGTAGGACCAGGACCCCCAGATGCTATGTGCCAGATAAATTTATGAAGTACCATTCTAGGAGGAGAGGCCAGGTTGGTTGTTACGAAAAATACAACAACATTAAAACCTAGCGAGTAAATCATTAAACAGGTTTTGTATTTAGGTTATAAGTAGTGATGGCTGAAGATACCATTCAACAAACAGATAAAAACAGACTTTATGGTAAGCGGCAGTGAACTTGCAGGAAGGGCGAAAGTGTTAAGTGACTGATTATTCTGTTAGAACATTGGCAAAAAGGATTCAAACAGAATTTCAGAAAGGTGAGAATATTAATTTTCTTTCCAAAATATAACAGCTCCACAGTGTGTAAACTAATCATTACTCTTTCAATGTAATTTCATAGAAACCACTTAAAATATACAATGCAGCAGACCCATATTTTAGCTAATACGTTAGTTGTTATCTGTGCCATTTTCAGCTTTCTTTAACGTGCTCCCCCACGGTAGTGCATCACTACCACCAACCTGGAATGTTAATAATGAGAACAGAATCTTCTACACAATATTTCCTGTAAGTTATCATCTTGTCTTAACATGATTACGCATACTTCGTTTTCATTCTCTGCATGTAGGTACAGTAAAGATTGACTGGTGATGAAGATGGGCCGTAACGTTTATTGGCTCTCAGCAAGCTCACGGAAGGGGAAACCCTCGGAAAGCACATTAGAGCTTAGCCTGGGTTTATATGCCTCGTCCATCACAAAATAACTTTTGCTTGTTATTGCAAACCGAAGTGTGACCTTGCAGATGGCAGACACGCTGCGGAGGCAGCTGCAGAACAGGAGGCAAAAACCGCCTGGTAGATGTTTGAGGAAAGACACGAGTTAGACAGAGGTGCATCGCCCCTGAAGTGTTACTGGGACTCAACTTGGCAAGGAGCTGCAGCTCCTCAGCCCTGCTTCTTTCCTGTGCTCTAGGACAGGTGTTTATTGCTATTATCCTCTACCAGTCCAGCTTTCTCTGGCAACAACAGTGCACAAGAGGCCAAGGCCTCATCAGGACCCACAGATCCCCCCTGTTCTGCTATGGAGCAGGTGGCCAAACAGCTCTGCCCATTGCTGCCTGCAGGTCTGTCACTTCTGCACCACCAGCCCTGGCAGCCAGGCTGCCGAGTAGCCAGCAAGCTCGCACATCACAGGGAACCCCGGGGACACCCACCTTAAAAACAATGGCATGTCACATATTGGAGCTATTCCCCTTTCCCTTCCCAGCCTCCACCCATCCCCTTTCTAGCCTTTGCTGATCGTACTTGTTGTGATTAACAAGGGCAACTTTCGCAGTGACTCTCTTAACAACATATCAGTGAATCGGCTTTGGTTTCACAGAGCATACCTTCTTTTCTTTGTTTTATCATTCTGAAATATTTAAACTAGAGAAGTTGTATACGTCCATATTGTAAAATTTACTTCTAGCCATGCCCCACCCAACATGGTGGGGCAGCTGTGTTCAGCTTCAGATGTGAACAACTAAATTCTGCGATCACAGAAATACCAGTCACGCCTAACAGGAGTTCCAGATCATCTAAGTTTTTTAATGAGTGACTTTTTCTGTATCTCTTTGGATTTGTGACCCATAAGAAGAATAAAAATCTACAAATACCCTTCCTGAAGATAAAAAAACTGCATGCTGCACCTGTTCATTCAGAGTCTAAAAGAAATGTACTCCACTGCAGAAACAAAATTCTACCGTTTAGGCACCCCTGCCTTGCACTTTTTGACTGTTGTTGCCATTCACTGACCTGGTAACTTTTTCCACTCTATGAACTAGAAGGGTTTACCAAAAACATCTGGTTCCCGTAACTTGCCTTCTGTCCACTAATATTAATATGCCAGAAGAGCAGCTTCGCTCCTCCTGCACAGGGTAATTCAGAAGCCGTTATCTGGGCCCTTGCTGAGCCTGTTATCCTTGGATGTGCACAGACACAACAACAGCTCTGACTGCACCACTGGGACACCAGGGTGCTCAGGGCAGAAAGAGGCACTCTTCCCAAATGGCTCACTGCCCATAGTTCACATTGCCGGTAGTTAATGCCGCAGTGTTACACAATAAAGACTCATTTCTGAAGAAAGAGATGAGAGGCTGTAAAATTTACTTTTCAAGACCGCCTAATCTATTCTTTTACATTTTGCAGGTTCCCAGAGGACTGCTGTGTAGTTATTTTGTGATAGACAGTAGATACTTCTCTCCTGAACTATGCTATAGCAAGGATGCTATAGAGCCAACACCGTATAATGAATCAAACCTGCAAAACCAGGTATCTCCCGATGGCCCCAGCTTGTGGGAGTGGTCTCTTTCATTGCATTTCAAATGCTGCTGCACATTAACTCAGTTCCTTAAGGAATTACTTTTAATAATAATTAAAAAAATCTTAAGAAAGCTGGAAGGGTCACCAGAAGAGAAAGGATAGCTCTTCCATCCATCACCTTTTATAGATATCCTCTAGCCACTTTTCATCATCTTCTTCCTCATCGTCTATCGGTTCCTCTGTTTCCAGGGGAGAAGGAATGAAGAACTCGGGTCTGGGACGTGGTTTCCTGACATGAGACTTCAGTCCAAACTTGCGCTTTAGCAGGTGGAACTGTTCTTTGACATAGTAATAAAACTCATATTCGTATCTCATGCGTTGGTAGAGAATCTGTATTGCTTCTGGAGAGGGGACGGTCTTTTTCACTGTCACAGTCAGATTGCCAAGTTTCCTATGTTCTGCAAAAAAAACCAAACAAACAAGCAACATGGTGGGTGCTGATTAATGAGACCAGACCTAAAATGTTGTTTTGTTTTGTTTTGTTTTTTTTCAAAAAGATTAAGGCATGGCCCTACTGTATCACTGACACAAAGGAGCTCCATCTGTCTCCTTAATAATGGATTTACTTTTAACAAGAGATGAAAAAATATAGATGTTTGAAGTTAGACTTGCATGTTTAAATATGGCTAGTTCATATATGGCATTTGCCATTGTGTGCAGTCACCGAGGATCTTAACTGGCAATGGTTATCTGAAAATGCAAATTAGGTCATACCAGTTATGAGCATAAACTACACGTAGAGAAACGCATAATCCTGCCTAGCTTTGGAAATTTTGCCTGATGCATGTGAAGTACAGATCCAGCACACAGCTGAGCTGAACTAACCAATTATTTCCTATGTGGCAAACTACATCATGTCTCAGTTGTGCTTTATTATTGTTCAAATCTGAACAGGTATTTATCAGCCTGCATCCACCTCAGGCTAGCACCGAAGCATTGTTGGCATCACCACATGATGCCTCAAGACCAAATGTGCCTGTTGACTTTCTTGTCCTATTATACCTGTTAATCAAACTAGACTCATCTTCCTGTCATGCCCTCAGGCTGGAAGATTTCAGTATGTTTTTCTTCACATGACAACTTTTGCTTTGGCAAACTGAAATAAAACACCTTTTTTGCTGATAAAGAATTAGAGTTACTAACAAAAATATTGAATGGCCTCTTTGCCTCCTCTGTCAATAGATTATTCTACCATTGGAGATTAATGTATTTGAACGTGGTGTAAAACAATTTCTCAAAGCAATCATTTTGCTGTTTTCTCCCAGATGGCAGAAAACAACAGGCTGCCAAAGCATCCTAAGTATTTTCTTTTCCTCCACGACACAAATGTAACCGAAAGTCAACTGTGAAGAAGAGAACAGAAAGAGCTGGACGTACTGACCTGTAGCATCACTGTACCCCCTCTAACAACTGCAACTTTCTTTAGGAGAAGTGGAGATGAATGTTATACTGATGAAGTACAAGCTTCTATAATTATGATTTCTGAAAGCTCAGCGCTCCAATCCAGTAAGCCTCATGCATTACTGAGAGAACGTGATGCCCTTTGAAATGACTGTAATAGCCTCAGAATTTACCTGGGTATTAGATGAATATACTCCAGGAAGGACGTTGTACTCCATCTGTCCTTGGGTGAGAAGGCAACTGCTGCCTTATGATTACTGAGCACTTCAAGACATTCCTCTTTCTGATGCATAGTTGGTAGCTCCCGCCAGCTTTGCAGTCTGGTTTTCTTTACAAACTCAGCAGCAAATATACACTACTAAACACTGAATTTATTAAGCTTAAGCCTTTATACTGCTTGCCAACTCCATTTTTATTTTACATAGGTTATTTCTGTCACAGAAAACTCCATTTACCTCGCTGGAAAAAGCTCTTTACTTATACGGTCCCTCCAGGACTCTAAGCGGGAAAAGCCACTTCTTACAGCTCCAGCTCCCTTTGGTGGCTGCTCCTCCCAGCAGAGAGAGGCACTTGTGTTCAGTCCAGGAGCGCTGCCAAGGATGACAAGGTGAGAAGCACTAGACTGTTTTCTTGGAAGGGGGGCGGGCAGTGTGGGGCAGGACCAGCCAAAGGGGAATTTACTGGTGGTGTGCCAGGCAGGGAGCAGCCGCCGGCACCCCCATCTGTGAAAGCAGCCAGGTGCTGTATGCCACCCTCGTGGCGGGCAGCGAGAAAGCAGCAAAATACACTCCTGAATTTGCAGTAGTCATGGCACAGGGGATTCCTGGATGTGTGCAATCCTTGGCTCTATGCACACATCTACGTCTATAGATGTATACATACCTACAGATAGAAACACCCACGCTCTGGAAGGCTACAGGAGCAATGTAGATTTTCCAGCTCCCGTTGGTTCGCCTCGCAGTATAATCATCAGTAACTGTGGTGCATAAATGGCTGTGAGGTGCCGGCTGTCAGATGGCAGGAGTTGCGGCTGTGCCTGGCTGCAGGCTCAGCCTTTTGATAAAACAAGCGAACTTTGCTTTCTTTTTGCACTTGGATTTTATTTAGACTGGTTTCTCATCTTAAATACTCTTAAAAGGCTCTTTAATACAAATATGAATGAAATCGCAGAGCTGCCCCTTGAAGTCACCTTAACCACCTCTCCTCATCATAGAAGCAAAATGGAAAAATTAGGTATGTCTGGCTCAAAGCCAAAATAACAATCTGCGTATGCTACATAAACCCAGCTGTCCCACCAAAGGTCCCCCATTTTACGACCTTTGAGACAGCTAACCATATGGAGGGCAACAAACTACACCATTTACTTTTTAGGGTTATTTTTTTTAAAACTGTGTTTGCTCTGGCATTCTTTTCAACTACTAAAAAGAACGTACTATACAGTAACCCAACCTCCCAGTGCAGCCTGCTCATGCCTTGAATTAAGACTAAATTGATATGCAGATATGGATGAAGAAAATTAAATTCTTGTGGGTTACCAGGTGATGACTATTTACTATTACTTTCCTCTGCCTTCCTCTCCCTTCCCTTCCCTTCCTCTCCTCTCCTTCTCAGAAATCGGCATTACTCACTGCAGCAATCCAAACCATAGGGAAAAGTGACTTCTATACTTTGTGGCTCAAAAAACCTTGTATTGCCATATTTAGACAAAATGATCCTAAAGGCATTCTCCACCTCCAAAGAGAGTTTCGGAGTGACGCTTTCTCTAGCGAGCACCCTGTCGTTTCGGCGGGTGCAACGCAGAGGCTTGCTCCCCAGCACTGGTCCGCTGCTCCTGGACGAAGCCGCAGGGAGCCCAGCGCCCTCGGGGATCCGTCGGGGAGAGGTGAGCCAGGCTGGGGCCAGTGCAGGCAAGCGTAACCACGGGCTGGCGCGGCTAACGCTCGCGGTGGGAAACACCCCACGCCGAGCTCTGCTGCTCCACGGCTGTGCGAACACGATGGCCGCCACAGATACAGCAAATTCATTTCCTGGAACTACACAGGGAGGCCCCGCGTTTCAATCGCACGCAGCTGAGCTGCAGCACAAACCTACTTCTCCACAGTTTTAAAAGGAAATAAACGTATGTCACTGCGGTTAGATGTGACGTACGAATCGGCGAGGGCCTCTGCTTGATATGCCACTCAAACAATCGCTGCGGTGCTAACACACAGCTCTGATGGCTATGCTAGAAATGATCTCCCCCCCCGAATATCTAACTGCGGCTCAGCAGAAAATTTGCTGGCACAATTGATCTGCTTTTCAAACTTGAAATTTTTAGCTGGGCTCTGGAAGGATATCTGGGAAAGGATGGTTTTGGGAGAACAGATGAGATGCCGGTGTGTTTGGCTGGCATGCCATCCTTCTGATGGCCGCAGCGCTGCTACTGCTCAGGAGCGTGCTGGGCCCGGGGCAGGTCCCAGACAGGAGGAACGATGGTGCACCATGGCCGTAGCGCACAACCGAGTGCCTTGTGTTGGCTCATGTTTCTAAAGGAAAGCAGGGATGGTGGAGAAAACCTAACAGAGTCATCAACCGGGAGAAAGTGTATTAAAAACCAAAGTTGATGAAAAATCAAGTGGTAATTTGTCCCATAGCATCTACTCGCTTTGTCTGTCTGAAATACTATGAATCCCAATTATTAACCTCCTTACTGCTAGTTTACTCTTTTCTCAGTTAGTCACATTGACAAAATCAAGTGTAAGTTTTAACAACATATGGATAAAGATTAGGCACTCGTGTGCATACTGAGGACAGTTATGCCAGGCTCACTAGCAACGCTTGGCTTTGTTTTAGCATTTCTGTCCTGAATTATTGTGCTGCTTTGATGACATGGAACAATTCCTAACTCCAGGGGATTAGGAGTACTCTAGGCCACTGGCACACAGCAAAGTCCTGTCTCCTAAAGGTCAGATACAGATCCCTCTGAAAGAACAGCTCTCCAGGGGTCATGGAAATGGCCAGACCTCCAGAGACCTGCAATCCTAGGCAAATCAGACATACTATTTATCAAACAGGGATCTTGGAAGTAAATACACCAGACTGTAATTAGCACGGACACTGCAAAACGATGGCTGCTACTGACAGAGACTGAGCTAGGTGAGACAGTTACAGCAATGCTCTTTTTTCTTTCTTACCACTACAACGAATAAGGAAACCAGAAGGAAGAATAATGTCGCCGTTAACCAAATATAATTTCATTATTAACATTAACATTTGCCAATGATGCCAAGTTACGTGGTGAGCTCGACATGCCGGAGGGAAGGGAGGCCATCCAGAGGGACCTTGACAGGCTGGAGAGGTGGGCCTGTGCAAACCTCATGAAGTTTAACAGGGCCAAGTGCAAGGTCCTGCACCTGGCTCAGGGCAACCCCAAGTGCAAATACAGGCTGGGCAATGAGTGGATTGAGAGCAGTCCTGAGGAGAAGGACTTGCGGCTGCTGGTGGATGAGAAGATGAACATGGCCCGGCAATGTGCGCTTGCAGCCCAGAAAGCCAATTGCATCCTGGGCTGCATCAAAAGCTGTGTGGCCAGCAGGTCGAGGGAGGTGATTCTCCCCCTCTGCTCTGCCCTCGTGAGACCCCACCTGGAGTGCTGCATCCAGCTCTGGAGCCCCCAGCACAAGAAAGACATGGAGCTGTTGGGGCGAGTCCAGAGGAGGGCTACCAAGACAGTCAGAGGGTTGGAACACCTTTCCTACGAGGACAGGCTGAGAGAGATGGGCTTGTTCAGCCTGGCAAAGAGAAGGCTCCAGGGAGACCTTATAGGGGCCTGCAGGAAGGCTGGGGAGGGACTTTTAACAGGGGCCTGCAGCGATAGGATGAAGGGTAATGGTTGGAAGCTGGGAGAGGGCAGGTTTAGACTACCCCCTGAGGGTGGTAAGACAGTGGAGCAGCTTGCCTAGGGAAGTTGTAGATTCTCCACCCCTCGCAGTGTTCAAGACCTGGTTGGATGGAGCTTTGAGCAACCTGGTCTAGCAGGAGGTGTCCCTGCCATGGCAGGGGGGTTGGAACTAGGTGATCTTTGAGGTCCCCAAACCATTCTATGATTCTATGATTAACATCGACAAAATGCAGGCAGCTCAGAGAATGATAACCTGGCAAAGAAAAATAATGGAGGGATGCCAAAACAGAGATTAGCCAGGAACAGCTCACAGAGGTAATCTGAAATACACGTAATCAAACAACTACTAATGCTCAAGGATGTAAACGCCAAGGAGGCATGGCTCAAAATCAGAACAAGGAAGAAAAAAAGAATAACTAGTGATAAATGTAAGAAGTATCTTGGGCCCATAAGGCTTAAAATAACAAAAGAATAATTTTCCTACAGTACGCAAGTAACATATATTGGGAATATATTGCAGTCAACACTGCACTGGTCTGGCTGTCAAATGGACAATGTAACAATGATATGTGTCCAACAGTGCTCTGAAATACTACTTAAGCTATTAAAGGCATTATATCACTATAATGAAACACTTGCCTTACAACACACTCAGCAATGCAAATATATAACTTTCTCCATACTTCGTAAACAGCTACCATTCTTTGAGGTCTCTTCTCCAGCCAGGAAGTATTTATCATGAAACCACCAACTCTCTTCTTGGAAACTTCACAGTCTTATGCCTTGCTGCTACCAGTTCAGAGCTGGGGATCCAACAACGTGGATTTCCAGCTGCATGGGACACCCTCCTGTACCACCCACTGCCTCTGCTGCTGCCCCAGCCTGGAAGTGTGTTGTATGTCACATGATCAGGTAACAAATCTCAACAGGATCTTCTAAGAGACTCCTTTATCGGTGTATTTTAATGTTGCATTCCCAGCTAAAGTAAGTTAACACAGAAGGAAAAAAAAAAAGCTACAAATTAACCCATATTGGTAGAGCGAAAAGGCAGATTCTTATGAGAATGTGGTCAGGTACTTTTACTGCTGTTAAGCAACTTCTAGGTTGAACTAGACAGAGTTGGAGATGCCAAAACCAAAGTCATCTGCAGAGGAAATGCCAGGATTCTCTAGTTCAAGTTGTCGAAAGAATTGCTATGGTTGCAGTTCACATGCAATTTCTAATGTATCTTTTATAGCTGTCTAAGTATTGAATGGATCCAGTCAAATCTGGATCCGACAAAACCACAATTTAAAAGTAGGTTCTTACAGATTGCTTGTGAACAGTGTTGCATAGCAAGTTACGCAGATACTAACATTATTACTTTTTTGCAGAGAGAAGAGAAAGTTGCAGAGATCAAGACAAATTTCATCAGAGCTCACGAGCAGGAAAAGCTTCACCACAGGTATGTTATGCAGAAAATCTGCAGAGATACAGCCAGGGACTTGAGAACCTAGAGCAGGCACCTCCTCTCTGTGCTTTGAGTCACAATGGGCTGCTATCCGTGACTTTTGTCCACAAAAAGGAAGCGATGGAAGAGACATGCTGTGCAAGCTTAAAATGTCTAAGAGGGATGGAGCAAGGTGGAGGTGTCTTTATTTCAATATATAGTACTGAGGAGTGCAACACTAGCATATAGCATCCAATTTTGTAACCACATCCTAAATCAAGGTATGAAAACAGCCTCAGAATAAATACTGGGGTTGGAAGGGACACTTTAGAAACACATGATAAATTCATTCTAGTCAGCTTACCAAAAAAAAGAAGATTGAGAGGTGACTTGTTTACAGCATCTGTGTATTTTCACGGTGAGAAAACTATGGATAGTGAAGGGCTGGAAGCAGAAACCAGAGAAATACGGACTGGAAGTAAGGCACAGCTTTTTAAAGTGGTGAAGGTGATTAATCACTAGAACAAAACAAAAAGAGTTGATTTGCTATCACTTGATATTTTTACATCAACGCTGGATAACTTAACCGACTCTAGTTACTCATCTCTGTGCAGAAGCAGGAGAAACTGCGTGGCCTGTAGCACACAGGAAGCCAAGCTGAACAACCCCACAGTCCGTTTAAATCTTTTATAGATGCAAGTTCCAAACGTCTTGCACACGTCAGCTTCCAAGTCAGGAGCACCACTTGCAAAAGCCTTTTTGTCAGTGCCTTGAGATACCTCAGTGTGAGTGTCATTTTTGGAAGATGTCTGAACACCTAATTTGCTACCTTTTCCAGTCACTGGCTGCTCAAACCTAGTGGTCATCACCCTGCAATATCAGACCTGGCAGGAATGTGAAGTAACACTACATTTTTTAAAAAAAGTTTGAGAACACGGCCTTAAAAAAACATTAATTCTAAGTGCTGCCTCTTCCTGTCTTCCTAGAGCATACAGGTAACAGCTTACTGCTTTATGTAAGAATAACTACTGAAATGAGAAATGAAAGCAAAAATACTAACTAGGACTAAAGTAATGGCCAATAATAAAATTTATGCACTGCCAAGGTAAAGCCACTACTGATGGGGTACACAGGACTGGAAGATGTACATTACAGTATGAAAGCTGCTATTAAAATGGATAAAGAAAAAAAAAAGCTATCAGTTCTCTTCTGCCTTGTGAGAAAGTTGCCAGTTCTAAGATTTTGTCCCAACTATGTCTGCACACAGAAAACTGAAAGCCCTGAAATTGCTTTATTTCTTATTATTGCAAGTTACAGGCGGTCAAGAGAAAATTCTCTCTTTTTGCCCTTAGGTTCTTTTGTGTATAATGAGCGACTGAAGGCAGCCAGGGGCTGAGGCACTGGTGAAGAAGGAAGAATGCTACCAGAGCAGAAACAACACACTGTTCCTTTCAAGTTCACCCCCTCCTGGCCCACAGCCCGACTGCCTTGGCCAGCTGCCAGGGTATCGGGACAAAGGCTTCCTCCTCTGGCCAAAACCGAGGAAAAGGGTCTGTTGTTTAACACAGGCAGACTTGTTTCAGCAAGAGAAAAAACTAAAAAGGAGGGGAATTATATTAACTGGAAGCCCTGGGAGAGGAGAGTAATCTCCTAGTGTGGCTAATGCAATTCTCACCCCATGCTTTTTCTGGAGAGGGAACGTCTTGATACTCTACCGTTCAGGCTAGAAGGCAAAGTATAATGTCCCAACAGGGCTAAGCACTAAGGCTGCCACAGTCTTCACGTCCCCTGAGGTTACTATGAACCAGAAACAAGAACGCATCTTTCCTCCTTCCAGGAATCCCCAGGTGACCCACTGCTCCCCTTCATGCCTGCACTAACAAGCTCACGTGAAGGGCGAGCATTCTCACTCATAAAAAGACAGAAATTTCTATGTACCTAGCAGACCTTGAAGAGTCTGATAGACAGATAAGCGAAACATTTAGCTACCTGAGGACTTCACAGTGACTGAGGCTCCTGCTGGATTTCCAGAAAGTCATTAAATCCAAGTCAAGGTGAATTCACACCTGGGCTTTTTGCTGTCTCTGTAACAGAGCCTGCACGGGGGAACTTGGGACACTTGGGGTTCGCTGCAAGTTGAGAGGTCGTACCCCTCCCTGGAACCTCTGAGGCAGATGCTGTTGCAGAGGTTACACAGAGACACAGTGGCTCTTCATGCCAACCTCGGCACTTCTTTAGCAGCACAGGCACAGGTGAGGGATGAGGACTTGAAAAAGGTAGAAGAAAACGTCTCTGTCTGGCGTGACCCTTTGATTCTGAGCACCGAAGCGCTTGGGTGAGGTGAGCTACCTCAGAGGCTGTATCACAGGATGTACTGTCTTGGTGAGCTGTGGCAGGAGACTTCCCCTAGCAATTATTTATATGTCTGAGAGTTCTAGGAAGCAAGCCCCAATTCAAGGAGAAGTGTGGTTTTAATCGGCTTGGATTAATATAAATGAACATAGGACATTTTTAGGTGCTTAGATGCTGTTCAAACACCACTGAGATTTATACATGTATGTACTTGCTCTGTATTCCAGGCAGTAGATTCTCCTTCTGAAGGAGAGGTGAAATGGTATTTCTGGCACATACTAACGAGGCCAAGATCTTTGCAGATGAAGGCCTCCCTATGCACCCTGGGCATCTGCACCAGCCAGTAGCAAGGACAGCCTCCCCCATAATACCTCTTACTTGTCTTCAGTGACTTATGTGATTGACTCCAGCACACCTTGACCATTCTTACTTGTGCTTCAGCACCAAGAGCAATCCGTTAAGGAAACAGTTTGCTCAACGATCCTTTTTAATTCAAGTTGCATTTAGCACTACTGTGCTGACAAGGAAGAGATACATGGGCTTCTCCCTACAGCAGGTTAAAGGAATTAGCTGAGTAATGTGAAAACACCCATGAATCAGAACGGGAGATTTACAGGGTATGAAAAGCCACTGCTCTTGCACTTAGTCCTGCAAATTGTCTTACGTCTGCAGTGTTTCAATCAGTAGTTTCATTCCAGTGTTAAGAGAGACTGGCTAATATCAAAGTTGCCAGATTGACTGCACTGTTTTGATTTAATGACAATACTAGCCCTGACATAATGAGTACCGTGCTTCAAGGTTATACTGCACAAAACTTTCCCTTGTGCTCAAGAAAACAGGAGATAAAATGACCTGCTGTCTTTTTCCATTTTTCTACTTTTCAGTATTTATGGGCACACGTAAACATTAACACCTCTGAATGAGGACAAAACAGGACAGAAACCAGGAAGGACGTGACAGCAATTAGGAAGAGCTCTTCAAGAAAAATCAATTTTGGGGGGGGGGAGCGAGGTTACTAAAAAGAACACTAAACCTGCAACAAACCAGACTTTGGTTGAAGAACATTGCAATTTTCTACATTGTGATCGTCAGGAGTAGCAAAATAAAGGCCCCCAACATTGTTCACAAGACATACAATGTTAAGAGTTGCATCAAGATAAAGAGAGAAATCCTTTTGTGGTGAGTTGACCCCAGCCAGCGGCCCAGCACCCATGTGGCTGCTGGCTCACTTCCTCTGCTCCACAACGGGATGAGGGAGAGAAAAGGAAGAACGAAAACGAGAAAACTCACGGGCAGAGACAATGACAGTTTCACACATGGGGAAAAAATAAAGTGATGCAAAGGAAATTCCTCACCACTTCCCACAGACAAACCAATGCCCAGCCAGTCTCTGAGCAATAGTCATCTTGGAAGCCAAAATCCCCATTCTTCCTCCTCCATCCCTGCTTTTCTTGCTAAGCATGACGTTATATGGTATGGACTATCCCTTTGACCAACTTGGGTCAGCTGTCCTGGCTGTCTCCCCTCCCAATCTCTTGCCCCTCCCCAGCCTACTGACTGAGGGGGCAGAGCAAGTAGCAGAGAAGGCCATGACGCTGTATGAGCTCTGCTCAGCAACAGCCAAAATACTGGTGTGTTGTCAGCTTCGTTTTAGCCACAAATCCAAAACCCAGCACTATATAGGCTGCTATAGAGAAAGTTAGCTCAAACCCATCCAGAGCCAGGACAGTAAATGGCTGCTGTCAGGCGTGGGCAAACCTGTCACACTCATCTCTAGGAAATTTAACACACACGAAATACAGACGTAATGCATATTACAGGCACAATGGATCAGATGAAAACTCCACTTAGTCACTATACAGAGTATTTGAATGGTGGCCAGTAGTGGATGCTTGGAGGAGGAGTGGCAGAGGCACAGACCGTGTCTTCCCCCAGTGCTGTCTCACAGCTTCTGGTGCTCAGCAGCCATGCACTCCTCGAGCCAGAAGCTGCATGGATGGCTATTAAATGAAATGACACAATGAACTTCTCCATGAATGCAGCTGTTTTGCAATCCTACCACAGTTTTGGTCATCAGCATGCTGTGTTGCAGGGCATTCCAAACTATAGTTATTTGTTGGTTTAAAAACACCAAACCGCAATTAAAACCACCCAACCCTTTATGTCTATTTTAAACTTTTAAAAACTGATTCTTCCTGAGAAATTGAGACTAATAATTTTGCATTCAATCTCTTTGCATGGTTCGTTTTTTCTTTCTAGCATATCGCACTTCAGTTGCCTCTTTTCCAAACTCAGAGGTCTATTTATCAGAATTCTTTTCCTATCAAAGCTGTTCCATGGCCCTGACCATCTCCCTTGCCCATGCTTTGTACCTTTTCTAATTCTGTAAGATCCTTTTTAAGATGGATTAGAGCTACAAATAATTAACAGAAAACACTGCAATTTTTGGTTAAAAAGCCATACAATGTAACTCATTTTAACTTACTTTCATATTTAATAATCAGAAGTAAATGATAACCTGCATGCCTTTACCACAAATTTGAACTGTTACTTGTCCCAAAGCACGGAGAGTACTTATTTTACTTTGACAAAAAAGGCAAATCAGGGCAAGAGATTTCTTCAACTTCACAGGCTAATTCTAAAAGCAACAGGGGAACCACTAAGTAAATTTAACTTATCTGGTGAAACAGAAAGTATCATTAAGAACCTAGAGTTAACATTTCAGTGCCCAATCTTAACAGATATTCCTCAAAACAATGAATCTGATTCTGAATCTATGAATCCCTATTCAATTTGCTAAGCTTACTAGAAGAATAAATGCCTAAATTTCACTCCTGCCCAACAATTCAAAGAAATTCTGAAACCATAAATGACTAGCTTTTAAAAATCTGCAGAGAGCATGGACCACTGAATATATTTTTTCTTTTTTTAAAACCAGAAAATTTTAATGAAGTTGTGTGGAAATCATGATGAAAAAGTTATCTGAGAGAATGGTACATCCAGGGTTTCCACAGTAACAAAAACAATGGAGAAAAAAAATAAATCAAGAGAGATTTGTAAAGCCCTGTCCGAAAGATAAAAAATTCATCTCTGGGAGGCTTGGCATATGTTTACGCAGAAGGGACACCTGCCGCGTTGGATGTGTACATGCACTTACACATGGCAACAGGGCACTAAGGCGTATGTTTTGACTTAGGCTCAGCACTCATTGGGAGACCAATGCATGCAATCAGGTTTTGTCTTAGTGCTGAATATACCAGTCCCAGAACCCAGTTCAGTGTCTAGATGGAGGCCAAGCACCCTGTGGGTGCCAGGAATATGAAATTGTGAAGTCGAGCTCTTTAAAAATGTACTTCTCACAGGCTACTCTGGTGTGGCTGGTGACTATGGTCATCAGTTTCTAAACAAACACGGTAACATGGGCACATCACGTTCAGCTGAAACTTCATCCATCTGCTTGCCACAGGGTTGACAGCATTTTTGGCACATTCCCAGAGCATTTAATTTTGTTAAGTACATTTATCGAAGAAACAAAAACCCCTAAACTGAGCAAACATAAAGAGTCCTTATAAATATAACTATGGGCTTTTGTTTTTGTTTTTATTTGGTCTGAATAACAGCGGGAAATGAAAAACCACAAGGCTGAAGGAAGTGAAGGGACTATTTATGTAGCATGGGAAAAATTAAACCGAGATTCAACACTTTTAAGTGGGTGACATCTGTTTATCAAAATATTTCTGTTGTATCTCTTTTGCCTTTCATTATCCAGTCTGTCTGCTAAGATTTAGAAGCAGGGATGTGGAGCTAGGTTCATCCTTTGATTTTAGTGGCAATCTGTGTTAAGTTCTGCCACTACTCTGAAATCAAAATGTTGGTCTGGCATTGCCAATTGCTAATAAAATGTACCAAAGTATCTTCCTCACAAAATTACTCACACCTGTGTATACAGTATGAAAAGATGTGTGGGACTCGGAGCTTCTCCCTTTCTGCACACGAGATGCAAAGTGTCTACGCACTAACTCTTTATTTCTGTTAAAACAAAACCTGTTGAACAAGCGGGATGTACACTGAGATGTGGTCTGGAAGGACAACAGAAGCAGCCTGTGAACTGAATAGCTGAATTAAGCAGGAACTCAAACCATTGATTTCTACAAGTACCTTCCAAAAACACGCACCAAGGAAAATAATTTTCAGCAATTTAAAGCAGAACCTTTGGCCAAGTGTCGAGTCTGCCCTTAAAAGAGGCTAAATAACGTGTTCTGCAACTGCACGAGACCCCATCCCATATTCCACCAGCAGCAGAAGGCAGTGCCAAGTAAATGCTGAATTTCAATATACAGACAAATATGCTTTGCAATTTCACTGCTCTTCTGTTAGTAAAAGTTCTAGATGAACTGCGCTGACATTTTTGTAAGCTGTTTGCGGAAGTCTAAGACGACAGACTGAAATTTCTTGCTATCAGCCACCTGCATTGGCATACCTGCACCAAACAGGCAAAGTTGTACAAGCTGCAATTTGTTATTTTCAGCTAATAAAAGTTTAAAACGGTTGACTATGAAAAGGGTTTGCAGTCCCACAGGATCTGTTCTCGGTAATCAGGATGTATAGGTATGTATATCAGTATGTGGGTATATATGTGTGTGTATATATATGCCTATCAGGGTAATTTCTTTCCTTCAAGGGCTTAGACACCAACAGCACTCATCTCACCTTTTTTGACCATGCTGACTAGAAAGAACAATCTGCCATTTGCAAACAAACCAAAATGATCTTAACAAGAGAAATCTGTTTCATTGTGCTTAAAAAGAATATATATCCTCAATGCTAAACATCTCACCTGGTCATTAAAGAAAATGAATTGGTTTAACACACAAAATCATGGGCTAAACTAAGTACCTAAAACCAGGAAAGACCATGACCTGGCATCCAGAATTCCCAGATTATATCCTGTCTCTAATGGCTTTTAATTGCCACCACAGGCACTCAAAATTTACCACTGAATTTGCCATTTATTGAACTACATTGAGAATGGGAATGGGTAGGATAAGAATCTAGAGGGGAAAAAAAACCCCACACCTGAAAGATCCACAAATCCTGAAATAACAACCCCAAGGAACACATGGAAAGCACTATTACCCGATACCTTTATGGTGAAACTAGACAAACACTAGTCCCTGTGAACCAGGATTCAGTGCAGAAAACCAGATTGAGGACTTCTCAAACACTGAAACATAAACTGTGGACAGTGCAAGACCAGAGACGCATCTCACATATGCTGCATCCAAAAGACCTTGGAGAGAACATGGAGGAAGCAACTGGTAAAATTACCTCTCTGCCAAATACCTCAGCAGGTATCTTTGACCATCATTCCCATACCATGCTTCACCATCTTCAAGATCCCTTCATATCTTTACTATCTAAACTCCTTCCCTGGGTTTCTTGTCTTCTGCAGTTCGTTCACTCTAAGCACTCTTCTAGCAGCTGCTTTGGTCACCATGCAGGAGTTTCTCGAGAGTTTACTAGAACAGATCTTCCTCTTCATTCATCTCCTTTGCTTTTGGCTAGGAAGTCCTGGGCTTCTGCTGTGTTTCTTTGCCTCACAGGGAACTAGGTCATAGACTTTGCTCCTAGAAGCACTGCAGGAAAAGAGGGTGCTAGAAAACCCCCAAACAAACCCCGCAAAAAAACCTCCAAACAATTCCACCAAAAGCTTAGCTTAAGTAGCACTCGATGCACAGATCTATCTGCTGGATAGACAAGGAAAGCACTAAGAAGGCATGATATAAACTTTGGGTTTGTACGCATACTTCATCCTTGTTCCTGCAAACACTATTGCGTGCCAACTCCATGACAATGTCCATCTCCACCCAACTGTATATCAGTACACAGCATAAGTGAGAAATATGCCTGCTGCTTAACTCCAGGCAGCTGCTCAGGGCATCAAACAAACCCCCAGAGAGATAAACAGCCATTTACCTTTCTTCACTGATCACACAGAGAGTTCAGTTTCCCTGGTACATAATTCAAGCACCTGACATTAAGTAATGTCACTACCTAGTGAAGTAAACCAAGTTTGTCAGCTGCCTGAAGACCCTTCAAAGGTCAGCCGCGGCTACTGGGAAACTGGCAGAGCACTTATAGGGACAATGGAGAGCGGAAGAAAACTTGAAAAATAAAAATAAGACTTCAATGCCCAGCAAAATATTTAGTGGTATTTAGGTTAAGACAGAGTTTTCTGTGAATATTTTCATTCAACATTTTAAATAAATTTGCTTTGGCTACGCTCTCATTCCTGTCATGTCCAATTTCCACTAGCTTTTAGGAGATGTATATTACATATCAGCCACACATTAAACCCACTCTCTCATTTTATCTAACAGAAAAAGCACGTTCTCGACCAAGCAGTAAACCTCCAAACTTGCTAACATCCTGAAACTGCAGCTCTGCAAAGTACCAGGGGCTCTGGCCTGACTGTGCATACACATGCTCCTTGCAATGCAGGCATGCACCAAACACTCTGCTGCAGCAACGTCAGCATGCTCCACGTCTTCCCTCCACACAGGCCCAACACAACCAGCCACTGGGCTCTCCCAGTAACCTGTGTTGCACTCCTTTCTGGCTAGAAACAAGCAAATGACAAAACAATCCACCCCCTCTCTCCTCTTTTCCGCTAGGTCCAACAGTGCTCTTTATCCACATCATTTTCCCCCTTCCACTCCACAAAAAGCAAGAAATCAAATAATGTATCTGATTGTTTGGAAACAAATCAAAGCAGCCAAGCAGTAGGCCGAGCAAAGACCGAGTCAAGCATACAGATTTTCTTCTATGCCCTTTATTTGCACGCTCTGTAATAACAAAGATGTAATACTCGATGACTTACAGGTACCTGTGTACCCTACGTACAGCAATACATCACACTAGCACAACTTCATAGATGCTCCAAAACTCAGTTGAAAGAAACACTATGGAAGAAGACAGACCACTACAATTACCTTGTTTAAGATTTTCACTGCACAAAGAGTATTAGATGGGCTCATACTGCAAAAGGCACGGAAATAGGGTATATTGTTTTATCATTGATCTGGCAGAGCACAAGAGTTAAGGTTTTTTCCTTTGGTGGATGCACAGAGCTGATTAGTCTCATAGTTACAGGGAAGTCAGACCAGAGGAGGCAAAGAAAGGCATGTGGAAAGCAAATTGATTGTGAAGAGAGAATATTCCAGGGCCTGAGAACAGAGCACTCCTGCTCTCAGGGGCAGACAACTGATGCTGCTCCAGACATTCAGCAAGCAGCAAAGCAGGGAGGGATGGGTAAATGCTGGGGTTTACTTGTTGTTTTAACTTGAACAATTGGAAGAAGATGACAATTTGAGGCACTGCCCCCTGGATAGCTCTTCTGTTTCTCCCGAGTCTCCAATTATTATATTTTTCTTTCTCTTCAATACCCTCATTTCCCCTGAGTATGCACTCATCAGCAACTTGCATTCCCCAGAAATCCTCCCACTAGCTATCTGGAAAGACATTCATGCTAGAGGGCATAACACTCTTCTAACATGTAGATGCCTTTAAAACCACAAGTCATCTTCAGAAACCAAATCGCATGGAGGTGCATGAAGAATTCCTCCAAGACCTATTTTGGAGGCAAGTGAATTCAGCCAACTGACAAACATCAGCAGTAACTTCAATCCAGTAAGCATGACTGGTATTCTCAAAACCTTCCCCCAAACCACACACCTCTTTGCACGTGCACTTCTTTAAAAAATATTTTTCTCTTGGTCTGTTTTTATGCTCACTTTTTGCCCTCAGCCTGTATGATAAAAATGTTTGCTGGGTGAGCCCTGGAGAACCCAGCAGACCGAACACTAATGCTCATATGGAATTTATTTAGGTGGTGGTGGGGAATCCCTTAAGTTGAGTAGTTATGTTATTTTGAACTGGTTTTATAT
This sequence comes from Leptosomus discolor, assembly GCF_034619465.1. Lineage (NCBI taxonomy): Eukaryota > Metazoa > Chordata > Aves > Leptosomiformes > Leptosomidae > Leptosomus > Leptosomus discolor. The sequence goes on along the minus strand of NC_141392.1, from coordinate 55,150,379 downwards.
TTTATGCATACATAGTGTAGCTGGAATTTCAGGGCTGGCTTTTGTTTGCATTCATTGTGAAACATTTGTTACATGAGCTGCTGCTACTGCTACCGAAACAGCTGCCACTCACTGCTAGAAAACCAGAGACCAACTCAAAAGTTTCTTCCTCAGGTAAGTCTAGTTGGCAAATGAAGCCTGGTGTTTCTGCAGAAAATTACCTTTGTTTGGCTTCACTGTCAGCCTTGCCACTTTTTGCCCACCCAGAGCATGGACTTGAAAGAGAAGAGATAAATCACAGCAAGAGCAGGTAGGTACTGAAGCTCCTGAATCACCTACAATTAAACATAGATCGGAACTACAGCTGTATGAACGCCCTGCTTTGCAGCTAGGGCAGCATCTCAAATGTGAACGTCTTTCCTTCAGCTGCTCTTGAGAGTTAGCCAGGATTCAGCCTTTCTGTCCTGCATCATCATTTTCTGCCATCTGGAAAAACTGAGCCATGGCTTGATCTAGCTTCACATAAAAATTTCTTCTGTAGGGTACTGCTTCCCTGTGCAGAAAAAAAATATCCATCCATCTGGCAGTGTGTGCACTTTTCTACCAACCCAGACACAGACCAGGAACCAAAGCATCAGCGGACCGCAGTCCTGAGTGCCGAGGACAGACCTTCTCAACTGCACATAAGCTGAATGCATTGCATTGTTACGATTACTGTAGCACTTCCGTGTTGTTCTTGTTGCTTCCTGGTAATTTCATATTGGCAGTGACCTCTCTCACCTCAGTCTCATCTTTTTAAGAGAACATTTATCCTAGGCTGGAGCACAAACCCTGAGGGGTTCCCCTGCTTGTTTAAAGTAAGGGGAGACTAACGGAACTATTAATGCCTACTTCTTTGACTGATTTTATCCTGCAGGAGAACATTCTTCCTCATATCCTGACAACTTACTTTCTTTAAGAGCTTTTGGACAGAGATCCTGCTGAAAATAACACCTGTAGCATCTCATATCCCTGTAGCTGCTGACTCCTTCAAGGAACTAGTTGATTTGTGAGGCTCTACAAATGCCATACTGACTTTTCCCAACTGTCTGTTAATCCCATTTTTTATTGTAGTTCCTACCAGTCCATAAATTAGATTAATTCATCTGTTACTGTCCAGGTGACCATTGCAGCCCCTTAAAAGCTTGGAGTCACGTTAACTACCTTCCATTCTTTGAAAATAGCTACTGATTGAATGACGAGACACACTGCAGGGTTGGCAATTTCAGTTTCAAAGAGATCGTTGGTGAATACTAGCTCTGACAGCAGCAGTCCTGGCACTGCCACGGAGTAAAGATAGCTGAGGAGAAAAAAATGCCATACCCTAAGACCAAATCCAGTATCTGTATTATAGATGGCATCTGCAAGTAACTGAAAAGTTATTCAAATTGAGTCCAAACAGTACAAGTACAAATCAAAGGATGAAATTTATAAAGTGCAGTAACAATTGTGCAAATGTTGGAGATAGAAAAAGCAGCCCAACTGAAAAGAAGATACTAATTACAGAACAATGGGAATGCAATTTGGAAGAAAGGGAGGAGACAGGGAAGATGAGCCTAGAGAGCAGCAGATGGGAGGATGCTTGCTCTTACCACATTTGTAAATTTGTGACTCCACTCCAAGAATAGAGAAAAAGAAGAAAAAAGGAATCTCCCTAGCCATATTTAGTAAAACTCTCTTCTCTTGCTACAGCTTCTTGGAGGGCAAGTTTTCAAGAGGGACAGATCAAAAAGGCTGGGAAATTCCAACCAGGAAAGGAAGTAGGGAGCATAAACTCCAAGGAAGACTTACTCTTGGGAGAGCAAGGGGTCAGCTCTCCAGCACACCTAACTGCCTCCAGGGCAGGTAAAGCAAGGGGGCTGGGAGGAAGGAGCACAGGCCTGGTGTGATGCTATGCTTCAGTGAACAGATTATCCCCTCAGGAGCGATGACTGGGAGACACACCAAAAGGACGACTGTGTAGCTGAGAGCTACTCTGCTAATGTATTTCCTTCATATCAGTTCTTGTAACTTTGTAATCAAGGGCCAACCCTTGCACTTTGCTGGAATTTATTCTAGTTCTTTCCCTTCTTTTCTAATAGCAGTAACAGTGGTCTTAAGATGACGTTGAGCCCAATACACTGTGTCCTCTGGGAGTAACTGGTCTACTTACATATGTACTCTGGGGACGTCTCTCCACTGAGAGTGCCTTGCTGCCACCTCTCCCAGCTACCCACTGTCTCCCTCTCCCCAACTCTCTGCTGGGCCACCCAGTTCTGATGTGGCTGAAAAAAACGTTTGATATTAGCTTTAATGCCTTCAGCAAGCTGCACGCCAAAAAGTGCCTTGCTATAATTTCACACCTAACTTGTCAAAATTTATGCCCTTTCATGTTTTCCTCATTTTAAATATTACAGTATTTTAATTATTATAGCAGCTCATTTGTATCACTGTAAAAACTTGATTTTAAATTGCAATGTTTATATGAAAATCCAAGTAATTCCTCAAGAATGGCTGCTCGTCTCTACTGTACAAAAATTACAGGTAAAAGCATTTTTATAATTAAGTTTCTTTTCTGTAGTTACTTTACCTTTAATATTTTTCAAAACATTTCTGTGCCAGCGAAGATACGTCTCATGGTACTTGCATTGCTCTTGCAAGATGCCTCAGGGATAAGAATAATCAGTTTAACCTGTAGCCTGTTTATCACATTCTATCACAGCTTATTCTTTACAATGGGCAGGACTTACTATTAGACTGAAGCAAAACTACAATAGCCTTCTCTGAAGACTGAAACTATGATTATGCTCTGATAAAAGCAAAGTGAATCATCAGCTCCGTGATCTGCTCCATACTGTTCCTGTGTCTTCAATGCCAAATATGCTCACTTTTCAGCTAAAAGATGTTTCTCCCCAAACACTGACCCTGAAAACATACTGTAGGATACAATGATAATGGACCTAAATTGTCAAGTTGTTTTGGTCCTATTACTAACAAAAGTTTTGCAGATTCCAGCCTCTGCCACCTTGTGCAAGGTGCTAGTTTCCATCTAAGTGAAATGAAGTGTACTGTGCAAATGTACTGGAGCTGCAGCTGGGAACAGAAGCAGGCTTATTAACTGGGATGTAATGGCCTTCCACCTCCTCCTCTATGCCTTCTGTTGCCTGAACAGAGGTCAAAGTTGTCAAAGAAGCAATTTGCATAATCTGTTACTGCTAGAATTTTTATTCAAATGCTATTTTTAAAGCAGAAGAAGTAACAGAGGTTTAGCTGGAAACGTTACTGATTAAAACAGCATTATGACTTTATTTATTAAGTTAGTCAAGAAGGAATGAACTGTCATTGCAAGCTTTAATTGTCTGTCATTAAAATGTTTGTGGTGTTTTGTCATTGGTGACCCTAGATTATTTATGAGATGTAGCTAATGGTGTATCTGAATGCAGCTTTCCCTCTGTGCCAGAGCTTTAACAAAGCTGCTTGTCCATGGGTTTTTCATTTTGTTATACTAGGAACAGGAAACATTCAAAAGATGCATCAGGGAATCAACCCCGGATAAATAGCAGGAACACTTATAAACCATAACATCTGTAGTGACTGATATGCTCATTAGATAAACATGACAGTTGCTTGAAAGATACCAGCACCAACCCTTCAAAACGATCTCCCGACACACAAAAAGATACACATGAATTCTTGATATGCAGGATGGAAGGGTTTGGCTGACTGGCCCCTTGGGTTTTAGACCACAAATAAGTTTTGTTTTTACTGCAACAGAGTATGAAATTACATCTGTGTGGGTTTAGACCAAAACCAGACAGCCCATCCATAGATCTGATGAAAGGAAATTGAAGCAATGCAAGCACCATGAAGATCTGGGATGAAATGCAAAATCTGGATGCTGAAGTCTTTTGGAATTGCACTAAAAGATGAAGACGCCGCCGCAGGTGGTCTCAGCCTTCATAATCCTACAGGCATAAACGCATTATACGGGAAGTTTAGAGAGGGGAAACTGCTCATGATGGAGAGGCTCAGACAAGAGCATGCAAAAAAGTAAACTGCGCTTGGCTTCAGGTAAAGACCTTGCTAGCTGACGGGAAAAAGCAATATGAAAAAGGTGGTGGAGAAGAATAGGAAAAAGGTAGCAAACTGCAGAGAGAAGCTCTGTGTGTACAATGTGTATTACAGCACAAAGAAAGGAAAGATTCAGTAATTCTACGAAAAAATACTTAGCCTATCTCTACAATACTTTGTAGGTTGTCAGGGCCAGTCTATGAGCTTATGTGTCCAGAAACTTTAGTAGAAGAGAAACATTTGATCTAGGTTTTTCAAAGGATAATTTAAGGGAACAGGGGCTTCACCTTCTGCTACAACTGATTCTGAGCAGAGCCTTTACAAATTCAACTCCCATGAAAATCCAAGCCTAAAATAAGGATTTAAAAATCTGCATTGTAACTGGCAAGCAGTGAAACCATATCCTTCTTTGCCATATTCAGCGGTGAGACCTGGAAGCTGTCCAGCCTCCTCAAATGCCAGAAGTGCTGGGCAGGGGCACTGTGGATCAACACTCGCCCTCCTCATTCCTCCAGTTCATGAACCATGCCCACCATCCCAACCTGCCAATAGGAAATACGTCAATTTCTCACATGATCTAAGTGATTACTGTTGGTGCTACTTACAAAGTCAACCACTCCTCTTGACTCTACGAGAAAGCAGAACCATAGTAATATGTTTGGCAGATGGACCTCTAAATTGCACTTCCCTGCAGTGGAAGCTGAGCAGCAGGTTTACCCAGTGTGAGTGCCATTGTCATGTCAGGCTGTCAGCTACCTCACTTTTTGCCTCAAAACGTGCCATTCATTTTTGGCCACAAGATGTATTTATAGACAAATGCTCTGCTGTGTAACCATGCACATATGGGCTAACTCCAATCTAACAAGTACACACTAACAGGGAACAGTAAATACTGCACACTTGAGCCTGGATGCATACGAGCTCCATGTGGGCTTGGAAAGCCATGCCAAACTCTCCTGCCACACCTTTACTGTTGCTCGTATTTTAGCAATGAGACTGATACTATCTTGGATAAACCTTTTGGTGCCACAGTTATGTCTCTCATGCAACACACACACAGTCTGGAGTGGCTTTACCTTCCTCAGCAGAACAAGAACCACAGCTGTTATGAGCTGCCAATCTTTGCTGCAGAACTTGCCACAGAGAAGTTTAGCTTCTGAGACAAATCTTCCAAAGACCTAGTAGATCTTCTGAAAAATAGAGTCATGAGAAAGCCCAGAAGTGTTCAAATCCTTCCAAGAGCTCCTATTCTTACAACTGCTTAGTTTATTCACAATGGGATTTGAAACCTCTGAAAGACAGAAAACAACATGTTTTCCTTTTATGGAATTGGAAAGGGAAAGGATATTCCCACTGATTGTGCTTATCACCGATTGGTGCATCCACTAACTTCAAGACATCCCAGATCAGGCAGTTGCGTGTTGTCCCTGCTCTCCAAACCTTGTATTTTCATGGCTGAAGAGCTAAAGAATGTATCTACAGCTTTTGATAGCGCCTTTAGCTATAAAGTTTTATAAAAAACAAATCAAGGAGCAGATGAGTTGTGCTGAACGTCCTGCATGCTATCGACCTAATTGGGAATAAACGTCCTCGGCGATACACACTGTGACTCTTCCTCTTTTCATGCCTTTTGTGCACACAGAGAACTGGGAATTTCTTTTATGAGAAACGAAAACACAATTAAAACTCTTCCTGGAGCTTAAACTGCCCGTTTCAGCATACACATTGTTTAGAGCATTCCTCTACATAATTGTGAAAGTTCAGACTTCAGAGGCAGAAAAAAGGAACGGTTTGTTCACATTTCCTATTTTTATTTTCTGTTTTCAGAACAGGATGTTGGGTGATAAAGAAGAAAATTCCACTCAGGCAGAATGTAAATTCACATGTGCTATTACCAATGTTCAAGTCCCCTGAAACTCCCGAACAAGCAGGGAGATTACGCCACCTTCTGGACAAAACGTTTTAAGTCACACACAGAGTTCGCTTCACATAATGGATCGGAACGTGCCATGGAAATGTTACGCAGTTAGTTTCTTCTCAAGTCCAACCTCATGTTTTACCTCCACATAAAATTTAGAATTTTCCTTCTCTGTAGAAAACTTTCTTACACAGCGATTTCTCTTGAGAGTATTATTTAGGGAAAGCACACAGCTGTCCTAGAGCGTGAGGCAAAAGAAAAGACAGCATGTTTGGAGACTCTGAGTTTTGGAACATTTGAATGTGTTCAAAGTTCACCCAAATACTGTTTTAAGAAAGTAGAAGATGCAAAGAAATAATGAAAAAAACCCTCAGCATTTAAACTTAATCTAATCCAAGTTGTTTTTATTGACATATCAAGAGTGTAGATGCTTGTAGCAGACAGAAGGGCTGTGCATTTCTGCACAAGAGATAACAGAACATTAGGAGCTGGAAGGGACCTCGAAAGATCATCTAGTCCAACTCCCCCTGCCAGAGCAGGATCACCTAGAGTAGGTCACACAGGAACACGTCCAGGTGGGTTTTGAATGTCTCCAGAGAAGGAGACTCCACAACCTCTCCGGGCAGCCTGTTCCAGTGCTCTGGCACCTGCACAGTGAAAAAGTTTTTCCTTCTGTTAATGTGGAACCTCCTGTGCTCCAGCTTGCACCCGTTGCCCCTTGTCCTGTCATTGGACATCACCGAGAAGAGCCCGGCTCCATCCTCCTGACACTCGCCCTTTACATATTCATAAACATTGAGGAGGTCACCCCTCAGTCTCCTCTTCTCTAAGCTATAGAGACCCAGCTCCCTCAGCCTTTCATCATAAGGGAGATGTTCCACCCCCTTAACCATCTTTGTGGCTCTGCACTGGACTCTTTCAAGCAGTTCCCCGTCCTTCTTGAACTGAGGAGCCCAGAACTGGACACAACATTCCAGATGTGGTCTCACCAGGGCAGAGTAGAGGGGGAGGAGAACCTCTCTCGACCTACTGACGCCACCCCTTCTAACACACCCCAGGATGCCATTGGCCACCTTGGCCACGAGGGCACATTGCAGGCTCATGGTTATCCTGCTGTCCGCCAGGACCCCCAGGTCCCTTTCCCCTATGCCACTCTCCAACAGGTCAGTCCTCAACCTGTACTGATCTCTTCCCCAGATGAGCCAATGTATTCCCTTTCCGCAGACCAGTCACAACCCTCTCCAGAAAGTACAGCTCATGAGAAGCAGGCAGACTGTTAGAAGCTGCAGATCACTTGTCCTAATTTTTTCTTTCATTTTGTGCTGAACAAAGGCAGAATGTAAGATGATCAGTATTTAAGGACACTGAGCAAAAAGCACTGCCTCCTTCCATTGGGCTTCTTTCCACATTTCTTACCCAGAGTTTTTGCTCTTGGAGATCGTGCCTGCAAAGACATCCATTCCAGTTTCTCAGAGGGAAAAAAGAACAGCGGGATCTTCCCACTCTCCCTTTGCTTTCTTCCTATCACAGAAACTTTTCCAGCAATGACCCTTAACTCCTGAACATTTCCAAATCCATAGCATCCACATGTTGCCAGAGCAGCCCAAGAACGGGGTGGCAGAAAGGCTGCCACAAGAATTTAGTACTAAAGGTATCAGTCACACTATGGGGAGCACTGCTAACAAAGTGATGGCCTGGAAGGGGGGATTAAGAAAGAAAAGCCTCTCTCAGCCTTCTCCATTTGCAAAGAGTTTTATTTTGACAAGGAGCGGGAAAATGTTCTTTTCCACTTCCAGCACAGGAACCACCTGCAGGCATGTCCCACCTTCAGTGCTGCCCCGGCACAGGAGCAACCTTCAGTACGCTGCAAAGACTTGCAGGGTTGATCCCAGCCTTTTCCTAACTCCATCAAAAACCGCTTCATCATCTGCCTCACAGGACCTCAGCCTTGCAATAAAGACAAATGGCAACATCTCCCTCCTTCTTGAGCTTAAAGAGAAGGGGAAGCTTATAACTAGAAAACATCAAGACTGTGTCACTAGCATTCACGAACAGAACAGATTTTAAAAATCAGCAGGTTTATATTACCTGGGATAATATGGCTACTACAGTTTAAAATGTTCCTTGTAAATGTGATTCTTAAGGAGAGTCACATTGCTGCTGCATTTTCAAAAAAAGCACATTTTACAGTTTACCTGACCAATATATTTTCTTCCAGCTGACAGCATGAGTAATTTCATTGCACTCAATAAAATTCACTGTTTGAAAAGCTTAAGTCAGTCTTCTTGCTTTAGAGTAAGATCTCCATGCAAAATGTAACTTTCAGGAAACAAAGACTTTTTTTTTTTTTTTTTTTTTCTGGTATTGGGAAGAAGTGTTTTTATAGGGCTTCTGGTGCCAAAGTAAATTTATGAACTCCTGCAGAAAGGTGAGAGGATATGGGCTATTTCTGAGGTGATAAAAACCATTTTATTGCCTATTCTTTTACATTAAGTGTTAAACTTTACCCCATGCCACAGAAGTCGACAAGGCAGAAGAAAATTCTATGTTTTGCTGTGTATAGTGTGTATTTTCTGCCTCCTAAAAAGACCAAAGATACAAAACCCGCATGTGCCCATTTCAAAAGAAACTGTGTAAGTATTCTTCACATTCTGGCTACCAGCCAGGCTACGGAAGTGAGCTATAGCCAGCAAAAATGAACAGGACTGACCAATTATTTTTCCTTCAGTCGTGCTCCCGAAAGCAAGGAGAGATTTTACACACCTAAAGTTATGCTACAACTATTTCAGGCCTTTCGAAAAGTTAAGGAGCACTTCCAAATTTTGAAGTAAATATAAGCCAAGGCTCTGCAATTGGACCCTATCTGCTCCGATGCTGGGTAAAAAAAGACAGACAAAATTTTGAGCAAATTTTACTATGTTAGCAAAAAAATCTAGAAACCCCAGTATTTTTTTTCTAATTTATTTGTTCTATCCATCTATCAATCCATCTACTTATGCCACAACCCGTCCACCAATGCCCCCCGTGCTCCCCTTCTGTTTTGATCTCTTGTCAAAGGCAGTTCTGGCTGTCACAGCAGACTTTGTCACTTTGGACAAGACAGACACCAAAAAAGAGAGTCCTTTTGCAATTCTTGACTTGGTATCAACATTAAGGAAATACTTCATTTCAATGAGAGAGTGGAAAAGGAAAAAAACAGGAAGCCTGTAGCTCTACAAGATAAAACCTGATTGGTTCCAATGAAACCTTTAGCATCAAAAAGAGCTTTCACATTTTGTTGCACATTGTTATAAAACACACAAGTCAAAATATACGGCATACGGATTAGCTGAAGGCAACTTTTTAATTAATGCAATGAAGAAAATGACCCTGATAGTGTCCTCTGACACTAAAATTTCCTGTCATGCAGAACTGACAATTTTTTTCAACTCAAAATTTGAGGAAAAACTGGTGTGCATTTCAAAATGTGACACTGTCAAAAAGAAAAGAAAAAGCCAGGACAGAACAAACACAGAGCAGTTGGCAAGTGAAATGCATTAAAAATCTCAATAACCAGCTGCTAGTGATAATGTCTGAACAAGTCAACTACTTTTCATTCATATTTTACCTTTCTTCACAGTTTCCTTTTGCCAGCTTACGTAAAACAGATCATGAGCATCACCAACAAAAGCACTCAAGTCATATTGCATTAAGCAGTTACCTGTCACCACATATACAGACAGAGACCTGCACTCACATTTCTGTGCTCTCCAACATAAATGTCCTAGTATCTATCTGGTCAATAGAGCCACAGTTTTACTGATCCTCTGCTTCAGAACAATAGCAGCAAAATATTTTTGAAGGTAAAAATGCTACAGGCTTTGTTTTCTATTGAGGAGGAGGACACTGAGCAAGAGTTCCATGTTGTTACATGCTGTCTCAGATGAGAAATTTTACTACAGACACAGAAGAAACAAAGAATCTTGAATACGGCTTACATGGTTAAAAGAAACAGACATAAAAAAAAGTTTCCAGGTTTCCTGATTCCTATTAGCATCAACCTATACTGAAGGCTTCCGATAATAAGTTTGCTTGGATGGGAGCTGTGGTGATCTGGTGCTCACCCAAAGCACCTATAATGAGGGAGGAGGGTCCCAACTCTGGGAAGAAGAAGGAGTTTAGCCCAGAACTCCTACAGAGGTATCTTAGATGCACATGTGATTCTATGGGTTTGATAACATCCCGCAGTTTACTTCCTACAGCAAGAGGTGAGTGCTTTTAATTTGGCTTAGATTATGACGTTGGTGGAACAGCAATCACCAATTTCCTATTCTGCTTTCTAATCTATGTAATCCACTAAAGCAACACCGGATGGAAATTGCCTTCCTTCAGTTACTGTCTGCTTCCAAGCAGCTCTACAAATCCAGTTTTTGAATGGTATCTGATGCTGAATCACTTACTGTAGTGGACTCTGGTGCAGAGATTCACTGACCTGGAAGGGAATCACCTTTCTGTACGTAGTCCTTCACTGTTTTTTTTGCATCTCAGTATATTCAACTGATAAAAGTTAAGTTCTGTAAAAGCTTTTCTTTCTATACACAAAATGAGGAAAGACTGCCATAAGAGTATCTCAGGTGGAGCCGCAGAAAAAACTGTAAATCGTGTAGATTTAATCTGCGTTAGTTGCAACAAAAGGTTAGTTTTGGCCCGAAGTTATCTGCTGCTTCGTGGATCACCACACAGCTGGACAGAATAACATCTCTTCTTTCTAGCACTTCATGATGCAACAGCAGAGGGTGTTGCAGATCAGGTCTAAGGTGCCCTGAGAAGAACAAGGTAGGATTTCTTACACAGCACTTAATTTTTTTTCTTTTTGGCTGATTCTGTTCAGTAAGCATTAGCAACAACTCAGAAATAACCTGGAAACAATTATGACTGGGAAAAAACCCTTCAAACATACGCATGTATGAAAAGAGGAGGACAGAGTTAACACAAGGAAACCGTCTCCTTTCTATTCTTCCTTGTCAATAAGTGAATGGGAAAAATAAAACAAAAGATTAATCTGCATGGGGAATACTGAAGGAAAGAGGTGAGTTTTCAGACATGACACAAGACCAGTCTTACACATGAAATCCCGGAGGAAATCACCAATCAATTCTCCCCCAGATACCGGAATATACACACAGAAGAGAACGATTATCCAGCACTTAATAATTCTGGGAGATTGCTCATTTCACACCTGATGATTTCTATGGCACACTGATGAAAATCAAGACCCTGCATGCTGTTTGCTAGCTTTGCCCACTGTAAGAGAAGTTAAACTCTATGGTGCACAGAAAAGTTGAGGAAGTCCTATAGGTCCCCAAAGAAAAGTCTGCTCATTGCGAAGAGAGCATCCTTCTATTGATCGCCCACCTTCATCTCATCTAACATCCCCATGGGAAAACCCTGGAGAGTGAACTGGGGAAACCTTTAGTAAGACTTCCACATACTACAAACACGTGTCTTTTTATTTTTTAATTTACACAGAAAAGTGAAATAACCCATCCAAAACTGGGCACTGCTCTCATGTCAATACCATACCATGCTCTCCTTATGTCTGTTATTGCACAAAATAGCTCTATGGCTGGATATAGCACCACAGCAAAACAACACTCACATCTAAATAGCTGCCTTAAATGCCTTACTGCAAGCACATAATGACCCACTGAAATAATGTTCAGAGGAGGAATGACACACTTTCCCTGTAACATCCATATCATTGCTGAATACAAAATTTTCAAATGCATCCTGGAAGAAGGGATTGAGGGACAGAAACCCATAATTTCTCCAAAGTGACTGATGACTGTGGTAGCTGCTCTCAGTCAAAAGCCAGCCATCAGCTGCATGCATTGCAAACAAAATTCAATCTTCGATCCCTGTGTTTTTAATATACAACTTGGTACAAAACACACATTTCAGTGGCTGCAGGCATTTCACACTGACATGAATGCAACCAAGTCACCAAGCAAGAAGTGAAGTTTTACCCTTCCGTGCTTCGTACGGTGTTGATGGCCCAGCCAAATGTAAGCAGGAAATCAGTTCTGCCGGAATGACATGCACAGCCTCACAGAAGCATCATATGTCTTGGTTTAGGCATAGGACACAAGATTGTCTTCTAAAGAAGTTAGCAATAAATAAGCATTGGGAGGGAAGGACTGGTGCAGAAGAGAAGAGAGAACCCTTTCAGATTGACTGTGGGGTGCAAATTAGGAGGTAGATTAAGGAGTCTCTTTTCATTTCTCTACTCAAGTCTCCTAAGTCTTTTTCCTCAGCATGCTTTGTACTTAAAGTGCTGTAAATATGCATTCTTATTTGTACTTAAACTCACTTTAACGGAAGGTTCATTTCTTTTCAACTCTTAGTCAAAGTTGAAGGAAAATAAATATCCTGGCACTGGAGAATCTCCAAAGGGTCCAGCTCCCCAAACCATTTCTCCAAGGTCTACTTAGGTAGATATTGCTGACACCATTTTGAGAATATTTTGACAGTATTATTTAAGAGCTGAGTATGACAGAATTAGAAGAAGAAAAAGCCACTCCAGTGGTAAACGGGAAGCCTTCTGGCATGTGGCAAGATTACTGGAGCACCAAGTGCTTCCCCAGGAATAAAACCCACACAGTAACATTAAGAATAAAAGCAGAATATGCACCCTTCCCCACCAATCAAATCTGCTCCCTAAAATCTCTTCATTGACTGAACAAGACAAACACATATCTTTCAGCAGCCATGCAGATTTTTCCAAAGCTTCAATAAGAATAGCTTTTTAATGGAAAAAGTTACCTGGGTTCTTGTAGATGCTAAGCACATCCTTGAAATAATGAGGTAAGAATCTTTCTAATAAAAGCAGCACATCCTCCAACTCCTCCAGAATGCCCACAAGCAGAAAATTTTCATTAACGTTCAGCTTTGCTCTTTCAAGGGCCCATTCACCAGGCTCTCTGTATAAATTAATGGAGGAAGAGAGAGAAAGGAGAAAAAAAAAAGTTTAAATATGCATTTACATCAGAAATTCAAGCCAAGCACACAACTGAATCAAAAAATATTCAGTGCTGTACTTCTAACAGAATATAAAAAAACCCCCACCAAACCTGAGTGAGTTACTGAGCTTTTCCGCACAACATCTAGAGTCAGTTTGGCATGTAAAAACACGATCACATTAAACGGACATTAATCACTGCATGGAAGTACTGTGTTCTGAAGACATCTTTCACCAAGTTGTTTATAAGGACAAACTTGTGAATGCCTTTATATTTCCACTTGGAAGCACGACCCATGTTATGGGAGGAAGGACTTCCCTGGGTGATGAAGGGTGCTAAGGGGGTGGCGGTGTCCCTGAACCTCATCAGGAGAACTGCTGTGAGCAACCACTTCCTGCTGTTACCCAGTGAGTGCCACACAGGAGGCTACTGGCCTGTTTCTCACCTTGTCCTTCATTTTAACTTCTGCCAAAGTCTCCACGGGCTTCCCTTTCCTTGCCATTACCCCTGACTTCTGCAGCTGTGCTGCAGGATTTGCATTTGTTTGCTCTGACTGATACTAGTTTTGATAATCAATTTAGGGCTACTTTATCTTTTCCCTCAGTGGCAGAAGCTGGCAGGACACCAGTACATCTTTATGCTTCTTTCATAGTTTCCTATGGAAGCACAATTTGGTTAGACAAGCATATGAATCCTAAATCCCTTGGACTAACTCATATTAATTATGTCCTGGGAGCAGCAGTCAGCATTCATATTGATAGGGGATGTAATGCCAGTGTCCCAAACCAAAGGAAATCAGCTTTTCCACACAGTCCATCTGGTATGATGAACACCTGAGTCACATATGCTACCTGAGAGTGGCTGGAGATCACACCTCTTCTCTGACTCCATTAGGCTACTGCAAACTCTATGCAACAGTGAATTTCACAACATCTGGCAGAAGCTGTTTTGATGACATGTGGGAAAGCTTATTGCTTTATACTCCTACTAGAGCAGGCTTGGAGCAGGTTTTTCATTCCCTACCTCTTTCTGTGCACTAATCCGTTTTCTGGAGGAGCAGAGTGTCCTAACAAATACTACGAGCCTCATTCCTGCAGCTCCTTGTGAGACTAAGAAGTAGCTGAAGGAAGTGCAAAGCCATGGTGGGAGACAGATCTACAACAAGCTACTAAACAGTATTTCAACATACTGCTTGGTATGTACACAGAGATACATTGTGAAAGTATTCAGGTATGTGACTGTTGTTAATGGGATTGTTCATGAATACAAGTTAAATCCACAACCATAAGCATTTGCAAATGAGGCCAAAATACATTAAGAAAAAAATGTGCAATGAAAATGAAGTAATGAATCTGTTTTGTTTCTTAATCGTAACTTCACTTGCACCAAAAAACTAAAGCAGGATTTTACAGCAAAGATACTTAGAAACTGAGACATAAGGAAGAACATGTTTTCAGTGTTATTACTACAATAAAAATGTACAGCTTTCAAAAGACATTTTTGAAAACGTGTAGATGTTGCACTATGGAGAAGCAGTAACAATGAATAATGATACAGGCATCCGAGCAGAGCCAAAACATGTATTACAAAATTTCAGTGCAGGTAAAATGAGTAACAAGCACATACAGCCACTGCCATTCTCACCTTGCCAACCCAGAAAAAAAATTCCACATGAATACATTAAGATTTGATGAATTATTCAAGTATTAAATTAAGAAAAAAAGAATAGTACTACATTTGCATTAGCCTCCTAACTCCAAAATATATGCATACAGTTACTGCATACGGTGCTACACTGTACTTACACTTTTCTCTTGTACTTCAAATAACTGTTGCCTCTTTATTAACAGTTTCCGACAAAATGTTTGCCATAGCTATTGCTGAACAAATTGGGATACCTTGTATATATTTACCTGCATCTTGGGTGCTGTCCACAGAAATACGGTATGATGTAAAATAACCTGGGATTGGAACATTCAGGGTAGTTTTCAAGGATACATACGTTAATGTCCTGTGTGGGAGGAAAGAAAAAAAAAAAACCAAGAGGTTGAATACTGCATTCTCCTTTCTCTATTAACACGTTCTCTTTATTTCATACTTCATATAGTGTTCTGAGAGTCAAGGAATTGTGCTGAGGCTATACCAAATACCTTAAAAGTCATCTACTAGTCAATTTACCTACTTCTAAATATCATTAGAAAGTTTCAGAAGGGGGAAAAAAAAAGTTATTTTGTCCTAGAATGCAAAAAATATACTTTTTTTTTTTTTTTCTGCAAATAACACAATTATTATATTGAGGTCACTGCATGATTCAAAGTGGGTCACATGGATCAACTTTCATATTGAGTTATATTTAAAACATTCAGGATATTATTTTCAGACTTTTGTTTCTTCTAAATACACCCTGGGGGAAACCTGAAGTAGCCAGAATAAATCAAATTGAGACGATGATTCTTTTATTTTCTTTCTTTTTTTTTTTTTTTTTTTTTTTTTTTTTTTAGTTCTGCTTCATTCAATGACTGGAATGAACAAACACAGGCTGTAATTTGCACAGCTTACTCTTGATATAAAAACATACATCACTTATGATTACGATTCTGTACATTCCTCAGATGTTCAGAATTGAGACTATTGTGTAAAACCCCACTGAGAAGAGTCTTATTAGAAAGTATTTATCATTGTCCTGATTTATTGTTCATCTAATTAGGAGCTATTTATCATTTCAAAGACTAGGCATAGCTACTGAACCCTGAGGAACAATATTCCACTTCTAGCTTTACTCTAGTGCAATAATAAACACACCTGCAAGTGGGATTGAATTCCACTATCCTTATCCAGTCTAATAGACCCTTACTCTGCAAGCAGACCCACTGACTCCAGAGACACGTACAGCGGCAAAAAAAAAGAAGTGTAAGACAACCTAAGCAAACATGAAGTGATCTCATCTTTGAGAATCTTCACTCTTATTTAAAGATGCAGGCTTTTATAATGCAGCAGGCTCGATACACATCAGTATCAACCAATGACTAACCAAATCCATGCTTCATCAAATAAACAAAATGCGACAGAGAACACTTCAGTGGGCAACACGCCCTCTGCAAGACAGAACTGCTTGGCCGCATGGGAGGCTTGGAGAGCATCTCCTGCTCTCCCGGGGCAGCGCGGGGGAGAGGCCTCCAGCCACAGCATCCGCTTCCGAGACCTCAGCACACAAAATCTCTCCCAGAACTTTAGCCCTCATGCCTAACCTCATTAGTGTGACATTTGGGTCCATAAGCCTCCTAAAGTACATTCCTGTTTCCTCCTCTGTCTCACACTTACATAAATCAGACTTTGTAAGCACATCAGAAGATCCTGGGCTAGGAAGTAAATCGCATGGTGAGGAGCCATCAAAGAAAACAATATAAAAATTGCCAATTGGGATACAAACAACCCATCTCCCCTGCTCCCCTCAGTGTATTCAAGCATACTAAGAAGGGCTTGCCTTAAATATGTACCAGAAGATTTATGGTCAAGACCTGAATTTTGACATTCAAGGCTCTGATCTGAAGTTAAGCAGCCCCCACTTCTCAATGCTATGAACATTACTAAGAAATCTACTGGTGGCACAGGCGACGTGTCCTTCCTATCATCCCAACAGGGTTTTTTTAATGTGAATTAAAAATCGCAGTTCTTTAAAGCTTCATTGTGCTTTTACTATAGACATCACCAGAGATGTTTTCAGGGATACATATTTTCAGTTTCCATAAGAACCTGCAGAGACCTGCAATGAATTAATAAATTGCTTGTTTTTAAAAAATCTGAAATATTGTCCTAACAATATGTTAAATTATGTCCAAGCCAGCCTGCACTTGATTGATGGATTAACCGAAAGGCAGAAAAACCTACATAATTAGTAACACCCAACCAAGAATCATTCCTCTTTTCTCACTCCCATACAAAGGTAAATGGACATTAACCCACAACAAAGAAACTTATTATTTCTTTACAAGAATAATGAATACAGTGAGCCAGAAAATATTCCCTGAGAAAAGTAAGTATTGATACCCAACACAAAAGCGTAACATGGACCTTCCTGTAATTCTGAAAACAATATTTGATTAATATGGCTGGAGAAACATCCATACAATAAACGTAAATTCATGTGGAAAATCCTGCAGCTTTAAGTGATCAGCTTATTTAGTCAAAAAGAGATTTTTAGTATTCCTTTTTAGGGTAAACTACTGTAGGACCACTGAAACAACTGGGATGGCACTAATCTAAACTATCAAGTGGCAATTCCCTTCAAATTTGACTTGTGGAAGGAATGCAGAAGGATGAGAGAAAAATCTTCCCCCCTCCTTGTTGATGCACTCAAGGTTTAACATAACAGCCAGGTATGCTTTCATACAAACTTACAGTTTTTCACCACACAATGTTCCTGACATCAGAAGCACCAGGTTTTCTCTGTGGTAAAAGCACTGCCCCTTTCCAGTCACCGTTTACTACCACTGCTGTGATCCGTATTACAGCTGCTGGAGGATCCTGGTGCATTTGCAGCACCTGCTCACCTTTCCTATTTTCTGTATCCATAATCTGTGAAATAAAGCCACCATCTATCCCCTCAGAGAAGATTTTACTTGATGACAACTATGCAGCTCCATGAGATGTGAAATCACTGTTTTTAACCAAGATGTGGGGCGAAAGAAAGGTTGGCCTGAGGTGTGCTAGTCATTACAAAACTTAAGCCACATCTACAGCTCTTCAGTTGCTAGTGGGACTTACAGGAATTTGTGGGGTTTTTTTCTGAGCACGAAAAGCTAAGGTGAAATGACATTTTTCTAGGCAGTGTTATTCTAAGCAACATTAATGCCACATTTCCCAGCAAGAGTATGTTTTCTCAGCAGGACACTGATCTTTCAGGGCAGAAAGGTTTTTATGTGAGACAAAAAATGGCAAGGTGACAGATGACAGCCTTGCTCATTTAAACCACTGGAGGAACCTTGTAAAAAAAATTACTCTAATACAGCCAGGAAAGATACAGAAACAAACACACACAGCTACTTTGATCATACCCCTCCACACTAAAGAAAGAGGAATTTTATTCCACAGCTCCCAGCTACAATCCACACTGCTCATGTCCTGCTGGGCTTCTGTCTCCAGCAGGGCAGAGACACCCCCAGGAACCAGCCCTGTGGCTGCAAGTAACAACAGAAACCATCTTTCCTTTTAATAGTAATATATTTTTCTATTGTTGTTACAATTTTTGCTGAAATGGTAAATTGGTAACGTCTACTTCCTTCTTCTGTAAAACTGTCTTTCATATAAAAATCACAACATGCCCTAATTTATTAATCTGTCAACGAGCCAGACTACTGATCTATCAGAAATACATCAAAGGTATGTTATTGATATATTTTTTTAAAAGTTAATAACAAACGGTTTCATTTGGCATAGCGAGTTCATACACGTCATAAGAGGAAGTTGGAACGTAATTAAAAGTATTTCATGGATATGAAATTCCTTTGGGCATTTTAATACTATCACAAAAAGAGCAAACTTTAATGTATTTTTTGTAGAACAATAAACAATTTACTTAAGTTAATATCTTTATCCCATGGCAAATACTGTACCATAGACAAAAAGATGTGACCTTAGATTTGAGACACTGATTGTTTCTCCTTCTGATATAAAATCCTAAGAGTACTTGGTGAAATAACAACTTCTTTTGTCCAGTAAAAGGAACACAAAGTTTTTTAAAAAAACAAATAATTCTTAAGCTTCAAAACATTCCCAATTTCTTGATCCTTAGTGTCTCAACCAAAAATGACACAAACACCAGATTCTGCACTAGATGTACATCCTTAACAATTTAAAATGAGGAATTGTAACTCAATACATACATGCCTTGCAAATATTTTTCCATTAATCATCTGTGGTGGGTTGACCCTGGCTAAAATGCCAGGTGCCCACCAAAGCCACTCTATCACTCCCCCTCCTTCACTGGACAGGAGAGAGGAGAGGAAAAAAAAATAACAACAGGCTTGTGGGGTTGAGATAAGGACAGGGAGATCACTCAGCATTTACCGTCACAGGCAAAACAGACTCAACTGAAGGGAAATGTAATTTATTACCAATTAACTCAGAGAGGAGTAATGAGAAATAAAACCAAATCTTAAAACACCTTCCCCCCACCCCTCCGTCCTTTCCCGGGCATAACTTTGATCTCAATTTTCCTCCCTCCTCCCCCCGGCGGCACAAGGGGAAAACAGGGAATGGGGGTTGGGGTCAGTTCATCACACTGTTGTTTTCTGCCGCTCCTTCGTCCTCAGGGGGAGGATTCCTCACACGTTTCCCCTGCTCCAACGTGGGGTCCCCCTCATGGGAGAAAGTCCTCCATGACTTCTCCAGTGTGAGTCTTCCCACGGGTTCAGTCCTTCATGAACTGCTCCAGCGTGAGTCTCCTTCATGGTGTGCAGTCCTTCAGAAACCAACTGCTCCAGCGTGGGCTTCTCTCTCTCCACGGGCCACAGGTCCTGCCAGGAGCCTGCTCCGGTGCAGGCTTCCCACAGGGTCACAGCTTCCTTCAGGTATCCACCTACTCCAGCGTGGGGGCCCTCCACAGGGTGTAGGCAGTCATCTGCTCCACCGCCCGTGGGCTGCAGGGGGACAGCCTGCCTCACCATGGTCTCCTCTATGGGCTGTAGGGGTATCTCTGCTCTGGTGCCTGGAGCATCTCCTCCCCCTCCTTCTTCACTGACCTGGGTGTCTGCAGGATGTTTCTCATACATATTCTCACTCCTCTCACTCGCTGCAATTACAGCTGCGCAACAACTTTTTCACTCTCTTAAACACGTTATCCCAGAGGCGAAAAACGCTGTTGCTGATTGGCTCGGCCTTGGCCAGCAGCGGGTCTGTCTAAGAGCCGGCTGGTATTGGCTGCATCTGACATAGGGGAAACTTCTAGCAGCTTTGTACAGAAGCCACCCCTGTAACCAACCCACTACCAAAACCTTGCCACGCAGACCCATTACATCATCCATTAATCTACGGGAAGCCATAAAAAATGGCCTTTCTCTCACAATCAAAATGAAAAATATGACATGTTGTCTTTCCATGCCCTGCCCTGCCCTCGTGGGACACTGCAACTTCTGTGAAACCAGGAGACCCTGCTTACAGCCCAGCCATGGTGCATGCTCCTCACTGAAGTCTGAAGGTCGCAGATGTGAAGTTGAGGTGTGTCACGAAGGCTACAGAGGAAGCAGCGACCTAAATAAATAGCCTTCAAGTTTCCATGAAAGGAAATGAAATAAAATTATGGGGAAAACCAGTGAGTGAGCCCAGTCTACAGTGACCTCTCCTGCTAACAAGGCTGTTCTTCATACACTGCTCCAGTCAGCAGTGCAGTCTAGTCCTCACTGTCACCAGCCAAGGAAAATTCTTCTCCTCTGTTGAGAGCCCTCAAGAATCCTCTCGTGGCTTGTAAAATGTTTTCTCACATACTTGCTCAGTGTTTGTAAAGAGGTCAAACTAACCGTTACATCCTGAGGACAACGTTGCATCATATGAACAAAATACAACCACGCTCAAAAAACCACCCTGCTGCTTTCTCTGATCCCAGCTAGTGAGCTCTGGGTGGCTGTAGAGTGATGGGGAAGTAAATGTAAATATGATGGCTCAGAAAAGGGTTTGTGAGTGTAAATATGAAATGAAAGAAGGAAAAGCACAACTTCCTACTTTGTAAGGCTACAGAAAGACATTGAAAAGTTAAGGTATAGTCCACATGGAAGTTTTCAAATATAAGTGTAACATGACTTACTGAATCTTATTTAGAAGCACAAATTATTTATGTATTTTTATGGAAAAAACCTATAATGCAGCACATTTTTAATCCTAATTAGAGAGGTTTTTACTTCATCAGGTGAAATTTAACGTTTCTATTCAATCTCAATCAAGTATTTGGATAACTAGAGCCACATAGCAGCAAGACGACCTGTTTC
This sequence comes from Leptosomus discolor, assembly GCF_034619465.1. NCBI lineage: Eukaryota > Metazoa > Chordata > Aves > Leptosomiformes > Leptosomidae > Leptosomus > Leptosomus discolor. Next base: position 55,129,416 of record NC_141392.1, on the reverse strand, counting down.
TTTGACATTCTGGAGGCATTTGTTCCTGCACCTATGCTAACGCCACTGGCAGCAGATTGCAGGAGGGTGGGCAGATGCTGGGCATCACTTCTCAAACCAGCATTGCCAACACAGCCAAAGCCAAGTGCTTCCCAGATTCTGCTATTGTGGTACCAAGCCTCTCCAAGGACAGCTGTCAGGTGGGGTGGATTGTGCCAAACTGGGTGGGATGAGGGTCCTCTGGAGATGACGGCAAGCTGGACGAGTCTATCGGGACACCAGTGGCAGGTGGCAAAGTGAGCAGTTGGCACTTCAGGAAGAAGTTCCACAAGATGGCAGAGCTGATCTAGCTATCCGAAATGTGGGTTTCTGTCCCCAAATGCACCCCTGCACCAGCTGTGATTGCCCCTTCCCTCCTTTGCAGGCTCTGCCAGATCAAATAGCAACAGAAACCCCTTTCTTTCCCTCCCTTGCCTTCCGGTCTTCCTCCAGAACAGTGAACAACGTGGGGCTGGCTCACAGAAATGCCATGATGCCACCGCAGCACTGCTGCACTCCAGCTGTGCATGGCACGTCCCCCTCAGAGTGACGCAGTCCACATTTAATAACTTCAGTCGGCACATTAATTTCTTTTAGTCATCTTGCCATTGGTCATTGCAATGACTGGGAAACAGCCACCAGAGTGTGTGGCCATTTCACCCTGGCACTGACTGTCCCCCTGTGCCCAAACGCTGCCACCGCTGCAAAATGCAGCCATGCTTCCAGCATCTTCTTCTGTGGCATCGTGAAACCCATGCATGCCAGGGACTTGACTTCTTTTTAGCTACCTGGCAGATCCCACGTAGTTAGTGACAAGATAGCAGATGTGGGCCTTGCGTTTCATCCTAAGAGGATCTCAACTGCTGTAAAAGAGAAGACTACAGCTATGAGAGGCATCCAGTAAGGGTAATCCCCTGGCAGGTCCATGCAACAGATTTAGGTCTGCCCTATGAAGACAGATGCTACAGCAGATGGAGGCGAGTGACAGGATTTGGGGGACCGGAGCATGAAACAGGGAAGTGCCTGGGGCACCAAACAGCTCAGGCTGTGCTCCCCAAAGATGACCTCTTCTAGCCGGCTTTAACCATTGCTTTCCTGCTTAAAGGTCAAGAGGTATGTTGCTTTACCGTTGATAAACAGTATGTTTGAAAGCTGAGCTAAGGTTTGCATTTTAAAACTTGCTTTCAGTCACTGATAATATTCCTTTCAATGCTTTCTCACTTGACACATCTGCTTTTGAAGATATACACTTCTGAATGCTTTTGTACAGTTCTTGAAAGGCTGTACAGACATTTCACACCTTTGCAGCTATTCAGATTCCTTTCCTCCACGTATTTGTCAGGAGTTGAAATATGCTTTTTTTTTTTAAAAAAAAAAATAAATCCTTGATCCCTTTAATTCCCAGAAAACCTTCATTATAATTTCTTCAGCAAGCTGCTCTTTGCCTTCAGCTAAATCATGTATTTGATAAAAAGCAGCAGCAAAAGCAACTGGAGAATGAAGAGAAGAAAATAGCCCTCTCATCATACTTCTGCAAGGCTGAGTGCACTGCTAGAGGAGGAGACAGTGTGACAGCCTACACAGGAGATCAGAAGAATATCCTTTAGAAAGTTTCAGGGACTCCTAGCAGCAGTACGTTGGATGAGCAAAAGTACCCCATAGAGCCATCTCATTCGATTCAAGCTGCTGGCCTCCAGCCGTTAAAGGTTAGTTCAAAACAGAAGCTGTCCTGTAAAACAAAGCAATGTGCTCTTATAAATGTGTTGGGTTTTTTCCCCCAAATAATTTTTCACTTATTAGCTGGAAACAGACTCTTCCCTTCTCCTCTTTTCCAATTTTTCAGACGTTCCCTACAACCGCCACCTCTGTCAGCAAATCATTAGTCAACTACTCGCTCTGACATGAGGGGGTGTTTACCTACGAGCTCCAGTAAAGTGTCTCTCTTGTGGATGACTGGCTTTCCTGCAGGCTAACAGAAGTCCTGGGGACCGATGGGCAGGGGCAGCACACTGTCAGTAGCCAGGGGCTACAAAGGCCAACCCAGAGTCTTGCAGAAAGCCTGGGTAATGCCCAGGAAACAATGAAGACAACTGGGAAGACTGGACCCTGCTATGTTTTCCTGATTATTCACTGGGCTATTTATGAAAGGACTCTTATGAAAAGTTACCGATACACAGTTGTTTTGGGGAAACAACAGCCAGATACGGACACAGGCAATGTTCAAGTGCCCACACTTCAGCTCTTCTCTGTATCAGCCATCTAGCTAGGCTACTGTAAGCCAAAAGGCTCCAAAGACACTTTTTCCCCTCTCTGGCATTATTGGTGTGGGTAGAAAGTCACATCAATATGTTGGCATGAAGCCAGTCAACCACGTACACAACATAAAAAATACTAAAAGAGTGGGGAACACAACGGTCTCTGCTTTGAAAAATCTTTCTTTAAAGGAAAATGAACTTTAGAAACTTGAAAAAGCCCCTATGTTTAATCTAAATAAAATTGAAGGAAAATAAGCATTTTTGTTCATTCTCTAGTGTGGCACGCTCTCTCATGAGCACAACTGCTATACTTTCCTCTTCTGAGTCTCCAGCTCAGAGACCCAATGGGTGGAGAAGATAGGCCAGACAACTCTCCTTCCCTCCAGACAGGGGGAAGTCCACCAGCCATCTTGAGAAAGAGTGGATGAAGCTGCCTGCAAGACTTAGTTGACGTGAGAAAATAACACTTAGAAGTATTTCTGGTACTATGATAAAACCTTGGAAAGCCTGGAAACACTTTTTTTTTTTTTCCCCCCAGTTTCATCTCCAGGGAACGAGTTTTCACCAACTAGATTGAATATTTACATCGAAACCAAACTTACCTCTGTAGCCAAAACAGCATCCAAACTTCAATGTTCGAGTAGATATGTCTGCTGTTATCTATGTGTAGTATGACTGCTGTTCTCATAGAGAAAAATAGCTTTAATCTAGACAACACCTATGGTCATCCCCTCGCTGCCCTGTTTCTATGGGTTGTGCAAAGCATACCACCACACTGCACCACTGAGCAGCAGCCACGCCGTAACTGCCCACAGCTTTCTGCTAAGCCTTCTTCACCTACAAGGACAGCTGACAGACTTACACTAAATATTTATATTTCATACACTCCAGCATAGCACATTAATGCTGCATTTGAGAGAGGGGATGGAAAGCTTACAGAACCCTTGGCAACTATTGATGATTGGAGACTGACCCTAAATATCACCAGAGACAGTGTAAGAAGGAATATACACATCTTCTATTTCTCTTCTCAAAGCTTGATACTTTTTCTGAGTAACCGCATCAGTAGGCTAGACATTTATACTTGCAAGTTAATGAAACTTCATTTTTTTCATAGTCTGAGATAACTTTTCTTTAATTAAAAAAGCATGTACTGTAAGAGTACAATTATTCAAGATGAAATTCTATTATGAAAATCCAGAGAAAATTATAAAAGTATTTTCAAATGTTAGGATATGAAGGCTGGTTCAGTTAAGTCTTCCATTAACTGTGTCCTAATGAGGAAACTTGACTTTTTAAAAGTAGGCTAGGGTAGCCTATGGCTTCCTTAGATTCAATTTAAGCTGTCTTTACATCAGTATGGATTTCCTCATTTTTATTTTTATTTTTTTTCCAGAGGACAATTCTGGGTTTTCTTTGAACTGACTTTCCACTTTTTTCTGGCAGAATATCGTTTTTTCATTTTTTCCCCCAGACCACATAAGCAAATAGGCTGCCAAGTTTAATACCCACTTTTTTCTTTTTCACAGACTCTTTTGCCTGGGCTAACTTGCCTGGCTTTTCCGACAATGTATTCAGCTCTTCTTCCAGGCATCTTAACAAGTGAAGCAGCAGCTAACAAAAGAGCATCTTCTGCTAACCATCTACATTTTCATTTAGTGCAGGCATAAATTATTCACTCATATACAAACTTCTGCTTGCATTAACATAGCAGAGGTGATGAGCTATGCCCACAATGCTACTGTTTAGATGTGAGAAACATTAAACACACTTGAAGATCCCAATTTTCTAACTTACAATGATGTACAACATTGAGAAAATACATAGGTGGATATATCTCTCTCTTCTTTGTTATCAGAAATCATATTAGTAACTTGTCAAAGACCAGCCTTACCAATTAGAACGGAATCACTTCATAGTTGTAAGCAGGCACCTTCTCGTATCTTTCTTTTCTATCACTTCTGTATTTTTCACCTCAAACTGTCTTAATATGGGAAATACATGAAAAAAAATAGAAAAAATTATGCCAAAAAAAGGGAAACTGCCTGCCAGCTGGAAGAAGTGTATGAGCGTTAAATAACCATCCTGTTACAGCGGGCACAGATCCAGGGAAGACTGAAAATACAGACCATTATACTGCAATCAGTAATGAATCCCACTGGCAACTAACAGCAGGGAGACAGTACATCTGTTAATTTTGTTTACTAACACCTCTTCATAAAAGAACCTGGAAAATTAGTCCATTCAGATGATGACCCTTTATAAAGTCAATTAGGGATGGCATACATTCAATTATGCAAACGTTGAGCAGGAAATACCCCCCACCTCAAGGATTTCTCAGCCCTCCCTAATGCAGCACTGCTGGGCTCTAGCCAACAGAGACCTGTGAGAAAAGCAGTGAGTCAACAGATACACCTGGCGATTTATGCTCACAAAAGGTAGTTCTGGAGCACAGATAAAGTTATCCTCTGACAGATGACAGCCTCAGCCTGGAGCTGACTACGAGGTTGAAGTCAGCAGGCTGGAAGTGGACAGAGATGCAGCTGGTGGATGAGGGTCCTGCTAGCAGGGTGGTCTCACAATACCTGGCTGCTGCCCATCCCAGCAAGAAAGGCTGCTACAGAACACCTAGGGCACCGAGAAGCATTTTAGTCCATGTTTTGCTAAAGGCAAACCAATTTATCTGAACTAGGGTTGCCATTTGTCCAATCTGTTCAGAAAAATGTTCATATCCTCTATAATTCATATCAGTGCTTTAGTGCTCCTACTGTCACAAAATCTTTTACTAGTATCTGATAAGAAAACACCTTAATGTAGTTTAAGGAAACTCATTTTTCTCTTAATCTTGATGAACACAAGGAATAACTGCAGGACATCTGCTTCAGAACACATTTGTATTCATCTGAAGATTCACATTTCCCTACAGTATTTCCTTTTTAAGACCATCTTCTGGACTCTCTTCAATTTCTTAGAAGTCCTAAAGGAGAATACTTTTTAACTTACGCTTTTTCAGCTCCAGGTAAAGCAGAAAAGACCCTGCTGGTGCCTTCCATAAATTCTCATCTGAACAAGGGAGCGCCATGGAGGGAATTAAGGAATAATTTCATGTCTTTGGCTCCTGGAACCTAGCATCTTGTTTGATTTGAAATGCTGGATCCCAGAAACCATTTGTGCTACACATCTTTTAAAAACCCAATTGGAGAAGATACAGGTGAAATCATCTGCAGATCATCACCTCTACAAATACACCACTCTGTTAATATCAAAAGCCTCACTGTCCAGCCAAGTACATTATAGTATTACAACTCAGCATATCCCAGATTGAGAGCAAGTCCTGCTCACAACTGAGCAGTGACAGGCATTACAGATTGCTCAGAATGAAAAACTCTATCATGAAAAATACCATACGAGATCTGGGATGCTTTCACATACAGAAAAGGGCCCACTAGAGAGGGCATAAGTCAGAAAAAAACCCCAGACTTGAACTGAAGTGACAGTCAAAGATGCTTTAGGAAAAAATTGATAAAATGAACAGAAGATTGCCAGAACCAGCTAGTATTAGTTGACCCTATAAATAAAGAACACAACCTGCAAGAATCAATGTCAGCAGAGAAAACTGTGCCTCTCCAGCTTCCAACAGGTCTTTGATTCAGTCACTGAAGATGCGATAAACACAGTCCTGTGTTCCTAAATTCTCAAAAAAAAAAACCCCAAAACACTACAGAAGTGGCTGATAAAGGATAGGAAGGTAAGGACAGGGATAAAATGGCTCGTTTCCTCAGTGAAATGAGACACTGAGTAGAGTTGCACAGCATCTGGGCTGAGATGTCTCTTGTGCATAAGAGAGAAGGGTTAATAGGAAAGTAGCAATTTTTTCAGGGAATACTAAAGAGAGAAATTAGAAATCTGACCTCAAGGAGTTATAGAAGCTACAACACTGATTAGTCAATAAAACGCTGGAGGAAATTCAATGCTGGTAAATGCATAGGTCCTTGCAATAGGAAACTTTGGATGACACAGATAAGGAAGCAACGTCTGGCTCAGGAAACAAGCTGAAGAACATCAGAAGCTCGGAGGACACTGGAGGGGAAGCAACCCTTTAGCCTGTCCCCAGCTTGTACTGCCTTCCCCAGCTAGGCTGGACGATGCTCATGTCTCAAGAAGTGCTTAATGCGGAAAGTTCACACCTTTACATATGACACGCCGTCATTTGCATCGATATCACAGGATTTAAATGTTTAAAAATATTGCTTCATTGCTACAATATAGAAAAGCCTATTTTTTCTGTAGTTCACATTTTTCTCACATTTTATTTCCCAGGTCAAATGCTCTCGTTCTTTTAAAGTTTGACTGTATGCACAGAAATTATGCTCAGCAGATTTTAGCCCAAACCTCGAAAAGCCACATACTAACAGAAACACATCTAAGTTCTACGAATGCCACAACATCTTGAAGCTGGCATTATGCTGTTTTTAGTAGAAGTCCACAAAAAATATTTTTGACAATACAAAAGTTTAAAAGAGGCTTATTAAAAGAAATACCAGATTTCGGAATATTAAAGATGTCATCATACAGAAGCAATCCATGAAACAAAAGGAAAGTAATTTCATTGGCAATGAGCATTAAATATTATTGCTGTCATACATCCCATCAAGACAGAGGCAAAACTAACAAGAGACATCATTCCATTTGCATATATTTTTACAGAACTTCACATAACAAGAATTAAGGAGAAAAATGCTTACTTTCTTCAATATAAATCTTCAAAATAAAAGAGTATATATATGGAGAAGGGAAGATATGCCACAATAAATCTAAAAAAATTATTTCAGGCTTCAGGAAAGCAGTATTTCTTTTAATTATTAAGCTACTCTCATCTGCAGATGTAGCAAAATTTTCACTAAATAAAATGAACACCGGCTAGCTGATGCATTTTAAAAGTTTTATTTCAACATACTGCTCAGACTATCTGCTGTCATGAATTCCAGTGATACCAATTCCCTTTCACTGATGCTAAAGGGAGGGGGACTGTATCCGACAGCTCACGATGTACATCTAAGTAATTCAGTCACATCAAGTACACTGCCTAGCAAAAAAGAAAAACAAACCTGCTGCTGACTTCTCCATTAAAAAAGAGAAAATATGATGATCATCATACAGTACAGATTATAAGTGTCTTCAGTTTTGCCCATTTTTTAAGTTAGATGCTAAATCTTAAAAGCACAGTACTGACTTTTAAGAAAAAATAACCTTCCTCACAGCAGCAAGGTCTAAACGTCTTTTATGTCCCCTTGACCTACCACAATTGTGGTGGCACTTTACCACAAGCCTCTTGGATGGTGAGAAAAGAGATAGAAGTGAGAGTTGTGTGCTAATTCTGCTTTCTTATCAGCCTTCTGCCCAGCATTGACCAGCTTTGAATCTCTTCAGGCTGAAATGCAAAAGGAGCTGCAGAGCAAAGAAAACCACACTGCTTCTGCATGTGGCTTCCCTGCTGCTGCAGCTGGGGATGGTTTCTGCTCTGCTGTCCCTGTCTAATTTCCATAGTTATAACCTTCCCCCTGCTGAACAGCTTCAATGCTTTTCTGGAAAATTACTAATACTCTGCATCACTTGTAGCCCTGCCATTCAGAACAGCAGCCACAAAACGGGACAAACATATTGATTCCACTTTTCAGTTTGAGAAGATTATCACTGTATTGACAAATCCAAGTATTTAGAAAGTCCTAAAATTACAAGGTTCAGAGGCATAATTAATGTTCCTATTTGCCTCTTATTTTTCTTTTTTTTTTTAAATTTATTTTTGGAACCTTGAGTCATCTGCTGAAGTTCTATTCTATAACTATAAAACCCAAAACCATGCCTCCCTCCCCACACGGAAACCCAGAATCTCTCAATCCCCTCACCTCAGATTCTATGGCTTTGAAAAGCATAGCAAGTTAACTAGACAAATTATAAAATCATAGAGGTTAATACCTCTGCTAGAAGGAGGGAAAAAGTGTAACACTTGCTTTTTTTTCCTCCTGTTTATCAAAGACATCATCTCACATTCTGAAGAAATTTTGTTGGGTTTTTTTTTCATTCAACCACTGATGAACACATTAGTTTTGTTTTGTTTTATTTTGTTTTGTTTTCCTTTTAAAGAGAAAAGAAAAGCGATTTCTAAAAAGAAATCTCATTTAGCAATCCATATTCACCATGGAAAGTTTCCTATTTGCCACTGGTTAGTGGATTTTTCCCCAAGAAAAAGGAAATTACACTTGACAAGCTCAGTTATGAATAATGGCTAGCTTTGCCTGGATCAGACTTCATAGGAAAAAGTGGTGTTCAAGGTAACCTGACTAGATTGTGTTTCAATAACTCACTGAGCAATAGGCAGCTTTGCTGAAACAATAGTAGTCCATTTTCTGGAGTCGGGAACAACAAATAATCAGCTAAACACCCTTTGTTGGGTTTTTATTGTGTGTTTTGTTTTAGATTTTATGTAAAGCAACTATAGTTACAAGAGACAGAGGAGCTCTAAAAATAATAGTCAATGAGAAAAAACCCCAACGCTTAGAATAAAAATTGGAAAAAGTGAACACTGCTTTTATTCCAAAGGAGAATTTCTCTACCTTGTTCATGGGCAATGTATTTTCTCAACTGACACACAGGAGGCTTACGGCTTTTTCTGAAAGACAGAATCACCACCTCTTTCAAGGCAGACCCCCACTGCCCCCATGATAGCTCATGGACATGCAAGATCATCAGCCAGCTGGTGAGGGATGTGTGTATTTTTGAATAAGGTTACTTGACCTTAAATAAGCATCTTAAGGATGATCTGCAGTTTGTCAGTCTATTCCCTCATCTTTTCTTCTGGCAACATCTCACCAAGTTATGAAAAACTGCTTTTATTTTTTCTTTTGGATTCAAGTAAAATCCACCAGAAAAAGGCTGAAGAAATCAGGTTGTGCACAGCTTTCTGAAGGACTCCCTGTGACCATCGCCGTCCCTCAGATGGCTGGGTTTATTTCCATTTGGTTTCCATTTCATTGAGGTGCCAAGACACCTTAGAGCATGTGGTTCGAATCCATCCTCGTCTAAGGGCACAGAAGCCATTAGTCTTCCCAAAGCTACTGCACTAAGCAGCAAAACTTGCCAACTGCTCTTTTGACTGCAGTTGCTTATTGGTCTGGCAAAGAAGCCAATCTGTCATTTCACTGTTTGAAGTCCCTCATCCTTTCATATCCCTTCAGGAAAAAAATGAGAAGGGAGGACACCTAATACAAGTCTGGAGCCTCCATACTAAAAAATTCATTTAACTGAAGCTATTCGTATGCTGATAATCTCATAAAACAAGATTGGAAAAAAAGAAATCTGTAAGAAAAAAACCCCCAAACATCTGTAGCAATATCCTTTATGCCAAGATGGAAAATCTGATTTCTGGAATATCTGACACCTGAAGAGCACTCCTGTGGGAAAGCACACCAGTCACAGGCAGGGCCAAGCAACTGGGGAGAACATCCCAATCCAGCTGCCAACACAAACCTATGGCATTTGGTTGTTGTTTTGTAGAAACACAAATGCACATTTCTACACCACAGGAGCATACTGAAGCAAACAGAGCAAGACTGGACAGCCAGCATCTGTTTTTTGGGAAAACTATTTCACAGTTCAGATCTGTTTGTACTGTAATGAGACAGAAACAAAAACTAAATTTGCACCTCTGTGCTTAATTTTCACCATTGTACAAAGGGTTCTTTCCCTTATTTGTGTGTGTTTAGTCAGTCAAGATTTATAATTAATTTTATTTTTAAATGAAAAAAGACACTACTCAGCCTGCAACACATTGCGTTCAAAATGTTGTGAATGCAAGACCCTTACAATTTAAATATTTTTCCTTACATTTACTTACTAGTAACACTACATAATCTTCATTCAGCAAAGGAGGATGCTGATACTTGACACTGCAGAGAAACCCATGCCTGTCCTCTACTCGTGAGAGAGACCAAGAGGGCTGATCACAGTGGTGCACAGGGAGGTGTGTCTTGCACAAGGAAACATGCCCTGTCCTGACAGTTTCCAGTGTGGTACTCAGGGTAAAGACTCTGTGCTCTAAAATAGGAAGTATTTCTCTCAGAGGTCAACTGAGTCTGAACAGGGGCTACAGATACCCTCAAATCTCACTTGATAAGGTTTTTTTATTGTTGAATTAGACATTCCTGCTGTGATTGTTGACATTAGGCCTTTTAATTCAAGTAGCCTTTCTTCTTTTTTGTCCCTTTCTTCATTTAATTAGAAAGACCTGAAAAAATAGCAACACCAGCCTGGAAAACATTGTGATCCCTGCACTAAGGACATGGATTTTAGACTTCTCCCAACCATCAGCTCCCCCTCTTCTCCATCCACTTCTCCAACTCCTTCTTGTTCTTCTTGGTCCTAAATTCATACAATATGCTAATTTGAAAGATCACACTGTCAAACTAAGCAAGGCTGGCATCTTTTCCGTGGCACTCCAGGCTGTTCTTTATTGAGAAGCCAAACAGACAGTACAGGATAGGGGTTGCCCCAGCAGAAAACCCATTGGTCACAGGCAGTAGTAGCTTTATTCATAGCCTGGGCAGACAACAATATATCAGCTTTAGCATTTGAAAGAAACCTTGGCAGTGACCCTTCCACACCAGTATCTGCTGGGAGGGTGCATGCAGAAGCAGTTGAGACACTCCACAGTCACTGGGGAAGGCAGCAAGGCAAGAAGCTCTGGAGGCTTGGCAGGCTTTGCCCTGTGGGCTGGCTGGGAAGCGCCTCCCACCTCCCCAGAGTGGATGGGCACCCCAGCTGTGTCCCATGAGACATTCAGGCACCCCATGTGTGCCCTAGCTCCAGGGACATGAGCCTGGGTGCTGACAAGAAAGGAGCAACCTGTGCTCCAATATTCCCCGGGGTCCATGCAAGCTGGGACTGGGACCAGGCACAGGATTTTACTCTGTAGCCTAGAATAAACCCTAGACACATCAGAAGAACTAGGATAAACTAAGTCTTGAGTATGCCTTGCCACTGAATGTCCCTTTTTTCTGCAACGTGTCATCTCTGCTTCTATGTGGTTTCAACATACACTACTTCAGAGTCTTAAAAATACAGAATTCACAAGTGTGACCTAGTAATACTGCAGTCAACAGAAGAGTCCACACTACGATCAAAAAATTACGCGATAGGAAAATATTTTGTTGACGACAAACACCTAAATCCCAGGACAGACTTGGATGCTTTTATAAAAACACAGCTATCTCTCACCCAGACAGCCACACACCACAGGCAAGCAGTTCTCCTAACCCCACCACCCTGCAATCTCCCTGCCGTCCACCACCTCAGAGCTTCAGCTTCGCTTTAGCCAATAAGTTTTAGAGATCAGGATTTCAGTTTATTTCACTTTGCTAGCAGTGCTGACAGCCAGAAACCTTATGTATAAACCACAAAAAGGAAAGAGGAAGGAGAATGACAGACAAGGAATAAAACAGGCTAATAAATTCAGTTTTATTCTCACGGGTTGTCAGTTCCTGCAGGTTTTGACACCTACAGAGTGAAAAGAATATACGAGTGCTTGAAAATTCATTATCATGCCACAGCTTGAACATGTTCAATATATTGGCAGTAAGGAGAGGACTGCCTCTATCTACCCTTCCTGTCAACTTAATTGCAATGTGAATGCAAGACCCTGTTAAGAATGCAAGCCCTGTTAAGTTTAAATAAGATTGTGGGTACTTAGTGCTTGGAAATCTTCTGCTACTTGGCTTCTGGTTTCTCATCTAGTTTCTTAACATTTGCAAGAGCCAGAAATTTTCGGACCTGTACAATACTGAATGAAAAAAAATACTCAAGTTTTTACATTCCGAAACAAAATATCGTGGTTATCCTGTATCCTGCCTCTGCAAAAAGGACCGTGATACAGAATGGTATCATTAAAATAAAATAATGGTATTAATAAAATCCAGATCTTTTTATCTTTGCTATTAATATAAGTATTTTGAATTACATGAAAGATTTTAGTGCTGCAATCTAAACCCATGGTATATTGCTTATTTACTATATGCAATTGACTCAGACTAGTAAATGAAAACAGATTGGGAAGGCACATTTTCTTGCTCTCGTATAATTGTGTAATGGTGCAATGTTTGGAATGCAAACTCCGCAGGGGAACATTAAAAAAATATTGGTTTGTAAATTAAAGTCACTGAAAAGTAAATGTCAGCCGTGAAAACATTTCCTTTAATATTACATTTTATAAGTTGTTTAATCAGTACCTCCTCCAGCTGAGGTCTGAATTATCGTTAACTTTGTGGTTCAATAAATTATTAATACAAAATGGGAGAATCTAAGGGAAAGGTGGTGCTTTAGAGCATACACAGGGGCCAGAAATTTTGCTGCGAAGAGTTAATGCAGTAAAAGGGAACAGCTGGAGACTATTAAAAGCACTCATTAGAGGGAAGAAGCAGCAAACTGTTCTAACTGGGTCAGCTGACAGGTGGCCGTGCTTCAGCAGTGCCTTCCCGGCAGCCCTGTCCCAGCCACAGAGATTGATGCTACTGTCTGATCCTTGAACCAGATCTACAGCTGCAAAGTTGTGCTGCAGCTCGGGACACTTTGTGGGGCAACCAATAACCAATTCAAACCATCTCAGCACCGACATACAACACAGGGAGCAAAATGACTACTGTATGTACGGGGATAAGTTAGGGAAAACACTGTGGGTGCATAAAATGTTTAGTCTCTTAACTAAAGCTCAGAACCCAGTAACTGAAAAATGTACTTTTTCATTTATATATTTAATTTTCTAATATCTGGTATGCACAGCACAGACATAGACAAATAATTTTAACCTCTGCATGAATCAGATTTCCAATCTAAACAATGTTAACCAAGTTAACCAGACCCTCCCCAAAAGATCCAATGTTCAATCAAACAGACCCTGGTGAGGTCCTCAGCAGAAAAATCCCGCACAGGAATGAACCCTCTACTCCCCACGTGCAGGTCTGCCCACTGCCTTTGTTATACAGAAACACACTCATGACGGTGACAGTCAGGAGGTGGAGGGATGGGCTCCATACCATGGTATCTCTTGGAGGCCATGTCCCTATCAGACTGAAAAGCTTAAAGTCATCTAAACTCATGAAGCAGAAAGCTCAAACCAATGACATTTTACAATATAATTAGCCGCAGTTAAATATTTCTATTATCCAGATAAAGACAGAAATTAAGACAGCTAGCTGCTGTCAGAAAACCAATACATTTGGTCAAAGAGTATTTTTCATTGTAGACAGAAATCTGGGGATACAAACAAAATTGGTTAAATGTATTTAGCAAATATTCCCATGTTAATGAAAAACAATGTAGTCATAAAACAAAATCATCAAAATTCAGGATCAGAAAAAATTCTTCTATGGAGTTAAATGGTTCAGCATTTTCTATAATTTTGTTTGAACTTTATGAAATAACCTAAACAACATTGGTTTAAATATTTAGCAAGAAAAGCCAATCTTTGCCACAGGAGAGGTCCCTATTGTAAGAAATTTGGCCTGAAAGTTCCCTGACAGGCTTTGAATTTTACTTCCCTCCTTTGAGTAATCCTGACATGGTTTTTACAAATACTTTAACATTTAATTTAAAAGACAAAAAGACAGATGCTCCTTTATGGGATTACTTGCATGAGTAATCTTTAGCGTTACTGAGGCTGAATATTGTTAGAATATTTTTATTTTTAGCTGAGAAAAGCATATTCATTTTCAGAGATGAAGTTGAAAGACTATGCTGAGCCTGACAGAGATGTGGTGCAAACTTAACCGCTAATTATAATGAAAATCTGAAATGTCCTAAAGTTCTTAATTTACTGAACAATCTTTTTTAAACAAAACTTCTCTCTTCTGACAAATTAGCTCAAAGATGTTTAGATCTTGTACTTGAGTGAGTTAGGAGCCGTGCTATTTGTGAGCCTAACCGAGATCAGAATCGCACCTACCCAGATTTCCTGAAATTCAGGCAACAATACACAGCCACGCACTTCACACACTCATTCAGCCACTACAGTCTTAGATCAAAGTTTTAGCAAGTATTAAGGAAAGATGAAAACCCCATACTTACCTTTTATATTTGATGTCTCACACTGCAGTTGTAATGAATACTCAATGATTATTAGCAAAACTTCTGGAAAGGGCACTTTTAATACAAAGCTTTCAAATATTTATGGTAGTACCTCTCTTTATCAGGAGTGCTTCCTACCTTCTGCACTTTTAAGCCTTAAACTAAATCATCTGGTGCATATTTTTCTTTTGCTTGGTACCAGCAGCACTCACAGCTGCACTGACAAGGTGCAGTTTACTGAAGAATGTTTAAGAACTCTAGTTCAACCTGAAACACATTCACTACAATGGATTTAGATTAACTTTTCCGAATTTATCTCATCTTGCAAGACCATAAGGTAGGGCGACTCTCACGTAAGTGTGAGACTCAACCTGAGGCGCTTGCCACCATTTCAGACCATTACCTCTCTGCCATACTCCACACTAACGTGTTGCCACTGTTTATTTCGGGGAAGCTTGGAGGTGATTACTTTAGGAGACTGATAATAACTCACTCCAGCAGAGAAAGTGCCCGGTCAGGGCAAGGAGCTGGCTGATCTGGGTGGCAAGTCTCACATTGCAGCAGCTGCCTCTGCTATATCTGACTTGTGAATACAGGGCTTGTTTTCTATCCCGGCTTTCAATTAAATTTTGGTAAACACAGACATTTACTGAAACATTTAAAACAATTTATCTGACTCCTGAATGAATGGCTGTTTTCTCTGGAACAGAGTCAAAGCCTGAAGCTCTATTCAGAGAAAATTTCAAATGATCAGTGAACGGTGGAAATTTCTGTCTCTGTTTCTGATCTTTGCAATGGCAGCAGTTCAGATTTTCAAAGTTAAAAAACCAGCATCCAAGGTACTACAAGACTTCAAAGTTGGGGTTTTTTCAACCCCCTTTTTTTCTTAAGGATCAGAATTGAGGGGAGAGAATGCCTCCATTAAGGATATCACAACCTGATGGCCGAGCAGCAGTTCATCACACACAAAACCTGATCTCAATATACTTTTCCCCCCTTAAGAGCCTGCTTTATAGAGGTGCTGAGCTCCTCCACTTTCCCACTGCCGTTTCTGAGCGAAAAATGCATGCTGCCCTCAGCTTTTCAAGGCTGAAGGCCAGTGTTGGCAGCTATTGACCAAGATGCCAGTATGGCCTCGAAAGGTTCCCATTTGCCCACACCTTCCAAGAGATGGGAAGTCAGGATCCTCATGGTTGAGAAAAGCACAATTAGCCCCTAGTACTCCAGTTTCAAAAGATGTACATCTTTCCGTAGGCAAACCTGTCTCTCCTGGTAAATCAGAGGAGTTACGTTTACAGCTTCTTCAGTCCATTTTATAAGTCTATAACTGCTGTCAACACAAGACTTCTCAGGCTCTTCAGCAATAAGCTCAACGTTGTGGAGCAATCAGCAGTTTTGTATCTTCCTAGCTGTTGATGTGAGGCATGATGGAAGAAGAAAAGTAAAAGCTTCTCGTATCTTCTCCGTGCTTTCATGTATCTGTTCAGTCAGACACACCTCATTCCAAATGACTTGGATTTAATACTGTGATCAATACAGAAACTATTTAATATGCTAAATCTAAGCTTATCCTTCAATAGTCCCCTGTAAAAAAGCAATGCTTCATGGTGAGTTTTCAATTACAAAAAAAAAAAAAAAAAAGACAAAAATTAGGGAAGAATTGCAAAGGCCAGCAATCAGGCCAGTCATCAGTCCTGTGCTAAAGAGCCATATCGGCTCACGCTCAGAGAAAAAAAAACCTGCTTACTTTCTTCCCAGCTAGATCAGGCAAATGATTTAGCAGACTTCTGAAGTTACCATTGCACAAAATCAATTACCTGAGTTTAAAAATATATGCCAGCAGATTTCCTTGCACCGCTGAGGAAAAGATTAAAATACCATCATGCAACATATTATGTGGTTGGATAGCACAGGTCTTAAAAATGGTTAACGTGCAGAATAAGTGGCTTCTGTAAAAATAAATTTCACTGGCGGGTGGCCTATATGTTACTGTGACAGGAGGAACTGCCCTCTTTGAGCTGTGCAAGTGACAGTCAAAGTCTGCCAAGGAGTGATGGAGGAATGATTCCAAAAGCATTTCCAGGATTCCAACACTGAATTACCAACAGAGATCAAAATGAAAAAGTGAAAATAGCTTTTACAAAGGATGCTGATGGTGCCTTGGATCAACAAACTGCCTTTTGAACAAAATTACTACTGACCTCAGATGGCGCGTTTTTAGTTCCTTTTCATTATAGCTTTTGTACTGATCTGTGTATGTGTACATATGTGCATGTCCATATAAACAATTAATTTTTTAAAAACCATCCCAACACAAACAAAAATGCAAGGTGATTTCTTTCTATTAGCTTTTAAACCAATACAAAACCAGGAATTAGATCTATTCATTTCAGTTCTGCTTGAAGTAAAATTTCACTTGCTGTACATATCACATCTTAAACTGCACAGGCAGTACTGAATTAATACCAGCTTTTACCCAGTCAGTCGTGAGAGGTTCCAATCACTGCACATTCCACTTCAAATGAGAAGTAGAAGCACTCTGAGTGAAGTACAGGCTGTACTGCTCACTTCTAACACTTTCAAAAAAGAAAACATGACAGCGCTAACAAAATAACAATGTAGTAAAAACCCACCCCGCATTCATTTCTGCAAATCCCCTGTCTCATTCACAGATGGGGAAACAAAAGTCCATGCACACAGCATGCAAAGCTGTTGGGACTGCCTTCCAACTCTGCACACCATGAGGTCAAAACCTGCTCAGCTGACACAGGGACCTTTTCAGTATCTCTAGACACAAAGCAAATAAGAAACCCTTTGCAACATTACTGAAATGACTTCATATGTGTATGGCAGAAGTCATTACAGTTTAAGTTATACATAGTTACAGATACCTCTCCCCCTTTCAATTATTCATAATTTATAAGCTCATCTGTTCACAGGGCTTTGCATGATAAACAGGTAGTAAAGTACAAAAGAAATGCACACAGCCTCATCATACGGAAAAAAAACCCAGCCCTCCTTGGGTCCATCTGACCTCAGCTAAGGCTGAAACATGTTGTGTGGCAGTCGTTCAGAGCTGTGTTCTCTAGGGCTCATCCACACCACACCTTGTACTCTACTGCCCCTCCAAAACATTGTTTAAACATCCTCTCTGCTCTCCAACAGCCACAGCCCTCTCTTGTTTTGATATTACGTCTGGCCTGCAACATCTCATAGCAGACCACCAAGCTGTCCTATCACCTCTGCAGGTTCAAGTCTTGCTGAAGGCTGAGTCCAATCAAACAGGATCTCCATTATAGACAGGCTAAAAATTAATTCCACTATTTTGGCCTCTTAGGGAGATGTCGGTGTGCATGCAAAGAGATCAATATCAAATAAACCACCAACCTCCCTAGCTTCTGTGTTTCTCATTCAGCATTTGTGGAACACCTACTGCCATGGGACCTTGGTCTGTGACAAAGGCTGACAGGCCTTATGACAGTTCAGCAGTTGTGCAAAATTAGAACTTATTATGAACAGCTTATCCAGCATTATTGCCACCTTCTTAATCTAAAAAAGGCAACGAAACCAAACCAAGAACTGAGATCTGTGCTCTGGTATAAAGAACATTATGCACAACTTACCAGCAAGAAAATTAAGAGACTTGGGCTCACTGAATTGCTCCGTTTCCCAATTTTCCTCTGAGGCTGCACAGTTACAGACATAGTTTCAACCTAAAAATCTGTCTGAATATTCACAGTGATAAATATAGGCAGAATTATTGCGCCTAACCACTACACAGTGCAAATCCAACTCAAAGGACCATAATTCAATGGTGGCAACCTGAGACTTTTGTCAGCTTATACAAGATCAAACTGGATTGCTGAATTCATCAGCAACACTCTATAAACTAAAGGTGACAAAACTAACAACCGGGCAAGACAAAGAATGAGGAAAAGGCACAAGACAGAAGTTGCCTCAGTCTCCCACTTTTCAAGCATCCAGTTTGAACATCTGCATCATATAACAATTCTGGAAAATCATTAACCAGAGCCTTTTATTTAAAACATACCAGATATCTTTCCTCCTGCCTCATGCTGGGGGTACGGATCATGTGATTCTGTTCTCCCCTCCAGTCTCCGAAACGTCGAAAAAAATAATTGGATAAAAATCGATTGACAGGATCTCTAATAATATTGATGTACACTGGCTGGTCTCCTCCAAACCTGGTGGGAAGAAAAATGGGTAAATCTCATTGGAAGGTTCTACACAGACACACGTATCCATCTTTCATCTGAATGTTTTCAAGTTACTCCCTACAGAAGTTCAGAGCTTTTACAAGGTTAGGAGTGAAACTGAGAAGCTTACAACTAGTTACCAAAACTTTGTAAAATCATGCAAGATCTCTTTAGGATGAACAGTAAATATATCACGTCACATTAAGCTATACGTGTACTACAAACATTTTAGTTTAAGACTAGTTTTTCCACTGTGTCAATAATTTTGCTTTTTGAGTTTTCTCCTTGCTATTTTCAGATGAAGAACCTTCTGCAGCTGAATCTGAGAATGAGCATTTCTTCTTCTTAACACATTTCCCATCTGGGAAGTCATGTCAGAGCAGGCACTGCCTAACACTAACTGCCATAAGGCAGCCTTGGATCACCTCCACCTGTACGGTAAGTTTAGTAACATGCAAAGGATTTTGCAACATTCAAGCTTATTTCAAAAGGCTTCCTTTGGATGAACTGACAGATATGCATGGTATTTCCAGCTTATATTTGCTGGAACTTGTGCTGATCTTCCTCCCCTCACCCCCAGCCTGCACTACGAGCTGGATTTGAGGTTATTTGGTGTATTGCACTTCATGAAGATTTTTTTTTTTTTTTAACGTCAGTATGAAAATTCCTACTTCAAAAAAAGGAATTACGTATCAATTTCAAGGACGTGCAAGTCAAAGGAAAAGGAAGGGGTAAAACCACCTGTGACAACAACCAAGCTCTGCACAAAAGCAAAATGCAGCATAGGTACCCACAATTTAGAGATGAGAAAATAAACCAGAGCAACCTCATCAGCTTGACTTTACTGTCTTGTACGCTTCCTCCTGGTAGTTAACAACAAACATCTTCAGTTTAATAGGTGGGATACAAAAAGAGGAAAGGAGGAAAAGGGAGCTTGAGAAGGTCTGTGATTATACTATACATTTTCACAGTGTTAAAATATTGACTGCATGTTTTACAGCAATACACAGCATCAGGAGAACAGCCCTAACTGGAAGGAAAAAAAGGAAAGTTGCTTACACTCTTCCACGGTCAAAATTGAAAAACGGACATTTATGCTACGAAACAGACTTATGGACTAGAAATTCTACAAGATAAAGAACAAAATAGAAGCTTTTTGGATTAAGAAGTTCACATGATAAATTCAACTTGGAATTTGCCTTATCTAAGAACACGAATTATGTTTCTCCCTTCTGCTTCCCCAATTTGGGAGAACAATTCTTAAGCACTAGCTTATGCTTTATTTTCGGGAGCTTGAGGACACAGTCATGTTTAAGTATGTAAATGCTGTTCTGATGATTTTCCAAGTCACAATAATATTTTACATTTTGAAAGAAAATACATAAAGATTAGAAGAGAGAAAACTGAAGACACTCTTTAGATTAAAAAAACCTGTGGCTTCTCTTCATCTTTTGAGTCAGATGAATAATTGAATGTGTATAATAAAAGATCAAGGCTCTCCATAAATATTAAAGAGCCAGTAAAATTGTTTAAAAATCTGAATTCTAGTAAAAGACAAGAGAAAAATCCCATATAGTTTCAAGTCAATTTTTATTCTGCATGATTCTCCAGACCACTAAATACAGTCTGCAATTGCTTGTCTCATGAATAACTACGCATATTAGTAATTTCATTGACCTCAGTGTTGCAAGATCACTGCCATAATTTGAAATTGCACAGACAACATAAAACTTCAAAACAATCCAATTAAGACAGCAGATGCTCCTTGCCTCCCGATTAGCGCACAGCCCAGTTTGGACATGGGTGTGCAAGGGAACTATCCTGAATTCAGTATCCTGAAATCTTCTCTGAGCTTGTCTTTGCTGTTTTTTTGTCTTTATACAGAAATAAAACCTACATTAAAAAAAAGGCATTCCGGGCAATGAGGGCATAAAGCTTTAACAATATTTATTCAAACAGAAAGCTTTTGGTGAATGCCATGCCTGGTAGCCATGAAAACGAACTTTTTCAAGTGAAATTGCTGGCAAGAACAGGTTGCACCTAAATTATTGAATGCATTACCTTCCTGCTGCTTGATGCAGAAGACCAATAATCTAAAGACAGAAAGGAGTGGAGAAGAGCAAAGAAAAGGGGAAGCAATGAAGACAGCAAGAAGCGATGACAGCAGCAAGTTGTCTTAAGATAAGAGACAGAAAGATTACAAGACTCAGAGAAGCAAGAGAGCAGGGATATCCTGCCCCAGGTTTTATAGAGGACACTAAGCCTAAATGCTTCTCAGAAGGGAGAAAAATCAAAAGCAGACAGCTATTAGTTGTCTAGATAGAAATATTCAACACAGATTGTGTATTCCAAAATAAAAGGGGGGTGGATTGCATAACCAACCCACCAAAGTGTCACAGCCCGTTGTTTTGCTGGTAAGGTCATGTCCCTGAACACGTGAAATGCAAGTTCAGTACCAACAGCTCTGACAGAAGAAGCACATGCAAGCTCATTTGTCCTGAGAGGACAGCTGAGACGGGAGGTTGCTCTTTCACAGAGAGCCACAGAGGAACTTCTCATTTCTGAAACAGAGACTGTGCCCCCCAAAACACAGGACAGTCCAAATTTCTGATTTTCTGCACACTGTAACCCACGCGGCAACAAGCAGGGAATTTTTAGAAAGATTAAGTCTGTTCTGGCTCTTATTCAAATCTGCATTTTTTTTTCAATTTATAATACTCCAAATTCCAACCACTTGTTTCTATGGACTGTACTGAAACTCTTTTATGGAAGGTAAGCAGCACTCAACATAGCATAAAATATCTTACTGGTTAATCAATAACCTTAAGCTAGCTAGAGAAAAAAAAAAGCAAATCAATGTTCAATTTGTTGAAGCACGTTCTACGTATTTTTAGTACCTATCAATCACAACTTATTAAATATTACTTAGCTCTCCAGAGTGAAACTTTTCAAATTAACAACACCCACATAAAAGTGCTTTTGCAAACAATAACATATTGTGCTCTCATTACACATCATGTGACCTTACTTATACACAAATACCTATTGTGAAGGATTCAAAAAGGGACACAATCATATTTTTCTAGGCCTGAGCAGAAGGCTCACCTTCTCTGAGCGGAATCAAGACTGGATCCTGCATGATAAAAGGTTCCTGATCATTCTCATGCCCAGTAGCACATTGCTGCAACTAGGTAGAGTGTAATCACCATTCCAGCAGACCACTGAAAACATATATAACAATCCTCTGCAGTGCTCTTCCTGTACTGAACTTCTCCTGATATATTTAGTATGTATTATTAAATCCCATTAGTTTTAACTGCTCTGTTGTGACAGGTATATTTTTGGAGTCCTCATCAAAATAACTGGAATATTTGCAGTCTTCAATAATACTTAAGTTAAAAATATATCCACCCACCCCTTTTTTAATAAAAGTGGGAAAAAAAAAGGCCTGAGAAGGATGCCAGATGTTGCAAGTCTGTCCCTTAGAAAAATGTCTCTGATTAATTTCAATTTTATTTTTTATATGAACAAAACCTTTGTTCAAAACATTTACAAATCCCTTATAAGATTAATTTTAAGATGAAAAATTTAAAAAATTCAACAGAAGTCCTTTGCTTAGCTTTAAAATGGAGGATCTCTCAGCTCCTATTATTTTTCATTTCACTTCACTTCAGGAGGCTGCTACATACATTTCTGTTCAGCACAAAACTCTTTGCACAAGCTGAAGCAGGCTTCTTCATCCCTGCAGGCAAATCACACTCTTCCAGGAAAAGACGACTCCCAGCCTATTCTGTCAGAACTTTGGCTGCCTCTTTCTCTTTTAATGTAAAATGTCTCCCCTTAAACGAATCAGTTGGTTGCTAGAAATTCAATATAATGAAAGCAAATGAGAACTGTCAGACACCTAATATTAATAGGGAGAGGCATATTGTGTTCTTCTTAGAAAGGAAGCACAATTTCCTTTTACAGCTTCATACAACTGAGAATCACACGCCGGGAACATAATTGCCCAGCAACCTTTACTCCTCAATTATGTTATGGCTCCATTACCTGCCCTGCAGCACAGCTTCACGGGGATGCCATGTAAAAGCACTAATGTGCAACTTTCACCTTTTCAGGACTTAAGTAAGATGCAGTTACATCAAAATCTATCTTCTGAAAGAGGTATTTTGAAATGAAAAGTTGTAATAACGTCACGTATTAGCATGCACTTGTGGCAAAGCAACACGAGGCACCTCTGGGATGCTCCAACAACCCTCCACAAGGACAAGCTGCAAAGATTCCCCGAGGAGTCGGCTGAGGTACTGGCTGCCTGGGACTACATGATATTGCCAGCCTCCAAAATCAAGGAGTTTAATCTTCTTAATAATCTTAATCTTAATGAAGTAGTGCCTTGCTTCCAGCTTTTGTGTCCTCACCCTACACTGTGGTAATTTTCAAGCTTTTTTTTTTTTTTTTTTAATTAGGGGGGAAAAAAAGGGAAGTGTGTTGAGATAAACATTTTTGTTTCAAAACTGCCTCCTTGGCTGGCCTGGCCTGGAATGGGAGGGGTGTGTGGGGATCCAAAATGCCCAGCATTCCAAGGTTAACAGTAAAATCATGCAAACTGGCAACACTCCACTCATTACTTATCCTTTCTGGAGCTGTGATTTCAATAGTAGAAATTGCAGCTTCTGAAGTGATGTCATTGTAAAAATCACAACTGAGTCCTCTGGGAATTCCTTATTAAACCACCTCAGACCAACGAATGGCTGAAAGATGACCCTATGAAGCTTTACATTTCTTTAATTTACTATCCTGTAAATCTCACAGATTATTTAATGTTGTATTTCTGTCAGTCTTTTACATCCATGCACGCTAAAAAACTAGTTTTTTTTTTTTTTCCTATGCCTTTCATTATGTTGAGGACGTCAAAATAGTTTAATATACAAATTCATAATTAACAGTACCAACACTGACACAAATCCTGCCTGTATCTGTATAGTATCTCCAACTCAAGTAAAGGCGACACTTGAGAAGGAAATATTAATTGTGGTTTTGATTTATGTAATGCAAAGTTACAGCTGGAAACAAGTAAGAGAGAAAACACTCGTTCTCCACAAAACCCGAACAGCAGCTATAGTCAAACTCTGCATTATTTAAAATGACTTAATCCCAGATACCTTGGATTCAAGACTTTCCGAAGGTCTGGCTCAGGATCTCTCTGGACCTCTGATTATCATTTCATTTTAATTCAGAAATACAACTGTTGCACATTATATTGAGGAAGAAAAAAAAATAATTACATATTATTACAATAAATTTCCAGCAAACAGCAGAACAGCTGATACAGCTCTTTGTAGAGTATTAAATCAACAAACATGGTGTGTAGAAAAGATACATCTTCAAAATTGGATGAGATCACAGATTTGGCTGAGATAGTTATGTTCGCAAAATATTGGGGCTCAAATTCTTAGGAAGGTTATAACGCAAAGGATATTGCAATGTATGTACTCAACTCTGCATATTCAACTTCTCGTAGGAATACATTTATCAAGAGTACCATGGGTGATTCCAGCTGTTCTGTGGAAATGGCTGTTGCAGAGAGCCACTCAAGATAATGGTAGGAATGTCCACATGGAAACTGAAATATAGTAAATTTGCTATAATAATAATAATAATAATAATTAAAAAATCTCTGTAACTTAGAGCTACACATTGTGTACACGATGCATAGAATATAAGAATGAATGGAACTGGAATTGAAAACATGGCTGCTCTGTCCCAGATGTGAAATTCCATGTAATCACCATCAAATAGAGAGCAATGGATGCTCCTCATGCTTGAGGCTTTGAATCTACACAGTTTAACACGATAATCTGTGATACAGAGGATAAGTGCAAAACATTCTCAGATAACAAAGTTGCAAAAGGAGCGAATAACGAAGGGAGCGGTTTGCTGATAAAGAGCCACCTAAGCCACAGGGCAAGCAAGACACAAGCAAACATCATGCACCTGTAGTATGGCAAATAAAATCCAAAACATCTAGAGCCAGAAACAGAGGACACTCATAGGGAAGGAGCAGTTCTGGCAAGGACTTGAATGCCTCCACAGATTATCAGCAGTGTGTGAGACTTTACAGGCCAGAATATTCCTAGTTGCCATTTTTCTGACAAGCAGGAGCAGAGAGGAGCAAAGACCTGGCACAGCACTGATGTGACCACTAATTGAGTCTATTTTAAGCAAAAGATGCACAAAGTTAACTGCAGAGTCACAGGGAGGATGCAAAAAAATGCCCTGCATGGGGAAAATGTCAAGAAACTGAAAACCTTCAGCTTGAAAAGGAAATGAGAAGGGAAAAAAATACAGAGAAGGCTGAGAGGTGACTGCACCATGGCGTGTAAGAAATTACACATGAAAGCTTACATAGGGGAAAAATTCGGTAAAAGGAGTCTTCACATAGCAGGCAAATGTACTCTGGGATCCAAGGAAAAAGTGTCAATTGGATTTCTTAGAAAAATTAAGAGGAAAGGTAACTTACAATTCACAATCAGATTTACAGTACTGGAAGAATTTACGAAGGGCAGCAGATTCTCCATTACTGGTGATTTTGAATCAAGACTTAAATATCCCTCCTGAAAGATGGAAGGTTTTAGGTTCAAACCTAGAGTCTGTATTGTGCATTACACAAGGGTGAGAAAGACTAGAAATGACTTGGGACTGTGACAATTATCTTTTTGCCTGAAGGCAGGATCAGCTATGTAATTGCCACTACCAGCTCCAAAATCCTCAAGTACAATCTATGCTGCTGCTTTGCTGTCCTTGTTGTTCAACCCTTTTCCTAAATGTCTGATCTAGAGCTCTGTTGAGGCAATTTAAGACCACCACTTCTGCTATCGTTACTCATAAAGAACAGTATAGACCCTTTATCTCTGCAGAGCCTTTTTAATATAAAATTCAGAAGTGTTATCAGAGTCCCCTCTTTCCCAGTCTTTCCTATTTTTCTTTTTTCTTTCTCTGCCCTTTCAATCTTTCGTCATAGGTCAATTTTTTTAATATCTCTGATCATTCTCTTTATTCTCTTTTGGACTCTTGGAGTAATCAACATCTTTCTTAAATTAAGTTACTCCAAAACTGGTAACATAATCTACTGCATGAATGTGAGCACAGAAACCAAGCAACAGTAAAAAAAGGATAATTCAGGTGTTATGCCTGATCCCACCTTGAAAACTAAATTTCAAGCAACCATCTCCACTCTGAGAATATCGTGTAACCAGCTGAATGAAAGCTAAAAAGGCTATTACGTGAAGAACATAGGAAATCTAGGGAAATAAATTTTAAATCAGATAATCTTAAAATCCATGGAAAAAACTCATCATAGAGCAATGTTTTTTCAAAAAATAAACCTAAAAAAACCCCCTTAGACCATACAAAGGTCAAACTGCATGTTAGATTTGTGCTTAGCCTTCCATCATCACAACTAAAAAACATCATTACACACTCACATCATTAAAAAAATGGAGTATGAAAAAGGAAAAAAAGATATAGGAGGGATTACAGCACCATGTGGCCATTCATGAAATGTGTACTTTACAAGGCAGACCTCACATGATGGTATAAAGTGTTTCATGATGTGTTAGCAAAAAGCATAGATTATAATGAACACACATAAAGACACAGTGTTAAGGCCGTGCACATAAGTTTAGCTGCCATTTCCCTACTTTTAAGAGCTCACTTGGAGAGTAATAATTTTTTTGTTACCGCATTTTTAATGACATTTCCTAGGTGTATATATTTCTTTTTTAAAGGAGAAAAATCCTCAACATGAAACTACTTTAGTAGAGAATCTTAGGCTGCTATCATTGTTCCAAGATGTTGGTTCAAGGAGGTGTTCAAAGAGCCCAAGCCCTCCCACAGCTGAGCCGTACAGAATCGGTGTGAGCTGACTGAACTACTGCTGTTCATGCAAAGTATACCTGAGTTTGCATTTAAAGGGTCACGGACATTCAGCCTCTTGTTATGCCAGCTCCATGCATTTGCCCAGCACACTATTTTCAAAAGCTAGTGGAGCATGGTTAAAACATGTAATAGGCATGTCCTGCAAAACACCTACACTCTGTGCGTTATTACTTGATCCAGAGAAAGGGAGAAACAACAATCCTCAAGTTATTAATAAATCACAGAATTACACAATGATAGGGGTTGGAAGAGACTTCTGAAGATATCTAGTTCAATCCCCCTACCAGAGCAGGTTCACCTAAAGCAGGTTGCCACTAATAAACCTGAGTGTTGTAACAAAATTTCCCCATGACTCTGTTTTAAGTCAATGAAACCAGCATCACAGAATCAACCTGGCTTTACTGACCTCTTACCAGTCTATAAAACAATTCAAAAGTGAAATTCTATTTCCAAATCGATGGACCAAAGACTCGTACATAGGGTTAAGTCATGGCAAAGCAAGATACTTATTTGCCATAAAAAAATGTAAATGTATCATCCAACCCTTACAAATGATCAACAAGCTAACACGCAAGGCTTTCAAACACCACACTGTCAGCACAGAGTGTACTCCTGCTTTCAAACACGCAGCTTATTCGCATGACATATAGTCAAGTTAATTCTTCAAGATTTACCTCCTTTTTGTTTGTGGGCTACAGACACATTTTACAGAGCCCAAGAACAGGGAATGCTGTAATGTCAAAGTGGTGTGTTAAACTGCAATTTTAAGAGCTGCTTCTGCACGAGAAAAAAAACTCACAAATCTGATGAATAACAAAAAAACCTGAACAATAATCAGAAACTAAGTTTAGTTTTGGGCTTATCTAGACTGAATCTCTCTTTGTCTATCTCTGCCTTCATACAGCATGTGATTTATTGCTACCCATAATTCAGAATTCAGGTCGGAGTTGAAGCAAAGTGTCGAAACTGATCAGCCCTGCTCTATGTGACACTGTCTGCCACTACAGCAACCTGATTTACTCATTTTTCTTAGCTAGTGTTGGCCATTGCGTCTATTTAAAAAAGTAACACAAAAAAATCAGTAATGCTGATACAGACTGTCTACCAAAAAAGACTTTTTCAAGAAAAACAAGAACTTTACACGTTAACTCTGCTGATGAATAACAGAAAACCAGAAATACTCCTTATGTTGATTCCAGGGACTGAAGGCAAGTACCTTCCCAAGTAGAAGACCCAACAGATCTTTCTCTTCTCCTCAAAACCTGTCCCCCCACACCCCTTGTGCACCAAGCAAGAGTGACGCAGCAGAGCCGGGGCTGGCATCCAAGCAAGGCACAGGGAGGTGGCTGCTGGCTGTGACCCAGCAGAAGGTCTGGCAGCTCTGTTTTGCTTGGCTTTCCCTTCAGCAGATGTATCTGCAGCAGCATCTGCAGCAGTATGGTTGTCTCCAAGTCTTCTACTGGCCTTCCAAATTTAGTTTGAAACTGGCCAATGAGTTCAGAAATTATTCAGGAATTAGGTGTGGAAGGAAACTGGAAACACACAGAGAACAGCTGGAACCGCAGTATGAGTCTTATTTCCTTAGAAAATTACACTAAAAGGAAAGTGTTGTCCCCTCACCTTGAGCACATGCGCATACACTAAATACACGCTGCAGATATTAAAGTGCAGCTGAAAGGAAGAAGAGGGCAGCAGCCCAACAGCACAGAAAGGATGACTCCTCACATACTAATGCCGGGTGATAATTCATCCCAGCTTTGAAGAAATAAGATATATTGAATTGAATTATAAGGGCTAATTAAAATGTAAGATTAAATTGAGTCCATGTTTTATCTCAGCATCTCCTTAGCACATCATAGGAAATTTTAAAGGAGATAATTCCCCAGTGGCCTGTAACTACTGCAGAAAGTAAAGAATTCATGGCTCTAGTAAGACACAAAAAAGCTTGTTTCTCTCTCTGGGTGGTCTTTTTAATGCTTCTCCCTCCTATGACTTTACTCTGACCTAATCAGTCAGCCTTTAAACAAGCAAAAGTCACTTACCAGTGACTGACAGAGGCAGGTCTTCAGGTTTTTAGATTCCCGTGTAACGTTCATTTGCCCTGAGACAGGAGGGAGTGGCCAAGCCTCCTGCTCTGCCTGAACTGAGGTCTGTAAGTACGTGCTCAGAAGATAATAGTTTGGTGTTGGAGGGAGGAAAGCTGCCTTCCTGCATCCAAAATGGGAGTTGTGTAATTCTCTCTACCCCTGACTCATCCTGACCCAGAACTGTGACCTCACCACCCCCTGTGCATTCTTGCAAATCTTTCTGCTTCTCTGAAATCTGTGACATTTGGAGCACACACTAAGGATCTCGAATAGCTCTTACAGTTACTTAATTCAGCAGAAGATTACTAAGAGGTCAATTAGGGTTTTTCCACAAACTTGAAGCTTCTTCCAGCTTCATTTTTTTCTCAGTCTAAATAAATAGATGACAAGCGGCATTTATGATAAAGCAAAGTGAACAACCCACAGCTATCCTGAAATAGCTTTTTGTCTCTCTGCAGGTTATCGCAGTTCTTCACAGCTTCTGCACTCTAACACTGTGCTGCTTGGATCTACTAATAACACCTGCAATCTCAGCAAATGCATCAGCAGATAAATCTTTACCTGCTTAGAGTAGAAACATTCTTTAGTATTTGCCTCTCATTAATATTTCAGATGCTTTTCCCATCAACGTTAGTATACAAACTTCAATTCAGGAAGAGACAAAAAAAATTATCAGCATTTTTACTAATTTAATGGCTCCCACAATTCTTTTTAAATACACGCAGCATTGACTTTGAAAAGGAATTGGAATATGACTAAGATAAACGACAGCTGTCAACCTGGTCCTGCAATGCGCCCTTTTTGGGCACACATCCCTGCACGGAGGCAAACCTCCTGAATTCCTGAGTTCCACACAAGTGGAAGTGGGTGCTTCTGCCCCGTGTGCTACAGACCACAGCAGAGGCTATAACTGACAACTTCTAGAGCTCATCGCACAGGTGAGAAGAAGTTGTTTTGTTTTTTTTTAACATAGGCCAATGGATCTCAGCATTCTAAGAGTACACATAAATATTAAGGGAGATTTTCTTTTTTTCTTTTTATTAAAAGAATTTTCTGTTTCACAACACTACTGTAGCAGGACAGCAACTAGTAATTTTGCATGCTTTGTGTCGCTCTTTTTTTGCCTTTGGTTAACACATTTAAGAATAAGGAATGAAGGCCATTTCTACAGAATGGGAAATGGCAGTCTGGTAAACAGTGACTAGGGAAGTATCTCGAAAACATACTGGAAGAACAACTGACCCTGAAAGCCCAGATTGCTCTGGTGCAACTGTAGCTTTAGAAGGTATAAGCACGGTGACTGCACAGAGGATTTTCTTCTATCATATACAGCATTAGTGAAGCCGATGCTGGTCCAGAGTATAGTTTTGGTGCTTACACTTAATAAAGACCACGAACTGCTGGAGAAGTTTCAGAGAAGAGTCACAGAGTTATTAAATGGATGAGGAAAACACCGGCTGGCAAGAGATTTGAGAGCACCTGTGATCAAAAGGAAGAGTGAAAGATGTTTGGAGACAGCAGTGGCATGGGGAGGAACATCAGGGAACAAAAAAAGCATTTCCGTCAATAAGGAGCAAAAGCCAGAGAAATTCACATGAGAAATTAGCCACAATAATTTGACAGTAAAGCTGACAGACAACTGGAACCAAGTACCCAAGGAAATGGAAGAGCCAGTATGACACCATGCCTTCAAATGCAGCTTGGATGCTTTCAAGGAAGACTTCTGAGAAATATACTCTTTTTCCAAACAAAAGCATGCTGGGCTAGCCCTGGTAGCAACAGCCAGTATGATACCAAAAAGCAGCTAAATGTTTGCCTCTGTGTATGAGAACATCTCCAAAGTAGGGTTATTAGAAGAAAGCCAGGTATGAAGAGGTCAGTCCAGTATTTAGGATGAAATGAGCAGGACAATGACCACAGAGCCATAATGAAAAGCTGCATCCAGAAATCACAAGTAAAGGAGAATTCAATAAACAGTACCACTACCTTCCCCAAAAGAAACAGTCCTGAAATGGACTGGATGGAGTAGCCAACCTCCCGAGGCACCGGTGTGTCTCCTAAAGCTAGCCCTAGCTGCACTGGAGACACTGAGAACAAAAGCTGCAAACCACTAGGAATAAAAGCTTTTCCTGTGACAAGTGCTATGTAGAAATTCACCCACATCAAAGAAGAGCAGGAAACTTTGGTTTTTATCTTCTGTTTGAAGCTGCAGTTAATCAGATCTATGTCTGTAAAAACTGACATAAGATTTGCTTTAATACATCCTTTCAAGATTTGTCTTTTTGTCTACCTCTTTGCACTACTTTGGATTGAGAAAAGATCGTACTGAACTAAAAGATGAAGACATAGGAGAGTAAATGAGCGTTCACTTACTCAGCTGAACCAGCAGACACTCTTAAAATACTGTTCAAAAACAAGGAGAAAATGGCCCTGGCAAGCAGTCAGGTCACGATGAGATTTTCAAATTTTTAGAACTTTGTTCAGCAAAACTAATGGTGCCTCAGAAACGTGCATATGCTCAAACTCACCACTGAAGTTTCAGCTTGCTTCCACTAGAGATTTTTTTCTGGAAAGAAGATATAGTCCTTTTTTTTTTTTTTTCAGTTGGAAACAATAAATGCTGTGATGCTTTTATGAATAATTAGGCACTTTAAGGGCTGACAGGTTTATAAGCAGGTGGAGGGTGCAGAGTTGGGAAATCCATGTGATTTGTCACTGCCACTATTCACATCAGTGATGTTAAACAGAAATCAAGTTTATTTTTCTTACTACCGTTTGGGAAGCTGAGAAGCACCAATAAGCAAAAGCAAAGCAGACTCCCATTTTGCACGACTCTGCTTACACTATCTCTGCTTCTCTAGTACCTTGGAGAGATGCTCTAAACAGCCTAACACAATCCCTACAGATCTTGAAAGCACTCAAGCACAGAAGTGCAAGGCAAGTGGAAGAAACACCTTTTGTCCCAACAGTGACCTTTGAGCTTACCAAAACAGCAGCAAAGATATCATGCCTTCTATCTCCTACCTGTCTGCCAGTTCGATACACACAGGAGGAAGGAGAATAAAGCATTCTTTATCCTTTCCTGCAAACAAAACCTTGGTTTCAAAGGTATAAAATGCCAAACAAGAGAAGTGAGTTTGGTCACAGGACTAATGTCCAGGATGGCTACCCCTGCAAAAATTAATGATTTTCAGTAACAGCTCTGCTACAACAGCATGTAGAAAGCCTCATCCCTTTCCTCGGGAAAGAGCAAAAGGTTTCACCAATGCAGGGTTCTTCAAACTTCAAGCTGAACTTTGAGCCTCTCATGGATCTGAAGCTGCCCCAAGCCTGCAGTCAGGAGTCAGTTGTCTCCTACCTGTCCCTGCACATCTGTCCTGCTCCCAGTGAGCTGCTGTCTAAGGTCTTCAGCTGTCAGCCAGAAAACACCACATTGATATTTTGACCCTCATTCTTTTAGTTTCTGGGATATTGCACGGCTTTGAAGTTAAGCTGGCAGAAAAGCCAGGGCAAATAGGAAGAACCAGATTCCATAGACACTTTGAATTCAGCTATTCATTAGAGATGATTTATAAAGGAATAATTAAAAAAAAAATCAAGCAAAACTAAAACACTTTCACCATACTGTAGTATTTATGATGTGTGTCTATGTTTAGCCTGTACTCAGGACTAAACTATAACAGTCTCTCTACCACCTGACAAACCCTCACCAGCCAGGGAGGAGAATCAGGAAAAGGAGAGCAAATCCATGGGCAGAAGAGGAAACAGATTTTAATGAGATAACACCAATAACAACAGAGATATACAGAGTTATACCCAGCCAAATGAGTACCCAGTCATCACAATTGTCCTTGGCAGCAGGGAGAAGCCAGAAGAGGAGCAGGAAGAACCCCAGCAGGAACCCCACAGGAGCTCTCTCCCCTCAGCAAACCTTCCCCCTTTATAATGACCATGACACTATGGGATGGGCTGCACCTGTAGCTACCTCAGGGCAGCTGCCCTGGCTGGCTTGGAACTGCTAATGGCCTGCCTGGGCCGGCATGGCTGGGCTGGGATTCTGTCCCAGCCAGACCAGGACAGTACTTAAATCACATTCTTGAAAACCTTGCAAAATCAGTACTTGACACTACATTTCCTAATGAAATCAGTTTAAAAAAAATATCACTCTGGAATTAAGGAGCAGAGAAAATGTTCAACATGCTACTTCACTGTTAGGTATAAGACTGCCAAAAAAATTTCGAAACTAAAGACTAAAACTCTCAAAAAAGCTTAATTTCTCAGAAAACGCTAGGAAATGTTAAACCAATAGTAAGCAATGTTGATGCACCTCTATGATGTTTCATTTAAAAGACTCACCAGCCTTTTTCACTATTCTACAGCTACTAGTTAAACCGAGTGACCTCTCAATAAAATGAAAAATATGTTTTTCAGGTTTGCAAGGAACAGCCAAAAAAGGAAGCTGCAAAAGTTTTATACACCTTATATAATTTTAATGTATTTTTACAAATTTGTATTAGAAGAAACACGTAGAGAGATTTCACCTCATGGATACACTACAGAAGAAACATGTTACCTACGTGGCAAGGAAGTACCATACATACAGAAAATAGGATCTTGGGAGGAGCAAGAGGTTAACGCTGTTCATCTTTTTCTCATGCACCTAATGTTGTGTACCACCTCTGAAAAGTCACTTTAATCAAGAAACATCCCTTTGACCCTCAGGTGTTGCTACTTGTTTGATCTCGCATTTCAGCAGACAGAAGGCATCATTTACCAAAGATGTGAAGTCCTATTCGAATGAGTTCTGTTCTTTACAGATAACACATTAGAAATGGAACTGTCATGGAATCAGACTAGAGAACACAGAAGATCAGAATGTTGTTTAACTCTTCTTGGTTTTATGTAACGAAATCACAGCCACAGTTAAGCTGATATATCAAGTGAATTTCCAGTTGCTGAAAATACTTTATTTTCTAAAAGAACAAAACTAAACAGCAGCCCCCACAAATTTTATAATTTCTTACTACACTGTCTGCCCATGCTTGAAGCCATGCACTCAAAGGACATGCACTGACATTACTACATAAACAAAATCCTGGGAAGCTAGGCAAGCTTTTGCAAAGATCTGCAGAAAATTCACACTTCTACAGATTTTTTTTTTTTTTAATCTCAATCTGAGGAGTCCAACCTAGTGGCACAGGTTCCTGAATATAATTTCCAAATTAAATTTACAGCCTGGGCAACAACCATCTGCAGTCAGCTTTAACCTCTGTGTCCTGGCTAAAAGCTGTCATCATTCATTCACATCCTTCCAAAAATTCCTCAGAAGTTTAATCCAAATTCAATTTTCTTCACATTCTGTGCTATAAATGTCTCTAGAGTCTTGCTGCATACTTTTAATTAGCTGCCAGAAGGGACTGCTCTCCCATGATACAGAGCATAATCCGTTTGCCTGGTTTATAAATACTCTGTATTCTGTGGAATGGGGACTATTTGTCAGAACAAAATTAAATTGGTTGAATTGGTGAAGAGTCAGTCCAGGTACAAAATTAATGAACTCAGTGGAGTTTTCAGTCTCCTATTAGTATCTGGCTATACAGAGCTGAAACATTCCCAACAGTGTGCTGCCACTTTTAAAACACAAGTGCACAGTTTAAAGACCCAAGTTACTGTCTTATACGTGTTGGCTGGAAATGTTGTAAACCAAGAGCAGCTCAGAGGCAAAGGCATGCAATAGCATCCTGGTTTTTCACAAACGTACTGTACAACTATTCTGTAGCAAAGAGAGTATGGGAAAAATACACTCAACTTCTGAACGTGACTTCCAGTGCCAGACAGGAGGAAAAAAAAAATACACTGTATTGTTTATATGTAAAAAAGGAGGGAAAATGTTCTATGTATTACAATTAATAGAAATTGGTGAAAAAGACTTTTGACTGAAAAAATGCCTTACCTTGAGAAGTTGAGGAAATGAACATGTCTAGTGAATAAATAGGGCTGCTCAGCAGTGCTTATGTTTTTAATCAATTCCATCTAAAAAGAATTAACAAATCAAATTTTCCATGTTACATCAACGCACATTTTGAAACAAATATAACTCTCAAACAACATATGATGATGCAATTTTCAAGTCTGAATTACTCTGGAATTCCTTCCCCACTATCCCTCCCAAACACTGTAATCAAGATAGCATGACTACTATTTCATGTCCAAGCAAGAAAGGTTAAGCTACAGACACCATCCTGGTATCATGGAGCTTATGTACTTCCAAAAGTGTCTATCAGTTTAAGGAAAGGCATAAACTAAGGGAAAAATCTAAACCTTGCCTAAATCTGCACCAGAGCTTTGCAACTGGCAGCTGCCCTCTGAAGACACTGGCTCTATTCACCAGAATGACAAAATGTAAAAGTCTGAAACTGTAACAGAAAGTGGGAGCTGAGACAACGATGATTTTCATGTAACAATAAAAACTGCCACCACTGCCAAAACACTGATTGATTCACCGGTTCAAACATAGAAATCAGCTCTTACCATTCCTTTTAGTATTACAGCAAATCATGAACACAAGTTAAATGCTCACTTTTAGAAAGATGATCCTAGGTTCTAGTTCAGGCACATTAACATAATTTTAATTTTAAAAAAAATATTAATTTTTCAGATCATTAAAATGGAATAATGTAAACAGCATATATTGAAGACCGCACATTGTGGATATGAATATGTGTTGTGCAAGTTGAGCTCTAGCTATGATCTAGAGGAAACTGAAAGTGTCTAGTAGAGCACACACTAGAGAGTTGAGACATCCTGCTTAATTTTACTTCCTTACTATTAATTTCCTAAGATTTATTTTCAGATTTTTTGTCTGTTCTGAAATGCAGGCTAAATTATGGACATTAAACACAAATGCATTTGAACTGATAGGTTTACTGATTTTACAAACTGGGTAGTAGAAAGTAGTACAGAAAGTACGAGAAATTCATAAACCGGGAAAAAAAAAAAAGGAGGTAAGAGAACATGAACCAAACATTCTGGTTTGAGTCATATCAATTAATGTACTGAATTTAAACACCATTAAGGAGACATTAATTAAAAAAACCTCCATAAAATCTATTTCCTAAAACTTGAATGCTATAGCTGACATAGACAAAATAAGGAAAAACATGGGGTCCAGCCTGTTATATGGTCAAGATAAACTGACTGGCATGTGATGAGTTACTGCACTAAAAGCTTGAAAAGCATGGTAGAAAATTATGTCCATGCCGTAACAATTATAAACTACATTTAAGGGACTGCAACTGTCAATTATTTCCCCTTCTATTTCTAAGTTTCAATATACTGTTATTTTACCACAGTTTTTACACAGTGTGTCATATTTTGTCAGGCACTGGAACAGCCTGCCCAGGGAGGTGGTGAAGTCACCATCCCTGGAGGTGTTTAAGAGATGGGTAGATGTTGTACTTAGGAACATGGTTTAGTGGTGTTGCTAGAGCTAGGGCAAAGGTTGGACTCTGATCTTGAAGATCTCTTCCCACCGAAACTGTTATATGATTCTATGATTTTACTGCTTCTCATCCATCTTTTGTTCTCCATTTTTTCCTAGGACACACAACCTGCCAGCTTCTTTCAGACAACACAAGCTATAGCCATTTAACTTCTAGGACCCAATAAAAAAGTGCACACACTAATATGCTTTTTCCTACTTTTCCTCTGTCTTCAACAATTTTATACACATAAATGCATCATGAGCACTCAAGCAAAATGTTCAGTTTGTCTGTCTTCCCAGGATGGCCTTTTCCTGTCAAACTAGTTCCAGTACATCAAGGCATATTAGGTCTGAGAATACCTGTAAACCCAAGGGAATGGAACATAAAGAAGAGACCACCAAAAGAGAGACAAGATGACAGGAAAAGAGAAACAAGAGAAAACAGAGACGTGCGATTTCAAAACCAAAAGGAGGCAGGGAAGGGATAGTCCCCTTGCTTTAGTCAGTCATATATGGACTCCGGACTGTTTGATTCAAGTACAAACGAGTCTTTATACAGCTCCTTCAGTACAATACAAATGTTAAATTCATAAACTTGAAGAGCAGAGATTATCCAGACCAGAATTAGAAAGCCTGGAAAACTTTGCAGTAATTGGCACAAAGGAACTGAGTATTGTTTGTTAATACTCTGAAGAGACAAGGGCTTTCCTAGCAAATCAAACCAGCTGATATATCTTTAGGACCAGTAACTCTCACTGGCAAAAAATTATGTTCATTCACCTTGCAGAATGAAACAAGGGGAGACTCTAGAGGCTCCTCAATTGGCTGCTTTTTTTGTTTTTACCCAGACAAGTTAGGAGAAGTGAAATTCTCAGAACTGTATGAAGCTTTATGCTATACTGGCATTTACCCTGTGTTATCCTATCTGCATGAATGAAGGAAGATGGCAGAAGGAAGTCATTGATATGGGATAAAAACTTTATTCATGCCACTATGGTCACCACTGTAATCCCATCTGGGAATAAACAAAAAAACAGCATTAGAGTATTAATATAGAGGTGTAAAGATAATATACCCATACAAAGTAATCCCACTGAGTGTAAAGACAGGCAGCTTTAACATAATACCACTAGCTAAACATGTAGGGGTGTGTGTGTATATGTGTTACATAGTACAACACAATCATCCCTTGCCCCTCTGCTCTCCCTGGGACTGGTACCAATTTGCTAGAGCTGGGCAGATTCTCATTACACCACCACCACACTTCCCATTGCACTTCACCTGATGCCAGTGTCAACCTGCTGCCAGATTAGCACAGGCACTGGGGCCTCAGGAGCAAAGGGAGTCTGGAAAGACGCACAGAGAGCAGGACAGAGTCTGACCCCTGGTTTTTTTTAAAATATCTTTCTACGAAACTCAGTATCTTGAGCTATGGTAATGGCTTACTCCAAAGCAGGCACAGAATTTTGTTTTGATTTAAAGTACCTTCATATTTAGATGTTTAATGATCAACTGGACTTGTAAGCAGATGTGGATAAAGTAACAATGTGCATATGAACAAACAAGCAAAAAACATTCTTCTAATAATCCTGCCAAAAGGGTAAGTAAGGCTCAACAGAAACAACACACAGATGTCAGGAGGGAAAAATAAATAACTGTAATGGCTCATGGCCACATGCAGATTGTGGCCATATTTCCCATGGGCCTCTCTCTGATCCCACCGTGCTGAACTGGTTTCAGTCTACCAAGCCAAACATATTGCTCAGGAATAACTAGTGATCTGCCAGGCAAGAGGGGGAAGAAAGACAGACAGACAGAAAGACAGACAGACAGAAGAAAAATCTTCCAGTGTCTCCCAGAAGAGTAAGGTCTCTAAGTGTTTGGGTTTTTTTTCCCCTTTGTTTGTTTGTTTGGTTTGGCTTGGCTGTTTGGGTTTTTTTTTTACAAGATGATTAGTGTAGAGGACCCACAGAGAGGAAGAGTGAGCACAGGACGAGAGCTGAGGAAAGCAAATACCTTTGGATGGAATGAGTGATGAAGGAGAGGGAGATACACACAAGGACAGATGATCTAGGAGATGGTCTTATACCAACATAAGTTTGAAAAGAGATGAAAAGGTACAATACATAGAAGATAACCTACCCTGCCAAACACCGTTGGAGGAGAGGTGAACCAGAACATAACAATGTTTGGAGGGAGAAGCTGTAAAAATACCCAGAGGAAGCCTGAAAGGCGCACATGCCTAGTAGGATAAGGGCACATAAACAGCCATTCCTCTTTCTCACTGCTGCCTCAAGTTCTCCTAAGGGAGTTAGGCTGTTTCAGTGAAACAGTGCTGAAAAAGATAGTAATTTGCTTTTGAAATTAACTAAATGGCACCAGAGAGTCCATGCTGCTCAACAAGGATCACGGGAGAGGGAAAGGCCAGGACACAGTGCAGGGAGAGGCAGGCAGTGGCACCCCACGCCCAGGTGCTCACCTCCACCAGCTGAGCCCACTGCACGGCCCAGCCACAGCAGGCAAAAGCGAACCAAACCAAGAGCATTGGGTGCACTGTGCTCCCCGAGGCAAGGCGAGCATGCACACCACATGGCAGGAGTCTGCAGAGATGCTAAACCACAGCAAGCAGTTGCACCGACCTCTGCGGTGGTGTCAACCCACATTTGCTGTCATTCTACCCCTCCCCCTCAAGCACCAATTAATTGTAAGGAACAGAGCCTTTAGGCTAAATGCTCATTTGCTCCCTAGCATAACATCCTTCTGCCACTGTGACTCCTTGCTTAAGCTTTTATTCTAAATTTTTCTCCAAAATTCATTTTCTGCACTGACTTCTAAATAGGACCTTTAAAGAAGACCAGATCCACAAACAGAGGCAACCTTGTAAATCACAAGCTGTTTTTGAATCTTAAAGCCCACCTGAGCAAGAACATCAAGAGGTGATACTCCACGGGGAAAGGTTTTTCCTTAGTCTGCTGTCCTACACTGTCACTGTAGGATCTCAGTTGGCCACGCTGAAGTAATCAAACCGCAATGGCTCGGCATCATCCCTGTACTCCTACTCAGCTTTGCTGCACTGTAAATAACAATCCAGCAGATGGCACAGTGAAATGGCTCCCAGAGAGGCTGGATGGGGCCCTGCCCGAAACGGGAGAAACGTGGAGGATGGCTCTGCTCCAGCCACAGCATTGTTCCTGCACAAAAACTCAACTCAGGCTTGCCAGAGAGGACACCTTCTTTTCCTCTTCTGGAAAGGGCCAGCCCCCCATGCTGACTGCTCAGAGCAGTCCTGTTTGGTTCAAGATTTGCAGTAGGTAAATTCTACTGGGAACAAAAAGAAATAATCAGATGATAATCCTGTCCAGACAACAGCCAAAATGTTATTACTTTTTTAAAGCTGCTCAATTTCACTGGGAGAATTTGAGGTCAAAATGCATAAAAAAGGTGAGGCAACTGGGATTTTCCAAGTGAGGTCAGCTGGATTGCACTGATCAAATAGGACAACAACAAAAAAAAATCTCTGTATCTGTCTTTCTTTTGAGTTCTTTACCTTCTTCTGCTGTTTTCAGTCTCTACTAAAGGCATGTAGGGTCCAGGAGGCACAAGCATCTACAGGTATTTGGTATATCACTTTCATCTCGGTATTCATTTCCATAAACAACTCACAGGAATGAGACTAGATCTTAATTTTCAGCTCTCAAAAATTTGGAATGATTTCAAGAATTTCTTCAGCTCCCCAAGCTGCTATAACCAATTTTCTCTCTTTAAAAGCATTTAAGAAAAATTAGTGATGGATTTTTAGTGTGTTAAACTGGAATTATATAAAAAACTGGCTGCACATCCATAAGGATGGGTGGTAGAAGGAAATAGGATAAGCTATCAATTACTCCTGTATGTGATTGGTATTTGTGTATCTATAAGCACACTCATTCTTACTTCTCCAAATGCAAAAAATATCGAGGTGAGGGAGGAAGTCAGGGAAGGGGAAGAACTCATTTTGCAGAAGTTCATGTGTCATTTTAAAGCCACATCAATTAGATTGACTTTGTATACACGAATACTACATACTATTTTCTGTATATAATTTAAATGGAAATATTCTAGCAAACGGTAAGGCACAGATTAACTCATCTGTTTCCAAACCTCACTCCCTTATGCCCATAGATGTTCAAAGACTGCACTTCTAATTGCTGGCAGGCACACATAACTCGGGAAAACTTCTTAGTAGGAAGGAGACTGGAAAAGGCAATGAGAATATGGATTCTAGTTATGTGCAATCTCTGCAGTCATTAAGAACACCTACATGCTTAACTTTATTTAACAACAGCAGACTGCATAAGCTAAATATTTACAGAAAAGTCTTGGCTGGATCAGGGCTTTAACCAAACACAGGACTGACAAATGACAGAAAGAAGAGAGACAAGTGAGAAGTCCATGCTGATGCTAGAAGCCTACAGCCCAGCCCAGCTCTCTCTTCTCTTGTTCCAATGCCTGGAGCCTGAGACCATTCATTCTCTTAACTTCCTCTTGTGTACACCACATTAAAGGTAGGAGAAATAATTCCTTTTTTCATATTCTGCTCATAAAAGATGAGAAGACAACTAAAAATACCCTGAACAACAGAACAGTTACTGTCTCCAGGCATGTTTCCTGGTGATCAAAGGCACTTTTCAGCAAAAGTACTCATTAAATTATGAACCTGTTGTAACTATGTAAATAAGCCATACATTAAAATAAAGAGACTCAAGTTATAGTAAGGCAATCTATAGAATAAATCATCAGCTCCACAGCAATACAACCAGCACCATCTGTGCTCCAG
Organism: Leptosomus discolor; assembly: GCF_034619465.1. Taxonomy (NCBI): domain Eukaryota; kingdom Metazoa; phylum Chordata; class Aves; order Leptosomiformes; family Leptosomidae; genus Leptosomus; species Leptosomus discolor. The sequence goes on along the minus strand of NC_141392.1, from coordinate 55,088,488 downwards.
GACATTTGCTGTCTAGTAACCTAACACCTTCTAGAGTGCAGAATGTAATACAGACATTTATCCTCTGCCAGTGTATTGGCTGCATCAAAAATAAATCTGGATCTCTCTGGAATCTCCACACGCTGGACCAAAGCACCAAAGACTGTTCAGATGTGATCTTGCATCATGTTTAACAAAAGACAATCTATCTAACCAGAGCAAGGCAGAACAGAACTGAAACAGGAGACGATGAGGGTGAAAGCTGGTGCTTATTAACACCAGAAAGGCTTTTAAGTATTATGATGTGTCTCCCAATCAGCAATGAAACACAGTAAAGAATACAGTCAAAACAAAACCCAAACAAGCCGAAACACAAAAGCAGTCATACCCACAGAAATCCCCTATCCCATATCCAACAGTTAAGCAGAAAAAAATAGCCAGGCAGGCTCTGGTGGACAGGATAGTTTGACCCCAACCTGATAGAACTCCCCAGGCTCCACAGTGCTGCTGGTGGGATACACAGAGGGATGCTGCAAGAGCTGAAGCCCAGGGCTCTGCCCCTTCCCACAGGCAGGGGCAGTGGGGGGACACTAGCCTCCCCCACAGCCTTTCACTGGGGTGTTGCACCCAGCCTTTGGGTTGGCACGGCAGCCCTGGCCAGCTGGTCCCTGCCTCGGGCTGAACTTGAGCACTGCGGGGGGGTTAGGTGAGCCAGCTGCCAGTGGGACTCTGATGGCCACCTTGGAAGGGGGGAAGGTGGGACCTGCAGGAGCAATATCTGCTCCCAAATTTCCATTTGGAATGAACTGTTATATCCAAAACAATAAACTTATGCTCATAAAGGGGCTACAAATAAATCGCCTCAAATCACAGCACAGTGCCGCTGGCAGGCCCACATCTGTGTTTTGAACAATAGCACACATTTTGGGGTTTGCAGGCTGCTATTCCTAGCAGTGAGGCAGGCAGATATCGCAGCATTTACCTGATCAGAAGACCAAAATAGCATGTGTGGGCAATGTGTGCAACAGTTGTGTGTATGGCATCTGACTACATCTGTACACTTTGGTGTCTGAGGTTTTTTATATTCCTTGCATCAATATCTACTGATGGCAGTGACATTCACAGAGGGCACACTGTTCCCCTAAATACAAGGGAATTTAAATAACTGGACCTTTCATGAAATCAAAGCTGCAAAAATAATGCCTCCCTCAACTTTAAAAGAAGATGAAAAGGGATGTCCGGGAAAAGAGGTTTCATGTGGCATTTTCACTTGCCTTAGTGAGGGTTGTGCAATAACATGAAAAAGGTAGACAAGCAAGAGGCTGAGTCAGGCTACAGCAACATGGGTTAGCATGGCCCTGGAAAATAACTTTTTGAAGCAAGTGATTACTAGAGGTGGATTAAGAAAGTGAGCAAAAAAATGCCCTGCTGGCTATTATTTACTCCTGCTCTGCTTAAGGAGACCCAAACCAGGTCTGAAAAAGCTGGCCTACTTACACGATAAACAGTTGTGCCCTGAAGATACATTAATACAGGTCCCAGAAGCTGTTAGCACCTAATGTCACTCGTACTAACCCTTCTCGCCTCACTGCAGGACTAACTGCTACACTGATGAAATTCAAGAGCTGGCTCATTGGAAGTTAGTTTTTCTGGTTAGCTTCCAGATCGTGTTGCTCTTGGCTCTACCATCCATTTCTCCTATTAACTGAAGCCACTTAGAGGATGAATAATTCTGGCTGATTGCTCAGGTCAAAGTAGCAGTACCTTTTCAATACAATTTCTGCTAGTATATGCCTTTGTTTCTCAGTTCTACAAACATAATAAAAAAGCAGGATCTAAGATGAGCAGGAGTAACTTACCTGTTCATTTTTGGTCAGTCTCGTTTTGTTATGGATGTCAGATGTAACCAGGTTGAATCCATGTTTCTCTGATAAAATTCTCAAAAGCAAAACCACAGTTCGACTCCCACACTTTCCAACTCTGTTGTAGACCACCTGGCTGGGGAAAGGAAGTACCTAAATAAAGATTGAAAAAAACGGAGTCAGTATATTGCTATTTTTGTTTCTGTGTACCTCTGAATCACAGTATGTTTTGACCGTAAACCACCAGATACACGCAGGAGAACTTCTAGGACCCTGCCCAGATCAAAAGCATCCACTTCCACCACCAAGCCAGAAGCTCTTTAGAATAGAAACACATGGTGCAGGAGGTGGCAAACTGAGATATCCCCCTCATGATTCATTTTACTATAACAGTGCAGATTGGTAGCTACTTCAGAAACCCTAAGCCACTGATGATATCTTCTAGTGAAAAGGATGGTGAGCTTAAGCTTGCTGTTTATAACCTCAATGCATCAGCTTTAGTCAACTGCCTTACATACAAAGAATGGAGTGAATCTGCACTACAGTTTGGCAACTCAAAGTGAAGTCGACATAACGCAGGAGGAATGCTTGAATTGCAAAACTTCATCTTAAAAAGAAAAAAAAAACACTACCTAAATAACTACCAGTTGTATAGAGCTAAAATTGATCAATTGTTTCAATTTCAAATATAAACATCAATCTTTCAAAGAGACTCAGAGAACAAATCATGCCACTGGCTAGGTATGTACTTCTAGAATAACAGTGTGGCCTGGAGGCCAGCTGGCATAGTCTTATCACATCTGTACAGGTAATGTTCACTAAACCTCAAAACAGAACAGCCACATCTGACCTGCCCACTGGGAATGGTCTCCAGCCCACACTAACTCTTGCACCATGCCCTCCCCCTGGGAAACCAGAACAAGCAAATAGTAATGCATTGCCTTGAAGTACATTGGATGCAGCCTTGTTTTGTTCCTGGACGATGGCCATGGGCTATTCTTTCAGTAAAAGGCATTCTGAAGTCACACTGTTAGACTAGATGAGTATTTGGCATAGAGCATATAGCAGCAGCATCTGATAATATAGGCCAAGAAGCATCTCTTTTCAAGCCATTTGAATTGGCTAACATCGTCAGGAGCTCACAGTTTCACCCACAGTGGTGCATATATGTCACTCACTTATGGAAAGCTCATTTTTCTATTACGATGACAGGCACGAAATGTTTCCCAACATGGGGCCTGCACCCTGGTTCCAGGCGACATGTGTTCAGCACAAGGAATGGCTCATGTGCCAAAGTGATGGTGTGTCTCAACCTATAGTTACTTTTGCTGTTGATGCAATGACGTTCTCACAGCAGAAGGATTTCTAACAAAAGCAGTCAGATGAGGCATATGGGCTTCTGGCACTTCTAACCGTGTTTGAACAGCTAATAGATCTTCATCAGGGAAGCAAAATGATTCCTCAGGCAAACCTTCAGATTACTTTCAAAAAGGACCGCAAACTAGAATAACCAAAAAAAAAAAAAAAAGGAAACTCTGGATTCCCTTATATGTAATGGGAACATACCAGCACTTTGTATTGCTATCAGCATTACACTTCATGACCAAAAGTACATGACAGTACTATTAACAGTACTATTGTTACTGGTTGCAATATTTAGGATATTCTTCACTGTTCCATAATCACAGAAGCCGTCATTCTTCAAATTACCTGGGGAAGGGGTAAGTATTTGGTGATCACGGGCTCAGTTAAGTTTTCTAAGTTCCCAGACACCACATCTGCTGATTCAGAAGGTAAACATGGGCCTCCCAAGGCTCATATAAAATGCACATAACACCCCAAGTCTTACTATTTTTAACACTTATATGAAGTTTTCTATGAGAAACCTAGCCCCCTTATTTCTTATCAGTATTTCCTTCAGAAGCCTTGCTTCTTATGAAATGCAAAATCCCAGCCTCAACGATTAGAGAAGTCCAAAGGTGATGAATTTAACACCTCTATGTTACAGCTGTAGCTAACTGTGGTCAAGATAAGAACAGGGAGAGATCACTTACCAAGTACTGTCATGGACAAGAAACAGACTCTACTTGGGGAAACGAGTTTAATTTATTACCAATCAAATCAGAGTAGGATAATGAGAAATAAACCCAAATTCCACTTCTTCCCAGGCTTAACTTTACTGCCAATTTTCTCTACCTCCTCCCCTCCAGCAGCACAGGGGGACGGGGAATGAGGGTTGCAGTCAGTTCACCACGTGTTGCCTCTGCTGCTCTTTCCTCCTCAGGGGGAGGACACCTCACACTCTCCCCCTGGCTCAAGCATGGGTTCCCTCCCACAGAAGACAGTCCTCCATGAACTTCTCTGAACGCAAGTCCTTCTCACAGGTTACAGCTCTTCACGAACTGCTCTAGCATGGGTCCCTTCCACGGGGTGCAGTCCCTGAGGAACAGACTGCCCCAGTGTGGGTCCCCGGTGGGATCACAAATGCTGCCAGCAAACCTGCTCCAGCGTGGGCTCCTCTCTCCACGAGGCCACAGCTCCTGCCAGGACCTTGCTCCAGCACAGGCTTCCCATGGTGTCACAGCCTCCTTCAGGCATTCACCCGCCCTGGCACGGGGTCCTCCACAGGCTGCAGGTGGATATCTGCTCCACTATTAACCTCCATGGGCTGCAGGGAGACAGCCTGCCTCACCATGGTCTTCACCACAGGTTGCAGGGGAATTTCTGCTCCAGCACATACAGCATCTCCTTCCCTTCCTTCTTCATTGCCCTTGGTGTCTCTGTGTAGTTCTTTCTCTCACCTATTCTCACTCCTCTCTCCAGCTGAAGTTGCCACTGCAGTTTTCTTTTTCCTTTTCTTAAATAGCCTATCCCAGAGGTGCTACCACCATCACTGATGGGCCTGACCTTGGCCAGCAGCAGGTCCGTCTTGGAAGCGGCTGGCATTGGCTCTGTTGGACATGGGGGAACCTTCTAGCAGCTGCTCACAGAAGCCACCCCTGTAACCTCCACCGCTACCAAAACCTTGCCACACAAACCCAATACACTAACCTTTTTCAAAGCAACTGCTAATGATGTCTGAAAGGTTAACATCTGAACACGTTTTATTACGTTGATTGTAACACCGGGGACACCATCATGAAAGTTTTTCTTATGCAAGAACACACGAGCCACAGTCTAGATTTCCCCTTTCTGATTAATTTCTTCGCGTAACAAAACCCACCATAAGTATTTGCCATGGCCCTGCAGCCCTATCCACACAACACTGTACCTTCTGGAATGGGAGTTTCTCTTCTGCTCAGACATACACTTTTGGCATACTTTGCTGTGCAAGTATGTGAAAGCCTTCAGGAGAAATGCTAAGTACATGCTGACAAATGCCAGTGAAGGAGCAAGGGCACATACAGCATGTGTTTGCCTAGCATCCTGGAAATGTGACAAATGATGAGATCTTGTAGGACTACAGAAACGTTTAAAAATGCTTCATAATTATTAACTGCTTTGATTTTCATTCCAGAGTTGCACTTTGCAACACAGCAAGCAAAATTTTTTCTTCATTGGTACTTCATTAATTTCAAGTAGAATTTTGCTGTACCCAGATTACCTTTTACCTTCAAGTTCTTACAAAATCTCTGACTTGATTAGCCAGCAATCTTGAGTGAATCTTATTAATATAATTCTTTAAAAATGAAATAAAATTAAAGCAAGCCTTTGTCAAGTCTCTAAGTGCAAACAACTTTACCAGAAAAAAAAAAAAAAAAAAAAAAAAAAAAAAAAAGAGACAGCTGCTACCAACTCTGGCCAGTTCTCACCTTTCTTTCTGAAACTCACCTTCCTACAAGCACAATTCTGTTCTGCACACAGACAATAACCTTGGTAATCCCCCAAACGAAACTGTAAGCAAATACTCATCGCAGACAGAAAAAACTGAAATAAAGGGCTACTATTTTCAGACAACTGTTTAGCTTCAAGGAGGCAAATACATCAATGCCTTGATTCAGTAAACATCTGAATGCACTTAGGTAAAATCGGACAGGATTCGAGATAAACGCTACAGCTCAAAGCTCACTTCAGAAGAACACAGTCATTAATGGTAATCGAAACTTCACTTGCAGCACTGCTGAATGTGGCTAGCTTTAGGGACGAACTGCTGAAGCTTTGCTCATGTTTCGTCTGTTTACGTCACCATTCCACCTACTTAAATGCACCAGAGTCTGCGACCAGTAGACAAAGCCATGTACTACACATGCTTTTGGTACATAAGCAAGTATTTGTTTAACATGACCAGTTCCCTTAAGATGCTGCAAATCTGCTTTCTGCATTTTAGATAATGTCTAGGTAATTTCTTAGAAGATTAAATATTTCTTCCAAAAACCTGAGTTTGTATCAGGCAGATGTAGAAATGCAAGAAACTGAAAACTTCTTTAGAGAGGAACTTCCCTTTTTTCCCCGTCGCAATACTCACAACAGACTCACGATAATATAAGAGGTGGTGGCAGAGGAGGCACTTGAAAGGAAGGCTCCCATTTTATTAGCAGAAACAAGATGGAAAACAGCAGTTGGAGGTTTACAAAAGACTAATTAGACTACATTTTATTTTACAATGAGAGTATGTATCATGTAGACTGACTAACTGCTGAGGTGATGAGCTGGCAACATGATATTCATGTAACAATATACACAACTTCAAAATAATTACAGAGTGATTTTATTGAGCACTGCATCAAAGCTCAGAGGTAATATAAACAATTCAAACATATAATTCACTTTGGAGTTATATGAATTAGTACTTACAGCTATAAAAATGTAAAACCCACAGTATAATTACAACAGCTCTCTCCAAGGGTATGGAAAGTTATATAACAATTTACTTGTCAGTTCAAACTGAGGTTTTTTTTTCTTTTGTTCCACAGTTAAAGAAGATGTCAAGAACCATTGCAAATGAAATCAAGGAGAATAAAAATGCAAGTTTAACCCAAAATGAATTTGCGTTATGGACAACAACTGTCAAGTAGCTCTGCAGGGTAGGTCTGCCAATGTCACGAGGGGAGTAATTTCTCAGATAGCCTGACAAAAGCCCAGGCTTCCATCTTCAGTGGTGGCTTTGTCTCCAGGTAAACCTTTGCACTACATAAAACAACCCATTAGGCTGGACAATTACTTGCAGTGGCAACAATTTAGGGATCCACTCAATCGTTCATTTTTACTGAGCCAAATCCAATATAATTTTGCCCATTTGCCAAAAATGTCCCAGTGCAGGAACAATTTGCCCAGACAAGTAACTCATGTCAGAGACACGTGTTACCAGAAAGAAATCCATTACCTTCACAACTTCTGCAAGTAAGTGACCCGTGTCCTTACTCATGAGAGATGGCAGAAGTGTGTGCCAGAAACTTAGCTTCTCCTTTTGCAGCAGATACTAACCTGTGGTCAGACAGTGCTCCATGTTTATCAGGTAAATGAGGCCAACCAACAGAGACAAAAACCGTAAGATTGTAAAAGCAATGAAACATTTGCTAACATCACACATGTCTCTATATTGCATCACATTTTCCCAGTGCAACCTCTCAGGTTTTTCTTCCTGCCCAACTGAGACAGAGTTGTAAGAATTTAAAAAATGGCTTACTGGGTAAAAGCAATAGCCCTTTTGGCTCATGAGTGGTGGATGACGCTTATTAGGCACCTGCAAACCCGAGCGCCTTCAGCCGTCCATTTCTCTCCAGTATCTCTCCTCCAGTGCCCCCAAAGATTGCATGTGGGATGTAGGAAGGCACACCCTTGCCTGTTGCCTGAAGAATTTCTTACACAACCTGCTATACCAACAAATTTCAGAATTTTCTTACCCACCATGCATTTCATTTTTAGCTCATCTTCTACCATTTCCAGGGAATACCCGTTCTCACATTGTGGGTTTCATGAAGACAGATCAGATAATTCAGTCATCAGCTTTGAGATCTTTGTAGATCCATGAGATGACTCTTTTTAATTGAGGTTTCTCACAAGCCTGCCGTGGCCTCTTTAAAGACAAACTCTAAGGCTACTAAGAGATAACATATTCCAAACCTAACTTCAGGAATTGCTGCAAAAAATCCTATTCCAAACAAATATCAACTTACTCTTATTCACTTTTAAAGCAATTACAATGAAGAATGGCTAACGCAAACTTATGTTAGCAGAAAACATGACTGAAAGATGAAAACAAGAGAAAAGAAAATAAATTACTAGTTAGCTTGCTTCTTACACAGCTAAACCACACAGATTCAGTTACGTCAGGATCCACCTGTAGAGTATAGTAACACTGCACAGAGACAAGCTTTTGGAATTAACTAGCTCTAAAGCAGACCAGACAGCATGATCTTCTCTATAGGTTACTGCAAATACAGTAGAAACCACAAGGAAAATAAAGATGAAATCAGTTTGTTTTCAAGGTTTGAAAGCCACATAGCTACAGTAGAGCACTGAAAATAAGGCAGAAGAAGAAACAGAAGATTCTTCTGTTGCATTTTCATTAAGCAACTAATTTAATTGAAAAAGGATGACCTCCTGCCCCCCCCCCCCCAACAATGCATTTCATCTGTTTGGCAGCTGACTATTTGGAAGAATAAGTTAAAATGCGTTCTCTAAGGTTCAACATCCCTAAGTACCAAGATAATTGAAAACATAAGCATGGAGCACAAGCAGCAAAAGGAGACTGGTTGTGGACATAATCCTCAAACTTACTAAGAAAAGCATTACTATGAAGTGTCCGCCAAAGCTAATGGTTCCCAACATGTCTCACAAAACAGATCAGTATAGTCAATATCAAAACTTCCAATAATTTTTCTGTGAAGTACTGCACCCTTACAAATCAAAAAAGAGCTCTGTCTAAATAAAGCATAGTAAAGTCTCTCTGTTAAGTCTCAGATAAGGTCCTGTTACTATGGCTATACCGCAAATTTAAACTATGATAAAATCAATAGCAAGAAAAGGTCTAAGACCAAATTTTCGAAGTTTTGGCTGCATCCTGCCAACACATTTCATTTTGCCCCTTTCCTACTTTACTCCTGATTTACCTTCCTACAACAGCAGCTTGCAGCTGAGCAAAACCTCTACTTCCACAGTCTGCTGCACAAGATTCCCTGCCAAATAAGAGTGCAGAACCAGGTTTATTTCAGGTATATGAAGTTACAGCAATGTTCAAATCCAGCACATGTATAGAATGAGGCAAACAGGTTGGTAAAGAGCAGATGCTCTGTTCTGAGTGAAGGGAGCAGTTTCAGGTGGTCACTGACGTTAGGCAGCCTCTGGAGGCATGAGCAAGACTCCTGGTTTTCACCACTCAACAACACTCACTGTATGCAAGGGATGGCAGCTCCGGCCCCTCTCAGGGATGAAGCAGGTAAGAGGGAATCACCTCCAAACAGATAATTGCTTCGGGAGGGGGTACAACCAACACCTACTAGATTAATCAAATCTTGCCCTTTCACCCTTTCGTAACATATTATGCTTTTCAATCTCCTCCTCATTCTTCTTGCTTTTCTATGCAGTTTACAATTTGTTCACCTTTTCTGGGACCAAAATGAGATACAGAGCTTGTCTTGTCACCATAGCACCAAACAGAACTGAATCCTTCATATCCTGAAGACATCCTTTCTAATACATTTCAGGATGGCATTTAGAAGAATCAAAGCATATGGGACTGTCACTGGTATAGAGAAGGATGCAGCACATAAAGCCATCACTGTTTTTCTTCTTTACCCTACACAAGCGCATGCAGATTATAACCCTATACAAGTGCATGCAGATTACAACAAAAAAGAACAGGAAGACCCTCATTAGTTTTCTTGTGAAAAGCAGTATTTTAATCTCTTACTTCTAAAGTTCATAACATTGTGCAAGTCATCTTACTGGTGTGCACCTCTCTCATAACAAGATAAAGGAGATAAATGATCTAAGGATATGGTTCACTGATGCTGTTATTTGTTGAGGGAATTAGCATGAATTCAGGTAGGTCAAGAATTTTAGTGTCTTCAGTTACCCAGTTTTCCACTGGAAGGCTTTCCATGTAGTATGAAAAAAACCTTAAGCTGAAGAACTTATGCAAGTCAGATTTTAACTCCAGAGTAGCTTCACATTATATGTATATATATCTTGGAACTGTAAAGTTTTAAACTGCTGGTTTTCCTCCTAAGCCCAGGGTTTTGTACACTCTGTGATGTGCTCAGAACACACTGGCACAGTTATTCTCTGTTTAAGTAGTAAATCCTATCACATCCAACCCACATGTTTATGTTGGATACTGACAAAATGAGAGATATTAAGTAGCTAAGCCTGGTTTTAAAACTTTTTATAATACATCACAGCACTGGTGTTCCCTTAAGTAACTTAACTACCTTACAGTAGTTTCTATCCTTCCAACGCAATATTCACGAATTCACCTCGGGAGCCAATAATATTGGATTTGAATGTGGTGAGCGGTAGACCAAATAATTTATTCCTCTGCATGCACTTGCTTTCTTCATATTAAGGTTTAACCCTTTTGTACCTATTATGTAGCTAGTGCAACAACTCGTGGTTTCACCACTGTCAATGACCTATCACACCGTGTCTCAGCCCTCCTGTCCTTTACTTTAGGCCCCCTTCAGTAGTTTCACATTTTATTTTAATGTCTCCAGCATGCTTCTCTTTTCAACTGCACTTTGCACAGGCACTTTATAAATCAACTGCAGTGTGAAATAAAGGTTGGTTATAGCCATAACTGGATTTTAATTTGTAAAACAGGCCAATTCTGCTGGACACGCTTGGTACTCATGAGCTGGGCTCCAAGGTTCTCTTGCTCCACATGCTCAGGTGAACTCAAAGAGACTAAATTTCCATCACAGCTTCTGCAGGTAACAAATCTAGTTCATGACAATGTGTCACCACCCAGAAGGAGCAACACTAAGCAGCACCTACAGGAAGGACAATGTGCTGCTGGCCAACTCTTCCAGCAGAGCCAGAACACAGCAGAAAACCCAGTGTTATCTAAAATTACTCAAAGGTCCAGATTACCTTCCTGTCTGACCACGGTCCACATCTGAGTCACAAGTGGATCCTGTGGTGTTGGAGACGCCACATGTCGGAGGCAATAATGAATGAGGCTCAGCACCAAGTGCTCCCATTTCACATTGCTTCTGCAATCTGAAATGATTAATCCGGCTTTCTCAGGCAAACCAAACTTCATTTCTGCTGACCAAGGTAGAACTCCTTTCCATTTCATTGCAGGGAGCTTCTCTCCGTATCTACTCAAAATCCCCAACGGTGCCAGCAGCAAAGGCCTCCACACTCCCCCTGGATGCTGGGGTGTCATGGGTGCTGTTCTGAGAATTACCTGTTGATACTCGCACTGCCATGTCCTTCCAATTACTTGCTCAAATTCCTCCTTCACCTGAATTACCATGATACCACCACTCTCACACAAACCCTTCAGCCCAGTCAAGACTCCCTGTCCTCTTTTTCGGATGTTTTGACTCTGCTGTTGACCACTCACAGGCAAGTTTACAATCACATTTTTTGATTAAAGCTCATGGCCCCGGTTAGAGTCCTTCACCACTATTTACAGTTTCCTAAACTACACTTTATAGTTCTACCTCTCACTTGTCTTCAAAATCATGAGGCTTTCAAAATAATACTAGAATTTATTTGGTTGGAATTTTTTTCAGTTTTGCAAGCCTCCACAGCATCCCAAGTTCCAGGTTTTCAAGTTTGTTCTTCAAGCATCGTAGCTAGAAAAAAAAAACCCTTTTTTTTCAGGCCAAGATTCTTTCAAAACTGTTCAATGGTAACAGTTCAGGATTTCAGAACAGCATCAAATGTAAGACTTGTGGTAAAATCATGAGTGTTACTCAACTGAGTCACAAGGATTAGCAACATTAACCAAATCAGTTTGTCCCTTTCAAAAGATACCCTGTCATACTACCCCTATCCACAATTGCAGATTTTTGTTTTTCACTGAAAGTTTAAACCATCCAGACCCAGCTGTAACTGGACTTCAGTATTATAATCCAACGCATCCTAAAAACAGATAATGAAGGTGGCCATGATTGAGTGGATATGATTGAGTGGTTATGACCTCCATCTACGCTATGTTAGTTTATGAATACCTTCCTATCATAGAAAGAAGGGGAAGAAGAGGGGAATGTATTGGACAGTTGGAAATTTAAAATGGTAATCTGTAACAGATATTCATATGCTGTGAAATAATCTGCATGAATGCTTTGCAGATGAACAAAAATCAACACAGAATGGATCATGTCCAAAATTTCAGTGAAAACACAGCTCTACTAGCTTCAGAAGTGGAGATACTAATGCCTTGGGCAGTGTTTTAGCTACAGTATGCGACATAGAACAAAACTTACAGGTTGCAAAACTGGTGATATCAGAGTTTTTCTATTTTGTGTAACAGAGGGTAGGCTGCTGTGTTAATGCCAGGGCAAGCGAAATTCCACCTTTAACTATGCACACAGCCTGACAATTAAAGTACAAACCAAAACATTAGATATTTTCCAAGCATCTTTGAAACTAGATGGATGAAAACTACAGACTACTGTCATTCACAAAACCCACATCTCTGTTGTCTCCCAAAGTCTTTCAAAATTGAGAGGCCGAAAATGTCAGGCTTAGTAAAAAGCCAATTCACTATTGTTTAAACTTTTGCAGGATGTCAGCATGCACAGTATCCCTCACAGATCCATCTTCCTGTGACAGGCAATTTGGCTTTAATTTCCCAAGTCTCTTTGTACTGTCCATTCAGTATCAGTCAGCCTCCTCACACGAACACCCTCCTGATATACTATAAACTGAAGAAGTATTAAAAAATAAGTAATAATCTTCTCTATTTTGATAAATAACAGGATAGAATAATTTCTTGTCCCAAAGATTCTTGATCAATAAATTAATATGAACAAAACAAACAAATTAGTAAACCAGTACTATTCAGATATTTTTATGACCCAATTCACACTTCATAGTACAGATTCAATTCTAGCTTTTGGCAGTATCTCTGTAATACTAGTGTGCTATATCATTCACCACCCATAGCTTCATCAGGGTTCTGACTGATTATAAATAACAGACAATGGGGAAATCTTCCAGAAAAAACAGATTTTTCTTCCCTTGAGATACTTCCTTTTATAAGGAAGGAGAATACATTTTATAAAGAACACAAAATAATGATTCCCAATATTTGTACACTTATTTTACACCACCTTTAATAAATCGAGGGAAGTGGAAAAACATGTTATGTTTTCTGAAATCGCAGTATTTTATTGACTCTACTAGGCTCAAAAGCTCAGTTATGCAGTAAAACAGTACTTCAAACTATAAAGGGGATCTTTGTGGTTAAGGCACTTATTGAATTCTCTTTTAATATTTTGATTTTATCAGTCAGCTACTGAGTCTGGTAACCACAGGAAGTTACTCTATTTTAGCTCTTCTAAATTCTGGCAATTTCTGCTAGCTGAAAACTCACACTGCGAGATCGTCTCATAAACAACTCTTCATTTTACGAGCAGGATAGGGCTTTTTTAATCACTGAAATCTCCTTCAACTCTACCCTGGATGGATTGCTTCAAAGATTATCAACCATTTGTTTGCTGTTGCTAAAGAGAGAATTTCAACTCTATTAAAACCACACTACTATTAATGCTCTTAAAATCCCTAATAAGCATGTACCTAAAAGAAAAAAAATCTTGCTTCTTTTTTTTTTGTTGTGTGTTTTGGCTTTTTTGGTTTAGTTTGTTGTGTTTTTTTCTGTTTGTTTGTGGGTTTTTTTGTTTGTTTGTGGTTTTTGTTTTGTTTTTGTTTGGGTTTTTTTTGTTTTTTTTTTTTTTTTTTAATCAAGCATTTCATCCCTTAGAAATCAATCACTTAAGACTGTAGAGTTCTGAAGGGGTAAAACCATGTTCTCAAAAAAGATAGCTAGAGCTAAAACAAGTTCAAATGAAACAGGAAGTATCCACTAAAAAAAATAAATCAAAACTGAAAGAAAAAAACATAGCTCTTGGCTGTTATCTTAGTACTGTTATTGAAAGAACTGGAAAAAATAAAGCTGACACAAACCTTATGAACAGAAAACCACAATGTAATGGGGGCAATGTTGACAATTTTAGTAAGATTGAAAGTCGAATAAAATATAAAAAACCTACTTGACAACAGAGAGTGACAAGGACTGGGTACAGTATGTACATACCAAAGGCCACTCTAGGATTCTGCAATCTTTTCCCAGTTTTGATCCATCAGGAAAACATGAACAATTATCACATAAGTAATAGGTAAGAACTGAAAGAATGGTGAAAAGGGTATGTATCCACTTTCCAGCTTCAAACCAATAAAATCAAATGTATTTTGTGTATGCATTTTATTTCTTTTCATTTTTATCTCATCCTGACCCACATCCATTTGTATCCACTTAAAGCACTGAAGCACTGTGACACACGTGCCAAGCACAGGGCTTTGCTGACACCTAAACAGCTGCCAAAAGACGTTAGGTCCAGGACAAGCATCCCACGGGAAAACCACCAAGAAAAGGAGAATAGACCACTTGAATGTAATTTATCTGTCATCTATGTGCAGAGCCCCTTTACACATATATATCAGCTGCAACAAAAGAGAGACATATCCTGATGCTCTTGCCAAGTTCTCAAGGGAAAAGCTTTCAACGAATAACAACAGTAGGTTTGATAAAGAGTGCATCATTTGTCCTCAAAGGTTAGCTTCACCATCTTGGATGGAGGAACAAACCTCAGGAAGTTTTGCTAAGGAAATAGCTACCCCAAATACTGGAACAAAATACACCTGTTTTATTTGCTGAAATGCTCAGATATATACTAACTGAACACCACCAGTCACTAATGAACATCAATTTCACGGGTGTTTTTCAAAAACAGGTTAGCATCATCTATAGGCACCCTTTATCCTTTCTCTGTAGTTTGGAGTCTAAACAAATCATCACTTTGCAAAACCTTACAATTGATATTTTCAGATGCATATAAAAAAAACCAAGAGGTAGTAAGATAGAGATTTGAACCAAGAAATTCAAGTGCTTTAACTAGAAAAGTTAATTTCTAGTGACAGAGTAGAAGGTTACATTTGGCTCAACTATGTTGCCTTTTTATCTGTCACATACTAACACCAGCAAGACCAGAGGTGTGCCAGGGTTATTGGAGGTTGCATCTACCTAGAGAAGCACATACAGATCAGTCTTAGAGCTTGTGAAAATCTAGAATTAGTCAATCTCTGGTCAAGTCTTTGGTGCCTAAAGGACCAAAGAAGAATGGTGTATGCCAGACACATTACTTTCATACCACCGGCTTGGCAACCTTCATACCACTGCCAAGGGTAATCACTGCTAATCTGTAACAGTCAAGTACACATTTACTGGGAAAGACTTGAAAAGCTGGTGCAACTGGCCTTAAAGGGACAACCAGAACCACACCAGCAATGTTTATGTACAGCAGAGAGCAAACCTTTCCTTCTCTGCTTGCGCTGAGAAGATTGCTGCTGCCACTTTTATTTGAACAAACAGCCCAGTACCCTGATCTCCTGAAACATGACGATGCTATTCCTTATTCAGAGAAAAAGTGTTATTTTCAGTTCTTCCCCTGGGAAAAAAAAAAACAACAAAAAAAACCCCAAAACCACGTAGTATTAAGAAACCCCAAAAGTTCTGGCACCTAGCCATGACAAAAAGCCAAAAATAACACAATTTCCAACAAAACAGCTACAGTCCAGTGCATATCAACTGTTGGTGGCCTTCCACCAGTATAGCTAACTACATACCGCCAATATTAGCTATCAAGTTATTTCAACCCCAGGCAATGGATTGTTGTCCATTACCTCAATTTCTAGTTTTTAAGCATTTTTAAGCAGACATATAACAGTAGAATCCTTTTGACTCTAAAGCTTTCTTCCTAAACCTACCAAATTCCTCTCTCATGTTTTCATTTCATTCAGGGCATGCTGTATGATGTACACGCGGGCATTAGGAAAATGCTGGAGAACTTTGCATAATAGTGCCACGTAGGACTGACCACAGTTGAATGCAGCAGGGCAAAGGTAAGCTTTCCAGGGTAAGTGACTGCCAGGATTGAAAGAAACAAATTGAGGACTTTTTCATCTGTGCATCACATGTGCTGCTACAGAAAGGCGTATCACGTCATCTGTGCTTTGTGAAGATCACAACTAAAAATACTATGTGTAATGAAAAATTTTAATTGTTTCAGGATTAATTTCTTCTGACACCTTTTTATGTGGCAAATTAAACCATTCATTGACCTTAATTTTACTTTAAATGTAGACAGTTATCTAGTCACATGAATAGAAGCTACCTGAAAGAAAATCACAATTACAGTGAATTTAGTTTCACTCACACAGGCAGAGTCCACAGTTCAGAGCTGAAGCTGTAGGAGGGTATATAATTGCACTAAGCCAATAGTGCAATGCGTGAGATTTACAAAGCAAGAGAATCTTTGTGCAAAACTTGACCTTAAGCAAATACCAGGAATCATCTGCCCTTTTAGCAATCTCCACCCATATTTTCACTAGAAGAATGAAAAACTGAACAAAAAAACCCCACCCAGGAACAAGGAGGCTTGCCCACATGTTGTCCAAGGGATGACCAAAATGCATGCATCCATCTTCCATCAATGTTTCTAAACAAAGGCACGTACTTCAAAAAGAAAAATACTTGTTACTTATAAATGGCTGTAGCTTGTTATTCCACTGAGCTATTCACCAAACTTTCAGGAGTGAGGATGGTCACAAAGGAGGCCCAAAAACTCTACCGACTGTAAGCAGCTAATCAAATAGTACGCAACCAACCAATCAACTGTGTAGACATCTAATCAGATGGCCTTTCTACAGACTGCTGAGCTGCAGCCAGATGAAGCCATGTCAACACAGACCAAAATTACACGTCTAGATAGGCAAAATAAATTTTCATAATGTAAACAGGAAAGTGTCTGGGTTGGATAAATCTGGCCAACTGCTACTGCCTATTGGAGTACAGTTCCCATCCACAGAATCATTAATTGGTAAGGCAAAATTCCTGAAGTAAAAGGACCAAAATCTGAATACAATTTTCAAGGTTAAAAACTCTTATCTCGATTAGAGCCTTTTCCTTACTGACACAGCTAGGTACTTCTGAAAGCTAATGCAAGCATGAAAAATACAGGTCCAGAACGCGCATTGCTTTACTCTTCCGAGCTGAGTGTTCACTGTAGAGACCTGACAAACATAATGCTTTACTCCATGAAAACTGCTGTACTTCTCGGCACGAGAAGCGGATAGTACCCAAATAATAAAATATCTTTCAAGAGCACAAGGAAGTACTAAATACATCTTAAGTGTGAAATATTCGCTTAGCCTTTGATTCCCTCCGTCCCACCTCAGTTAGTAATGATGAACTTAACAGGCTGATTCTGTTGCCTCTGTCTACATCCATCTGCTTTTGTGATTGTGCATGCAGAAAAAGTGAGTAATCTGTGTTGAAAGGAAGAAAATCAGATGTACATCAACCTTCTAAGTGAGCTCTCTGAATTTTAAGAGTGTAACAAATTTCCACATATCAGCTGAAAAATATAGAACTCATGCACACAGACTTTGCAGCAAAAAGGTGAAGAAACCAATTTACTGTATTATTGTAGCTTGCTTTCACTGATAACTAAGCTAAGTTGAATGGCTTTCCACATTACTCTCCTTCTGCTAACCAAAAGCCAACTGTTTCACCACACTGACGCACACACGTGGTTGAGCATTTAAACTCAAGGCCTGGTGGCTCAGGACATGATTTCATGGTCAGTTTGAACAGAGATGAGCGAGAACTACCAGAGATAATAGTGGCTCTTCATCTCCACCCCATCTCTAACTACTCGCTCTCACCTGCTGCACTAGCATTCACAGTGGGCCACATCAGCAAAATAATCTGTCCAAGAACTAAACTAGAAGACAGACACGTTTTCAGGTAACTGCTCTAGCTCAGGCACATCAGCCTGCTGGGAATGGTGCACTGCTAAGGAAAAAATGACCCTTTCATCAGCAGACTCTGCTTTTTGGTTAGAAGTGACCACGGAATCTCACACTTTCATGGCGAGTTCTTAAAACAGGTAACATTTCTACTTAAACACCAATAGGGCTTGCAAAAGCATCCAGGCATCTAAGTTCCATTAAAACAATACTACTTGAAAAGTTTTTATTAAAGAAAGCCATAGTCTATATTATATAAATTAGCCTATGGCTAATTACTATGATGTACATAATCACATGCTCCCTTTTCTGTCTTGGTGTTTTACAAGTCACAGTGAGAATTCTGCATAATTTGGAAAGGAAACTTTCAGAAAAGCTGCACCTCCAAGTGTTGCAACTGCACAGCACAAAGACTTCAAAACCACAGTTAGTTTTACCCAAATACTACCTCATAAGATATTATACTGTACCTACAGAAATAAAGTGAGTCTGGAGAAACTAGAACATGGGAAGACAACTGTTGTCTTTTTTTTTTAAATAGCTACTATACAAAAGGAAATGGCCTTCTTGTCTAGAAAGAGACACACAAACAAGATAGTACAAATGGCGTTTTAAAGAATAAACCGACTCAGGGGAAAACAAAAGAAAACAAGAGACCCTAAATTCCTCCCTTCCACTTTTTCCCCCTGAAGAAACCATCATGATGCTGGTCCTCACCTGAAATGTTGTAAGTTGCCATCATGATGGTGAGGAAAAAGTCACAGAATCACAGAATGATTTGGGCTGGAAGGGACCTTTAAAGCTCATCTAGTCCAACCCCCCTGCAGTGAGCAGGGACATCTTCAACTAGATCAGGTTGCTCAGAGCCCCGTCCAACCTGACCTTGAATGGTTCCAGGGAGGGGGCATCCACAACTGCTCTGGGCAGCCTGTTCCAGTGTTTCAACATCCTCATTGTAAAAAACTTCTTCCTTATATCCAGTCTAAACCTGTCCTCTTTTAGTTTAAAACATTTACATCTCGTCCTATCATAACAGGCCCTGCTAAAAAGATTGCCCCCATCTTTCTTATAGGCCCCTTTAAGTACTGAAAGGCCTCAACAAGGTCTCCCTGGAGCCTTCTCTTCTCCAGGCTGAACAACCCCAACTCTCTCAGCCTGTCCTCACAGGGGAGGTGCTCCAGCTCCCTGATCATTTTCGTGGCCCTCCTCTGGACTTGCTGTAACAGGTCCATGTCTTTCTTATGCTGAACACTCCAGAGCTGGACGCAGTACTGCAGGTGAGGGTCTCACCAAAGTGGAGTAGACCTCAGCCTGCTGGCCACAAAGTCAATGTGATATAGTCATACGTGATAGGAACAGCCTACCCTACCCCTATAAAAGGACTTATTATGTACATTCATTAAATATATCCCGCTGAAAGCATTGCACCTGTAGCAGAGCCCATGTTCTAGGAACTGCTGCCAGCAACAAAGCCATCTTCACTTGCCTTATTTGCTCCAACTGCGGTGCCTTGTTTTTGCATGAATGTGCTGACAGACAAAACATCACTAAAATCCTTCCTCCCCTTGACTCCATGACAACAACTCCATTAGTTTAATCACACAGAGATTTAACCCAAGTTACTTACAAATGCCTGAAAACACTGGGAGGAAAAAAATCAGAAAGGTCATGTGCTGTTGATGTAAACTCAGCACGGTTGCTTTGTACGCAATTAAACATACAATTAGTTAAAAACCAAGACCAAGAAAACAAACATAAAATAACAGAGGCTCACCTTTTGAGGGGGTGGTCCATGGTCATCCAAATAAGTGGAATTTCCTATAAAAAAGAAGAAGGATAGAGATAAATAAAAGTCAACCAATGCAACTTCAAAACTCACCAATTCACTGCTGGTTCTGTGGTGTCCAATAACTCAAGGAAAATACATACCCTCTGCTTTAATTTTTGATTAACAAAAGAAAAACAAAACCCATTTGTTTTGGCTACATTTGTGATAAAAGATTAGATGCATATTGCCATTTTAGCATAAAACTAAACAGGCCAAGGCAGCTTTAATTAAAATAATCACAGCATTCAACCATTTGCGTGACAAAACTATCAGCTGCATACATAAAACACACCCTCCCACACACCCCCATAGGCTGTCTTTGCAACTGTTCTTCCTGAACCTTTCTCCTGAAGGATTAATCATGAGCTTTCCCAACATGTCCCAGCAGAAGATGAAATTTTGCAGCAAGTCTAAAAGTTCCCCTCGGGCCACACATGCCTCTCCCCTCTCAGTCATCCTCCTACCAAAGACAGCAAAACCACCTCTGCTCTAACCTTACATCAGTACGGAGTATGATAATAATTTGTACAACTGCCTATTAGATATCCAAAAGCTGTATCAAGGAGGACTGTAAAAAGCATGTCCCACCCGTGAGCACCTCTGTTCCTGGGGTGTTGAATGGGCAGCAGACACTGTCTCTGGGGCAACCCAGGCTAGTGGCAATAAAACATAATTTGGCACCAAAAAGCTCTTCTCTTGTTAATCTGGCCAAAAGGACACTGTGTCACATTGTTTTTCAGAGTGCCAGAAAACCCAGAGATTTCTGGATCCAGGAGGCAGGACGGAGAACTTTGTGTGTGAGTGTGATGAATTTCCACATACAGTAAATGTCACGATTACTTTGCAGAAGTATTTTCCTTTCTGTTTTTTGTTTGTTTTTTTTTTTTTTCTTCCCTACGCTTTTCTAGCATAGGTTATGAAGTTATGAAAACTTGAGTCAAAAGGCTTCCAATTCATCTAAAGGTTAGTCCTAATATCCTGAATTTGTTCTTATATGTACCTCAATCTTGCAAGAGTTTGCACAACTACAAAAGCCTGAACAGTAACTTTTCTATGGTCAACTGAATCATCTTCTGGAGCATATCAGAAACTCCTCTTTCTATACATTTGAAACAAATACCCATCCTTTGAATGACCCAATCGATTACTTCAATGCCATAGTTTGGCTGATTCCTTATATTCAGGATAATTTCTATTATCCACTTCTCTGATATGATTCTAATTGCCATGGAAGTAATTCAGTTCACAGATGTAACAGAGCTGTGTATCACTTTCCAATAAAGCAGCTACTCTGTATCCAGTGAGATGGACTTGAAAATAAGCATTTCAGGTAAATCCAGGGTTACCCCTGGGAGGGGAACAAGGAAAGCTCTGTTAGTGCCTCTCTTTCCACACTCATTTAGGATTTAACTTTCCTGTAGGATCAGGCTCATACTATAGTTCATAGCAACTTTGTCCTCTTTGTAGTTAAGCAAGCTGAAAGACTGCCACTGTTGATAAAAATAACTCTTTATAGTTTCCTCATTGTGTCAGGAAAAATGTTTCATTTTGATCCATGCTAAAACAGGTAATGTTTGCTAAAACGCATTTTCGTTGTCTAAACAAGTTAACACACTAGAAATGCCATAAACATTATATGAAAACTATTCATTTGTTCAAAAGCAAGAGTAACAAAACTTTGAGTTCTACAATTGGTATTAAGAAGGATAAATTATTAATCATATATAAATTTCTCCCCCAAACACAGGCAGTGTGCTTACCCAAATAAAAGGAATATTAACTACTGGCTGAAGGACAGAGGTCAGACTTGTGATCAGTGATGCTGAGTCTAGTTGGAGGCCTGTGGCTAGTGGTGTTCCCCAGAGGTCAGCATTGGGTACAGTCTTACTCAACATATTCATCAATGACCTGGACGAAGGGCCAGAGCGCACCCTCAGCAAGTTTGCTGATGACACTAAACTGGGAGGAGCGGCTGATACACCAGAGGGCTGTGCTGCCATTCAGCGAGACCTGGACAGGCTGGAGAGCTGGGCAGGGAGGAACCTAATGAGGTTCAGCAAGGGCAAGTGTGTAGGGTCGTGCACCTGGGGAGGAATAACCCCTTCCTGCACAGTGCAGGCTGGGGATCAACCTGCTGGAGAGCAGCTCTGCGGGGAAGGGCCTGGTAGTCACAGAATCACAGAATGTTAGGGTTTGGAAAGGACCTCAAAATATCATCTAGTCCAAACCCCCTGCCAGAGCAGGACCACCTAGAGTAGATCACACAGGAACACGTCCAGGCGGGTTTTGAATCTCTCCAGAGAAGGAGACTCCATAACCTCTCTGGGCAGCCTGTTCCAGTGAGCCAGCCATGTGCCCTTGTGGCCAAGAAGGCCAATGGTGTCCTAGGGTGTATCTAGAAGAGTGTGGCCTGCAGATCGAGGGAGGTTATTCTCCCCCTCTACTCTGCCCTGCTGAGGCCACATCTGGAGTTCTGTGTCCAGTTCTGGGCCTCTGAGTTCAAGAGACACAGGAGGCTAGTGGAGAGAGTCCAGCAGAGGGCTACAGAGATGATGAGGGGACTGGAGCATCTCTCCTATGAGGAAAGGCTGAGACATCTAGGGCTCTTTAGCCTGGAGAAGAGAAGACTGAGAGGACACCTTATCAGCGCTTATAGATATGTAAAAGGCAGGTGGTCAAGAAAATGAGGCCAGGTTTTTTTCAGTGGTGCCCAGTGACAGAACAAGGGGCAACGGAAGTTCCGCCTCAACGTGAGGAAAAACTTCTTTACATTGAGGTGACAGAGCACTGGAACAGGCTGCCCAAGGCGGTTGTGGAGTCTCCTTCCCTGGAGATACTCAAAAACCTGCCCGGATGCGATCCTGTGCAACCTGCTCTAGGCAAACCTGCTTTGGCAGGGGGGTTGGACTAGATGATGGACCAGAGGTCCTTTCCAACCCCTACTGTTCTGTGATTCCGTGATTAACTGTATCTTTAGCAATTACCTATCATGGTCCATTTTACTGTAAATAAGGATTTTAATTACCACATTCCCTCGAGAAAACAGATCATTACAGTCATAGCTTACACGGCATCTTATAGAGCAGTGCCAAGAGTGTCTGAGCTATATTACTGAAACCTTTAAACCTTTTTGAGATATTATTTAAAATTAAGGAGCCAATAACTTAACCAATTTCACCTTTCTGTGTCAGTAATCTATGTTCTCAGTATGCATACCGCACTTTACTTCCTTTGTAATTTTTTAATGATTAAAATGTCATCAAAATATCCCTGGCTTTGAACACACATCCTGTACGTTTGATTTCTGTTCTCAGTTGGTTTGGTTTTTTTTTTGTTGTTGTTTTTTTTTTTTTTTTACAGTGCAGTCTAGTTACTACTGTATCCACTTAAAAGACAATAGTACAATTTTGGACTATTTCATGAAGATCTTTTTCATGGCACTTGCTTGCTCAAATCCAGAAGCAACTGACAGCGACAGAAACTAATTTCCAGACGCACACAAGTGACCAAGGACGTTAAGAGTACTGACTTGAAACCTAGTGAGAATACCTTACAAATGCAGAGCGGAAGAAGGAAAGCTGCAGATGTTCCCCACTCCCTTACAGTGCCCCAAACACCATGTGCTGAGCTAGCTCCCTTCCCCTGCCAGATCTACTTCTGCTCCTCAGGCATATGAACCAGAGCCCATCTCAGCATCCACAGCACGCCACATCAATTCAATAGTCTGAATTCTTTTGGATTCAAGTTTAAAATTAGTATTTGTTTTCAGTAATAAAAGTAAAACCTTTTGCTGTATGATTCATACCATACCATAAGTAAAAAACCCCACTAAAATAACTCAACAAATCCAGATGCAATGGAGGGGAGTGGGCAGGCTCTGGGTACACCGTCCAGTTCCTTAACCCTGTGAAGCCCTGTATGTGCTCTCATTGCTCATCGTATCATAGAATTAGGTTTGCTTCCATTCTGCTTGCAAAGCAGGCGCCACACTACAGGAGCCTTAACGCAGGCAGAATTATCCTGAAAAATGTGCATCTAGGTCAGAATATTTCTGCAGAAAACCTGCAGGAATGATGACTTTCTAAACACAAGAAGAAGCCATGAAAGGCTTATTAAGCATGACTCCCGGGTTGGGCATTTAGAGATTTTATGACCTGAGGATAGGATGCAGCTTTCACACGAGGGCACTTTTCAAAGAATACGTATCAGACTAGATTAGTGTAAAAACAAAAGAAAAATGCAGCATTATCAATATTGCAACAATGGAAAAATACAAAAGTAAAGCCAATCTATGGACTGTTGTCTACTAAGAGATGACAAAGTAGTACAAAAAGGAGAGTTGTACAGTAAAAATCAGGGACTTTGAAATGTATACCATAAACACTGAAACCACTGCTCATAAGCTCAAGTGTATACATCAACACGACAAGCTTATCTAAGCTGGAGAACATTATTATGCAGCTTTTATATGCTCTGGCACAGACAGCCTGTATTTGACATCAAGTGCCACAAGAAGAGAAGAGGCTTTCTGTGGCAGAAATGATAAAGCGATAGAAGAAGAGGTCATCCTTCCTCATTAAGAATCTAGTCCGTTGCCCCGAAGCAACCTATGTGATTAAATTATTAGGATGACTTCTCTGAAGTCCTTTATTAAAGCTTTACTAAAGACATCATTGCTCTTGTCTGCTGCCCAAGACACTTATAGATTCCCCCCTGCCCCCAAAAGGAGTATTTATTCTTTAAAAATGAAATTTTCCACCTTATAATATATTCTGCCTTCCTGTAATAGCATGAAAGTCTAAGGCATTAGAAACAAGTCAGAGAGAATAATCAAGTCTCAAAACAGTGGTATTAGGCATTCCACAAACATGCTCAACAGCACACTTGAGCTGATTGAACACAGCCTCCTCCAGTCTCTGTCAGGGAAAAAAAAAAAAAAAAAAGAATTCAGCTCTTACAGAACATGGTGAATATGTGGAGGCAGTCCAAATGTTTCCATAATTTATTATCTTTGAGGTTAAGTGAATCAGCTGTATGCAAAATCTTTGGGGAAACCTTGTGATTATGTTCCTTTTTTCTTGGAATCACTGAAGCGTGGGGGTTTTGCTTGAAGCAAGCCAAGTTCATACAGAGAATGATGGTCAGCCACCATGATTAAGGACAAATATTACTGTGTCCAGTTCAGAACCACAGAAAACAAGAGTTACTGCCATCCCGGAAAAAGTCTTTCCAAAAAATGACCAGGGAGTACAGAAGAGGTAGTAGATGGGCTTATGTATGAACTTAAGACCCTTTGATAGAAACCGAAACTGGATCACTCCATTTAAACAATTTAGATATCATGCGGAAAGAATTGAGTAGAGACAAAGGGAGAAAGCCAATATGGAAAATGTGGAATTTTGACTATTTTTCTGGAGCAGGGTTATCCCTCGGTGGGAATCACAAGCAGCAATCTATGGGAGCTGGGATCCAGTTGCTGTCAAATTTTATGTGAAAATCCTGCTTTGCTTTCTTCGCTTGGTCACTGTCTCAAACTTCCAGGTGCCAATACAACCTTTACTGGCATACCAGCCCTTAGATGATCTGATGTCTAAAGGAAAGGAACAGTTTGTCATTGTCTGATGAGTCTTCTAGTCTGGAAATCAAGGTTTTGAAGAATGACTCCTCCACCAAGCATCCCTGATCATTAAGAGCTGCACCTTCAAAATAAATGGCTGTGCCACTGAGTAATCAGAAGAGGATCAGTTCTGCTCTGCTTCCAGACAAAAATGTATTTAAGCAAGAAACTGGAAAGCCACCCACAATCAAAATCAGCTCATAGGTCCCAATTGCCAGTTATCATTTTATTCTATGCAATTTCCCTGCTTTTTTCTTTCCACCACAAAGAATCACCCACTACAGAATATACTGGGGAGGGTCCACTGGCAGGAGGTGTTAACTCAACCAGGATGCCCATGGCTGGCAGCATGTACCCAGGCCAGACAGGACTGCCAGAAACAATAGACTTGGGGTGTTTTCTGCAGTTTATTCTCATCCTCCTGCATTTTATAGGTGTTCGTGTCTGGGTTTTTTTCTTTTTTTTTTTTTCCTTTTTTTTTAATCCCAGTGGAACAGTGGACACCCTTAGAAATTTTTTTTTTTTTTTTTTTTTTTTTTTACACATCTGAAATAAGATGTTCTTGGTCATCATGTCATGGAGCCCTTTGTGGTCCAAAGGCAGGAAGGGGGCTAGGGACTACAATTTGCAAACTAGCAGCTTCACAGAATGATGTTGCCCAGCTCAAAACCAACCTAAAAGGAAAACACTACTATTGCTGAGGTCAGCAGAGCCATAATAGCTCTAACAGAAGGAAATTTTTCAGAGGTGTGTAAAGAAGATCAACATAGCAAAACCCCACTGACCAATCTGCACTGGAATAGAGTTACTGCAATTTCTTCTACATCATATGTAAAAGGCTCTGTAACTACAATTGGTTTCCTCTGTGCAAGACTAACATCCTGTCAAAATTTTCATTTTGACCATGAAAAAAAAATGTAGAGTAAGCATTACTTTTCTTTAAAACATTCTGAAATGGATTTTCCTGCTTCCTTTCTTGCCTTTCAAAACATTTTGATTATTCCTCATTTTTAATGAGGAATAATATCATAAATACCAAAGAAAACCCCAACAACAAACCCATATGTTTAATTCACTCTACATCATGGCATGCAGTGAAGCAAAGAAGCTGGAACATGATAAAAATACCTATTTGGCCTTATTACCCAGTGAACTGAACCCTGGAAACTTCATGAAGGTATAATTTAGATTTGTTTACCTACCAGTTTCATACTTCTAACACAATTAGAATAGAAACTGGCACACATAAGTAAAGTTTCTGAAAACTTACTGGTAATTCTGCATATGTAATATATACGAAAGTACCACTGGAATAGAGATGTGAAGGCTTTGGATAACAGTAGGTTCTAAACCAATGCAGAATATACATCAGAGAAAGATTCTAAATGAAGAAAAATACCTTTACGAAAACAAATATTAAAGAATACTGACTTTCTGCATACTTATCAGTTTGTTCCAATCTATTAGTGTTTATATGCTTGCCTTCTAACGTACTCAAGACTAGAGTGTTAACTTGTTCCATATATCCATTTCTTAGGAAAAATTAACTGTATTCATTACATTCAAACATACTGAAATGCACAATTATAATTCATAAATAAGAAATTCAAAACTTCCAGTGCTTTAGTTCAAAGAAAAAAATTAATCACAATTCTGATGTGTGATCTACAGCAAGCACTATGATGGAAATATCACAGACACTGTGTTTATCAATGATATTCCTGGTGCTTTTTGCTTCTGTTTCTACCCTCTAATGACAGGCTTTCCAGCCTATAATTCTACAAGATGGAAGACCTATTTTAATGAACATTTAGACGATTCTGAATATTCGATAATGAAAACTCTTGGCTAAAACTGCTCCCAAGTAAGGAGAAAAATCCTTCCGTCTTACAAACTCACAAAGACAGACCTAGGTGATCCGACATCG
Source organism: Leptosomus discolor (assembly GCF_034619465.1). Classification (NCBI taxonomy): domain Eukaryota; kingdom Metazoa; phylum Chordata; class Aves; order Leptosomiformes; family Leptosomidae; genus Leptosomus; species Leptosomus discolor. The sequence continues at coordinate 55,061,294 of NC_141392.1, read as the reverse complement.
AAGTTCATAATCTTCCTACTTCAAGTACCCACATTGTGTATTTGTCCTATACACATATCTAGCAGTTAAATATTTTGCTCCAAGACTCTTGCTTGGAGACTTTTCCTCACCCCCAATTGTTAGACACTTGCATTTAATTTTCACTCTGGAAGCCTTCTATGACCAGTTCACATCAACTTTTTTCTTGTACTGGCCTTTAGCACTCAGAAGTCTTCATAGCCCATTATATACCGGCTCCAGCCAATGTACCTACCAACAGCAGTCTTATCCTCTTCATTGCTAGTTCTCAGCCCCTTTCTAGTCCTCCAAGATCCTCCTCACTCTTCTCAGATCTTTACAGTTTCAGTCATATGTTTTGCACGCGACAGCCTGCCCAGTTACCACTGGTGAGAGACTGACTGCTGTCCTCGTGGTTTTGGCATATGCAGCAGAAAGGTGCAGGCAGGACAGGGTAAGATGCACACTAGGCATGGCCCTCCTCCTGCAAAGACAGGAGACTCCAGAAGGCAAAGCTACTCTGAACTCGTACATCCTCTCTGAACTGCATGGTTAAGCCTTCCTTCAACACACCTTATACAAGGTATACAAAGAAAGGTAACAAGCATTTCAAAATGTACAGACATTTTTTTCTTTTTATTGTTTCTTTTGTCAATAAGCAAACAGCTTTAGTACTACTGGGGGCAGGGGGGGGGGGGGGTGTGGGGTGGTGTCAAATCAAGTAATAAACCCAGCCCCAACAGGTATTTTCCTGCACTGAAAGGAAAAGCAGATATGCAGCTCTCTGTCAAGACAGTGCGAAGAAAAACCTACTGACCAAAAAAAAAAAAAAAAAAAAAAAAGAGTGCTACTAAGCCACACTTTTATTTGAATGCATTTTGCTATGAGAACAAAGACTGCAATCTATCTTTGTGGCCAGGCAGCTCTTTACTAAATGCACTTCAAAGCCCCATTAATCTGTTCTCCATCTTCACTCTACTTTTCATCTGGTTCTCAAATTCTGCTTTCTGGTATCACGTAGCAAGTGGACACTAATTAAATATGAGGTCCTTTTTTTTTTTTTTTCCCAAAGAAAATTATTTTTATCCTGCCTTCTGTCACAAAGTGTGCCAGATATTTTGTAATGACTTGTATTCTTTTCTTAATTTCCTCAGCAAGATTTACCTTAACAAAAATGCACAGGCAGTTCTATAAATACACACAGTACTATGTTTCTTGGTGCCTTCTGGGGTGCCCCTGCAAAAAATTCTCCTCCCAAAATGCATAGTCATGCAATGCTACTTAAAGCTAGGCAACTACAAATGAAGATGTTCAAAATTTTAGGGGGAACTTGGGAAAAGCTCACAAATCAACAGCTAAACTGTCACCCACTGAAATCACACAGACAAAGACTGGTCTCCTACTTCATTTCCTAACTGGCTAACATGAGAAGAATAGTGGAAACCGTCAAATTACTACAGCTGAATACAAAAAGGATCGGTGTATCATAGAAACTAGCAAATTAGAGAATAGTTAGAAACACCTGACATTTGGAAATGAGCTAGATTTAACGACATTCAGGTGGCATACTTCAGAAACTGCCTGTGGCAGGCTGCTTTAACAACTATCTTTGAAAATTAACAGAGAACAAGTGAGTGAAAATCTGGCTGAAAGATAGCACTCCAAAAGTAGTTCTCAAAAACCAACACTCTTAAATTGGAAACAGAAAAATGGTGCAGTAAGCTGGGGGATGTGGACTGGCCACCACTGGAGATCTTCAAAAGCCAATTAGGCAGGCATCTTGCCAGGAACGACCCAGGCATTGCCACGCTGCTTAGAACTCTCACGCAAATTAAACCAGCTCATATTCCAGCCCTATTTATTTTTAATGATTTCTTCTTTTTTTTTTTTTTTTTAATCAAGCAATCTTCCCCTGGGTGTTTTTCTGGGTCCTATCACTCAATATTCTCATTCATTAAAGAGTACTGATATTAAATTTTATAACAATACCAAAGGAAAGTATTTTCTATCTGCTAAAACTCTGGGGCAACCACAGAAAGATACTGATCATTTAAAGAAATGGTCTGAAAATACAAGATGCAATTCAGTAAAAACAAGCATAAAAATTTCAGCTTGGATAAAAGCAACACCTTCATATAAAGCAGAATGGAAACAAAGGGGAAATTGCAGAAAAGAGCATGGGGAAGAGATGATGGGGGCTGAATACCAATTCCCTTCCTTTGGATCTCTTTGAGCATTCAGCGAAAACTTTTCAGGAAGATCTTTCCACTCCAGCTGAACGTGCAGTAATAGTTTCATTAACTTGGCAAGAGTCTGTTTTAATTGATTGTCATATGAAGAAACTTTTTAAGGCTTAGGGTTATTCCGTTTTCCCCTTCTCCTCCTGAGTAATACATACATGCAAGAATACTTGCAGGCCATTTTCCTTCATCGAAGAGAACATTTTTATCTCTACCCTGCAGATCACATAACACATAGGGAAGAAACTCTGTGGGACAAAAGATGGTGGCAGGTCCATGACACTTCCCCTTTCAACTCTCCTGCACGGGGAGCCAAAGGCAGGAGACGTCCCTCTGTACATCTGAGGTACAGGACTGGAACTCCACAGATAAACCTCTCTACAAGGCTCTCCTTACCAAAATGACGACAATTTAAAGGTGAGGTTGAGGGCTGCACAAAGGACAGAATGCTGGAGCTTCAATGAGATCCTGTCACATGCAAGGCCTCTTAGGTCTCACTTCACTCTGCCATTCAGGCTACAAACTCCAGGGAATCTGTATCTGACCAGACACCTTCTCAGATGATACCAGTCTCAGGAGTCTCCTATTACATCAATACCACACATCAGCTCTGCTCTTTTGCATGATGTTTTTCCAGAAACAAGGATTTTATTATTTAAACTTAACTCAACTTGCAAGCTTTATTCCCGCCCATTGCATTTATGCAGATATTTTCAGATACACCTCTCTCTTTTCCCCCTGCACAGGCAATCTTGGAAAACAGTAAGTCAATGAATTTTGGAAAACACCCAGCTGGCAAGCCACCAGTTATTCAAGGAAGACTTTTATTACTACTATTATTAGTAGTAGTATTATTAAGTACTACGCTGCAAATGCTGTCCAGAATGGGTTGTTTGTTGGGCGTTTGGTTTGAAGTTCCTGTCCCTGGAGGCACATTTCCGAGAAGCTGCCTAGGTCTGTGGTCTGACCCCAGCAGCACCTTCCCAGCAGAGAAGAAATGAACACGCTTCACAGACAATTGGTCACATAAAGCTCTAAAGAACTACTCATATTTTTATTGTGCTAAAGCCAAATGAGTTTTCCTTGCATGTGCTTTTCACATTTCTCCAGTCATACGGTTGCTATGATTTTGTCACCCTCCTTTACAGAGGCAGCTGCATTTAGGACAATGGACTCCCATACAAGGTAGCCTGCAGGATCAAGCTGTATGTCTGTACAGTTTTCTACATTTTTGCAGTTCAAATTCTCTTTCTATGTGATTTCAAAAAGAATGACTGAAAATAAAAAAGAGCCTTTTACAATCTGTCTCCATTTCCTCCTCTCTACCATTTTTTTTTTTGGGTGTCATGACAGAATCACTGTAAAACTCTTCCCTATACTTATGTACCTCTTGAAAAGCCAGAGGACTCTATGTAAGAAGTGGCTATCTTTGTATTGCTTCCTTCTCCAAAGATAATTTTTTTTTAAAAAAATGACAAATTGCTTAACCATTATAAGTTTCCCATCCTCAAAAGGCTTAACAGGCACAAAATTGGAAGTAGTAATTCTTGCCAACGCCTGTAACTGCAAAACAGACTATATAAGTAGGTCAGATAAGGAACATACTGTACCTTAATGAGCTATTTCTTCTTTATGACACATTAACATAAACTTCTATTAATCTCTATTACAAAACATACTAAAGCTTCAGACAGTTTTCTAGACTTCAATATGATTTAATACAAATATTTTCCATCAATATAAATGCTTTGGCCAAACTGCCAAATTTTCACACTATCCAACTACTGGCTTCTGTCCATAAAGACATTTTAACTCTTTTCTACCTGTGTCAAACAGACACATTTCAGTGATGAAAAGACTTCTCAGTGTATTTTAGGAACTTCTATATAGAAAGTGCATGTTTAAAAGTAAGAGACAAGATTTAGCAACCATAGAGCACTGGACTTGGCTTAAACCTGTCTTTCCATTTTGGAACTCTTTCATCTGCAACTGTAAAGGGATGGGATTAACCCCATTCCTGTCATTCAAACCCCTTGCAATATATACCTTCTACTTCATTTGGATAACTGTTTATTTAGGACTGCACTTATGAACTCTGAGATGCAAACATTCACTACTGGTAACAATTACCTAGGCGTGCTCTTTCTTTTTATATCATTTTCCGGTGTTTTATTTAGCTTGGAGAACCACATCAGGATGTCACCACTAAGACATGGTAGTTTAACAGATCTCTAACTGCCACTCATGAGCCCTCCTGCAGATCATGCTTCTTACAAGAGACATCTTAAAATATATGAAAAACATCTGTGCCATGTAGACTATTGCAATATAGTAGCCATTACCTAAATTCAGCTTCTCAGTGTACACATGCATTAAATTTTGTTGTTGGCTTTTTTTTTACTGTATCTATGTATAGCTATATAAATATGCATCAGCAACAATCTCTGCTTTGCTTGAGTGGCTGGGAGACTTAACTAATATGAAAATACTTGTTTAAAAAAGTTAAGACAAAGGTATTCATATTGGCATATACCACAAGACAGTATAACTTAGATGTATTATTGTACTATATTACTAGGTGGCGTATTATTTTTAGGACATGCCTGTCAGACTTCTTCATAAGAGTAATAATGCTTTTTTAATGCCACAAGTTTATGGCAATACTTTTAAACTTTTTCTGAAAGGTGAGAATAGGCTTTTTGTTCTAATCAAATAGCAGGCAGAACATTCTACAACATTTCATAGGGTCATTTCAGCAACAGCATTTCATTTCTACAAATTTTCATTGAGCTTGGCTGAGCTACAAAGTAAAGAAATTGCAGCGTACTGAAATTTACGTTCAGATACATCAAAAATGCAGTTCTTCACCCTTTATTCTGTATTAGAGTCTACATTTCTCAGAAGGATGACATTTGGTCACCAATAATGGCAGAGAAATCTACCTAGAATGATCTAGAGTATTATTTATCGTTTTACATAAAGAAAGCTTGAAGACCCTCTAGAGCTAAGCCAGGCTACTGTTTGATGTTACCTAACTGCCAACAGCAGTACTTGTTAACATGATTTTATGAAAAGTTCATGATTAACTACTAAGCATGGGTTTTTCTCATTTTCTTATACCCGAGAAAAGAAGAACACAAAAAAAACCCATCTTACACAAATGTTATACATAAGAAGCATCTTCTCCCCAAATACAAAGTTTACAGAGTTGTGGTCTTCTGTGTATTAGAAGCTTAAATACTAACTTACATACAATTATAGCTCAGTTTACTCCTAAGCGCTATGTGTTTCCTTAAGTAAAAACATTCTTACAAGGCAAGATCATTCAGATCTCATTCATTAATTTTCTTACAGCTTTGCCTTTCTTCATGTGGGATTTCTGTCCCTTTACTACAGAGGTTATCTAAGTACAGCAATTCTGGAGTTAAATTATCAAAGTCCCCAGTCAGCAACATGCTGCAAAATTCACTTTTTCTAAGTGAGCCCCATTTAGCATGACTGGCAGTCTTTACTCAGGAGATGTGTAATGGAGACACATTCACACAAGCACCACAGAAACAAAATCAAATCTCATTCCACATATTGAAGTGTTCACTGCTTAAGGGTTTTGTTTTGAGTTGGGGTTTTTTGTTAGGTTTGGTTTGGGGTTTTTTGTTTGTTCATTTGTTTTGGGGTTTTTACATGTGTGCGTTTTTTTAATGTTTATGTTTTGAAGCCATCTAACAGATTTGACACCTTGCATCTTGAAAAAGGTAATTTTCAGAGAGTAAATGCTCAGATTTTTCTGAAGCCAGGTACCTAAAAACTAAGGAACTTAGCATCTCCAGATATAGAAACAGCGGTCTGCAGTGGAAAAATCATCAGGACAGACAGACAACTGCGTGGATGGTGCCTGCAGTACTGATATTAATTCCTCATGGAGAGTTTAACACGTCTGAGGATTGTCCTGACCTCTCATCCAAAGACAGAGAGTACTTTCTGATGAACATTGAACTCTCTTTCAAATGGACTCTTGTGGGAAACTGATTCTATTCCAAACAACACCCAAAAATCAGTATAATGCCACACCAAATTTGTTTCAATCTGAACGCACCCTTCACACTTTTAAAGAGCGCATTCGACAGACCCGCACTGTCACAGCAGCAGGCACAGCCAATTTGCTACCCTGCCATGAAAGTGAAATAGTCTTTCGGCACTGGTTGTAGCAGATTGCTCAGGGCTTCAGTGTCTTTGGCCTTACAATGCTCTAGGCTTTGGGACACGTCAGGACTTTTTTGGCAACATTTTCCTCTCTAGCCCTCAAAAATTCATCTCATACTTCCTACACAAGTAATTTTGTTCCAGGTCTTGACATCCTTATAGATCTGCTATCGGCTCTCATGCTACAGTCAGCCAGAGTGTCAGCTCCTCAGCTCCCCTAACTCCAAACAAAATACAGCTGTGAAAATACCTTCAATCCGTTGCCGCTGCAACTTCACACAAGCCATTTAAGAGGTCTCCACTGTTTTCTTCTTGTTTCCCACAGCAGTTTCCACTGTATTACATTATTTACCAATCAAGAGCCCTCCAGAACTTATTTTTGTCAAACACTAAGAAACAATGAAATTCCCCTAGTTGCCTTCTCAAAAATAGCACATTATTTTTTACTCAAAGTAAAAATTAGTTAAGCAAAAAAAAACCAACAACAACAAAAAACCCAGCCCAAGACAGACTTCTGGCGCTCAAAATATGCCAGCCCAAACTGCTGAAAATGAGACCTTAAGGAGGTAAAGCTGGAGTAGAAACTTTGACAAAATGCCATGGCACTGGGATTACCAATATTCATATTTCAGAAGACACTAGTGTATTTACTCGGGCTGAAATGTGAGTTCACAGCCAAGGTACAAGCAATAAAGTGCTTCAAATGACTCAACTGGGCCCAGAGCTCCTACTCCTATGCCAGAGCCTTCCTCCCTCCTTTGCAATCCTTCCTTAAAAACTGATCTAAAAATGCTGTGAAGGGTTACTTCAGGGTGCTAGCTATTGGAAAGCCGTGGGAGCAACTGATGAAATAAGTTTTATACCAGTAACACTTGCAAGATTGAGCCTTCAGATGAGTACCTCTTCGGAAAGGGGATACAGCCTCCTGACGTGCTCATGCACAGCCCAGCACTCGCTAACTTCACAATTAACTAAAACACATCAAGTTTCCAACATCCCTAAGAGTTTATTATTAATTTATTTAAGTCCAGGACTTTACATACCCTTACACTTTTTACTCTTTCTTTGGGATGTAAATAAGCATTGCATTTAGCTCCTAAGAAACCCGGAAATCTGCTGCCATTTTAGTTCATGGAAACTTACAGGAAAAAGGCATAAATACGGTGCCGTCAGCTGGAATATGCGAGCACAAAGAGGATTTTGCACAGGCAGCTATACAAGACTCACATAAAACTACACCATTTTACAGCAAGACGGAGACTCCCACATACCACTCTGAGTGGAAATCAGGGTGGTTGGGTTGCTTTTGTTTTCTTTTTAGAAGCAATGGTCTGGCTAATGAATCACAGCAGGAAAACAGTGCACACACACCCCAAAATAAAACCAAAAAGCCTAAAGCTCAACAGCAGAACTAGGAAGGACAGTTTTGCCCTCATATATCCTTTTCGGTTTTGATTTGTTCATTGCTTCTCTCCTTCCTCCTCACCTGCTGTTTTAGAAGTGTGTCTTCATTGTAACGGAATCATAGATTATTCTATGTATAATCTCCATGGGAAGAAAAGCAACTTTGCACTTGATTTATGTCATATTAAGCTACTATATTTCTGCTTGGGCTGGGAAGGATGCCAGCAGGCTCAGCATACCCTCTTCCGCCACCTTCAGTCAAGAAGAAGATTTCAGGGCCTTCTGCTTCTTTCTAGCACTCAACAAGCCATAGCTCCGATTATATTCTCCCTTTTATAATGCAGCTGAATGACAGGATATGTTTTCACCATGTATTCTCATGACACTTGCTGAATGTTTAGTCAAATTTTAAGTACTGCGACTGAAAGCTATATTAACTAATAGAGGTCATGTCCCTTAAGAATTCCCCTGGGAGGAGAAAAAAAAAAACCTAAACAAACAGAAACATCAATATCAGCACCTCTTCACTAACATTGCAAAGTCTCAGCCTTACAGTGCAGCCTCCTGGGCTACTCTGGCAGCTGGGCTGCTGCAGGTACACAGACCCAAGGAAAAGCCCAGACCTCATGCAAAATGCCAGCCTTGCTCCAAGGGTTTGGGCCACGTCTTCAACCTCTTCCACCATCACTGAGGAATCTGGGAGTGCTACCAGCAACAGTGGGTCCACTTCTTCTAAGTTAAATGTCTACAGAGTTTGAGAGACAGTGTTCACACCTGCCAATGTCCACAGCTCCCAGGAATCGCAAGCCTTGGTTTAGACTATAGAATCATGGAATCATTTAGGTTGGAAAAGACCTTTAAGACCATAGAGTCCAACCGTTAACCTAGCACTGCCAAGTCCACCACTAATCCATGTCCCTAAATACCACATCTACATGTCTCTTAAATACCTCCAGTGATGGTGAATCAACCACTTCCCCAGGCAGCCTGTTCTAATGCTTGACAACACTTTCAGTGAAGAAACTCTTCCTAATGTCCAATCTAAACTATCCCTGGCACAACTTGAGGCCATTTTCTCTTGGCCTATCACTTGTTACTTGGGAGAAGAGTAGCTGTAGAGAGCCATAAGGTCTCTCCTCAGCCTCCTCTTCTCCAGACTAAACAACCTCAGTTCCCCCAGCCGCTCCTCATAAAACTTGTGCTCTAGACTCTTCACCAGCTTTGTTGCTCTTCCTTGGACATATTTGAATCTAAATACATTGAATGTTACTGTGAGAACTAACACAGGAAAACAGCAGTGCAGATGAGTCCCAAGAAAAGCATAGCAAAAAATTAGAACATGAGGTGGATGCCTCTCCTCTTTTACCAAAAAATGAACTGGAAAACAAATACTAGTAAGCTGAACAGTTGTTAAGGAGTTTTTGGACTTCTGTATTTGTTTCTCCAACTTGTGGATTCAACAGAGCCAACCTAGTACATTGACTGACATTGGTACCATTGCTGGAGCTAAGGCAGATGGTGCACAAGAAGCAAATCGGTTACATCATTACATTGGATAATGGTGCTCTATAGCCACAAACCACAAGAAAAAAAACAACCAAACAAACAAAAAGACAAAACCAAACCACCATTTTACCTAGGGACTCCTGATGCTCATTTCTCAACCATTCTATAGAACACATACTTGGGTCATCAGAACCCAAATGACCTTTTAAAATAATTTCTGCTGGAAGCCAGTGCTGAAATCAGTGGAAACTTTCAGCTGCTTAAGTTTTGGTTACGCAGAATAGTTTCTCCTCTGAAGGAAAGAGGGATTTCCTGCACAGAGCCGAGCTGTTACAAGGTGGACATTTCTGACACTTCACTTTCTATGCAGTATTCTGACGATATTAACACAAAAATACCAGACAGTCAAGGCACCCTTTCCAAAGCATGCGTGCATGAGTGCACAACACACAAATAAAAGGCAACTCTGAAGCTTCAAGAACTTTAATGTGTTTATATTATTCTATATGACACTGCTACTCAGCAATGGCTTTGCCCAGACAGAATAGGACAGCAATGTGTGTCAGAAGTAGTTAGGGTAGGTTGGGAAATGTGATCTCATAGTATAACTAAGATCTAGGAATAATTTAGTCACTCCAAGATCACAAAGGGGAAAGCAGTTTTACTTGCCCCAGCTGCTAACCAAGATCCTGGAGGAGCTATGGTTTCTGTTAAAATAATCATAGAGGAACAGGCGTTTTACAGTTTCAAAATTCGTTTTCAGTACAGAAACAAGTGAAAGCAGTTCACACTTTTCAGGAAACTCGTAAAGGCAGCACAGAAATGTCAGAAACCCAGTTACAATGTCTTCAGTGATTAGAAAATTTCTGCCATTACAAATGGAATAATATCTTCATGTCTAACATAATACTGTTTTCACACAGCTGAAATTACAGTCTTTTTTATTTTTTATTTCTTTGCAATCTGGCATGCAACATGGTTTTTTTACTTGACTTCCGTTGTTAGTATGCTATTTAGTACTCAGAATGTTATGCAATTTTGGCATTTTAACTATTTTTCTGCAATTACGCCAGTTCCATATTTTTCCACAACTGACCTGCTATTTACTGTCAACATAGTTTTTCTAGATTGTTCCGAAAAGTACCTCTGCCCTTACTGGCTTTTACTGTATCTTTTCTTCAAAATCATCTGCAAATATAATCAAAATATTAACTCTCCACTTTATAAGCATGAGAGCAGATGTTGCAGAAAACCAGAGTACTAATCCTTAATAGACATCTTCCTTAATGTGTACATGTGCCATTATAGTTTAGCACCATGGTATAATATTATACTCATTACTATTATTCTATCAATAAAGAAAATGCGCTAATGCAGGTTAAATGAAGAAAATTTGCTTCTATAAAACATTAACAGGTTTCTGATTATAATTGCAGTGTTGCACTTAGCACACCCTAAATGACACACAACAACATCCAGCAACTAGATCCTATTCCAAACCAGCAGCACCAGCCACACCACAAAAGATCACAGGGACCAGCACACGGTCACCCCTCTGTTTTCTGTAAACCTGCCCTGAGATGTGCCTGGCCACAAACATGCCACCTGCATCACTGAGCCCCCAGTGGTACCCTACAGCGCCCGGGACTGATGCCCTGGCAGCAGCCTCTCTCCACCTTGTCCAGCCGCAGCAGCCGGACCTGAGCCACACCTCACTGGTGTCGCTTTCCCTTCCAAGCAGGACTGGGAAGCGTGGCACCACCCACTCAGAGAGCAGCGTTCAACACAGCCTCCAAGCACTGAACCACTGCAGCAAGACCATTGTTCCCAGCACGCAGCAGTCGCCCTCCAGCTTGTCCACACGCTGTGTAAAGCACTTGAACAGTAATGTTTTTATGTCCAATAGCAAACTGTGTGACACTACACACAATGGTGTTTTAAAACTTAAATTAGTTTATGACTGTATCAGCAAATGCAGGTTTGAATGCTCCAAAACTACCATGTGCCATGTATGAAATTATTCACGGAGGTACAATTCTTTTACTGTATTTTCATTCATAGCAGCACTGAATTGAAACCATGCATTTTGAAAGCAGAGCCCCCAATAAGCTGGTTACTTCGGAGCCTTCTGGTTAAGTGTTAAAGTGAGAAAGGAGGACACAGGAATTACAAGCTGTTTTGAGACATTCTTTTTTCTCTCTTTGTTTCTATGGAAACTGAAACCTGTTTGCTTCCTCTTCCTACTGCTGCTTTTAGAAAAAAAACGAGTACATTCACACTTTCATTTAATCTCTTGCTTTTACTTTAGCAGAAATCCCCATTCTGCAAAATATTAAAAAAAAAATACTACTACTCCTGGTGCGACGAGAGCACCCCGTACCAAACAACAGGAGAGCTGTGCTACGGCTGCTGATCTGCTTCTTCCTAAACTCCTGATTCGGTCATTCACCTGATCAGCAACAACAGGGGAAAGACTTCAGAGAGAGAAAACATATAGTGCAACAGCTGAATAACTCACTACCACTCAATGATATTTGAGATTTTGCCAAACTAAACAGAAGGCCAGCTAAACTGCTCTTCCAGTATACTCCATCGTATCTTTATATTTCCTGTAAACACTTTAACCATGACAATTCTGGACCTTCTTCAACGGTTAGCAATGCAAAAACAACAAAGAAAAGCTCCGAACCACAACCCCAATCATGCAACATTTAAGAATGACATCTTTCACTCAAGTGCTACAGATACACTTTACTTGCAATACAAACCAAATTAAACCTCCTGACAGCCTCTTGCTGCAAGCCATGGCAAGCGCACAACACAAGCCAGGTGGGCACTGATTCGGCCTCACAGTCCCATCAGCACTTCAACTGCCACCCTGCTCAACACGGAAACTGAAGTCCCCGGTGGAGCTGAGCCATCACGCCCTCCTCCAAAGGGCCTGTTACAGCTTCCCCACCAGCTCCTGTGTGAGCTAAACCCCGCAGGGCCCTGGGTGGCAGGGTTTTGCAAGCCTGGCTGTGAGGGACCCTTGGGCAAGGCCACCATGGAAAACCTAATGTTCCCCCATGCCCACAGGCACCCAGCAGGAATTTCTGCCTCACACGGAGGCACTGCAATTCTACAGTAACTCTCAGACCTGTGGCCACGGCGAGTTTGCCATGGCCACACAAGCAGCCACAGCAGTAATTAATCTGAGGAAGGCTCTTCAGGGCAACAAGCCCTCTTGTTAATAGGACAGGCCAAGGTACACATGCCACTGAAGAGCATTGGCAGGCACGTAATACATGTAATACATGTACACAGCAGCTGCTGCAGTTATGGAGCAGCCCACAAAACTATCTCCCCGCACACAGGGCAGACAAGCATCTTGCCTGAACAGCAGCTGGTGTCATTTGCGCACCTAAAAGCTTCCAGAAATCTGCAAACCTTTTCATTTCAGTGTCCAGAAGACAAGGAATACTCAGTTTGCAATCACCTGCAAACATTTTGACCGAATCAAGCTGCCCACGGGAGCGCCTGCTGCAGAGGCAAGAACAAATGTCAGCCTCCAGTGGGGCACTGGTGCCACTGGCGGGAGGCTTTCCTTTTCCACCCTGCCACTTTCTGCCTCATTTGGGACCAGTCTTACACTGGCACCCAATGTAGCCAAGGGCAGCCTGCCTCCCTGCATCAGCGATGCAATAGAGTCCTGCACCTATTCTCCAGCTTCTCTACTTAGGCTCCTTGTATCTATGACTAACACTTTTAATATATGCTGTGCCCTGATTTTCCTTCCTTGGTCCTTGGCAGAGGTCCTCACGGCACATCACACTGTCCAGTGACTGCCTGGGCGGGCACAGGAGATCTCCTGCTTTCATTGACATTTCCAGGCTGACAACTGAACATGTAATTAAGAAGGGTGACTACTTTTCATGAAAATGGCAAGGGATACATCACCAATATTTTAACTATCAGATGTCTGCAGCTTCACATGCCACTATTACAACAAAACACACTCACTTTCACTCACCTCCTTCCTTCAGCCAAACCATTATTTTCACAACATGATATCATTTCTGGCATCAAGTCATGTTAAAAACAAGGTGAAAGTGAATTTTTAGAAGTGACGTTATTTTCGGCAATCTAACCATTGCAGAATGTGTGAACAACTTTCAATACCTTCCTTCTAAAGTTCCGTAATTTACGAAGACTTGTAAAAACAGTGAACGTGTATTTTGAAACAGACTCTCAAGTTCAACATAGAAATTACAGCTGGAAACACAACCTGTTTTTTTACTGAGCTGAAAAAACAGAAAGCAAGACAATACATACAGACAAAAGCTTGTAACTGCGCTGTCCAGACAGTATTCAGTACACACAAGAAACACAGTTATACAAAAAGAAACAAAGAAATTAAAACTAAAGAAACCCTTTTAGCTGAACCAAAAAGTATCTATTTTTGTGTTTAATTGAATGTTCCCCAGAGAAGACATCTGAATTCAATTAACAGAAGTTTTGTCTTGGGGGTTGCATTTTTTTTTAAGTGGTTTTGTTTTGTTTTGTTATTTTAAGTACCAAAAATTTAACTATGTGAACTCATTATTCCAGAATGTCAGGATCATGAGATGGTAAAAGCATAATCCAAGTTTTGAATAGGTCCTTCGGAAAAGTTGGTGTGCAAAATAAACAGGGAATGTGATCACATTGAAATACTGCAGGAAGACGTGCAACAGCCATGCCATTACTAATTCCTACATTTTGAATTTCAGTAGTTGTTTATCCGCCAAGTGTTGAGCATACAGATGATATGCTGATTTGTTCCCAACTGTCTCATTTTAATGACTTGTCTTCAGAAGATAGATTAAGGTTCTTTTTGTTCCTGGTAATATAAAGGCCACTCAAATAAAACCATAAAATTGAAAAATGCATGTAATTAAAAGTTCTTTTTTGCTTAATATTTACAGATATTGTTTTGCACCTGATATGCAGAGATTGATACACAGAATGTTCTGATGCACAACACAGAAACAGTAGTTTCTTTCTGCTGCTACTGATGACAATTTGGGTTTTTCTAGAAGCACAGCCCTGGTGTCAACTGTACAATTCTTATTTCAAGTACGTCTCACAGGCAACCTATAGGCTGGACTTGACCTACAGGAGGCATCCTTTGCCTTCCTTTAAGAGGTGTGAATGACCACCCAAACTTAAACAACGCCCCCTCCAAAATTGGCCACGATGGATCCCAATTCCGATTACACCCAGGACAGAGCGTTGCTGTTACAAGACACTGAGGAGCAGAGTGGTCTATTAGGACACGCGCTGAAAGCTGTGAAATCCTAAACACCCACAAAAACCCACAGCAGTATTAGACACAGCACATGGAAGGAAGATGCCTTGCTAAAATACATTAAAAGGGAGGCAGGCTGCTACTACCAATGAGAGAGAGAAGCAGTTTGGGGAGGGGGGTTGGATTTTAGCTGCTGATACAGTCAAGCCATTCAATACAGACAAAATATCCATTTCAGACACTGATTAGTTTGTTAACAGATCACAACAGAGTCCTCTCCCAGCCTCTTTAGGAGTGCTGCCCTGGCTGACACATGCTGTATAATATTCTGCATCATGAGATCCTTCCTATTCCAGAGGCTGTACACACAGAGATGCCTCAGGCTGTTGTGCCTTGCACAGAAGCCATGACTATTCTTTTCTTACAAAAATTTAAAAAAAGATAAAAAATAAATCACCATTCTCCTTTCTAATGTCTGACAAAAATATACCAAAAGACTAGTTTGCACTGGATCCATCCTCTTTTCCAGAAGTATTTGTTCAAAAACAAGAGCTGAGACAGAAGTAAAGATCTCAGCAAGCTGGGGGTGAGAGCAAGAAGGCTTCCAGCACCGTCCACATGAATAGTTTCCTTTGCACAGCTTGAGCCCATTAGCTTCTTTTGTTGTCTCTACACTGTCCAATAAAAGTAACTAAATCCAGCCTCATTTGTAGTATCCCGTTATTTAAATGCAGGCATTTATGCCTCTCTTTCCTCTGGCTTCAACATGGCAAGTTTCCTTGGATTAATAAACTGGTCATCGTACTAGATCTCCAGCTTTACGGGAATAAAAGGCTGAGATATTACAAGGGTGGGGACATGCATCTTGTGACCTGCGAGTCCTTTGTGAAACTGTAAATACATCACAAAGTCCACAATAAAATACTCAAACCACACAACAATATCACAATACCTATCAGCCATGGAAAACCCAACCCTAATTTTAAGGCATTATTTTTTCTCCAAAGCAGCAAACATTGGTTTCAAAATAAGCAGATTCAAAATTCGAGAAACTAATTCATGCTCTCTGTAACCAAAGCACACACATTCAAATGAGGCAATCAAGCACTACAGAACATCATTAACTTCCATGTAAATCTGGGAAGAGACACTATACCACTTCTTTTGGTGTATTTGTGCAAGAAACAACTGTCATCTCTAAGTTCAGAAAAACCATTTCTGTGCCTCAGGTCACAGTTCAAATGACAAAACATTTCTTTCCAAATTGGTACCCATCACATCTGACTTAACAGCACATTCACAAGAACAAATATGTTTGTTTTTCTAAAACCATTCTACATACAAAATTAGCTTGTCTAGTGACATTCTGGTGATGATACCAAGCAAAAGCACTCTTCTAGTCTATCTTTGAGCACACAACCAGCTCACAGCTAACACTGGTAATGCTGGGCATGCGCATGTTACTCCTCAGGCATGAAAGCCTAGGACTAACTGCAGTCCTGAAGAAGAGCAGCTGGGATTATTCAGTTATGACAGAGGGCTCATCTCCTACTTTACCTGCTATGTTACACTAAGGAATATAGCAGGAAAGAATCATCACTCAACTTTTCTAGTTCTGTTGTTCCAAACATTAAGAACAGAAGCGTAAGGCTCAGCTACCATTAGGAGAAAAGACTGACTGACATCCATTTACAGACAGCCCAAGTATTACAAGGCCAATGCAGAAACAGGGCATTAACACTGATGCTGACATTTGGCACTGGGTTTAGAATTGTTTGGAAATACACAGTGTTTTGGGGAGGTATATACTATTAAACTGGACATCTGCTCTTGAACCACAAGAATTCATGTGCTTTGCTTTTTGATTTCCAACTTCACTTTTTTCAGGAGGTCAAACTCCAAATTCAATCTGATGCTAACCCTCTCGCTGTTTTCTACGAAAAGCTCAAGACAGAGATCCAAGAAAAGCACACGGAAAGCTTTCTCCTGGCATGTACGAAAATTTCCCAGGAGCAGCTATGATTGTTTCATAGCTGGTCGCTTGGCTCTGCTTCTGGGACAGTCCTGCTCCACTAATGCTGTCTGCTCTGAGACCTGGCTGGCTGGTTGCAGCCAAAGGCAGCCATCACTTTCTGGCCATGCTCTGCAGCACCTCTGCCAGCCTCCCTGGCTCTGCCTGCCTCTTCCCCAGCCCGCTTCCTCTCTCTTCCTGTACCTGCAAATTGCAACCCCGGCTCCATCAGGTTCAGGCTCAGCAAAGAATCCTCCCTCGCCCCTATGTCTCCCAAGTCGTGTTGCACTCACAACCTTTCTTCCTCTCTTGCAGTCAAAAAGGATGATGATCTTGAAGCGGGATCGTGTGGGAGAAAAACCAGATAGGAAACCATTCTCATTGAAAAACTTGCTCAGTGATAACTTATACAGCTTGTTTGGAGAGCTAACGGGGGAACTCCTTTCCGTAAGAACTTTGTAGGTCTGCTGGTAACAAACTGCTACAGCCCAGGAGCTCTCCTCTCTCTGGCTGCCATATAAGCTACTTGTTCAAGGCCATGTCATAAGTAAGCTATTATGTGCGGTTGTTTATAACACCAAGCCCATATTTTGTAAAAGAACGAGTATCCAGCTCAAGCACACAGAGTTCAACCCTTGGGCAAAGCATGTAGAGTGAACAAATACAGCCAGAAATGCCGCATAAAGTTCAGATTCTTTCCTGAAATCAGAAAGCATCTCCTTTCTCTCCCCTCCCGAAGGCCAGAAGAGGTTATTCTCATATGATGGTCCTGTACAACAGGTCAGGAAATTCTTCCCCTCAATTACTGCCCAGTTCTCCCACCCATAAAGAATTTACAAAGTATTTACAGAGTCTGCCTGCTTTCAGCGACAGCTGCCATTTTTGAAGGCAGAAGCAAATCAGCTGATACTGCTCAAAACAGCTCAAGTCCATTTTGACAAAGACTGTTACAGTCAGTTTTATTTCAAAATTAAAGTGCCACAATGAGGTTGTAAAAAAGTGACTTATTTTTGGAGCGCTATTACAACTCTAGCATTTGCCAAAGAAATCAGCAGAAAGTTCTCATTTTTTTCAGAAAAGACATATCTTTGAGTCCTTGCCACAAGAAATGTTTTTGTCCTACATTTTTTATAACCTCCCAGAACATTTTTTTCCTCCCTTAATTAAAAAATGTGGGGTTTTTTTCCATAGCTTCTACACAAACAGTATAGGAAAGCCAAAATGTTTCTCATAATAGAACTTTTAACAAAGAACTTGCTACTGATACTGACCTTGTCACAGCCAGATTCTCCACAACAAATTTTTCTCTTCACATATCTTATGATTGTCCCCAGTTCTCCACATACATCTCATTATCGTTGCTGTTTCCAATCCAAATTTATCCGACTGTGGCTTCCAGCTATTGCTTCCTGTTATGACTTTCTCACATACTGTAATTTCCTTAGTATTTTCTCCCTGCAAAGGTACTTGACTGCTGTGATCAAGTAATGACCCAGTCTTCTTTATGCTAAACCAATACAAAGTTTCACATTGCAAAGTATTTTTTCCAGCCCTCAAATAATTTTTGCATTTTTTTTCCAGTACTCTCTCCAATTTGTTTTTTCCTCCTAAAAAAATGTGTCTGTTCAAAACTATACTATGCACAGAGATAGATGCCATCTCACTGTTGTTTTGTTCACACGTATCAGCAGCAAATCATTCCATTATTGTCACAGCATCAGTCTGTGACATCTGCTGATACAGAGGAAAAAGAAATTCACATCTCACACAAGTGTAAACATCCATATTTACCTACAAAATTGCGTAATTTTATGTCTAAGTATTTACAAGTATTCTAAATCTGCACGGCACAAACATACTAGGCAAAAAATTAACAGATATTTAAATATATAACATACCAGTATACTTCTGCAAGATTCAGAGGATTTTTCAGACTTTAACAATCAAAACAAGTTTTACTCCTTAAATGACTATACTTGATACTGGCAACACTAATAGCCAAGAAAAGCTGAACAGGACAACGCTGTTTATTAAATAGAGTTTATGAGTATTATTTGTCCAACTCATTTTCAGGACTAGTCTTTAAAAAAAATTGCCTTTGACCAATGGATTGGGACTACTTTCTGTTTGGTCACAGATACAATACGTAACATCAAATATTTTAGTCAAAAAGACAGCAGGTACTGACTGATTCTGCATAGGCACCAGCAACATGTCTGTGTAGCCAGTTAACAATAGCTGTAATTTAAAACTGTTATTTTGTCAATAGCCATTGAACTATACCTTATGTTGGTCACTGTCATTAAATACTTCTGAAGCGAAATAGCACATCTATGTTAAAAAAATTAAGTCTACAGGAGCAGAAGTCAAAATATGACTTTAATGAAATCTGCTATCATCTTTTGTCATCATACAAGCGTCGTATTTTGTATGAAAACACTGTGTTACAGAAGGACTGGATATGTCTTCCCTCCATATATATATATTTATATTTCTGCAGAATTTATCTTCTCAATTTTTGACGAGTCTTCCTTTCGTATGGAGGAAATATTTCACTGGACATAGACAAAGATGCCACAATGTCTTAAACCCCAAACAACTTTATTGTATTTAACTTTTTTGAGTGTTCTGTAGATTTTTCCCCCCTCTCTTTTTTCCGTAAGTAGAGGCAATTTCTTACGCTAGCATGGTGATTCAGACAGATGTACAGAAAAGTGCACAGGCACTTCCTGCCTTCGCCTTGGCTTAGCTTTTAAAATGAGGCAAGAAATATAAATACTTAGCATCTGCCCTTTCAACATGTAAACAACAAAGACAATGCCCAGAGATTTAGAAGATTCTTAGGTCCTCCAGCTCCCTCTTTTGTATTTATGTATCACAGATTCTATATTCCAGATTATTCTTAAATACAGATCAAATGAACCTGAACCAGCAATTTCACATCTAATGTGAATTGCTCTCCAAATGTTAGCATATGCCTCTAAGCACCAATTCCTCACTGATGTGCTGGCAGACCTTTAAATCTTGAAGCTCTGCTAGTACTAGAAACGAGAAAAACATTTTTTTTTTTCCAGAGGTGTCCAGTAGTTCTTTTTCACATTCCATTTCCATTAGTCCTTTCTTCAAAACAGCAATTCTTTCCTGCATCTGTTGAACCACCCTCATGTTGACAAGTTTCTCTCATAATAAAAGATTATCACTAGAGCTAGTGGAAAGCATGAAAATACTTAAGCATATTCATTTCTAGATTTTGTCGAAATATGCACTGATGACAACATGAAAGCATCAAACTGTGGACACCTCTGTGATCCACAGTGGGTTGCGCAGATAGCAAAGCCACACGTGGAAACAGAAAGAACATGTCCTCGCGACAGCAGGCCAACACTCAGGCTAAAATGCTATAAGGCCAGAGTGCACCGGGGTGTGCCACAGTACTGATTTGATGGCCTTGTCTGGTGACACACTCCTGCTGCCCTGGTTTTGTACATGGGGAACACCTGCCCTCACAAGGCATGGACCTGTCTTCACACTTAGTGGTGTCCCAGTACTGCAGGTGTGGCCTTGTAGCACCGCTTGGGTCTGACCAGAGGAGTCTGCCACATGACCTTCAGCTGGTCTCCATCAGTCTTGCAGCAACAGCAGCTGGGGACAGACTGTCAGGTGCGTCTACTACCAACGGCGGCACTCGCCTCCTGTCTTAAGGTCCCACTTCCACTTGCTTATAAACTAAAAGAGCTTTGGCCACTTCAACCAGTATTTTCCACATCAAAACTTTGTCTTGTGCTGTAGGCTTTCAGGAAGTAACATCTGACGTATGCAAAAAGGAATTATCTTCTTATCAAATACATGAGCAATAGCAATTAATGACTACCTGAGCAAGAAAGTACTTGTTGACCTCATCATGAAGAGCTGACAGTGGTAGACAGCATAAATCTGAGGCATGTACCCTACTGACCCAGTGGATTAAATAAGGGGTTAAGTACAAGCTGCAGAGCAAAGAAAATAGGATCTCTGAGACACTAGAGAAGAGAAATATTGAGTATATCTGCAGAGCAAATAAGAAATCCTGATCTCACAAACCAGTCACCCCAGCTAGCAAACATTTTTTTCCACAGAAGTTCATTCCCCTCTGCCCCATCCAGTCCTAACCCTTATCTAATAAAACCCAACTTTAGCCCTATTTCTATATAGCCCTCTTTCTATAATGCTCGGTTTCATCAATCCTGTGGCAGAAATGGAACATTTTCTCATCTCTTGAAGGCAGAACAGTTCCAGTACTTCTGACCGAATATGGCAGAAGTGTCACTGATGCACAAACATATGGCTTCTACCCGACATCAATACTCAGTAGAGCACTATGGATTTCACTTCTTTAATTTCAGGGCAACCCTCTGATACAGTATCCACAGTTAAGACAGTACAAAATACAAGACTTAACTTTCAGATTTGCAATTAAAAAAACCCAAATATGTAAATAGTGAAATGATTTTTTTTATATAAGCATTCTCGTCTCTGAAGTCTAACAAGAACATGTGTACACACGAAGTATCTAGCAGAGAAAGCAAAACTTAAAACCACACAGTATCTAAATCTGTGGTATGACCCTGAGCACCCCATTTCAACAATTGTAAGTGTGTGTACCTTTTTAAAAAAAACTACAAAGACATATCTATATCAAGACAAGTGACTCAAAGGCAGTAACCAGAAGCCTGTACAACAAAATATACTGAGCTCCTTCCTGCAACAGCATTTTCCAGCCCATGTCGAGAGGTTCTCACTGCCTCCAGAGCTGACTGGAGTGTACACAGAAAACTCTCAGCACGCCCAGACAAGGGACTTGAAATATCTTCTGTGGTGAAAATATCAATAGGCTCAGCTTGTCTTCACTAGCAAACCTATTAATCACTTTTCTGAGACTTTTTTTTTTTTTTTTTTTTGGTGAAGAAGGCAAAATAACAAAGTTCAAAAGGCCAATTCTTTCTCGACTTCAACTCATCATTTCTCCTCTCTCATCTTTTGGCTTATACAAGGAAGGATGGGATAAGTGCAAAAGCTTCTTTTTCCTCTCTGTCTCAGGTTACTATCTACCATCTCCTTTTCCATCCCTCCAAACAGAAATTGCCTGTTTTACAACTATTCCTAACCATTTCCAATGGCTAAAAACATTCACATGCTTGCCTAGAGCTTGTACCTTTAGAAGAGTAGTGGCCATGAGCTAACAACTACCACAGCCCTCAGAGTAACTCTGTCACTGTGACTAAAATTACTCGTGTAAACAAAGAGCACAGGCAGAAGGTGCGGGAAGGGAAGGAAAGTATTACACACCCCGAGAGGACCTGCCACAACCGCAATTATCACATTCTCCACTGCTCAGTCTGCTGGCATTTCCTTCTGCACCTGTATTAGCCAGTTCAACCCTCTCTTCCCCCCACCTCCCAAATACAAGGGTTTGACAGCATTGTTATTGAAATAGGTATTCCCTAAGTAAGGGATTCAAATTTTTCTTCCTCCTAGGAAACATTAACTGAAGCAATATCTTTCATTATTATACAATACTTGTTTTAGGCAAATTTGAATCTACAGTAAAACCTTAAAGCACAAGCATGAAATCCCACAGCACGTGGCACAGTTTATTGCCTCTTTGTTGCTATTGTAACACTCAATCACCTAACTATGAAAAGCCCAACATGTCTGTCATCTCTTTGTTTATCTTCAAACCCTTTTGACCTACTTCATAAACAACTGCAACCACCACAGTAATAGCAGAAAAGCTTTCTGCCATCTTCATACAGCAATAATTTCCAGAAAAAAGAGCAGTAAAGGTAAAAAGTCAATGCACTCAAAGTCCCCCCATTTTCTGGAATAAACATGCCACTCGAAACAAGAATAACTAACTATGAAGAAATAACAACTTTCAAAGAGAACAAATCTTGTTTCAAGAGAAGAGGCCTTAATGTGTTTGATAGAAGCATCACCTCTGATGCTGATTCACTGCTGTTTAAATCCAAGAAGGCAAATGGTATCCTTGGGTGCATCAAGAAGAGTGTGGCCATCAAGTCAAAGGAGGTTCTCCTCCCGCTCTACTCTGCCCTGGTGAGGCCACATCTGGAGTTCTGTGTCCAGTTCTGGGCCCCCAAGTTCAAGAGAGGCAGGGAACTGCTGGAGAGAGTCCAGTGGAGGGCTACAAAGATGATGAGGAGACTGGAGCATCTCTCCTATGAGGAAAGACTGAGAGACCTGGGACTCTTTAGCCTGGAGAAGAGAAGGCTGAGAGGGGGCCGTGTCAATGCTTATAGATATCTAAAGGGCGGGTGTCAAGAGGATGGGGCCAGGCTCTTTACAGTGGTGCCCAGTGACAGGACAAGGGGCAACAGGCACAAACTGGAGCACAGGAAGTTCCGCCTCAATGTGAGGAAAAACTTCTTTATATTAAGGGTGACAGAGCACTGGAACAGGCTGCCCAGGGAGGTTGTGGACTCTGTCCCCAAAGATCCTGTGTGACCTGCTCTAGGTGAACCTGCTTTGGCAGGGGATTTGAACTAGATGATGCTGTGATTCTGTGATTCTTCCTGTATATAGGGAAGCAAGAATGCAAAAGCAGAATTTGCATATGCTCAAACACTTTAAAGATTGTTACAATGAGGACTAAATCTCTACTATGCTCTCTACCTACTGGCATACCAATTTCTGTATATATGAGTAACTCCACATACAATAATTTTTAAACGTTACGTTGTCTGTGTCATGAATACAGGTATGGAAATCTTCCAAGTTTTTTGGCACGAGAATTGCTATCTGGTCTGAGGGAGAACTATTTGACATGAGGGAGAAGGATTTAGGATCACAGGCTCTTTCCAAGGACAAGCAGTGGATAAACGCTAAAAACACTCAGCTGCTTTCCATCATTCCCTTTAATTGAATGAGTTACACAGAGAGACCCAAACAGCGGCTCCAATTAGCCATCACAAAGGCTGGATTTGCAGACTATGGCCATGATAAAGAAATTCCTCATTCCAGCAAAATTGAATATATAGCCAAAGAAAGGCAACTGTACCTAGGACAAACTAAGCACAATACTATTTTTTCCTATGTGATGACTGCTGCACTCACCAGAACTGAGATGTAGCCTGGCCAGACAACCAGAAAGCTCTCAGGTCACATTTGCACTGCCCAGTGAAGTCCTGTGGGCGACATCCCGCTAGTCCTGGAAACCAGCCACTCTGATATTGCATCAGTCTCACCGCACTAGCACAGTACACTGTTTGAGCTCATTATCCTGCACATGAATTACTAAATTAACTAAAGAAAGCTTAAGGAGACTACAGATTATTCTCTTATTCTTCTCATCTTCAG